>NC_134211.1:130566602-131219102 GCF_965140235.1 Caretta caretta | reverse complement strand
ACAATCTAGCCAGCTATCTACCCACCTTATAGTGCATTCATCCAGCCCATACTTCCTTAACTTGCTGACAAGAATACTGTGGGAGACCGTGTCAAAAGCTTTGCTAAAGTCAAGAAACAATACATCCACTGCTTTCCCTTCATCCACAGAACCAGTAATCTCATCATAAAAGGCGATTAGATTAGTCAGGCATGATCTTCCCTTGGTGAATCCATGCTGGCTGTTCCTGATCACTTTCCTCTCATGCAAGTGCATCAGGATTGACTCTTTGAGGACCTGCTCCATGATTTTTCCAGGGACTGAGGTGAGGCTGACTGGCCTGTAGTTCCCAGGATCCTCCTTCTTCCCTTTTTTAAAGATTGGCACTACATTAGCCTTTTTCCAGTCATCCGGGACTTCCCCCGTTCGCCACGAGTTTTCAAAGATAATGGCCAATGGCTCTGCAATCACAGCCGCCAATTCCTTCAGCACTCTCGGATGCAACTCGTCCGGCCCCATGGACTTGTGCACTTCCAGCTTTTCTAAATAGTCCCTAACCACCTCTATCTCCACAGAGGGCTGGCCATCTATTCCCCATGTTGTGATGCCCAGCGCAGCAGTCTGGGAGCTGACCTTGTTCGTGAACACAGAGGCAAAAAAAACATTGAGTACATTAGTTTTTTCCACATCCTCTGTCACTAGGTTGCCTCCCTCATTCAGTAAGGGGCCCACACTTTCCTTGGCTTTCTTCTTGTTGTCAACATACCTGAAGAAACGCTTCTTGTTTCTTGACATCTCTTGCTAGCTGCAGCTCCAGGTGCGATTTGGCCCTCCTGATATCATTCCTACATGCCCGAGCAATATTTTTATACTCTTCCCTGGTCATATGTCCAACCTTACACTTCTTGTAAGCTTCTTTTTTATGTTTAAGATCCGCTAGGATTTCACCATTAAGCCAAGCTGGTCGCCTGCCATATTTACTATTCTTTCGACTCAGAAAGAGGATGGATCTAGATCTAGACTGTTCTCAGTGGTAGCAGATGACAGAACAAGGAGTAATGGTCTCAAGTTGTAGTGGGGGAGGTTTAGGTTGGATATTAGGAAAAACTTTTTCACTAGGAGGGTGGGGAAACATTGGAATGCGTTACCTAGGGAGGTGGTCGAATCTTCTTCCTTAGAAGTTTTTAAGGTCAGGCTTGACAAAGCCCTGGCTGGGATGATTTAGTTGGGGATTGGTCCTGCTTTGAGCAGGGGGTTGGACTAGATGACCTCCTGAGGTCCCTTCCAACCCTGATACTCTTTGATTCTATGATTTTATGATGGAGTCCCAGAATCGCAAAAGAACTCCAGCATGGACCGAACTGGAGGTACGGGATCTGATCGCTGTATGGAGAGAGGAATCCGTGCTATCAGAACTACGTTCCAGTTTTTGAAATGCCAAAACATTTGTCAAAATCTCCCAGGGCATGAAGGGCAGAGGCCATAACAGGGACCCGAAGCAGTGCCGCATGAAACTTAAGGAGCTGAGGCAAGCCTACCAGAAAACCAGAGAGGCGAACGGCCGCTCTGGGTCAGAGCCCAAAACATGCCACTTCTTTGATGAGCTGCATGCCATTTTAGGGGATTCAGCCACCACTACCCCAGCCGTGTTGTTTGACTCCTTCAATGGAGATGGAGGCAACACGGAAGCAGGTTTTGGGGACGAGGAAGATGATGATGAGGTTGTAGATAACTCACAGCAAGCAAGCGGAGAAACCGGTTTTCCCAACAGCCAGGAACTGTTTCTCACCCTGGACCTGGAGCCAGTACCCCCCGAACCCACCCCAGGCTGCCTCCCGGACACGCCAGGAGGAGAAGGGACCTCTGGTGAGTGTACCTTTTAAAATACTATACATGGTTTAAAAGCAAGCATGTTCAATGATTAATTTGCCCTGGCATTCACGGCTCTTCTGGATGTACTCCCAAAGCCTTTGCAAAAGGTTTCTGGGGAGGGCAGCCTTATTCCGTCCACCATGGTAGGACACTTTACCACTCCAGGCCAGTAGCACATATTCGGGAATCATTGTAGAACAAAGCATTGCAGTGTATGTTTGCTGGCGTTCAAACAACATCTGATCTTTATCTCTCTGTGTTATCCTCAGGAGAGTGATATCATTCATGGTCACTTGGTTGAAATAGGGTGCTTTTCTTAAGGGGACATTCAGAGGTGCCCATTCCTGCTGGGCTGTTTGCCTGTAGCTGAACAGAAATGTCCCCCGCTGTTAGCCACGGGGAGGGGGGAGGGACGAGGGGCTAGCCATGCGGTGGGGGGAGGCAAAATGCGACCTTGGAATGAAAGCACATGTGCTATGTATGTAATGTTAACAGCAAGGTTTACTGTGAAAGAGTGTAGCCATTGTTCTATAAAATGTGTCTTTTTAAATACCACTGTCCCTTTTTTTTTCCTCCACCAGCTGCATGTGTTTCAAGGATCACAGGATCTTCTCCTTCCCAGAGGCTAGTGAAGATTAGAAGGCGAAAAAAACGCACTCATGATGAAATGTTCTCTGAGTTCATGCTGTCCTCCCACACTGACAGACCACAGACGAATGCGTGGAGGCAGACAATGTCAGAGTGCAGGAAAGCACAAAATGACCAGGAGGAGAGGTGGCGGGCTGAAGAGAGGGCTGAAGCTGAAAGGTGGTGGCAGCGTGATGAGAGGAGGCAGGATTCAATGCTGAGGCTGCTGGAGGATCAAACTAATGTGCTCCAGCGTATGGATGAGCTGCAGGAAAGGCAGCAGGAGCACAGACCCCTGCTACAGCCCCTGTGTAACCAACCGCCCTCCTCCCCAAGTTCCATAGCCTCCTCACCCAGACACCCAAGAACGCGGTGGGGGGGCCTCCGGCCTCCCGGCCACTCCACCCCAGAGGATTGCCCAAGCAACAGAAGGCTGGCATTCAATAAGTTTTAAAGTTTTAAACTTTTAAAGTGCTGTGTGGCCTTGTCCTTCCCTCCTCCACCACCCCTCACGGTGCTTGTCTCCTCCACCACCCTTCCTGGGCTACCTTGGTAGTTATCCCCCTGTTTGTGTGATGAATGAATAAAGAATGCATGAATGTGAAGCAACAATTACTTTATTGCCTCTGCAAGCGGTGATCGAAGGGAGGAGGGGAGGGTGGTTAGCTTACAAGGAAGTAGAGTGAACCAAGGGGCTGGGAGTTTCATCAAGAAGAAACAAACAGAACTTTCACACCATAGCCTGACCGGTCATGAAACTGGTTTTCAAAGCTTCTCTGATGCATACCGCGCCCTCCTGTGCTCTTCTATCCGCCCTGATGTCTGGCTGCGTGTAACCAGCGGCCAGGCAATTTGCCTCAACCTCCCAACCCACCATAAATGGGAATAAAGTCCCTTCCTGCTGCTTTTGAAACAGACCAGAGTTCCTGAAGATGCGAGCGTCATGTACCTTTCCCGGCCATCCCACGTTGATGTTGGTGAAACGTCCCTTGTGATCCACCAGAGTTTGCAGCACTATTGAAAAGTACCCCTTGCGGTTTATGTACTCGGCGGCTTGGTGCTCTGGTGCCAAGATAGGGATATGGGTTCCGTCTATAGCCCCACCACAGTTAGGGAATCCCATTGCAGCAAAGCCATCCACTAGGACCTGCACATTTCCCAGGGTCACTACCCTTGATATCAGCAGATCTTTGATTGCATTGGCTACTTGCATCACAGCAGCCCCAACAGTAGATTTGCCCACTCCAAATTGATTCCCGACTGACCGGTAGCTGTCTGGCGTTGCAAGCTTCCACAGGGCTATTGCCACTCGCTTCTCAACTGTGAGGGCTGCTCTCTTCTTGGTATTCTTGCACTTCAGGGCAGGGGAAAGCAAGTCACAAAGTTCATTGAAAGTGCCCTTACACATGCGAAAGTTTCACAGCCACTGGGAATCGTCCCAGACCTGCAACACTATGCGGTCCCACCAGTCTGTGCTTGTTTCCCGAGCCCAGAATTGCCGTTCCACCGCATGAACCTGCCCCATTAGCACCATGATGTCCACATTGCCAAGGCCCGTGCTTTGAGAGAAGTCTGTGTCCATGTCCTCATCACTCTCGTCACCGCGCTGATGTTGCCTACTCGCCCGGTTTCGCTTTGTCGGGTTCTGGTGCTGCATATACTGCTGGATAAAGCGTGTGGTGTTTAATGTGATCCTAAATGCCAAAGTGATCTGAGCAGGATCCATGCTTGCTGTGGTATGGCATCTTCACAGAAAAAAGGCGCGAAACGATTGTCTGCCGTTGCCCTGATGGAGGGAGGGGCGACTGACGACATGGCTTACAGGGCTGGCTTACAGGGAATTAAAATCAACAAAGGGGGTGGCTTTGCAAGAAACAGAATGGCCCCCTCAAGGATAGAACTAAAAACTGGGTTTAGCAGGCCGTTGATTTCATGGAGGGAGGGAGGAGTGTGGCGGTTCAGTGATGAGACAGAACACAGCTTTTTGCAAGCAAGCAGGCTGGTCAGCTGAGATGGGCTGTTTTCTGCCCCCCCGCCTTCCACCTTCTCCTTTTATTATATTTCTCCCCCTAAGCATTACACACTGCTACACAAAGGAATGTGTGACGTTAATTCATATACTTAGTTACCATCCCCTATCTACTACAATCCTGGTTCTCAGGCCTTGAGCCCAGGCTAAGAAAGCCTCCCACAATTGCTGTCCAAACAATCAAGTTCTCATGGTTCATGTCTAGCCCTTGTCCTTGGATAGAGCAATGTGTGCATTGCTTCTACGAAACAGTCAGGGTGTGCCCCGCCTGCTTCCAGGTGGAATAGCTAAACATTAACCCTTCATCTCCCCGTTTTTTATTTATTAATATTTGGCCATCTCATGGTAGCCGTCAATTTGTTTTGTCATGCTATTTAACTCCAAGCACATAACCTGGGGAGCTTTCCAGGGCAAAATTTTACAAAATCTTAACAAGGAAAGAATACATTGTACACAGCAGCAGCAAAAAATAAGCCCAATGATTACAAACACAAAATAACCAAAAGCTCAACATCTGCAATATAATCATCTAAAAGGGGTACACTTCTTTTAGGAAATAGCAGGCACAAAAGGCACACAATCATCACAGAATTAGCAGTGATTTGGGCGAGAATCGCCACAAACAAAGTCTCAGGAGTCTCTGGCTGTTGATCTGCTGCCAGTCTTCGTTGAGCCGCGGCGACTAATGCTTTTACTGCTCCCCATGTCACGGGCTGGCTTGGGACGCTACGCCTCCTCCGTTTCCGTCCCGTCGTTGTCGACTCGGGGGGCAATGCGGTCTCCTCCAAGGTCAGCTGAAACTCCGGTATGGGATTCGACAGTCCCTGGTGCCATGCCATGTTGTTTAAGTGCCGGTCGCACACACCGAGATGGAACCCACAACGGTCCTGCGGGGAGAGACACAGCAGCATATCCCCGACCCCAAGTGATTAGAGGTACTGGGCCCAGCCACTGTGGATCGGGCAGCTGACAGTAATAGACACGTGGTCTTTCCAGTACCTCAGATTTGTGAAAATGCCGATCCGCAGGGGTCTGCTGATCTGCATTCAGTGTTAAATTATTTAAAGTAAACAAGAGGATATGCATTTGTTGTTAAATGTCTCCTAAGGTTCGGAGACGCAGCTCCCCTTGTTTTAATTGTTTATCTAGCAAGGTTTTGAGTGTGCGATTGGCACGTTCAACAATGGCTTGGCCCGTGAAATTATAAGGGATTCCGTGTGTAAGACGGACGTCCCAGTGGGCACAAAAGGTGGAGAGGGCTGCAGAGCAGTAGGCTGGGCATATCTATTTTAATTTGGCAGGGGCGACCCATAACAAAAAGGCAGGCCAGCAAATGGTGAATAACTTTGTTAGTGGCTTCCCCACGTTGTGGGGAAGCCCAAAAAAAAACTTAAAGAAATATCAACGGAAACATGTAAAAACAAATAGGGGCGGAATTGTGGCACATGAGTAACATCCATCTGCCACAGCTGATTTGCTGCGGTACCTCGGGGGTTAACGGCATAAGAAAAAGTAGGAGCAGCAGCAGCACAGTGGGGGCAGGAACAACAATGGAACGTGCATGATCAGCAGGAATGTGAAACTGCCGGGCCAAAACAGAGGCAGACTGATGAAAAAAGGCCTGGCTTTCAATGGGGTCAGAAAAAAGGGAATTTACCTGACCACGCAACGCGCGACCGGCGCGTGCATTGCCCTCAGTGAGTGGCCCAGGCAGAGGGGTATGACTGCAAATATGAGCAACAAAATAAGGGAAGTGACAAGTGGCAAAAAGGTGCTGCAAAAACAAAAACAGGCGAAGGAGGTCTGCATCAACCTGAGGGGTAATGAGGGCAAGGGGTAAATGATCAATTACCTAATAAACATAATAGGTATCCACAATTAAATTAAAGGGACAATCAGCAAAAGGTTGAAAGGCCAAAATAACAGCAGCTAATTCTGAGGGCAAAGGGGGATGGTAAAAAAAACAATCTTTTAAATCTAACACACAAAGTTGATCGGTTTGAGGAATTAAATTTGGATTTGGCAAGCCAAATTGCAAGGGGCCCATAGGTTGGATGCGTTTATTTATTTCCCTTAAATCATGTAACAGTCGCCAAGCACCCGATTTTTTCTTAATAACGAACACCGGGGTGTTCCAGGGACTGGTGGAGCTCTCCAGTCGCTGTGCTTGCAAATGCTGCTGCACAAGCGAATGAAGTGCTTTTAGCTTTTTTAGAGGGAGGGGCCACTGATCAATCCATACGGGCTCTAAGGATTGCCATACCAAGGGTAAGGCGGAGGGCACGGTGGGTGAGGGAGGGTTTTGGGCCATCAGATGTTAATATCGAGGGTGGTGTCTAACTTTGTAAGTAAATCACGGCCCCAAATATTGAGGTGGACAGGGAGCACAAAAGGGCAGATAGTAGCAAGGATACGGCCTCCCGGTTTAGAGACCGTGACCCAAGACAAACTTTGGCGCCCGGGTTTACTACCCCCGATCCCCCACAATTCTTTAGAAGGAACCGTAGGCCAATTAACCGGCCACTCCAGATCACGAATCACCGTAACGTCAGCTCCAGTGTCCACCAGCCCTGTAAAAGGAACATCATCTAAGAGAAGTGTTAACTGAGGCTTCGAGGGGCGGACTGACATTGTCAGAGAAACAAGTGGAGAAGACGCGCTGTGAGACGGCGAGTGAGACAACGTCGATCCAAAGCCGCCTCCGCCCCGAGTTCGATCCTCGGCAGCTGGCACCTGATAGGGGACTAAAATCAATTGTGCAATTGACCGTCCACGCGGGAGCGACTGTGGAAGATGAGTCCACACCTGAACCTTAATAATGCCAGTGTAATCAGCATCAATGACCCCTGGAATGACAAAAAAGCCCTGTTTCCCAGCATGTGAGCGAGGGAGAACAAGACCTACAAAGCCGGCAGGGAGAGGTCCCGTCACCTGTGTAGGTATAGCACAGACCTCCCCTGGCAGCCGAAAGTCAGTGTCCTCCTGCATGATCAAATCAAGCCCTGCATTTCCAGCAGTCGCCGCCCTCATAGAGTCTACGGATTCCAAGGCAGAGGAGCGATTGCCTGAGTAGGAAACACCCCCGTTTGGCCCTGGGTTCGGGGGGGACCCGTCGCGCGGTTTCCCGACCCGCTACGACACTGATTAGCCCAGTGATAACCTTTCCCACACTTGGGGCACTTCTTTGAGGGTCGGGCTGGTGCCTTAGATGAGCGGCACTCCCGCTGAAAATGACCCTCCTTACCACAGCGGTAACAACGCTTCCCCTCCTTCCCAGTTTTTCTGAGGGCGGCAGCCAGAACTCCAGCCTTGTGGGCTTGTGTGCCAATGTTCTGGCACGCCCGCAGCATGTCTGAGAGCTCTAAAATACCAGAGGCTTGTGCTGCCTGGAGAGCACGGCGGCAATCCTCGTTTGCATTTTCAACTGCCAATTTTAACAGGAGCTCGTGAGCTGCCTCAGTGTTATCCACCTGCCGGAGGATAGCCTCATGCAATCTGTTGGTAAAATCCAAAAAGGACTCTGAGGCACCCTGACGGATACTGACAAAGCTTTTGGTAGGCTTGCCTGAATCCGGGACCTTCTTGAAAGCATGCTGAGCACAGGTGGAAATAATGGGAAAGACGGCCTGAGGGAGTTGAGACTGCATCTGAATAGTAGCAAACGGGCCCTCCCCTGCCAATTGCTCATAAATGATACCGTGCGCTGCATGTACCTGAGCTTGGCGTTCTGCCATCTGTCGATACTCACTAAGCCAAATAACATACTGACTGGGTGACAACATCATGCGCAGCAGCGTTTTCCAATCCTCAGGGATTAGGGAGTACCCAGTACCTATCCCTTCAACGAGACCACGCACAAAGGTGCTAGTCAGGCCAAACTCACGAATTGCTTTCCTCACCTCTCTAACCACCGAGTATGGCAAAGTGGTCCAGGTGCCCACGGGGTTGCCCTGGTCATCATTCTGCCAGGTCACCGGGCAAACTGAGACCAGATCAGCCAGCTCCTCCGCTGTAAGATCTGATCGAGCTTTCGCCGCGTGAACCATTTGTTGCACCAGCGAAAGCTTCTGAGCAGATGTAGATGACCCTCCGAGGGGCCCCACGGGGGGAGGGTGATCACACACCGGCTCCGGTGGGGAAGGCCAGGGAGGCGGTGGTAATAGAGGCACTGGGGGCGAAGCAGAGGGAGGGATGGCTGCAGGAGCGAATGGGGGCGGCGGGATCGGCAGCCCCTCTGTTGGTGCTGGAGAGGGCCTTTCCGAGGCGACACTCTGTGTCGCATCGCCAGGAGGGGGGATGGCTGCAGGAGCAGACGGGCGTGGTGAGATCACCAGCCTCGCGAGGGAGGGCCTGTCGGAGGCGACACGCTGTACCACATCGCGGCAAAGGTGCCAGGCATGTAAAGCCTGCACGGGCGCCCGAGGCTCTTTGTGCAATGTCTGGCCCAATCGCTCCCAGTCTGCTAGCTTAAGGCTTCCGGCTTCAGGATACCACGGGCACTTGGCACACACCTCCTGTAGCAGGAGAGTAAGTGCTCGAGCCGGGCAGTCATGCTGAGCCTTACGCAGCAAATACTGCAGCTCATTGCGGTGTTGCACTTGCAAAGCAGAGAGGGAGCTTCCCATACTTACCACAATGAAAAATACTCACCGGGATCCACGAAGCGGATGAGTGACGCGTCTGAAACCCTTGCCGGGCGAGGTGAGTGCTGAGGGCCCCACGTTTGGGCGCCAGTTGTGGCGGTTCAGTGATGAGACAGAACACAGCTTTTTGCAAGCAAGCAGGCTGGTCAGCTGAGATGGGCTGTTTTCTGCCCCCCCGCCTTCCACCTTCTCCTTTTATTATATTTCTCCCCCTAAGCATTACACACTGCTACACAAAGGAATGTGTAAAAAGAAAAGGAGTACTTGTGGCACCTTAGAGACTAACCAATTTATTTGAGCATGAGCTTTCGTGAGCTACAGTGTGACGTTAATTCATATACTTAGTTACCATCCCCTATCTACTACAATCCTGGTTCTCAGGCCTTGAGCCCAGGCTAAGAAAGCCTCCCACAATTGCTGTCCAAACAATCAAGTTCTCATGGTTCATGTCTAGCCCTTGTCCTTGGATAGAGCAATGTGTGCATTGCTTCTACGAAACAGTCAGGGTGTGCCCCGCCTGCTTCCAGGTGGAATAGCTAAACATTAACCCTTCAGAGGAGAAAATGAATACAGAACAAATCTGGTCTATTTCTTGTTTTGAGCCACTTCATCTATCTTTATACATCTTGCTGGCAGCAGACTGTGCAGTACGACCACTAGCCATCGTCATCTCCTGGGTGCTCGGCAGAAGACGGTGCAGTATGACTGCTGGCCATCGTCTTCTGCTGGCTGCAGATTAAAAGACAGTGCACCGCCGGTAGGACTCAATCGCCATGAGACGAAACTTAAAAGGGAAATGACCTGGCTGAGTCACTCCCATGTTTGCCCAGGTGCACCGACCTCATCGAGGTTGGTTAAAAGAGTGCCCACGACTACGTTGATGATGGCTACCAGTTATACTGCACTGTCTGCTGCCAAAAGGCAATTAATTGCTGCTGTGTAGCAATGCAGTACCGCATCTGCCAGCACCCAGGAGACATACGGTGATGGTGAGCTGAGCAGGCTCCATGCTTGCCGTGGTATGGCATCTGCACAGGTAACTCAAGAAAAAAGGTGCAAAATGATTGTCTGCCCTTGCTTTCACGGAGGGAGGGAGGAAAGGGGGACCTGTCGATATGTACCCAGAACCACCCGTGACAATGTTTTAGCCCCATCAGGCATTGGGATTTCTACCCAGAATTCAAATGGGCAGCAGAGACTGAGGGAACTGTGGGATAGCTACCCACAGTGCAACGCTCCGGAAGTCGATGGTTGCCTCGGTACTGTGGACACATTCCGCCGACTACCATGCACTTAGAGCATTTGTGTGAGGGACGCACAATCGACTGTGTAAAAACACTTTCTACAAAACCAACTTCTATAAATTCGACCTAATTTTGTAGTGTAGACACACCCTCAACGGCAGAGCAATCGGGGATCGATTTATCATGT
The DNA here is from genome assembly GCF_965140235.1 of Caretta caretta. Lineage (NCBI taxonomy): Eukaryota > Metazoa > Chordata > Testudines > Cheloniidae > Caretta > Caretta caretta. The sequence goes on along the minus strand of NC_134211.1, from coordinate 131,208,521 downwards.
CTACACTAGACACAATAAATCGATCCCCGATAGATCGATCACTATCCGGCAGGTAGTGTAGATGCAGCTGAAGTCCTGAGAGACCTTAGGGACATAAACACTCAGCCACTGGCAGACCAGAGGTGTTGGCTACACACAAACTAGAACCAAAACAACAGTCTGTAGTTCACACCTCTGTGATGCTAGTGTGGCTGATGTGATTAGGCCCTATGATGGTGTCCCCTGAATAGATATGTGGGCACAGTTGGCAACGGGCTTTGTTGCAAGGATAGGTTCCTGGGTTAGTGGTTCTGTTGTGTGGTTGCTGGTGAGTATTTGCTTCAGGTTGGGGGGCTGTCTGTAAACAGGGACTGGCCTGTGTCCCAAGATCTGTGAGAGTGATGGGTCATCCTTCAGGATAGGTTGTAGATCCTTGATGATGCATTGGAGAGGTTTTAGTTGGGGGCTGAAGGTGATGGCTAGTGGCATTCTCTTATTTTCTTTGTTGGGCCTGTCCTGTAGTAGGAGACTTCTGGGAACTCTTCTGGCTCTGTCAATCTGTTTCTTCACTTCAGCAGGTGGGTATTGTAGTTGTAAGAACGCTTGACAGAGATCTTGTAGGTGTTTGTCTCTGTCTGAGGGGTTGGAGCAAATGCAGTTGTTTTGTAGAGCTTGGCTGTAGACAATAAATCGTGTGTTGTGGTCTGGATGAAAGCTGGAGGCATATAGATAAGCATAGCAGTGTGTGTTGCCTTTATTGTGATCTACATTCTCGCCTATCATCATACAACTCATCCTAGATGATCGGGCACTTGAAGTGGATTACACTCCAGAGGCTGCCAGGAGCAGGGGTAAATTTAGCAGCTCACATTCTCCTCCCAAGCACTGTCATGTGACTGGATTGACAATGCCACTCTGCCCTTCACAGTCTGAATGAGATGTTATAAGTGAAACGCTGAATGCACTCCGTGACGGACAGGATTTGACCACAGTTTCATTGTGACCTTTTCAATATTATGTATTTTGTTGGAGTAGCCTCTCTGTCCATTCCACAAAGGTTAGTGGGTTCTGGTGTGTAAGCACAAGACAGCTGGAAAAGCTAAGCTATCAAACTGCACCTTGATTATAAAGGTCACAATACAATTGTATAGTGTACTGTTCTACACTACATTAATTTCCAGAACATATAGGTTGAGACTTTCCAAGCTGTATAAGAGATTTGGGTGCCAAATTACCATTAGGTAGATTTGAAAATCTCTCTCATAACATATGGCACTTTTGAAATACCGTCTCTGAAGCATGTGATGCAGGAGATGGTGTGCCAAGAGAATCGGTCAGCATCTTAAATCTAGTGAATATGAGTAAAGTATTTGAATTTGTATAGATGGGTGAGATACTAGTCCCAGAAAGTGTTTTAATTACATATACCAATAGGTAAAACCAATGGAGTCCAGTTTGGGATCAGCTCTAAAGGTGGAAAGAGACAACTAAGGGGGAATATAATCATGACTGGAGTGGAGAAGGTAAATAAGGAAGTGTTATTTACTCCTTCTCATAACACAGGAACTAGGGGTCACTAAATGAAATGCATAGACAGCAGATTTTAAACAAACAAAAGGAAGTATTTCTTCACACAATGCACAGTCAACCTGTGGAACTCTTTGCCAGAGGATGTTGTGAGGGCTAAAACCACAACAGGGTTCAAAAAAGAACTAGACACATTCATGGAGGGCAGGGATGGTGTCTCTAGCCTCTGTTTGCTAGAAGCTGGGAATGGGCAACAGGGGATGGATCACTCGATAATTGCCCTGTTTTGTTCATTCCCTCTGGGGCATCTGGCATTAGTCATTGTCGGAAGACAGGATATTGGGCTAGATGGACTTTTGGTCTGACCTATTATGGCCATTCTTTTGTTCTTAAAAAAAAGTCACTTAAAACAGCATTTATAGCATGTACCACATTTTCATATAATATAAGATACACTTGAGAGGGGTGACTTGAATTCTTCATACACAGCGGATGAATAAAGGAACATCCAGGGCCAATCTTCTGCTGCTGTACGTTGAAGCTGTCGCACAGACGTTAACAGTGCTGCAGCCATTTATATCAGTGAAGAAATCGGCCTTCTACGTTCAAATGATAAAGATGCAATGAATGAAAAGCTTAAAATTGTTGCATTATAAGATCATGAGTCAGTTATAAACATTCCCAAGATGACGAGGTCACTGGGTTGTATAATGTCTAATTTGTATTGCTCCTGCTGCACACACTGCAACAAGAACAGGACGACTTGTGGCACCTTAGTGACGACAACTCACTTCATCGAAGGCTCGCGCTCCAATAAATGGGTTCGTCTCCGATGTGCCACAAGCCCCCCTCTTCTGTTTGCAGATACAGACTGACACGGCTGCTGTTCTGAAACCCTGCAACAGTTACTCACGTTTTTACTTCCTGCAGACAGTAATAAATAAAAGAAACTTTTTTTTCCCTTAAGCATGAAAATGCTGCAAAAGTTGCGTGGCTTATTAAATACATATGCATATCTGTCAGGGTCTCTGTGTCTATAAAATAATATGACAAAGCTGAACATGCTTTTGGTAAAGTAAGTTACTACACGGGTGTTAATGGGCCACTTCACCTAGAATATGTGCTAATTACTTAAGCTAAACTGTTTGTTCTATCTTGTATTTAGCTGTGACATTCTCAGTACCTTTACCAGACCTGAACAAGTAAAATCCATTTATTCATGTCTGAATACTAGGGACATCATAGCAGAATATTCGGAAGCCATTGCTAACTTAGCATGCTCAGCGGCTTACCTCCTACATGTTGGCTGTGTGTGTGTTCTCTCTGTTTGCTGTGCCAGCTCTGAGCAGATAAGTGGCCCACCAGACCTTTATCGAACTGCCCAAGAAGACTGCATACTCAGTTCAGTGGTGAAAGCGCTCAGCCAGGTTTATTCTCAATGAATTATAGAATCATAGGACTGGAAGGGACCTCGAGAGGTCATCTAGTCCAGTTCCCTGCACTCATGGCAGGACTAAGTATTATTTAGCCCAGGGATCGGCAACCTTTGGCACGTGACCCATCAGGGAAATCTGCTGGCGGGCTGGGATGGTTTGTTTACCTGCAGCCTCTGTGGATTTGGCCAATCGCAGCTCCCACTGGCTGTGGTTCACCGTTCCAGTCCAATGGGGGCTGTGGGAAGTGGTGTGGGACGAGCGATGTCCTGGTCGCCGCTTCCCACAACCCCTATTGGCCTGGAGTGGTGAACCGCAGCCAGTGGGAGCGGCAATCGGCCAAACCCGCAGACACTGCAGGTAAATAAACCAATCCGGCCTGCCGGTGTATTTCCCTGATGGGCCACATGCCAAAGATTGCCGATCCCTGATCTAGACCAACCCTGACAGGTGTTTGTCTAACCTGTTCTTTAAAATCTCCAATGATGGAGATTCCACAACCTCCCAACACAATTTATTCTAGTGCTTAACTACCCTGACATTTAGGAATTTTTTCCTAATGTCCAACCTTGCTGCAATTTAAGCCTGTTGCTTCTTGTCCTATCCTCAGAGGTTAAGAAAAACAATTTTTCTTCCTCCTCCTTGTAACAATCTTTTACATACTTGAAAACTGTTATCATGTCCCCTCTCAGTCTTCTCCTCTCCAGACTAAACAAACCCATTTTTTCCAATCTTCCCTTCTAGGTCATGTTTTCTAGACCTTTAATCATTTGTGTTGCTCTTCTCTTTCCTCTCTCCAATTTTTCCACATCCTTCCTGAAATGTGGCGCCCAGAATTGGACACAATACTCCAGTTGAGGCCTAATCAGTGCTGAGAAGAGCGGCAGACTTACTTCTTGTGTCTTGCTTACAACACTCCTGCTAATACATCCCAGAATGATGTTTGCTTTTTTGGCAACAGCGTTACACTGTTGACTCATATTTAGCTTATGGTCCACTATGACCTCCAGATCCCTTTTCGCAGTACTCCTTCCTAGGCAGTCATTTTCCATTTTGTGTGTGTGCAACTGATTGTTCCTTCCTAAGTGGAGTACTTTGCATTTGTCCTCATTGAATTTCATCCTATTTACTTCAGAGCATTTCTCCAATTTCTCCAGATTATTTTGGATTTTAATCCGATCCTCCAAGACAATTGCAACCCCTCCCAGCTTGGTAATAGCACCCCATAGACTGTACGGGGTACTAAGACATGTATGCCCATTACAGTGGACCAGCTCAGTGAGCGGTGGGACTTCCCGCTTCCCCCTTGACCAGACAAAGACACCTCCTCTTGGACCCCTCTTTTATACACTGATTGTGTATTGTCCCTCTGACGTGGTTAGTTACCACACTTTACTTTGTACCTATTGGTTCAATCAAAATATCTCTATCCATCACCTTGTCATCCTGACTTTATCTTTAGGAGGAATCAGTGTGTCCCTGTATCATCTTTGGGGAGTTTGTTTATGCCATGTCTTGCTATCGGGGTGTTCTAGCACGACCCTTCTAGAATGTGTTTAGGCAAGTGCCCAGTGCTTAGCACATCTTAGGAGTGTTTGTGATTTTGCAACACTAGACATCTGTAGAATATCAGGGTTGGAAGGGACCTCAAGAGGTCATCTAATCCAACCCCCTGCTCAAAACAGGGCCAATCTCCAATTTTTGCCCCAGATCCCTAAATGGCCCCCTCAAGGATTGAACTCACAACCCTGGGTTGAACAGGCCAATGTTCAAACCACCATATTCTTGCCAAGTTCATTTTCTGGACAGCGAACCTGCAAGCAGGCATGTTTTGTAACAAAGCACAGCCTGACTCTTGCTAATTCTGCTTTATATCAGCATGACTTGACTCTATTTGGACCTTAGGTCTTTTCTACCTCATGTCTCAGGCTCTCTCTTTCTATTACACCAGTGATCAGCCACACACTATCTATCCCTCTCCTCACTGGTCATCCCCAACTATGACAACCTGCCACCACTCTTTCTATGTTAATTTTCTTGAGGTTTTGCCATCTGTACATATGATGAATGTTAATTTTTGAGAGGAGAGTCTGATTCTGTCTACTATTATTGAAGAGAAGCAGACATTTTTGGTAGAACAGAGCAATTGGCATAAATTAAGTGTATCAATAGGAACAACAAAAAATAATCCTTAGTTAACTCAACATAAGACCATAAGAACGGCCATATTGAGTCAGACCAATGACCAGTATTCTGTCTTCTGACATTGACCAGTGCCAGATGATTCAGAGGGAATGAACGGAACAGGGCAATTATCAAGTGATCCATCCCCTGTTGTCCAGTCCCAGCATCTGGCACTTCACCTACTCTCTAAGAATGGAGATTAACATTATTGCATACTGTTAAAAAAAGACAGCATGCAAACATCAGGGTCTTTTTTTTTTTAATATATGGGCCAAATTACACCTAGTATCACTGAATAGGGATTAGTTTGCCTTATGGAGTTGGAAAATACTGTTTGTTCATAATGACAAAACAGAGTATCAAACAAGGATCAGATGGTAGAATATTTATGCCCTCCTAACTCATCCATTTTCTAGTTCTCATTCTTTTTCCTCCTCTCCTTTCCTGCTGTTAATGTTTTGACCACATTGTTCTGTAATGAGCGCACAGAGATGATGTTGCATATCACTGATATTTCATATTCTACACAACTACAGATTAGTGCACAGTTCCAATGATCAAAGCAATTCTGAAGTGATCAAAACAGTTAGAAAACCACAGCTACTTACCTCCTCCTTATTTCCACACCAGGATTCTGAAGAATAATTAACACAAGACAGAAGAAGTAATTGACAAACTGTAACACCGGGAGGTCAATCATGCTAGTCACCTCCCGGGAGACTAGGGCAGAATCTCTCCTAGGCCTGCTATGTGTAGCCCCACTCCTTAAGCCTTCTTCCTGGTGCTGCTCCTGGGAGTGGCTTCTACCTCTTCCTCACATGGTTTTGGTCCTGGGTTCTGTGAGGCCTGGTGCCTCTACCCCAGGCGACTCCTAGCTGTGCCCCGGACACTGGGGATGCTCTCCCTTGGGAAAATGGCTAATGCTACCACTTCTGGCAAGGAGTATAAAACACAGTAAATAAGAAACAACCAAGTGCATCAACACAAACCCCAGCAAAGCAATGACACACCCCCAAACAACAATATAACAAAGCGAGATTTTATTGGGAGCAGGAACCATAGGATCTGGGGATGGACTGGGTTAGGTTAACTAATAAATATTAATAAAACAACAGCTTTCCCACTCCAACACTCCCAACTCTTCCCAGCCCCCAACTCCCTCTCTCCCAGGCAGGCTGTAAAGTGGGGATGAGTCCAGAGGTGGGTGCTGCAGCACTGTGAACTTTGGCAGGCTACAACAAAAAGGGTCCCCTCACCAGGTCTTAAACACTAGTCCAGGGTCCTCTCCTGGCTCCTAGGTCTGGAGCCCTGTAGGGCTCTCAGCTGGCTCTCAGTAGCCAGTGCTGGGTCAGATTTCTGCCTCTCTGGACACTGGTCTCTGCAGGAGCAGCCTGACCCACGCAATGGATCCCACAGCTGTGCAAAGGCTCCCTTTGTGGAGTTAATCAGAGACTCCCTGAGCCATTCTGTGTCTCTCTCAGCTGTCAACTCACAGCTCAAAACTGAAACAAAACCTCCTCTCTGCTCTTGGTCAGGCTGTCCCCTTCCCCTGAGGGGATGAGCAGCCCTGGTTCATCAGTCCTGGTTCTGTTATTATTCAATATTTTCATTCATGACTTGGATAATGGCGTGGAGAATACGCTTATAAAATTTGCAGACACCACGCCTGCAGGGGTTGCAAGCACTTGGGAGAGCAGGATTAGAATTCAAAACAAACTTGACAAATTGGAGAATGGGTCTGAATTCAAAAAGATGAAATTCAATGATGACAAGCACAAAGTACTTCACTTAGGAAGGAAAAATCAAATGCACAATGACAAACAAACTGGGGAATGACGGGCAAGGTGGTCGTACTGCTGAAAAGGATCTGAAGGTTACACTTGATCGCAAACTGAATATGAGGCATCAGTGTGCTGCAATGACAAATAAGTCTAACTAATAAGGTGCATTAAGAGGAACATTGTATGTAAGACACAAGAAGTAATTGTCCGTCTCTGCTCAGCACTGGTGAGGCCCCAGCTGGAGTCCTGGGTCCAATTCTGGGCGCCCCTCTTTCGGAAAGATGTGGACAAATTGGAGAAAGACCAGAGGAGAGCAACAAAAATGATTATGGTTTAGAAAACCTGACCTATGAGAAAAGGTTAAAAACCCTAGGCATAGTTAGTCGTGAGAAAAGACGACCGAGGGGGGGACCTAATAACAGTCTTCCAGTGTGTTAAGGCTGTTATAAAGTGGACAGTGATCAATTGTTCTCTAGGTCCACTGAAGGCAGGATAAGAAGAAATAGGCTTAATCTGCAGCAAGGGAGATTTAGGTTAGCTATTAGGAAAAGCTTTCTAACTGTGAGGGCAGTTAAGCTCTGGAATAGGCTTCCAAGGGAGGTTGTGGAATCCCCAACTTTGGAAGCTTTTATAAACAAGTTGGACAAACACCTGTCAAGGAAGATCTAGGTTTACTTGGTCCTGCCTCAGTGCAGGGAGCTGGATTTGATGGCCTCTTGAGGTGACTTCCAGCCCCACAGGCCTATGACTCTATGATTGTCCCAGCAAATGGCTGGTCCAGACCCATACAAAATCCTCCCTATTGAGCTCAGCAGGAGTTTCTAGTACATTCTGTCCCCGCTCCTGACTCCAAGCATGCTGGGAAATGGCATCAGAGAGCTATGGAAGCCATTTTGGATGTAGGTCATCAGGTAGGACCTGCTAGAGGCTTAGTCCAGAGTTCTAGAAGCTGGCAAACTCCAAGTGGGGTTTAAATACACATGTAGGTAGGAAGGGGGACGTGCACCCTAACAGGTGGAGCAGATTGCTTCCACATACTCTGCCCCATCACCAATGTGCCAGCCCTCTTTGCCATGATGCCACTGATGCCCTGCTCTCTTCTTGGTATCATGCTACCTGGAGACAGGCAACCAGTCCCTGCAATCCCCAGAACAAGGGCATTACTAATGCAGAATGTCCTTAGGGATGGCGGGGCAAAGGGATCAGGGCTGACAGGTGTGTGGGAGAAGGGACATATTTCGGCACAATATTATAAGAGGATTTTTTTTGAGCTTAGCACATGAAAATTGGTTTCCGGGCAACTTTACAACAGGCCCAAGTAGCTGTCTGCTTCATTGTCCATCAATTTGCAACTAACTCAGTGGTGCTAATAAATTTTGTTATTTATACTGTTAATCACTTCTATAGTGTACATCTAATGTGCAGCTCTTGGCGAACAGAGCAAGTCAGATCCCCTTTCCAAATGAGTTTATAATCAAAGAGACGAAGAAACAGAAGTAAGCAAAGACACAGCTTGACAACTGGAGTGAGGGGAGGTAGCGGAGAGAGAAAGAACAGAAGATGGTTATAACTCATTGCACTGATCTGTCCAATGCAGCTACAACAAAGTCATTTTTTACTAAAAGACTTTTCCTTTAATGTGACATTTTTTAATTTAAAACTGATTTTCCACATTCGCTCTAGCTTCTTCCACCACCCACTGCACCACTTCCCACCCCATCAAGATTAGAACTGCATGAGGCTCAACTAAATTAGAACAAAATTGTAGCAAAGAGGGAAGAAAATGTGTAACTGGCCAATCTTCTGTCAATGTTTGCACCTCGGCATGGCAGCACCCTGCTCTTGGGGTCTGAATCATGCCAGTGACTCATGCACCTGCATGGGACTGTGGGATGATTTATGCATTTGCTGTGGGAAAATTCAGGGCTTACCCCATACAAAGCCTACATAATCATCAATCCATCACCCGAACCTGTGGCCGGGACAGAGCCTCGCTATTCGTACACTGTGCCCACATCGATTTGCACTGATGGAAACCAGTGATTTAACATCTGGCTCATCTCTCCATTCTCATGCATTTCTTTTCTTGTTTTTGTTAGCCAATAAATAATCAAAATCCTTTTTCCTATTTCTCATTGTTTTCTTTTAGAAAATAGTAAATCCTAAATATATGCAAGGCACTGTCTGCATTTTAGCAATCCTGTTAATACCACAACGTCTTTTATTCCATTTCAATCATAAAATCTCTCCTTGTTATAAGGCTTCCATCGATTTATGCTGGTCATTAACTAAGAATATTTTAAATCAGAGTCTTGTTTTATTAAAAAAGCATTAAAATTATAGCTCATATCATATATAGAGAGATTTTTGAACTTTTGCTACTGCTTCCGGAACAGATAAATACTCTGATTAAGTAAGAGAAGGGGGAAAAAACAGCATCCTGCCTAGCATGTGCCAAAATGATTGCCAGCTGCCATCAATTCTTTACCATCCACCTCTGTGATAGAATTTATCTACAGCCCTGGACATTCTTCTTGATTTAGTTGGGGATTGGTCCTGCTTTGAGCAGGGGGTTGGACTAGATGACCTCCTGAGGTCCCTTCCAACCCTGATTATTCTATGATTCTCATCAAATTCTGGCAAAGGGGCACAGGATGCAGATCTCAGAGTCTTTTTGGTGGGAGTGAGAGAGAAGAGAGCTAAGGAAAGTCATGTCGGTTGACCACATGGCAGGTCATAGTGGGGTGATGTGTCGGGGATCGCAGAGCCCATTGGAGAAGGAAGAGAATGCTGCTATCCATCGAGCATGCTGAACAAACAGCACATGCTCTTCAAGATAAAAGCAGGAGTTGAGGGTTATAAGGAAAGGGAAAGACAGAAGATGCCTGAGATACACTTAACCCCTGTGGGGAAGAGTGGATTTGCTCTCCAGGGTTTGGGCTGCGTCAGGGCTAGCTGTGTGGTGGTGTCAGAGGAAAGCCCTTCTGAAAGTCTGGTTTGAGGAATGCAACTGCAGCATCACTCCTCCTTTACTCCCTTCTGAATTGGACTTGGCATAAAGCTTCTCCTTTGCCAACAGATCTTCCCAGCTGGACTGACACTGCAGTTCTTGCAGCGCAAACAATGTAGGGCCATGTCTAACTATTTACTTTTATTGCAGTGGCACCTGGACACGTCTATCAGATTCGGGCCCTATTGTGCTAGATGCTCTACAAAGGCATAGGGGAATTGGTCTCTAGCCCCCAAACAATCATGAGAGGAAGGGTTGCCTTGTGATAGCACGAGGCTGGGACTCTGGAGATCTGGGTTCAGTGTCTGGCTGTGTCACAGATATTGGACGAGTCACTTCAGGTCTGTGCCAAAGCCCCCATCTGAACCTGGTGGAAATACTCTTCCCTTTACCTCCCCCTTTATCCATGCTGTCATTTCAGACTGCAAGCTCTTTGGAGCAAGGACTGACCTTTACTCTGTGGTACCTGCAGCACCCAGCACAGTAGGGCCCCTGCTTCAGCTGTCATTGTAGAAGTAATACAAGTTCACACGATGTGCTGCATGGGATGTATTAAATTGCTGCTAATGGGTGTGAACTGCCACAACCCAACCCTGTTGGACTAGCAACCTCGAAGCTCTACAGAGGTCACCCCCGATTTGTACGGAGAATCAGCACAAGACTAGCACTAATTTCACAAATACAAAAGAGATACATTTTCCCTGTTTACAGGACAGGTTCTTTGTAGTTCTGTAACAATGATGAATAAAAGCTAAGTTGGATTTCCATTACTATTTTCTTCTTGCATCCGACGAAGGGGGATTCACCCACGAAAGCTCATGCTCCAGTACGTCTGTTAGTCTACAAGGCGCCACAGGCCTCTTGGCCGTATTTTCTTCTTGTATCGCAGCATTTCAGGAAAGCTGCTCTCTGCTCTCCTGTTTTATCAATAACATCTTGCATTCTAAATGAAAAAGATTATGCTGGTTCTTATCATCACAATTTATCCTTCTGCTGTTAAGAAACAAATTACCAACATATCAGAGGATCCAGGGCTATTCCCTAATGCATTAGAGCCAACAAAATTGTTCAGTGCCTTTACAGCTGTGATTTTTGAAATGCATTAATGGAAAAGAATTACAAAAGTCACATTCGATTTCCATGGAAGGGAGACACGTTATTTACGAAAACATACTCAACCCAATCATGGCTTTTTAATCTCAATGCCATTTTATCATCAATTGTGCTGAAATAAAATTTTCTCAGCCAATTAGAATGGAAGGATACACTAAACCTCTGACCCAAAACTCTACACTAGTGGTTCGCCTTTCATTCAATACCCTACAGTCTGACTGGTTGCTTTCTTTGAACAGCAAAACCCTACAAGCCAGCTAGGTTCCTCTCACCAAAGTCATTCACCTAGTCTTAGGTTTACATTGTTTGTTTGCTACAGGGAATCCCAGCCCCTCCCGCTCAGATCAGATTAGAAAAGAGAGGGTGGGAGGAGGGGGGGAAACCTGTGTGAATCCCTGTCTGTGTTTGGAGGTATATAAGAACAAGACAGACAGACACCTGTCAGGGATGATCTAGACATACTGGTCTGGCCTGAGCACAGGGGGCTGGACTAGATGACCTCCTGAGACTTCTTCTAGTCCTGCATTTCTATGCATCTTTGTCACCAAAGGGGAGAACAGCTTTGCTATTGTGGAGGGAAGGTGATTTCAGTGAGGAAAGATGGAGGCAGAAAGAGGACAGAGAATATGAGAGGATGAGGAGAAGGAAGGAAGGATATACACTTTCTTTAGCTTTTGCTTTTAAAGAAATTACTTGTCAGCAGTGTAACAGCCCATTTGGTCTTTTGCAGTTGTTTTTTCCCCTCTTTAATTTATATTGTGAATATTTAATTAACATCTTCAGCAGAGTCACCCGGTTATAACGTGAGGCTCTCTCTCTGAGGTAATAACCATCTCCCAAGATGATAAACTCTGAGGCCTTTGACCTGGCGTTTATCCAGCACTGGCCATGGTTATTACCTCCTAACCATGAACCATCCTTAAGTCACCATTACAAAAATGACATAATAAAACAACTTCAGACCCTGAAGAGTCTCTTTAATAAGCTGAATGCTCTGTACAGTACTGCAATAAAAGAAAAAGCATTCCATAGAGGAGTTTATGATAAACATTTTAAAAAAGAAAAACTTTCTATGCATATAGAAAATGGGAGTTCCTTTGTTAAGTCTAACTGTAGCTTTGCCAGCACAGTTAACGTGTGTGTGTGTGTGTGTGTGTGTGTGTGTGTGTGTGTGTGTGTGTGCGCACATGCACAAGTGCAAGGCAGGGTTTTCACTGGCACACTACTCTATATCATAGAAGCTATTTCTTTCTCTCCTGTAGCGGGAATTCTGATGTCCCTTTGAAGATAAAAGCAGCTCTTCCCTCGCTTAGAGCTGTGTAAGCCACATTGACCTTGGTGGTGTTACTCTGGATTTGTATCTGTGTAACACACATCAGAACTGGGCCACGGGTCTCTATAATGAGTGGAGAGGTAGCAATACAAAGAGCAGAAAAGTCACATTCAGTTTCAAACACCGCAGTACCTGAGGGCACAGATTTTGACAGCTCTTGCTGAGCTGCACACAGGGTGGAGGGAGGCACAGAACGACGGAGGGTGGAGAAATCGAGGTGGGAAGGTGAATGTGTCAGAAAGTTCTAATATTAATAGATTCTAAGAGAGGAAGGGACAATTGTGATCATCTAGACCCATGTCCTGTAGGGCACAGGCCACAGAACTTCCCTGCATTAATTCTTGTTTGAACGAGCAATAACAATGGATGCTCAGAACAGACCCATGAACTACAGCAGTCTGCTCCCAGCACAACCGCCATCCTTGGGCTTTGGCAAATGGCGCGTTAGCTTGGAGGAAACGCCCCCGTAACAACATGAATCCCAGCAGAGCACTGGGCAATGAGAGTCCAGAGTGCTTTGGGCCCATGGACTTGGCAAATACTTTTAGCTCAGTGGCTCTCAACCTTTTTCACCCAGGACCCAGAAGTCACCCCCAATTCCTCACTGTGACCCCCCGCCCAGTCCTCTTCTCCCACAACCTGGCACTGGCGTTCCTGGGCAGCACCACTCCCCATCCCGCAGAGCATAGCACTTGCAGGCTGGGTGCTGGGGGTGGGGAGCTGAGTTTCAACTGGGCCAAGGATGGGAGGGGGCAGAACGAGGGCGTGGCACAGGCAGGGTGGGGAAAGCTGCCGCTCGCAGGAGGAAATCACAGCTACTGAGGAGCCAAAGCTGGATTAATAGATTTTTGTTCACATTATTAACCTCAGCTGTATATATTAAACCAGCAGTGGCTGGGTGGTCTGAGGGCCCAAATTCTGTTTCACTCGTGCTCAGCAGCATTTGTCTCCACAGCTGGTGCCACCTCACAGAGTAAGGATAACTGCTGTCAGAAGTTTTGTGTGTGTGCCAAAGAGAAAGGGCGCACGCAGAACAGAGTTCATAACAATGCTATTGCCATTTCGAGGGGAGGGTACATCCATGTTACACTTGTAACATTTAACCCGAGAATTATCAGCAACGTTGAGGCACACCCCCCTTGGTTATTCAGAATATGGAAGTAATTGAACTAAGGGAAATTCTGCATTTGGGGTAGAAAATCAGCCACAGAAAGAGACACGAGTGTCCCCTTTTCCTGCAATAAACTGTCACTGACAAGTGTTTGGGCAGCTCCCATACACTTGTGACTGTAAAAGCAGAATACAAGCCCTTGATTCTAAGGTGGTACGGGCAGTTATGAAATTGTCACCCGATACATGGGACAGTTATTAAATGCAAAAAAAAAAATTGCCATTGAAACAAATCCATTTAAAAAGTATTCTCTCTAGTTTTGTGAATGAAACAAAATACTATCTTTTAACTGGGGCTTTTGATTTTGTCACTGTAAACAATTCCCCTACTTAACCAAGAGTGAAATAAGTGTATTTCAGTGGGAAAGGAGGAGAAGGGAGTGTGGTCAAAACTCAGATTTTGACCCATGCACCCCTTGGTCACTCCTTATACGGCTTTGAATTGTGTGAACTCGAGAGTTGTAGTTTAAACACAGAAACTGGAACTCAGGACTTGGCCGAAAAGTGAAGAAGAAACTTTTTTCAAATATTTTGTTTTAAGGAATCATTAATGTATTTCTGACGTTTGAGCCACATTTTCAGAAAAGGAGAGAGGCCCATCCACTTTCTGCATATATTTACATTAATGCAACTGCATGTGCAAATTAGGTGATTGCATATTCAAGTGGCTTTTCGGGTGTCTAAATAACTATATCTGCACCCAGTGAGTTTGGACGAGGAATCACCAGCTACCTACTCAGGCCTCCTGTCCCAAAACTGAAGCCATTTTCATCAACAAACTCTTTCTTTCAAGGGAAAATCCAGCAACCAGTCTGCAACCACAGAGGAATCCTGTGCAATGGGACTGGTACAGTCTCACTACACAAGCGGCTGGGACTGAATAGCCGTTATCTATCTAAAGTCCTGCATAGACAATTTTAGCTATTTGGCTGAACGACCAGTAGCATCTGTAAAGCAACACCATGGCCTGGTGGCAAAGATTCCTCCCTCTCTGCTCTCCACTGCCCCTGCACACCCCTTCCCCCACCCCTCCTGGCCCAGAAATTTTGGCTGGGTTCTGAGGTCAAGACTGTGGCCTGAATGATCTGAGATCTTGAGCCATTTAGGGCTGGGTCATATTAATCAGATGGCCAGCGGTGTTCAGTGCCAGTTCCATTCAGTGAGCCAGAAGAACCAGCGCATGATGGGAATAGAAGCTCCCAATAGTGCACAGCATTGTGTTATCAGCAAGCAGTATGGCCAGACCTGCAAAGCTCTCACCTTTCTAGTGACTGGGACTTGTACAGAACCCAGGCACCCCAGTGGTGAGAAGGACACCTGTCTCCTTCTGTCCAAACTAAACTCTTGGCCTGTCTCACTGGTATCTCCTCGGGGATGTCTAGCCATCACCACAAGCTGAACACAGCTAAAATAGAGCTCTTAAACTTGCCCCTCGAGTCTCTTCTGCGACCTCCTTTCTCAGTCACTGTGTACACCACCACCCTGCCCGTCACACAGGACCATAACATGGTCATCTTCTTTGGCTCAGACCGCGCTCCAGGTCCTCACATCCAGGCTATCTCTAATTCTTGCAGATTTTCTCTGCAGAACACCTCTAAGATACAGACTTTCCTATCATCCACCCAAGTAAAATGTTCATCCAGACTCTCATGTCTGGATTACAGCACCAGCTGTCTCTCCGTGTGTCACCTTGTCCTGCACAATGCGGCTGCTGCAAAGGTCATTTTTCTAGCCTGTCCCTTTGACCATGTCACCGCCTATCATGCCAACCAGTACAGTCTCATGTAAAGATTGTAAGCTCTTTAAGAGAGAGACTATTTTTTTGTTCTGTTTGCACTGTGCCTAGCACAACAGGCTCCAGGCCCTTTTTTGTGACAGGGTAGTGCAAATGAATCATAACTTATCTCATGGACAATATTTCACACACACAGAAACACTGTAGTGAACTTTTTACACAAGTGAAAGTTATTCCCAACTGTATTCTTATGATTAACTACAGTGTATGCCCAAGCTATTCCTTTGTCCCACACTCTGCTAGATATCAGTCATGTCAATTATCTGCCTTGTGTCAGTACCTACCAACATCCCCAAGGTCCATTTCTAGCCTTGTGTTATAAGCAGTTCCTGCGCAGAGTCAATAAATCAAACAATGGCCAGTGCTTACAAATGTGATATATGCAAGTGGTTTGGCACTTTGCAGGCCACTTATCTGCTCCACATAAACATGTTTTTACAGCCCATTTCTATCTGTTACCCATAGAATAGGTAACGTTCCACACTGCATATTCTGATCCCAGAGCACAACACTGGAATTAAATGTCACTCACAATTCAGACTTAATATGTGTGAGAAGATGAAAACAGGAACTCTTCCCCTGGGACTTATCTAACCCAGGTATTTCTGATGTTTTCCTATTTTTTTATTCTTTATATAATTTACCATACACAGTATTCTCTGTTGGGCCTGCAGTATATCATATACAGAAATCGCTACTGGAATAAAATATAGTTTTCTCTTTGGAATTTGGATATTGTGGTGCTGCAAGCCAGCCATTAAAAAAGAATACCAGGCGGATGATTGTGTCTGTTACCACTGGCATCAGGAATGAAATTTAGTGAACTAATTTGTATTAAAAACAAAGAGCTCCCGCTATGCATGGATTGCCAGACAATGCTAAGAATGGATTATATGGGGCCCACTCCTGAAATATTTATTGAGCTGCCCTTATTCAGTCAAAACTCCATTGACTTTCTTTGGAATTTTGGTGGAGTAAGAGCTTCAGAGCATGGGCAGAAGAGTATTCTTGTTTCCATTGGTGGCCAGTGGGCCAGCCCCCCGAGCCCCTGGTGGCAAATCTTAGATGGCAGATGGCACCACTCATAACCAGCAAGGATTGGGAGAAAGACAAAAGTCTCGTTCTGCCACCAGGGCCCAGCACAAAACTGAAATCTTACTCCCGTCAGTGGCTGGGTGGGATCCCAACTTACTCCATCATGGCTGTTTCTGGCACAGAAGGCGATTGCAGCTGTGATTTTTTTTTACTTGGAGGCTGATAAGTTATTTCCCCAAAACTGAAACCTTTATGTTGTCCTGTGCACGGTGGGAAGAGTGCTCCATGCAATTTGTTTTGCAGGGACATGGAAGGCTGGCCAGGAAGGATAAGGGGTGGGGATATGGCTACACAGACACTCTGGCCATAACCCTTTGCAGATGGATAGTAGACCAGCACCCTACCACAGCCCATGGGGAGGGGCTGCCATTTATCCCTTCCTTTGGAGGGCTCCTGCTCACAGACGGTTCACAGGGATTCCTGCAGGAGACCTTGAGGCTTGGCCCTCAGAGAGTTTTGCACCACTCTAGGAGAAGTGCAAGTGTTGTTGCTTTTCTGCAGGTCTCTCAATCACTCCCTTCCCCGGTGACAGACTTCCTACAGCTCTCCATTGGGCTCTCTATGCAACAGTCCACTCCCCTCAGATGAGAAGAGCCCCACCCCTACCCCCACCAGGATGGGGTGTAATGATCCAAGCTATCAAACTGGATTTTGCAAAATACCTTTTTTGAAAGGGGAAGCGGCAGAAGTGCCAGGAAAATGAACAAAAGGTCATCGCTGAACCCTGAGCCAAGAGAAGAAAGGGAGAAAGAAAACTGACAATGAGAATGACAGTGCCTCTCTCCTTTCATTGTCCCCTTCAGTTCCTGGACCCAGCTCTCCCTTGCAGAGCTGCAGCCAAAACATTCAGGTGTGGCACTAACTCTTGATTGTGTCAGGACACACCACACACGTTCTCTTACCTCATTCACAGGGAGTGAGACATGAAACTCTGTAGTCATCACGAACACGGACATCACTCTCATGAAAACTGCCATTGAAGCAGACACACGCGACCCTAGTCCCAGTTCACTCTATGTATGCCTTTCTGTTACTGCTGCACTCTCAGGAGGGGCCAAACGTCACTGGTCATTCTCTTGCAAGCCTGATCTACAAATCAGGAGTGGGCCCCATTAACTTAAGACTGACCCCTCTTTGCATGGCTAGGATATGAAGACTAAACTCTGAAACCTGTTTTGTAATTATATCAGCATTTAAAAGGAGAGCAAACATTAGGCCAGGTCAGACCATTGAATTCATGTGCCAAAAGCAGATAACATGATCTGGTGCCTTACGAACCATCTTATCTTCATTCCATACAATAACTGCAAATCATATGCATTATTTAATGCCACCACTCAGTACCATTGCTCATAACACAAAGCAAGAGATATGCCATCAGAATTTCAAATATGATTTAGTGGAAACTCATATCACCATCTCCATCTTTGTACCAGTGCGGCCCCATTAGCAATGAGGTTATCATTCTTGCTTTGAATGTCATGTTCACAACACACCCCGCCAGCTGCACAGATACATCAACACTGCATGATAGTTCAAGCAAAACAATAGAAGCTATCGCAGACATGAAGGGGTTGAGGGAATGACAGTGGTAATTACTCGAGGCATGGGGAATGAGGGCAGATTTTTAAAATGACAACAACAATTTCATTTAGACATGAGAAGAATAAGAAAGGAGACTGGTACAAACTGGATTAACCAAATATCACAGGAGCCAATGAATACATGTGAAGAAATGAGGCTCTGAGTAAATGGGGGGCTTTTAAATGGATGTCACAGTATCATGAAAATGAAAGACTATTAGGTCCCCCATTCCATTCTCTGCACCGTCAGGGAACTAGCCTGCAAAATCAGTTTCTAGTATTTAACCTAATTTTAAATGCACCAAGGAATGAAGCTTCCTCATTTCCCTAGATGAGACTAGGCCACAGCCAAATGGGCAGGACTATCCAGATATTTGTCCTCAGAATCACCCTACATTTGCCCTCTTAATTTCATCTCATTTCTTCAATTTACACACACTCTCATGGCACACTAAATAACTATTCTCTCTCCTTGGTGTTTATGCTCTCAACAGGTTGTAAACTCTTCTGTCCTCCCAGCCCTTAGTCTCCTCTTGACCAAGGCTTTTGGGAAGGGATAACGTCTGGAGGAAGAGGCAGTTTCAGATAAGTGTAATTAAGATAATCAAGGCTGAACCATGAGAAACAAACAAAAACCAGAATGCAAGGTAAAGAGAATGCTAATCTGACAGTCCATTCACTTGTCCCGTTCATGCAAGAACAAGTGGGAGCTCAACAAAATTAAAAGGTGGTTAATTTAAATGGCTAAAATTAAGCTAGATTTTTATACAACACACAATTATCAAATGTATCTCAGCACCCCAGTATGTAACAGATAACTCCATTATAAGCAACTTTGTTTGCAGGCCTTTCCTGCAGGAACTTGATTCATCGGTATTTGAGAGTACAATGGGTTTTGACATTCTGTCAAGGCTAGAGACTGCAGCAATTCAGTGGGAAATGGTCTTCAATGTAAGGCATCTGTATTTCTGACCATTAGTGATGGCACTATTAATTTACAGCAAAGGCAGATGAAGTCTAGGGTATGCTCTTATGTATTATAAATCAAAATAAATAAATGATAATAAATATGGAGATGAAAGTTTTGTCTTGCCCACAACAAGGTTTATCCGTGTTCCTTCAATATTTCAACAGAATTGATGTAAACTTAAAATCCCAGACCCTTCATTCATACTAGACTGAACCTTGATAGGACTTCTGGAATGAATAAAAGCTTCCAAATTATTAACAGAAAGTTGAAGCTGACTGACTGAGAAATGCACCAGAAAAGCCATTGTTGCTGGAGGTCCTACAAACAGTACGGTATATAGCAGAGTTAAAGGCACAGCCAAAGGTGCATGGTAGCCACTGGGGTTGAGCATTTGGGTCTCATCTGTAGTTGTCCTTTAATCTAAAAGAGGATTTATTTTATGGATCCCTCATCAGGAAAACATTCATGAGAGCAACATATGAAGAGGAAGAAAAAAATTATGAGGCATGTAAACCAGTCAAGAGTGGAAAAGTGTGGTGACAGTAACAGCAGTCAAGAGTGCAGCAGAAATGCACAGCAGGAAACTCTCTCCCCCAAACTGTCTTAGAAAGTGGTTTAAGGAGTAGAAGTGTGTCAACCTGAGTCTCAATTTATTACCAGACTATAACAATCTGAAAAAAGCACATCCATAGAAAAAGCTGTGAACGTGTCACTGCACAGGAATGGTGATTGCATTTTTTTTAAAAAAATGAAGTTTTGTTAAGACATTTATCAGACAACTAACACAGATCACTCAAAACAGGCAATGTGTTCACTACGTTATTTCATACTCTTGACATGACAATGACTTATGCCATTTATTGCAGGGCATATACTTCAGTCAGAGAACAGTTTTCCCAAAAGTCATCAGATTTAATGAGAACCTGCTAATTCAGTTGAACTTTCAATTTGGATGTGATATTTTACCAACTCAGTTCAGCTACTCAGATAACATCCCACTATATGAACTATTGTAAAAGCAATAAATCAATCTAGGTCTTTATTTTCACTTTGTAACTTGGCAACAGCTAGGCAATAAGTATTTTGATGGTGGCAAGCCCAAGAGGCACTAAAAAGCCCATTTCATTATCAGGGCAGAAAATCCTCTGAATTGTATGCAACAAACCTTTAAAAAACTGGAGTATTTGACATGAAAAATCTTTAAAAAGAGAGGTAATTGAGTTTTTTTAATCTAAAAAATGTCCATTTCATGTCTATGCTGAACAGGTGGAAATGATGGAGAAATCAATAATGAGAATTGTAAGGTCAGGAAGAAGATCATCCAAAGCTTGGGTCTTAATTTCAGGGCCAATTTGCCTAGCGTCTCTGTAGGCAGTTAGTGGAGGTTTAACAAATCTGACAGCTAATTAATTATAAAGCAAGACAGGAGACAGGGCAGCATTAGTGGTACAGGAGAATTCATCTTGTGTGTCACCCTACTTAAGGTGCCTCCATTCTCTTAGCATGGAAAGGAATACTTCTAGTCAATCTTTGTTTGTCTTCCATGTCCAAAAGGGAAATCAAACATGACATGAACAATTACCACAATATTCTAGGGGAAATGCACTCTTAAAAACAAAACATGAAAATAAATTACACTCTGACATCAGATATTTCCTTCTGAATCTTTGGTCTATATTGAATGCAGCTTTTATAGATTATGTTACACCAAAGGGTAAGAGTTCTGATATGGAGCATACTTTCACCGAGGAAGAATTAAACGTAAAGGGGAAGTACCCATGTACACAGCAAGGATAGGCAACGCAACATAGCTCCACTACTTCCAAACAAGCTTTCAGAATAATGATAATATTGCTTAGGCCAATAATAAGCAACAGAATTAGTAGCCATATAAGCCTCTATGGGTGACAATTATACATACAAACAGGGACACGTGCTACTGTGCAGGGCCCTTTATGGCAGCCTGGCAAACAACAGCACTGTAGATATGGGGTGCTAGAACAGTCATTGAAATAAAATATTTTGACTTTCTAGAAAATTGGGCAGGTATTTGCCTATGAAAGAAAAACTAGAAAGCCTGGGAGGATGTGGTAGGTGTTGTCGATGTCAGAACCTCTCTGCTTCCCCAGTGACCAGGCCTACTGTGAAGCTACTGCACTTCATTTCTCTCTTTATTTCACTCTTAATGTTGACAGGATTTACTCAGTTAGAACTTGCCCAGTTTATAAATTACCCCTGAGTACAATGTGGGGATTAGTTGTAAATATCAATAAGCAAATATTCCAGGATTCCAATGACAATAACCTTGACCAAGCCTACCGAGACGCTCCTCTGCACTGACTGCCTGCTGAGTATCAAGAGCACAACAACAAGCGGCTCTAACAGAGTTCAGAAAAATCTCTCAACCCTTCTAAGCTTTACCACCCAAGGCTACCGAGGCTCAGTCTCTTCTGCAGTTTCTCTTTCTCCTCTACCTAACCCTCCAAAATTAGGTTTGTCTCACCCCACGCAACAGCCTGATACAACATCCTATTGGCCTCTGGTGCAAAAAAGAGTATTGCAAAGAACTCCAGAAATGTGAGAATTAAAACCAAAGGGCAGAGCTACTTCTGCAAATACTATCTTAAGTAGGAACAGAGAAGTTATTTTACTGCTGAATTTGGCACTGTTGTGACTGCTGCTGGAATACTGCAACCAGCTCTGCTGTCCACAATTCACAATCTGCTGAGAAATTGGAGGCGGTTCAGAGAAGAGTCACGAGAATGATTAAAGCATTAGAAAACATGCCTTATAGGTGTAGACTCAAACAGCTCAATCTATTTAGCTTAATAAAGAGAGGGTTAAGGGGTGATTTGATCACAGTCTATAAGTATCTACTTAAGAAACAAATATTTAATAATGGGTTTGTCAAAGTAGCAGACAAAGATATAATTTGACCCAATGGCTGGAAGTTGAAGCTAAACAAATTCAGAGTGGAAATAAGGCATAAATTGTTAAGAGGGAGCAATTAACTATTGGAACAATGTATCAAGTATTGTGCTGGATTCTCCGTCACTGGTGATTTTTAAATCAAGACTGGATGTTCTTCCAAAAGCTCTGCTCTAGGGATTATTTGGAGGAAGTTCTGTGGCCTGTGTGACACAGGAGGTCAGACAAGACAGTCACAATACTCCCAATCTATGACTCCCGCTGTTAATCGGGAAAGAGGAGAATGTTTCCTCTGCAGTATAAAGTTAGGAGAAGAAATAGCGTATTACCTTCTCTAAGCCTCCTATGCGACATCTCTAGAGAGTTTCTGCGTGACATACACAAAACATGCCACTGTCCTAGCATATTCTGACAACAGTGATCTTTTCTCTCACATCTTATTTTGAACGAAATGTGTATCCGACCTCACTTAATAGCTAAATGACAGAAACCTGCCTGTATGTAAATATTGTCCATCGTTTAGGTGTTCAAATTGTTAGCAGACTGAACACAACTGTCCTTCCCACCTTCATTAACTAGTGCACATCCCCACGCTGATAAACATCACATGGCATTTGTAGCCTGTGCAAACCAGCATGTAATTCTATCATGAAAGTCTACAACATTCCAAAGTCGTCATGCGGTAGTTGTCAGCTCACATTATCCCATTAGCATAGACTAATATTTCTATTTCCTGTTGCTGTTTCTATACCTTCACTGGCAGGCAAATAGAAATGAAAGATTGCCCATGAATAGAATAACTGCTAGAAAAACTAAAAGCCTGAGAAATGACACAAAAGCCAGTTGGTCAGCACTGGGATGACTCTGCTTGCACATAAATCACCACGGGATCCTTGATATCATAGAATCATAGAATCATAGAATATAAGGGTTGGAAGGGACCCCAGAAGGTCATCTAGTCCAACCCCCTGCTCGAAGCAGGACCAATTCCCAGTTAAATCATCCCAGCCAGGGCTTTGTCAAGCCTGACCTTAAAAACCTCTAAGGAAGGAGATTCTACCACCTCCCTAGGTAACGCATTCCAGTGTTTCACCACCCTCTTAGTGAAAAAGTTTTTCCTAATATCCAATCTAAACCTCCCCCACTGCAGCTTGAGACCATTACTCCTCGTTCTGTCATCTGATACCATTGAGAACAGTCTAGAGCCATCCTCTTTGGAACCCCCTTTCAGGTAGTTGAAAGCAGCTATCAAATCCCCCCTCATTCTTCTCTTCTGCAGGCTAAACAATCCCAGCTCCCTCAGCCTCTCCTCATAACTCATGTGTTCCAGACCCCTAATCATTTTTGTTGCCCTTCGCTGGACTCTCTCCAATTTATCCACATATACTGGAAGCCAAAGCAGTCAACATTTGCCACAGACACATGCCATTCTAAGGAAAGGGCAAAGCCTTGGATATATAAACAGGAATATCGAGTGGCAGTGGGGAGGGTCTATTACCTCTGATTTGCCACAGGTGCGACCGTTACTCGAACACTGTGTCTAGTTCTGGTGCCCAGAGTTCATGAAGGATGTTGAGAAACTGGAGAGGGTTCAGAGAAGGGCCACAAGAATGATTAATGGATTGGAAAACATGCCTCATAGTGATAGCTAAACAGACCAAGGTTTTTGAGTCTAACAAAGAGAAGGTAAAGGGGTGAGTGGATTACAGTCTTTGAGAACCTAAATGGAGAACAGAAATTTGAAAATGAGCTCTTCAGCATAACAGACAAAGTTAAAACAAGATCCAATGGCTGGAAGTGGAAGCTGGACAAATTCAGTCTGGAAATAAGGTATACATTTTTAACAGTGAGAGTAATTGACCATTGGGACAATTTACAAGGGTTGTGGTGGATTCTCCATCGCTGGCAATTTTTAAAACCCAAAGTTGCTGTGGTTTTTTAAAAATATCTGCTTAATTCAAGGAAGTCCTATGACCTGTGCAATGCAATCTAGATATTTGCAATGGTCCCTTCTGGCTTTATAATCTATGCATCTTTGATAATCACAGATGCACTTTGGTCACTGCTGGAAAATGCTAAGATTTATTCATGGTCCCAGTACACTGGGCAAGCTACATCATATTTTATATTTCTTGCATACACATTAATTGGGAAGGCCAATCAGAACTAAGGCGAATGGAACACCATGCATTTTGTGCCACCACCTGTCAGAGGACCCAGTGCCATTACGGTTCAAGGGCTGCAGGGGCCAGAGCTTCCCGAGCTATAATATCTGAGCTACTCGTAGTCTGCAGAGGACAAGCAGATCCCATGATGCTGCCTCCCTTCTTTATGTCCATCTGCTTAAGTGCAGTAGAAGTCAGGTA
Organism: Caretta caretta; assembly: GCF_965140235.1. Taxonomy (NCBI): domain Eukaryota; kingdom Metazoa; phylum Chordata; order Testudines; family Cheloniidae; genus Caretta; species Caretta caretta. The sequence continues at coordinate 131,184,254 of NC_134211.1, read as the reverse complement.
AAATGCATGAAACATTTTCCCATGCAGGCCATGGCCGAAGTTCCCATAGGGAAGGTCTGCAATGGTGAGTGGGAAGGAAGATGTCTCTTGAAACACATTCTCTTTTGGGGGGATCCGCCCTATAGAGGAGTGTGAGAAACCTTGTTGCAGGCTATTGTGAAGTCTCTTTCCCAAATAGTTACAGGTCTAATAAACAATATTTTACAAGCACCACCTAGGTTACTTATAGGTACACCAGCAATAGTTTCTAAGGACTCTGATAACAACTTGGTGATATGACATAAAGCCTGATTTGAGCTGCCTGACAATGTGTTGGAAATCTAAAGTTGAACTTAATTCATCACTGATACAACGTACTGTATTTGTTGCCTTCTGAAGATTGTGCTATAGAAATACGAAGTTCAGTTTCTATGACAACAGGCGTCATAAATGCCAGAACTCTTCCTTCTTACTTTCTTTTCGTCTTGAGGATAACTCATGTATTTCAGTCCCTTGAGTTAACCATTTCCTTCATTCAGGTGGTGAATTAGCCATGCAGTTGATTTATTCCCATGAATACACTCTAGGCTGATCCAGCCCTGGAGCTGCAACTCAGCTATGCTTAGCACATCTCAGGAAATGCTGGGGAGGGCAAAAGCAGCGGGGGGCACAACTAAAGTGGGGTAGGATATCTTCTTGCCCCCCTTCCCCCTCACACACACAACCACACAATTATTGTCTTGGGCCACACAGCCACTGGGCCAGTCACCCCGCAAAACAGAGCAGCCTCAGGGTGGCTCTACATTGTGGCAGCTGCCTATAGGCTAACCTGCAAACAGGAATGCCCCAGACACAATTCTTTTTTCCTTCAAAAGCATTTGTCCCCTGCAATGTGATGCGGCTGCTGCTACGGCACCCTTGGCGGGGGACTCGTCCAGTGACGCCCGGGGTAGGGCTTTAGCAAGAGGGAAGAGCTTGGTGATGCTAGAGCAGCTCAGAAAAACCTCATCAGACTGGAGAGCCTGGCCTTAATTTCTGTTTCCAAGCAGGATGGGTTGAGGTGCTCAAGGCCACCCGTGCAATGGATACATGTGTTCCACCCTGACGCCCGGGAGCCCAGAATGCTAGCTGCATTAAGTCCCCTACCGTGTGCCTCAGCTCCCCCTGGACAGCACTGCCCCCCAGCCTCCTTCGGGTCCAGAGATGAAAGCAGTGTGACTTAATGCAACCTCTGCCTCCACTCACTGAAGTCAATATGCCCATGGGATTGAAGAGGCGGGAGGACTCTGGAGACACAAGCCCCCTCACCCCACCCCACCAGGCTCAAACCCACTGAAGGCTAATGGGGAAGGGGAAGATTGCTACTACATGCCATAGAGGGGACACTGCCCCGTCTTGTGAGCCATGGTCTGTGCCCGTGAGGGGCTGTGAGACCCTGAGGGAAGGCGGGAGCATAACAGCAAAGAGATTGCTGCCTGGGGTTAGCACTCGGACATCTTCAGCTGAGCGCTTCTTCTTTCCATCCTCTCTAAACAGAAGTCCTGTGCCACAAGCCATGTGATTAGGGAGGTTCTTTCACCCATTGGCGTGTGCCCTCCCATCTCCTCCCCTGCAACTTCTCCAAGAGGCTCACCTCTTGGAGAGCTATGTAATGCACTTTGGCCACAGGACTGATGGGAGTACAGGGGTTGTACATTACACAGCAGTGGGAGCAGAGGGCCTTTTATTGCTTTCTTAGGCTGTAAATTGTAGAAATCATTTTAGGATTCTGCTTTCATGCCCCCGCTTTTTATTTGACCAGTTCTGTCACACTGCAGTTCTACTGCTCTCTACATTTGCGGAGGAAATGCCCAGTGAAACGCCTGTTTCTTCCAACCTCTAACATGAGCAGCGATATCGGGCCTGAGTCTCACTCACACCAGGGTCCCTTTACTTCTGTCTGGCCTTGTAAAAGGGGCCGTAAAGTAGGCACAAGGCCCTTCTACACTACAAAGGGCTTCAGTATGAACCGGTATAAGGCCCATAAGCTCCATAAACATACACTGTGGGCTTTCCATCATATTCATGAGCCACCTAAGGTACTGGGGTTTCTGTGGAGAGCGTAGTTATTACAACGGCTGTGCTGTGATACACCAAACTCTACGGTACTAGTACCGTAGGTACCGTAATAGCAGGTGTACCGTGGTGTGGAAGCAAGTGGCGAGGTGCTTCAGATGCTGGGCTGTGTTGTCATTTGAAAAAACAAATCGAAGCCCTGTGACAATGTACCAAGGACGGTGTTGTCCTTCACATCCACGGGGGGCAGAGTTTAAGATGGGCGTGCAGTATTAACGTTGACATTTCTTGACATCTGACTCCGTGAATATGCAGCTTGAATATTCTCTTGAACAACTGCCTTGTCAAAACAGAATGTACCTCTGAATGTGAGATAACATAGGTCAGCATCACCCAATAGTGAAAACAGAATCTAATCCCTTCTGCAACACCCCCAAGTTAAATAAAGCCTCCCTCACGAGGCGCTAGGCGGAGGTAAAATAATACCCATTTCATGAGCTCCCAAATTGGAACAAAATAGCCCTGGCTGAACACGGCAAAATTTTCTGCCGAATTCCACAAAGCAGCAGTGCATCCTCCATACACAACTCCACAGCACGTGGACAATTTAAGCCCAGGATCAAATAAAAGGTGTTTAGTGTCACAACAAATGACACACAGAATACTGAACTGATCCCACTGCTTATTTTCATGTTTAATTCAGTTTTAAAACCCCCTAAATTAAAATGAATGAACTGGAAGCTGATGAAGAATTCCCAGTTTGCCACAGAATTTAGCACCAGAAGGGACCTGCAGTAAGATCTAGTTTCAGCCGGTTGCATGGAGAAGTGCTGCACAGACATGAAGGAGGCCTGACTGGGGGACTGGAAAGCATTTGAAAGCTTTTAATTTATTTATTAAATATTATTCTTTCTACTTTTCCTAATCTCCCTGTCTCCTTTTCCAGGCTCAAGCCATCACTTGTGAAACTGTCCATCAATGGGGATTGGTCCTGCTTTGAGCAGGGGAGTGGACTAGATGACCTCCTGAGGTCCCTTCCAACCCTGATATTCTATGGTTCGATGATCCCTGATACCATTCACAACAGTGACAAAGGCATATCTTGGGGGTGGAGGGATAGCTCAGTGGTTTGAGCACTGGCCTGCTAAACCCTGGGTTGTGAGTTCAATCCTTGAGGGGGCCATTTAGAAATCTGGGGCAAAAATTGGGAATTGGTCCTGCTTTGAGCAGGGGGTTGGACTAGATGATCTTCTGAGGTCCCTTCCAACCCTGATATTCTATGATTCTGTTAGTGAAGCAAAACTGTTCTTCTGCCTCTGTATCTTCTCAGGGACCTAAATGTAACTTCCTGAAGCCCCCACATCACTCCCCCATCAATTGCTCTCTCCACATGGCCTGGTTTACTACGCCCACTCCTACAATATATTCTGGCAGATAATACGGCACAGCCCGGCCCAGTACCCCATGGGTCACCAGTCTGTTGTCAGTGGACCTAGCCATTGTGTCTACATGCTTCTAAGCTAACTGTGTGGTGGTAGAGTCTAATCACTGTCTTTAGTTCTGGGTCAATACAGGGCACACTCCCGGGCTCAGACATCTTGTCTGACATCCTTGCTTGGGGCGTGGAACTCCAGGGTCCAACTCCTCTCAACCATGAAACCAGTGCCCTAGACCTCCTGAGTCCCACCCCAAGCACTTGCACGTGGTTATACCTGTGGGTGCCCTGGATTTCTAGTTAACTCCTTCGGGGACAACATGGAAGGAAAGCAAGGAGCACTGGCTTAGCAAAGGAATTTCTTACCCACAGTCACATTGCTCTTAAAATGTACTCAAGAGTTACAGGAATTTGAAAAATATTAAAAGTCCAAAGATGCCCCCTCCCCGCATCTGATTTCGACCTCCTGTCAGCCTGAGGTTTCTCAGCTTATTAGTAATATTAATGTAGTGCCTTAGAGCCCTAGCCATGGACCCATTGTGCTAAGTGCTGTACAAACAGAACAAAAGGGTAGTCCTTGCCCCAAACAGCTTACAACAACAGACAACAGATGGACACAGACAGACAGACAGACAGACAGACAGACAGACAGGACAACAAGGAAGCAATGAGACAATATTAGGCAATATGCTTGGCTGTGGTCTCAGAATGCCAGCAGCCTCACCATCAGTTCTGAGGTTGGGCAGAGTCCCTCTTCTCTCCTGCACATACTGCTTCCATGTGGTGATGGTCAGCCTGCCTATGAATGGCACCCAGCCATACAGAGACAATGCCGTTTCCTTCAGAACACCCATGAGAGGTATCATTTTTTCTATCCTTTATTTATTCTTGTGAGTACATAAATTATTGGAGGTTTCAGAAGCTTTACCTCTCCCCTTCTTACCTCTGTATTTACACTGCCCGCAGTATCTTGCCTTGAGGAAAAATCTATTCTTAGACTCTGCTATGCTGGTTAAATTAATCTTTGCCGCATGGCTTGATGGCCTTTTTTCCGTTTGGTCACAAGTTTTTCTTCTATTTTGCAGTATGGAGGCTGAGAAAAAAGGCTGATGACATTCACACAGACTGAAGATTGAAACCATCTTTTCCCTGTGGTCTCATGGGCCTTCACAGGCATCTGCCTGGAGCCCAAAGATTTGTGTGTGCTCAGATGCTGCATCCCTATTTCACTGTCAGGATGGACACTGAATGTCCACTGAATGTCTACATTTCCACCAAGACTTTCTTTCCCTTTGACAATCCTGGGTTCAAGGCCTTCTCGGATGGGTCCTGATCCACACCCATTAAGGTCAATGAGAGTATCCTTTGCATCTCATCATTCCTGCAGTTCTTTTTTGCTTTAGAAGCTCCCTCCCAGTGAATAGTGTCAGACCTCACCAGAAGGTGATCTCTCCTCCCATTCTATTTTCTTTTCATCTCAGGGAAAAATATACTCTGTAACGATCTTCTTGCACTTTCCTGGTTCTTCACCTTCACAGCACTATTAGGATGTCATTATCATATCTTTGCTTCCTGACTTTAACATAGATTTGGGGAGTAAATGCCAAGTCTTTAACACTAACTGCCAGATTTGCAATGCTGTCTGCACAGTCTAAACCCCCAAGCAACTTCCTCCTATTGAAACAACCCTTCTGCTTGCCTAACTGTGCTCACACACATAAGAGGAGAGACGCATGCAGCTGGGGAAATAACATATCATTAATCCTCCCGGCGATGTCACTCTGACTTCACGCCTCCCAGTGCTAGGCAGGGCTTTGTCCTCAATGTGCAGATCGTACAGGAAGTTCTGCCTCCCGTACCTTTTGAACTGACAAGATGTTGCTCAGCCCTTTCCTTTCATACATCACCACAGGCTTCCATTAAATGAAGACCTGTAACTCATTCTGTTTCCTTTTAGTTCTCCTTCCCGAGGGAAATCTGTGTCACATAATCTCCCACCAAACACCTGTTTACCCTCTTTAGCTATTCATTGCTAATTATCTTTGTAAGGGACTCGAAGACAGACATAAATAAATTGATCCCTCTCCTCCATGCACAAAGTTCCCTGCTCTCCCCTTTGGAGTTTACATTCACTCTGGTCCCAGAGTTTATTTGTTTTATGCAAAAATATGTTATTTGTTTTTAATATAAAGTAGTGTTCTTCAGGAAAAAAGGACAGGAAGTTTTTGACCAGGTCTACTCTTCATCTTTTGCACCTCTCTGACCAACTGAAAAATTCACTGTGAGGCGATTTTGCTCCATTGACCAAAAATCTCAGACCTGGGTGCCTAAGGTCAGGTCTATCAATACCAGTGGTCTGAGTCCGAGAACAGCCAAAGATGTATAAATCCCAACAAAGTCAACGTAAGAGGTGAGCACTCTGCACCACATAATGTCAGGACACTATCAAGTCCTATTTGAAGAGAACTATGTTAACATGAGCTAGGATCCTTTTAGTTCACACTCGTAGCATCAATATAGGGGAGTTACAGCACAGCACTTTGGTGCAGACAACTGTTCACACCACCGTAGTCCACACTGCAATTTAGCCCTCGTTTCTGCATCAATTTATTTGTTGAAGTAAAACTCTCTCTCTTCTCCAAGACAATAATCACTTTCTTCATGGCAGCTCTCGGTGCATTCACAAGAGGATGCTAGCAGAGCCGTAGCTGTTGATGTCAGTAGGTCTCTGTGTCACACCCAGCCGAAGTAATCTGATAAACTCATCAGTGCACTGTGTGGCAAACCAGATGAAAGTCATGCAGGCAAACTGTCTCCTCAACTCTGATGAATGTTTTACTACTACAGCTCTATTTTCAATACTCATCCTAATGACACTGCAACAATAAAAGCAGGATAGGATAATTCAAATTAAAATAACATGCAGAATTTCCATTTTCATTCATTTTCTACTTCCCTTGTTAGGTCTTTATCATTTTAGGGTGCCAAATGATGTATTGTTAATCATTGCATAAGTCAATAGGTATAGGTATTTGCTAGGTCAGGCAAAGGTGTAAGTTAAAGGCAGTAGTGCAGTGAGCCAACAAGCCTCAAGGCCCGTAAGACAATAGATTAGCTACACTAATCAAGGCAGAAGGCCCCAAAAGCCTTAGCATACGTAGCTACCCAGGGGTAACCCTAGATCATGAGATATCACAAGACAGAATGCTGCAATGCCTAAACTACTGACAAGTAACCACAAGATGCCAGTTTATACCAACTTGAGATACCTTAAAGTTATGTAGAGCCCTGCAAACCCATGGCTATTTGCTTTATCTCCGCGGATATCCACATCTGCAGATATCCACATCTGCAGATGTGGATGAGGGATATTTGGAGACCACTTTTATGGATTGTGGATCTGATGCAGATACAAATGTTGTATCTAGAGCCCTGCAAATCTGCCGATATCCACTTTATATCCACAGACCATTTTTGCAGACTGTGGATCGGATGTGGATACAAATTTCGTATCCGCGTCCATCAGTGGACGTCCAACCACAAGAATACCATGGTAACTAATAGAGGGATATGCTAATAAGCTTGTCCTAGTAACCTGTAGGAGAAGGGCACCCTAACATTCGTAAGGTGAGGAAATACAAATAAGGAAAAGGGAATCAGACCACTACAGAATATACATTAGGAGTAGTGGTATCAAGGTAACACGTTAGAAAAGTACTATCCTTGCCTGCGTGGCTTGGGAAATGCCTAATGTCAACCACTGGTGATGGTGATGAGGAAGCTGAGGAGGAGGAGGAAGATAATGACTAACAGTGTAGCTTGTTCTGCAATGGATGATGCAAGTATATGGATGCTCAGGTGCTCATTCTGTGTTCTACCTTGCTGGGTTGGAGTGTTTTTAGCTTTGCTAACTGGGCTAATACAATTACTGCAAACACAGAAGGTTTTTCTAAGTGTGAGTGTTGCAACTGTGAATATCGGGGTTCCCTGCTGAAAAAATAATTTGAATAATTTTGGGCCTGCTCTTCGAATGAGAACCTACCCAGTACTAGAGAGTTAACTGGGAATTCTTCAGTAATCAGTATAATTAATACACAATCAATAGATCAGGCAACAATGTCTAGCGTGACAAATTGAAAAAAAAATGAAATGCTTAATAATTCTATGCTTTATGTACTTTGAATACACTACACAGATTTTTGGGAAGTTGGTTCTTTTGATTAAAGGAGCTTATCAAATATTTCAGCACATAGCGTGGAACCTTCCATTTCTCAATGGCACCAGTTTGATTTGAAGCCCCAGTTACAATGCTATAAATCACAGTTATGGTGAGAAATTAGTTTCACAATTTCACAAGACAAAGTGTTTGTTCCTCAGATTAGTTGCCCCCGAGGTGCACAGAGAGAGAGAGATTAATAATTTAACATCATGAGTTGCCACAGTGAAATTCTAAGCGAATTACATAAAGCATGCTAAAATGCATTGAAAGAGCTGATTCAAGTAACAGAAAGAACCAGTATCTAAATGTTGAGAGTATAGCAATGGGAGCATTAGACCCAGAGCCTTCTGGAGTCTCAAGATTACATTATTCAGCTGAGCTAGATGAAATTTTCTTTGCATACTTACAGAGTGTTTGCGAAGGGGGAAAGCACTTCACAATAGTTCTCAAAAAGGGAGAAGAGAGAAAGCAGTACCAGAGATTTAGGCTTTTTGATGGCATAGCAGGCCTCATCCAAAGCACAATGAAACCAATAGGAGTCTTTTCATTGACTTCAAAGGGCTTTGGAACGGATCCTCACTGGAAAGAGGGGATTGCAGTAAACTCAGAACTTCCACTATTTCAGCCACGTCTGAAAAATGAATCCTCAGCAATATTTATTTGGGGTCAGTTCTCCAAATTCAGAGAGCTGAAGACTGTTATTTGTGCAGGTTTGTGATATGATTCAGGAATTAGTGTCTGCTGCAGAAACACTGCTTTCCAACACTTTAAGGAAATAAATGCAAAGCATGATCAGTCTGGGAGGCCAAATAAGGCAGATGACCCTTCTGCCTCCAGGACAACTCCCCCCACCCTTCCCCCCCAATATATATATAAGAAGGTGTAAATGATTCCGACCCTTCACATTTTGTTTCACATGGAGAGAGAATTTTGATTAAAAAAACTAGAATAATATAAAATTAATATCACATACATTAAATGGGTTAAAAAATGGCTAAACTGATAGGTCTCAAAATGTACCTGTAAACAGGGAATCATCTTGAAATGGATGTGCTTCCCATGGGGTCCCGCAGGGATTGGTTTTTGGTCCTACGCTATTAAACATTTTTCAGTGACCTGGAACAAAACATACAATCATCACTGATGGTTTGCAGACAATACAAAAATTGAGGGAATGGTAAACAATGAAGAGGACTAGTCACTGATACAGAGAGATCTGGATCTCTTGGTAAGATGGGCTCAAGCAAACAATGTGTGTTTTAATACAGCTTAATGTAATTGTGTACATCTAGGACAAAGAATGTTGGCCATCCATTCAGAATGGGGAGCTCTATTCTGGGAAGCAGTGACTCTGAAAAAGATTTGGGGGTTGTGATGTATAATAAGCTGAACATGAGCTCCCAATGTGATGCTGTGGCCAAAAGGGCTAACTGCGATCCTTGGATGCATAGAGAGGGGGATTTCAAGAAGGAGTAGAGGGGTTATTTTACTGCTTTATTTGCCAGATTTGCTTTATCTGGTATGACCATTGCTGGAATATTGTTTCCAGTTCTGGAATCCACAATTCAAAAAGGATGTTGATAAATTGGAGAGGGTTCAGAGAAGAACCACAAGAATGATTAAAGGACTAGAAAAATGTGCTTTATAGCAGAAAAATTCAGGAGCTCAATTTATTTAGCTCCACAATGAGATGGTATGAGGTAACTTGAGCCCAGTTTTTAAGTATCTACATGGGGAATAAATATTTAATAATGGGCTCTTTAATCTAGCAGAACAAGGTCTAACACTACCCAATGGCTGAAACTTGAAGCTAGACAAATTCAGAATGGAAATAAGGCATAATTTTTAACTGTGAGGCTAATTAACCATTGCAACAATTTACCAGGGGTCGTGTGGATTCTCCACCACTGGCAATTTTTAAATCAAGTCGGGGTGTTTCTTCCAAAAGATCTTCTCTAGGAATTATTGTGGGGGAGTTGTCTGGCCTGTGTCATGCAGGAAGTCAGACTTGATGATCACAGTGGTCCCTTCGGGCCTTGGAATCTATGAGAGTCAGACTTTTAGACTCTTTGTTTCAAACAGTGACCCCACTGAACCAAAGGGAGTTTTCCCAAAGACTTCATGGGAGCCTGGATTCCACCCTTGAAGCTCAAGAGAATCTGAAGGACGTAGACAAAAGGATGTGGTCATTCACTGTTCTCAGAAGTCACCATGTGTGTTACCTGGGTTGTTGGGTTGGCCTGCAAAGGTGATTATCATTAACAACTATTTGTATCCCTTAAAGTCCCAGATAAAATCACAGTAAGACCAAGAGACAGTTCCTGCCCCTAAGCCCTTACCATCCCAATAGCCAAGACTGACACAGGAGTTATTATAATTGTGATGCTCATAGGCCAGGTGCCAGCTCTGTCTGCTGAGACCTGACAAACTCACAGCTGAAACCAGGCAAATTCATTTGTGTATTAGTGAAGATCAAAGTGATTTGTGTCAAATGTGTAAAAATGGTGCTTAACCTTCATGAAAACAAACAGGATGCTGCATTATTTTCACTTATGTGTATCCTGTTGGAATGTGATGACAAACATTTACACTGTGTGTATGCCTGTAACGAAATAGTCATGAAATAACCCATCAAACGAGAAAGAAGCTTTGTGTAATGCAAGTGAAGAACTGTAACAGGAAAGTGCTAATCTCATTGTGTAGATGAAGAACCTAGCCACAGAGTGATCAAGGGACTTGCACATAGCCACACAGGAAGTATGTGGCAGAGCTAGAACTTGAAACCAAGGCTCTTGAGCCCAAGTCAGGGGGCTTATCCACAATATCTTCCTCTCTGTCTAAACCCAAAAGGATTTGAGCTAGGTTTCAAGTCCACTGAGAAATGACTATGCTTGTGGAATAACACTGGTTACAGGATCACTCACTGAAGCATCACCAAGATGATCAGGCAAAATGCTCTGCCAGTATAAATTGGTGCAGCTGCATTGACTTAATCAAAAATCACTTGCAAAATTTTATTCCGGGGGGAATTCTGCACTATTGCGCATGTGCATAATTAATGAGCCATGCATACTTTTTTATTTGGGGGGGGGGGGAAGCTTCCTCTGAAAAGTTGCTTCAGTTCTGCCTTTTGCCTACCAGGGGGCACTGTGGTGATAGAGAAGAGAAGCATCTCCCAGCAGAAAATAACTTCTGCAGTTCAGCCTTTTGCCCACCAGGGGCGCTGTGGTGATAGAACAGAGCAGCAGCTCCCAGCTGGCTAGGGAAGAGAAAGAGCCTGCCCTCTTCGCAGTGCCAACCAAGCCAGGTCATGAGGCAGGAGCTATGGGGGACAGAAAGTGTGGGTTGCTGGGGGATCAGACAGGGGCTCATAAGGGCTAGTGAGGGAGGCCAGACTGGGGCAGGGGCTGAATGAGAGTGGAGGCGCAGGGCCACAGGGGGGAGAGAGGTGCAGGACCACATGGTGATGTGGGAGGGGTTGCAGAGCTACATAGGGATGGGGGTGGCAGGGTGGGATCACAGACACATGGGGACAGATGGAGGGGGTGCAGGGCCATATGATGATGGGAGAGTGGATGTCTGAGTAGGGGTGGAGGGACACATGTGCCTGTCTGAACGGGAGAGGCTAGGCATCAGACAGTGTCTGCAGGGGAAGCTCCCTAACAGTCCTTCCCCACCCCCCAAAAAAACCTGTTCCAGACTTTTCCCACCCATACCCAACAACCCTCCAAGTTCACACCCAGGCTCCTTCCCAGCAATTTTCCCCTCTTCCTCAGCTCTTCTGTTACCCCTGACTCCCCCAGCCTTTGCATTGCTTCTGTGGGGTGCAGGAAATATGGTTCTGTATTGTACTTTAAATTAATTATTACTCAGAGTTCTATATTAATATGCCTAATAAGGAATCTATTTGTCAAAAAAACATTTTCTGAAACTTTTTTTGTTGTCTGTATTGTTATAGATATACTTGCTGACAGGTATTTTGAAATAAATGACCAAAATAATTGAAACTGGTGTGATTATATTGTGTTATTTTGACAAATAAAATATGCAGAATTTTGCAAAATCTGAAAATATTATATGCAGAATTTTAATTTTTTTTTGTTGCTGAATTTTTAATTTTTTGGCACAGAATTCCCCCATGAGTAAAATGTATAGCTGGCTCTAGATAACTAGAAACAGTGCAAAGGAAACTCTATATTGCTTTCATTAAATTTTACTTTAAAAACTTCCTTTCCTTTGGAAATATTAAACTTCCAATGGGTGCTCTGACCCTTGACCTTTCAAGGATGGTCATTTTCATAGATTATTTGCTACTGGAATTATCTTTCAGATTTAAAATCTGTGGACCCAATCCCCAGCTCGTGTCAATCAGACATAGCACCCCTGGAGTCAATGTGGCCAGATCCCTGCTGGTTTCAATCCACCACAGCACCACCAGCATATTTGGAAAAATGCTGATATATTCCTGTTGGGAGTTCTGATCTTTCCTTTTTTTCAGGCTCAGCATCTGGTTTTTCTCTGCCAGCATATGGCTGACAGGTTTTCTTTACATCTACTCTTCAGGCCTTCTGAAAAGTCACTGCTTCCAGAGAACTCATCACTAGAGTGCCTGCTGCTTGTCAACAGAATTTCCTAGGCAATAAACAAATAACGGGCCTTTTACAATTAACTGAAAGCAAATGTCTTATTATGGGCATTCCATTTTGTATTCTTCAGCCCAAAAATTCATATTTTTGTGTGAGAACATGAATAAAGAGGCCCAGATCCTGAGTTGCAGCAAAAGACAGCCCATGATGTCTCAAGGGAAGGGGACAAAGGCCGTGGAAAGTCATGATTGTGTTGCCACAAATCCTAGGGCTGTGTGGGCTCTGATTGAGTACCCAGGGCAAGCTGCAGATGTCTCTACATGGCTTCAGTGGCTAGAGATTGTCAGGAAATAGGATGCCTTCAGGCACTAGTGATGAATTTGACCCCAAGAGGATACTAAAAATGGAAACACATGAAAAATAAGGAAAGATACAATCTCTGAAAAGGGATTTGGGTACTTTTAGGTGACAAGGCCAATAAATATCCAGCGTAGTTTGAGGCAGAAACTATAAAATAGTTTCAAGAAAAATACAAAGCTGGGACATTTATCCAATTAATAATCTCCTAGAATACTGAGCTGAAAAAAATATCTGGAGTATGTTGCAGTTTCAATTATTTTTTCCTCCGGCAGCCTAGAGCATAGATGGTGGTGGGGGTGGAAGGAAGGGAGGGAGACGATCAAATTACCAATTTTAGTCTGTATTAGTCTAAGTGGAAAGGAAACAAAAATGCAGTATGACAATGGGATTCACTCCTGCTCCCACTGAATTCAATAGCAAGGGAGTTCAATGGTCACAACATTGGCCCATAAAAGAATCCCTACTGGAATCCTGTGAACAGGATTGATCTCTATGCAACATGAAGGATAGATTTGCAATTCAGAGGTGAAAGAGAAGACCATAAAGATAGCACATGGCCTTAAACTATTATTACTTAAGGCTTGTCTACACATTCAGGTCTGCAGCACTTAGTGAATATGCTACCTACAGTGATGGGAGAACTTCTCCTGTTGGTGTAGATACCCCCTCTTCCCGAGAGGTGGTAGCCATGTCGAATCATAGAATCATAGAATATCAGGGTTGGGAGAAGGGAGAAGTCATCCCGGTCATAGACCTGTCTACACAGGGAGATAGATCAGTATAACTACATCGCTTAGTTATGCTGACATAAATTTGTAGAGTAGACCAGGGCTTATACTGTGGTGGCATCTAAGGCATTGGATCAACAATTGCATCCTCTCATACTAGCCATTTTATGCATGCACATCACACAAAAACACACTGAAGAGCCTCAGAGACCTTACAATCTAAGTAAGAAACTATGATGTGAGATTAAGCCAACTGGATTTACTCTAATGAGAAAAGAGAAGACTTTGAAATAACTTTTTAAATATTTGCAAAATTTTGTAAGTGACTGTCATCATAGAATCATAGAATATCAGGGTTGGAAGGAACCTCAGGAGGTCATCTAGTCCAACCCCCTGCTCAAAGCAGGACCAATCCCCAATTAAATCATCCCAGCCAGGGCTTTGTCAAGCCTGACCTTAAAAACTTCTAAGGAAGGAGATTCTACCACCTCCCTAGGTAACGCATTCCAGTGTTTCACCACCCTCCTAGTGAAAAAGTTTTTCCTAATATCCAACCTAAACCTCCCCCACTGCAACTTGAGACCATTACTCCTTGTCCTGTCCTCTTCTACCACTGAGAATAGTCTAGAACCATCCTCTTTGAAACCACCTCTCAGGTAGTTGAAAGCAGCTATCAAATCCCCCCTCATTCTTCTCTTCCGCAGACTAAACAATCGCAGTTCCCTCAGCCTCTCCTCATAAGTCATGTGTTCCAGACCCCTAATCATTTTTGTTGCCCTTCGCTGGACTCTCTCCAATTTTTCCACACCCTTCTTGTGGTGTGGGGCCCAAAACTGGACACAGTACTCCAGATGAGGCCTCACCAATGTCGAATAGAGGGGAACGATCACGTCCCTCGATCTGCTGGCTATGCCCATAGTAATACATCCCAAAATGCCATTGGCCTTCTTGGCAACAAGCGCACACTGTTGACTCATATCCAGCTTCTCATCCACTGTCACCCCTACGTCCTTTTTCGCAGAACTGCTGCCAAGCCATTCGGTCCCTAGTCTGTAGCGGTGCATTGGGTTCTTCCATCCTAAGTGCAGGACTCTGCACTTATCCTTGTTGAACCTCATCAGAGTTCTTTTGGCCCAATCCTCCAATTTGTCTAGGTCCCTCTGTATCCTATCCCTCCCCTCCAGCGTATCTACCACTCTTCCCAGTTTAGTATCATCTGCAAATTTGCTGAGAGTGCAATCCACACCATCCTCCAGATCATTTATGAAGATATTGAACAAAACTGGCCCGAGGACCGACCCTTGGGGCACTCCACTTGATACCAGCTGCCAACTAGACATGGAGCCATTGATCACTACCCATTGAGCCCAAAAATCTAGCCAACTTTCTACCCACCTTATAGTGCATTCATCCAGCCCACACTTCTTTAACTTGCTGACAAGAATACTGTGGGAGACCGTGTCAAAAGCTTTGCTAAAGTCAAGAAACAATACATCCACTGCTTTCCCTTCATCCACAGAACCAGTAATCTCATCATAGAAGGTGATTAGATTAGTCAGGCATGACCTTCCCTTGGTGAATCCACACTGACTGTTCCTGATCACTTTCCTCTCGTGTAAGTGCTTCAGGAATCATTCCTTGAGGACCTGCTCCATGATTTTTCCAGGGACTGAGGTGAGGCTGACTGGCCTGTAGTTCCCAGGATCCTCCTTCTTCCCTTTTCAAATTTCCAAATTGTGTTTAAGAGCTCAAAAACAAAGAGATGATATCATTCAAAAACCAGTTGGAGAACACTTCAGTCTCTTTGGTCACTTGATTACAGACCTAAATGTTGCAATTCTTCAACAAAAAAACTTCAAAAACAGACTCCAAGGAGAGATTGCTGAATTGGACTTAATTTGCAAACTGGATACAATTAATTTAGGCTTGAATAAAGCCTGGGAGTGGATGGGTCATTACACAAAGTAAAACTACTTCCCCATGTTTATACCCCCGCCCTTCGCACACTCCACTGTTCCTCAGACATTCTTGTCAACTGCTGGAAATGGCCCACCTTGATTATCACTTCAAAAGGTTCCCCCACGCCCCCACCCCTGCTCTCCTGTTGGTAATAGCTCACCTTAAGTGATCACTCTGGTTACAGTGTGTATGGTAACACCCATTGTTTCATGTTCTCTATGTATATAAATCTCCCCACTTGTATTTTCCACTGAATGCATCCGATGAAGTGAGCTGCAGCTCATGAAAGCTTATGCTCAAATAAATTTGTTAGTCTCTAAGGTGCCACAAGTACTCCTTTTCTTTTTGCGAATACAGATTAACAAGGCTGCTACTCTAAAACCATTCATAAACATGTAACACAAATAGGGTAACAAATATTTGTTACATCTGACTGGGAAATGAACTAATTTATTTTCTTTATTTCAATCTCAAGAGAGTTTTAAGGCTAAATTTTCAAACTCTGCGAAAGACATGTATGTAAAAAATCTAGACAATAAGTGTTTGGGGATGAACACGTGCCAAAAGAATCTTCCTTGCCTGATACGAGATGGGACACATGAATGACATATTTTTATCCTTATGGAAGATAAAATACATATAACAATTTCTGTTTCACATAAATAAAAGTGCCAAGTCAGTGGAGGTAGAATTAGAGCTGTGCATTTGTAATTTTCAGTGGAAAGTTTTGTGGGCAGCTAGACTAATTTAGATAAATTATATGTCCAATTGCTTCTAGCCCCAGTAATTGTTGTTGCTGTTAACATATTTTCTATGGAAGAGAAGGAGGAAGGATATGAGAAAGTTCAGAAGATGAAACTCCAGAAAGGCAAATTCATACATAGGTCTGCAAAGGAATTGCTACTCCTATTAGACACATATATGAAACACAACATTTTAAAGGAAATCAGACGCTCCAGGAAGTCCCTGACCTTGCTTTACCTGTTACGCAGTATGTGTAAATACAGACTACAAGCACTCAGGAAACACCTTCTTTCAATCGACATAACGATGCTGAACTCAACACTTCTAGGCTTATTTATAATGATTCGTTTTTCTGAAATTATGAAGGAGTTCCAGGATCTCAGCAATGTCACTTGGTGGACTCACATTATCGCCATATGAGTGAGATTTATTCTAATCCTCAGCTAACCTCAGTAAATTGCCTTTCTATTGCTGTCAAATCTCCCTGGAATAAAACAGCTTTTGGAATTATCCTGAATTGGCATGGATGAGCGTGGGAGGGGGGAAATCACCTGTAGTTACAGATAATGTGAATACAGTGATGTTCCAGGAGATTAATCTGTCAATTTAAATAACAAGGAGTCCGGAGTGAGATGGCACAGTTGGGCCAAGTGAGGCAGGTGACGACACAGACTGCGAATTCAAGGGGACAGTTGCCATTTCAAAGCTCACATTGCAGTGATGGCTTTCAGAGATTGTGAATATGCCTTCAGGGAGTGTCTGGCTCACAGGGCACGATGAGGATCGGGTTTCAAACACCATAAGAGCAGCATAAATCATAAGAATGTAACAGCTGCCATACTAGTATCCTGGCTCCGACACTGGCCTGCATCAGGGCTTCAGGGGGATTGTACTGAACAGGGCAATTACGGAGTCATCCACCCCATGTTCCACTCACAGCTTCACTCAGCCAGAGGCTCAGGGTCACCCCAAACATGGGATTGTGTCCCGGACCATCCTGGCTATCAGCCACTGATGGATCTATCTTCCATGAACTTTTCCAATTCTTTTTTCAACACAGTTATACGTTTGGCCTTCACAGAATCCCTTGGCAATGTGTTCCATGGGTTAACTGTGCATTGTGTCACAAAGTACTTCATTTTGTTTGTATTAAACCTGCTGCCGATTAATTTCATGAGATGACCCCTGGTTTTTGTATTGTTTGGAAGAGTAAACACTTTTTCCACAGCATTCATGGCTGTGCAAACCTGTGTCATGTCCCCCCTAATTCGTCTCCTACCTAAGCTGAACTGTCCTAATCTTCTTAGCCTCTCCTTGTATGGAAGCCAATCCATACCCGTGAGCATCTCTGTGTCCATCTCTGGACCTTTTCCAGTTCCACTCTATCCTGTTTGAGATGAGGCTACCAGAACTGCACGCAGCATTCCAGGTGTGAACACACCATGGACTGATGGCATTATGATATTTTCTATCCCTTTCCTAACAGTTCCTAATTCACTGTTAGCCCTTCTGACTGTTGCTGTTTAGTGAGCAGAAGTTTTCAAACTTATCCCCTGTACAACCACAAGAGGCTCTGTCCGGTCCCCACTGAGGCAAACGGCAAAATTCCAAGTAGGGTTGGGTGAAATTTTTTGACCAAAGCCTTTTTTCAGCAAAAATGCAGATTCAGATCAGCTAATACATTTAGCAAATTTGTGTCATAGTTGTCAAATTGCTTTGGTCAAAAAGACCAAATAAAATAATCTGAAAAAAAAATCTAAATTATTTGTTTTGACATTTTCAAAATGGAACTTTCTGATTTTTCAGTTCAAAGTGACTTCATTTTGAAATTTCATTCAAAAAAGCTCCAAAATCAAGATGAAATGTTTCCTTTGACCTGATTCCCTCCCCCGCACTTTTCCCTTCACTGAAAATTAAAAAAAAAAAAAAGATGACAGGTCAACCCCAAACGATTAATCTTTATTTTTTCAGAGCTCCCAGCAAACCAAAAAATTCATTTGTTTGCACAGCTCTACTCCCAGGTCTTCAGCTGAAGCAAGTTTGGGTCCAAAGGCTCACCAACTATTATCACCACTTACACAGCCTCATTTTGTAATAATTATAGAAGGGAAAGGTGTTTTGGTTTTGTTTTGTTTTTTCCTAGTGGTTTCAGATCTTCAGAAGCTACTACCTGTCAAATGGACCTGGCATTTTAAAGTCACCATTTTATGACTGTGTAAAAATATAATGAGAGAGATATTGTTCTTCAAATAACATGGTCCAAAATAGCCTGAGTCTGCTGACTTCCAGGGCATGCCAGCACATCTGTCTCTAAAGGGGCTGCTGAAGCTGCAAACTTTGGTCAAGGATGAGGTGCAGGGTGTTAAGAGCTTTCCCTTCACACTTCCCCTGGTTCTTGTCATGCAGACAGAAAGCAGAAGACAGGAAGTCCAAAGTGCAGGCAATGAGGTGTGTCTTGGGGTCAATCAAGCAAGCATATCCATAGCTCTGCACACTGGTAGAGTCTTTTTTCCCAGTGTCCCAGTTTCCTCTTCCTTAGTGGGCATAATTATACCTATAATGCATGCCCTTGGTCCCACACCTTCTGTTTTGGAGGGTTGTGAATCTGGGGGCTTTGGGACCACTCTCTTGTACCCCATGGGAGGGGTAAGGAGTGAGGTTGTGCTTCAGTCAGTGGCAGGCATTTCTTTGGCCTTTTAGTGTTTCTCATACCTCGCCCCCATCCCTCTTTGCTCCTCCCGACTGGCTGCTTGACCTTTCTTCAGGAGAGGAGTTGAGTCAGGACTGTCCTTCAAGTGAACGCTTGTATATTAAACTCCCACTCTGCCCAGCAACGCTTTAGCTCTATCTCGTATCTATTTTCACCCCATCTGCTTGTGGGCAGATGTAACACACAGGGTTTTTGTTCTTGGTTCACACATATTAGTAAGAATATAAAAATATCAAAAATCAAAGGGGCAAACAAGGTCCAAAATTCTATCTCAGGCAAATATACAGGCCTGAATACCACATGGTCACCACTAACACTCCTAACACAGGGTAAATGGGGAAGTTTGCTTTATTTTTCTGGGCTATATGGTTATTTAGTGTGATCATCTGCTGTGGGTCTGCTGTTTATTTTGATGTACTGTTTTTTTCTGTAAATAAAGTTCAAAGGTTCCAAGAGGCTCACATAGGCTCCGCTTTGCAGGTTACATATTTCAATAATTAATGGGTTAACAGACTCTTAAGCATCTCAGCTGCTTTGCCCACTTGGCTGTGTTTGTACCAGTAGGAAATGGATCTAGTAAACACACAGGATTGCTGCACAATGTCACAACACTAGGCATTAAAAAAATCCAACAGCACAGTTCTTGGTTCTAGAGTAACAGCCGTGTTAGTCTGTATTCGCAAAAAGAAAAGGAGGACTTGTGGCACCTTAGAGACTAACCAATTTATTTGAGCATGAGCTTTCGTGAGCTACAGCTCACTTCATCAGATGCATACCGTGGAAACTGCAGCAGACTTTATATATACACACAGAGAATATGAAACAATACCTCCTCCCACCCCACTGTCCTGCTGGTAATAGCTTATCTAAAGTGATCATCAGGTTGGGCCATTTCCAGCACAAATCCAGGTTTTCTCACCCTCCACCCCCCCACACAAATTCACTCTCCTGCTGGTGATAGCCCATCTTGGTTCTGTTAGCTCACTCGTTTCTATCCATTCAAACAGCTTCTGTCCTCCCTCCTCCTCCGGGCTGGGAGAACGGTTCACAGGAAATCTGTGAAACCTGCTTTTAAGTCTCAGACTGAGCCTTTGGGTTTCACATGCTGTTTAATTAACCATTATTATTTCCAAATGCTCCTCCACATCCTGGCTTTAGTCTCGATTAGAAAACATTATTAAAGAAAGGATTATGATTG
Source organism: Caretta caretta (assembly GCF_965140235.1). NCBI lineage: Eukaryota > Metazoa > Chordata > Testudines > Cheloniidae > Caretta > Caretta caretta. The sequence continues at coordinate 131,164,281 of NC_134211.1, read as the reverse complement.
TTGACATTCGAAACAGGCCAGAACAAGAGGAACCAGATCTATTAGGAGAAAACTCTTCTCACTGATTCCCTCATTGATTGTCACACAGATAAGTTTTCATAAGCTCAGCTTTATTATTTGTGTTTCAGGAACACGTAAAGAGTCCACCATAGACCGGGGGTCCCCACACTAGGTATAAATGCACAGTGACAGTTAGTCCCTTCCCTGAAGAGCTCACAATAGACATAGACAAGAGTGGAAAAGAATGGATCACTACCCTATTTTACAGGAACTGAGCCCAGACTCACACAGCGCAAATCTGCACAGCAGCTGGGATGTGTAATTCCCAGCTCAGGTCCACCTCCAGGTGCTCACGCCACTCCAGCTAGTGCACTAAATTTAGAGGTGTTTAGAGGCAGTAGCACAAGCCGTGGCTTGACCAGCCACCTGTCCATACACCCAGCGAGCCAGAGAGGATCGTGCCCACCGCAGTCGCACTGCTCTTTCTAGCGTGCTGGTTCATTTGGGCTTCAATTGCCTGATTAAAATATTCTTCTAATTAACACATTTGTCTGAGCCAGGGAACCTCACAGAGAGAAGCTGTTTCAAGACGACACAGGAGAAGCTGCCATCCTGTTCTCTATGCGCTGATGAGAAGAAATGGGTTTCACACTTTGTGCAGGACTCAAGCCAACTTGCCACGTGGGGAGACAGAGCAAACTCAGTGGCCATCTGATATTTGGGACCTCCCCCCCTCCCCCCGAGTTTAAACTTTAAATAGATTTGCAAACCTCTCTTGATTTACTGAGCGGGCTGCTCTATGCTGTTGGCATGTCCATTTACTGCACGTTGGTGGGCCTGGGCAACATATGAATCTCAAGAAAATGTTCCCTTACCAAAATGAGCCTTCTTAGGAACTGCACGTTCAAAGCAGCAGTACCCATGTCTCTGCAGCACCGGTGGAACCTGACGGTGCAAACCCTGTGCACCAGGGCTCCATGCTCCATTGCGTGCCAGGGGATCCAGCGGAGCTGCGGTTGTTTATTCAGAAGAGACAAGGAACTGCGTGTGTGAGCTGGGTAGCATGGCCAGCAGATCCGCATAGACCTGCAGGTCCACTGGCGCCAAGCACTGACTGGAAGGTTGCACAGCAGACCTTGGAGACAGGTCCTGTCACTGCAGTCACCGTGGCCACCCCCGGCAGGAATGGTATACTATGTGCCCCGCAGCGGCAAGGAACAGAGCAAAATGAAGTTTTTCTCACCTTTAGAATGACTGAGCTTAGGTAGGAGACTGAAACGGACAACCTAGTGACCTGTGTGATGCCAACGTACCCCATGTGTTTGATGCGGCTACTCTTTACAAATAGCTTTTCTTAAATGTGGGAGTCAAAATTTGCCAGCGTGGACTTAAAGGTACGCATAGTTATCAAGTGCCCCAAAATGATACAAGACTTTCAAACTGTTATTTATAGATATGCACCTGCCCTCTGTACCCGTATGCGCATGTAGATATGGCATGAGATATATTTAAAATGAGATCTTTACTTGTCAACTCCAGATGCCTGAAGAGTGAACCTTTCTGTGCAGTTTTAACTGCAGTAGCTGAAAAATATTTTTTAAAATGCGTTGCAGTAGCAGGAGTATTTTTACTCAGAGAGGGACCATGTGAATTAAAATTTGATCTGTGACGTGTGTGTGAAGCAGTTGAAGTCCATGAGCTTTTTTAGAACACTGAAGTTCTCTCTTCTGCCAGGAGACTGCCATTTGGAACGAAGCCACATGCCCTGAAATAACTCAGACTAGTGCAAACCAGCCCATCTGCTTAGCAACGCCGTGAGAAAATTACCCCAGCGTTCTGCTCTCCTGATGGGCTTCTCATGGAATACATAGCACACTCTTGAAGGTTTCTGGCCTGATTAGGTCAACTCACAGCTGTGCTTCTGGTCACACCTTGGAACTTTGAGAGGAAATTAGGTTGTTCTTAGGTCAGAGGGGATGATATTACCGAGAACAAGCTTGCATAAAAACGTAAGAACGGCTGTACTGGCTCAGACCAATGGTCCATCTAGCCCAGTCTTCTGTCAGTGGCCAGAGCCAGGTGCCCCAGAGGGAATGAACAGAAGAGCCAATCATCATGTTATCCATCCCCTGTTAACCCCTCCCAGCTTCTGGCAAACAGAAGCTAGATACACTTGGAGCATGGTGTTGCAGTGGTTGAATTACTTGATCATTTTCGCTCAGTTTCACCTCACCATTTCAATGCACTAAATGTAAAACTTAACAATCAAGGAATTTGAATAGACACCATGACAGAATAGCAAGGATTATGAAAAGGAGTCAGAAAAAAAAAAAGACTTGGACTTTGGCAACCTAAAAATACTTCTCTTTTGCTAAGCAAACATCTGGAAAATAATTGGCTGCTTTCAGGGACAATGCAACATCAAAGAAATGTGCCAAAGATATTCAGATATAATCAGTTATTGGAAACCTTTTCAGGATGATATAAGTTTTTACAACTGGAAAAGACACTAAACTCAAAGTGCCAGAGTTAAGTGTGAAAATCTCTATATTACACACTGCTAGTGACTAGACAGAGAAAACCTTGAGATGGAGATGGTTGAGATTCAGAAGAGAACTGTCTGGAAAACCAAATTTGCTGACTTCAGTTTCCAAGAAGGAAATATTGAGCGTGTCAGGATTAAAGAAAACAATCAATCAACTCCTAAAAATGGATCTGTGATCTTGAAACACATGGCCTGTTTTTTATTTCTATGAAAACATTAAGCCATAGTTTTGACAATGACCTTTATTTTAACATGTAAACAACTGTTTTTAGCAATGAGCTTCCTCAAAGTTGACATCAGGAATCAACTGACCATTTAGTGACTGCAACAAGTCTGGGGCTAAAAACTGCAACGTATGAATCTAGAATTAAAGAGTTTACCTCTGAAATTCACCATCAAAAGTCCTATTGATTATCCAACAGATATTTCTTGACTTCCAGTAAACCCTGTGATAGACAGTACTCCTGTCATTTCTTGGCGCACTGTCTTTTGCCATCACTGACCTTTGATGTTGCCAAGGAAGAAAATATATAATAAAGAATAAGCTTCTGCGTATCTTCCCAACCCAACCTGACTCTTTACAAAGTTTTGGATAACTCCCTCCCATCCAATTCTGACCCCCTTCTTCACCACTGTTACCTTGGCCCTGAGTTTTTAAACTAGGATCATAGACAGCCACAGGTGCCAACTCCGTGGGTGCTCTGGGGCTGGAGCACCCACAGGGAAAGAACGGTGGGTGCAAATCACCCACCGGCAGCCCCCCATCAGTTCCTTCCCAGCCCCCCCGGCGCCTCCCGCCAGCCAGCAGCCCTGCAGATCAGCACCTCCCGCCCCTCGCGAACAGCTGTTTGGCAGCACGCAGGGAGGCTGGGAGGGAGGAGCGGGGACGCGGCATGCTCAGGGGAAGGGGCAGAACTGGGTGGGAAGAGGAGGGGCAGGGGTGGAGTGGGGCTAGGAAGAGGTGAGGCGGAGATGGGGCCTTGGGGGAAGGGGTGGAGTGGGGGGTGGGGCCTGGAGCCGAGCACCCCCTGGCAGTTTGAAAAGTCAGCACCTGTGTAGACAGTCTTTTCTGAGGCTGCATTGGCACCCACTTCAAATAAAGCCACTTGCGCCTGATAGGACGCCCCACACTTGGAAAGCTCACGTCCTTCAGGAGCCCGTGTCAGAGGAGCATAATCCAGAGCTGGGTGGGAAGTGGTTTTCCCCTCCCAGGAGACTTTTCACAACTTTGAAATGTCCTGTTCCCTGCTGAGACTAACAAATGCCTTTTGGAATTTGTTTTCAAAAGCATACACACCCAGGAAGAGACTTTTACCTTTATACCCAATTGCCCTGTGATTATGACACTCACCTGGGATAGAGAAGACCCAGTAAAGCCATGTTAAAGTCCTTGCTCTACCTGATTCAGAGCAAGGAATTCAATCCAGGTCTACCTCTAAGATGGGTGAGCGACCTAAGAATTAGATTATTGACTATTCTGGGGTGGGTCTCTCTCCATCTGTCCCACTGGAGTCATTCCACTTTGTAATTTGATTAGGACTTGAGTCCAGGTCTCCCATTCTCCTGGTGAATGCCCTAGCAACCAGGTCCTAAAGCCCATCTCGTCTCTCTGGCCCAATGAATATTTAATCGTTTGTATATTGTGGAATAGTCCAACAGGAGAGATTGACTCTCTAGCCTTGTGAATCACAGCCCCTGAGTGAGGATGGAGGCCTTACACAACAAACCCTCTGCAGCACATACTGGAAGGGTTTGCATGTCCGCTGTCCTGCACCCTAATTTAGTAGAAGAATTAGATGCTCAGTGCTAAACTTCAGAATTGATGATGAATAGACAGATTTATGGACTCGGACAGAGATCATTCAACTGAGGATGGGCCAGAACTTTCCATGAAAACTCCTGATTTAAAAGCTCCTTTTTTACCCTACTTATACAAAGGACAGCTTTATACGCTGCAGGCCAGACTGTTGGTTGTGTGAGAGAGAAAGGACAACATGGAAAATGCCGGCCACTACAACGGTGGTCCTTGTGCTCCTGTCCCATGGAAAGTAAAATGACACCTGCCCCTCCTGGGCACAGCCCCGCTGGGTCTGCTGGCAGTAGGAACAGCCCTTGCTCCCCAGCCGGCACTCTGCAGCCATGCGGACACACCGCAGATGTGTGCTCGGCTCAGGTGCCCCTATGCTGCCGTGGCCATGGGGGTGAACATTGTAACTAGGACATCATCAGCGTGTAAATGAGATTCCACTTCTTAGGGCCATTCAGTCTGAGAACAGAAATACTGTTAGTTCCAAGGTGGAGGATTAGCAGTAACAAGGACAGCTAATAAAGATGCATATGTGCTGGCCAACGTGCCAGGGATTGAACCGGGGACCTCTCCAGGTAAAATCACAAGCTGCTACAGCGTGAGCTAAAACTGCAGGTGGGGCGGTGACCGCTCACACCCTCTCTGGATCAGCACGTGCTCCCCAGTGGGTCACATACACAGAGTCTTATTCAATGCACAAATGCCAGCAACAGGGTCTCAGCCTAATATTAACAGACCTGCAACCAGAAAATCTGCTGCCCTCCGAGCCTGTCACACCAGTTAGTGTGAGAACTCAAACCAGCACACGTTGCTGGCCCCACTGAAAGATTGCTACAGAACAGGTTTGGCACGCAGGCTTTAAAATCGCCCCCTTATTTCCCTGCACTAAAGATAACTCTTTTGCAGCTTTAGAGAAATGTGGACACAGCCCCTAGAAAACAGGCACTGTTTGTTCCCTAGCTACCCTCAGGTAAGCTGCAGCGGGGGGCAACCTCCTGCTGGGCCGGGAGAAGGGCAGAAGGAGTCAGCTTTGGAGCTACTGAGCTCCCACTACACTGCTGATTGCTCCCAAAGCCGGGAGTGCTTAGCACGGCACAGGCCTGGCTGCTGAAGAGTCTCCTTCTCCTCCGCCCGCTGCATCTTTAAAAGGAGCTTTCAGAGGGTGGAATCCCTTCAGGGAGAGCCAAGTAGAATGTTATCGAGAAATACAAACATCCCAAAGCAGCAGCCTCCTGTTTACTGCAGGGTTATTTGCATATTTTCAGGGTGCTCACGGGGTTTGGTTCCAACCCATCTCTCAGGGTTTTTCATCTCTAGCTGTTTTTCCATCTCTGTGCATGTGCGCTGATTTGTGCTACGAGAGCTGTGCAGTGACCTCTCTTTTTTTCAATTCCGAGAAATGTTTTCATTAAAAATAAAACAGCAGATACATCAAGACATTTCCTCTGGTAAAGCTCCATGTTCTGAATATAAAATAGGGTTAGCCAATCTTTACAGTGCAGCCTCATAATGCTTTGCTGCTAAAAAAAAGAAAAGTGGACAGGTTAGATTGTTTCATAAAACAGATGAGACAAATTGTGTGGACAGCGTTCTGGGCTAACGAGACCAAAAAAGTAAAAAAGGTTTCTGAACAAATAAACTCTGTGAAATCATAATAATAATCCTGGACTATCTTCTTCGTTTCAACTCATTATTCCAAGCAAGGGATAAAATAATGCAAGTTTTTTCACCTGGACAGGCTAACTGGTTACGAAAAACAACCAGATCTGACCATAATCCCAGCACAAGCACTGCATCAAAGCCAAACCTTACAACAGTTCAGAGAAATTCAGCTTATGACTGGGGCTGTCAATTAACACTGTTAACTCACACAATTAACTCCAAAAATTAATTGAGATTAGTCGCACTTTTAAACAATAGAATACCAATTGAAATGTATTAAATATTTTTGATGTTTTTCTACATTTTCAAATATATTGATTTCTATTACAACACAGAATACAAAGTGCACAGTGCCCAATTTCTATTATTATTTTTATTTCAAATATTTGCATTGTAAAAATGATAAACAAAAGAAATAGTATTTTTCAATTCACCTCATACAAGTACTGTAGTGCAATCTCTTTGTCATGAGAGTGCAATATACAAATGTAGATTTTTTTTGTTACATAACTGCACTTAAAAACAAAACGATGTAAAACTTTAGAGCCTACAAGTCCACACAGTCCTACTTCTTGTTCAGCCAATTGCTAAGACAAACAAGTTTGTTTTCATTTACAGGAGATAATGCTGCCCGCTTCTTATTTACTATGTCACCTGAAAGTGAGAACAGGCATTCACATGGCACTTTTGTAGCCGGCGTTGCAAGGTATTTATGTGCCAGATACGCTAAACATTCATATGCCCCTTCATATTTTGGCCATCATTCCAGAGGACATGCTTCCACGCTGATGATGCTCGTTAAAAAAAATAACGTGTTAATTAAATTTGTGACTGAACTCTTGGGGGGAGAATTGTATGTCTCCTGTTCTGTTTTACCTGTATTCTGCCATATATTTCATGTCATAGCAGTCTTGGATGATGACCCAGCACATGTTCATTTTAACACACTTTCACAAAAGATTTGAGAAAATGCAAAGAAGGTACCAATGTGAGATTTCTAAGGATAGATACAGCGCTCGACCCAAGATTTAAGAATCTGAGGTGCCTTCCAAAATCTGAGAGGGATGAGGTGCGGAGCCTGCTTTCAGAAGTCTTAAAAGAGCAACACTCCAATGCGGAAACTATGGAACCTGAACCACCAAAAAAGAAAATCAACCTTCTGCTGGTGGCATCTGAGTCAAATGATGAAAATGAACATGCATTGGTCCGTTCTGCTTCAGATCATTATTGAGCAGAACCCGTCAACAGTATAGACCCATATATTCTAGAATGGTGGTTGAATCATGAAGGGACATATGAATCTTTAGAGCATTTGGCACGTAAATATCTTGCGATGCTGGCTACAACAGTTACATGCGAGCACCTGTTCTCACTTTCGGGTGACATGGGCAGCATTATCTCCTGAAAATTGTAACCAGACTTGTTTATCTGAGCGATTGGCTGAAGTGGGACTGAATGGACTTGTAGGTTCTAAAGTTTTACAGTTAATATCTCTTCCAAAATGTCATCATCATGAATAATGACAACACTGGATATTCTTGATATCCATAAAACTGTCCAATCTCTTTTTGAATCCAGCTAAATTCTTTACCTCAGTGACTTTCTGTAGCAGGTAGTTCCACAGCCTAATTACATGATGCATTAAATCGTATTTCCTTTTATTGGTTTTGAATGTCCCACGTATTAATTTAATTGATTATCCCCTCATTCTTGTGTTATGGACCAGTCATTATTTTATAGACTTTTATCATGTCCCATCTTATTTATTCCCTTTCCAACATAAACAATCTCAATCTCTCTTCAGGAGAGCTTTTCCCAGCCCTTAATCATTCTAGTTGCCCTCCTCTGAAACCCCTCTAGTTCTGCAATATCCTTTATGAGCTGGGGTGACCATTATTGCACATGGTATGTAGATGACACTGCATCACTGATTTATTTAAAGTCATTATAATATTCTTTGTATTATTTACCATCCTATTCCTTATGAATCTAACATCTTTGTTTTATTGCCATAGCTGCATATTGACCAGAGGTCTCCAGTGAGCTGTCTTCAGTGATGCCAAAGTCTCTTATGGTATATGAGTAGATTAAATTTCTCTCTAGTTTGCATTAATGTGTATGTATTGACAATTAATTTTATTTGCCTTTGTATTGACCATTCACCTAGCTTGGCTTGAGGTCTCTGAAGTTCCTCACAGTTTCAATCTTCAGTATATCTGAAGCAGTCATGAATCCTGTCTACTAAACGTACTGGTATATTTTCCTTGATACAGTGATTGGCGACATTATTTGAATCATCCTTTAAGGATTCTTTGAAACATACAGACAGGGCCGGTGTAACCACTAGGCGAACTAGGCAGCTGCCTATGGCATCAAGATTTGGGGACGCCAAAAAGCGAGCGAAGAAATGGGCGGCTGCCTCGCTCAGCCTCCACGCTCAGCCCCAGCGGGGGGCATGGAGAGCGCGTTTACCCATCCTTCTCCCCCGAGAACAAAAGAGCCAGGTGGAGGAAGAGGACACCAGGGCATTGGCCAAGGTAAGCTTTTCCCCACAGCTCGGGAACCTGCTGGTCCATGCTCCCCTTGTGCGTGGGCAGCTGGAGAGGACAGCAGCCCACAGAGCTGAGCTGCCCCAATGCCCCTCTCCCTACCCCAGCCTCTGTCAGTGGGGAAACGGTCAGAGCTGCCCTGGGTTGGGGCTTTCTGCAAACCAGGATACAGGCGGGGAGAGAGGGCCAAAGCCAGAGAGACACTGTGCCCCAAAGAGAGATCAAGGCTAAAGGGAAATGTAGAACTGCACTAATGGCTTCAAATGCAAATAGTTATTGATTGGCTCCAACTATGCAGTATTGGAGAGGGAGAGGAGTGTAGGGCAAGCAGGGACCTGCAGTACTTCCTAGCTGAGTCTCTCCATCCATCCCAGGATGGTCCTGCCAAGACTGACAGTGTGAATACAGACACATCAAATTTGGTTGTTAAAGATGCTGCAGAGTGTTGCTTGGAGACAACAGCCTTCTTTGATTTAGTTCAATGTGTTTATGTGCATTTCTCAGCTTCTACACGTGGCTGGAAAGTTCTAACACACCACATATCTGATCTCACAGTTGAACCATTGAGTGAAGCAAGATGGAAAAGTCAAATCGATGCCTTGAAACCTCTTCGCTATCAACTTGGTGACATCTGTGATGCACCAATAGAGATCTATGATGACACTATTCTAACAGGATCATCTGGCAATACATCACGAGTTGATGCAAAGGATCTTGCAAAAGCCATTTCTAGTTTCAAGTTTCTTGTTTCTCTTGTTATGTGGTATGAAATATTGTTTGAGATCAACATGACTAGCAAACAACTTCAGGTGAAAGAATTCAACAAACGTGACACCATTAATCAACTTGGACAAACCAAGAAGGTTCTTGTGGGCCGCAGAAGTGACGCAGACTTTGAGAAAACATTGGTAGATGCAGGTGAACTTGCGGAGGAGTTGGATATACTTTTTGAACCAAATCCAATCCATATTAGAAAAAAAGAGGAAGCAGTTCACATATGAAGCAGATGACAAACCTATTTATAATCCGAAAGAAAAATTCAAAGTGAACTTTTACTTTGCAGCCATCAACACAGCAATACATTTGGTTGAAGAAAGATTCACATTGATGCAGCAAATTAGTTCAGTATTTGGCTTCCTATATGATGTTTACAGTTTCCAAAATACAACACCAAAGCAAATTATGGAACATTGCTTAAATCTGGAGCAAGCTTTGCAACATGGAGAATCCAAAGATATTGATGCCTTTGACTTGTGCAATGAATTGCAAGCTATTGCAAGATGAGTCCAAAAGAGTGCATCACCGCAAGATGTATTGAACTTCATATGGAAAAATAAGCTGACAGACAGTGTCCCCAACACAGTTATTGCTCTTCGCATCCTCTTGACTCTCCCAGTTTCTGTGGCCAGTGGTGAGCGAAGCTTCTCGAAGCTCAAGTTGATAAAAACATACATGCAAACATCAATATTGAAACAAAGACTTGTTGGGCTATCTACCTATCAGTAGAACATGACATTGCTCGCAGCATTGACTTGGAGGAACTTGTTTCTAAATTTGCTAAATTGAAAGCATGGAAAAATAAATTCTAAATTATAACGTGTTACTCTGTGACAGTGTATTGTGTATAATGTATGTGATTTATTTTAAGATCCATGCTATGTTGTGCAAAGTGAAAACAATAACAATGTCAAAACTGTCAGGTTATTCATTTATTTTCATTAAATATGTAGACTAAATAATGAAATTAATAAATTTTCAAGCCGAACGTGTATTAATTCTAATTAACAATGCCACATTATGCAGTATTCATTTTTGAAAGTTTATAATGAGCGATGCTCTGGGGGGAGGGGAGGGGAGAAGGAGGGGGAGGGGACGCAAGGTGGAAGTTTTGCCTAAGGTGCAAAATATCCTTGCACCGGCCCTGCATACAGCCACTCTGCTTGTCAGGCAGATCTTATTCCACCTACACTGAACACTGTCTACGTTCTTTCCTCCTACGACATATCTCTGCAGTGAGTTGAGAGAAGGTTTGTAGCTGTCCCCTCAGCTGCATCCAAGAAATTACCTTTTAGATTGCTCTCTCACATCTAATCTCTTTAATGTAAGACAATTCTATCCTTTCATAATTCATACAATGAACCAGAATATGATACAAAAAAGACAAGTGATATTAATTCCTCAGGCATAATCAAATACCAGGTAACTGTAGGCAAGAAATAGACAGGAGAGAGAATGGCAATCTGTAAGTATATGTCAAATGATACTCGAAGCCAACTTCCTAATTTTACAAAAGAAACTTTTAAGACATTTGACATCCTTATCCTTCAATTGCATCTTGAAAACCACTATTGTGAATAACTTGACATATCTGGTGGCTGATGATTCTAGTCCCTGATGAAATCTGCATACTCCACAACCTTTTTGTAAATGACACTCTGGTCTCCTTGTGGCATCGCTGATGCAATCCAGACATCATGTTTTTTACCAAAAGGGTTTTACTAGAGCTAGTACAAAAATAAAAACGTTTCACACTTTTTATGGAAATTTCACACACAAAAAATTCCAGAAAGATTCAATTATTTGACATGGTCTCATGCTGGAACAACAAGGGCTTCAATATAACTGGAAATAAAGCACAGAACTGCTCTAACAGCCACAGCAATACCTTGCCGTTTGCATGTGAGGAAATAAAACCCCGGATGAGAGCCAATTGACTGAGTATTTAATTAACTGTAAATCAAAATGTAGTGCCAGTAAAACACACTAAAGGGAAATGCTTGTCTGGATAAGTGTGACAATGAGTTCTATTGTTATACACGCCTGATTCTGACTTTAGTTCCATTTTTAACATGTGTAACCCTTGTATGCTGATCATTCGGTTTCCCCAGTATGCAGTGCCTAGTAGCATCAACAGGTGTTCCAAAAGAGGGAAATGAATTACCAGCTTTTCATCACAGGTTACCATTTCAGTATTCAGTGGAAAATGCACTCGAAAGCCATGTGCTAAGACTCTGCGTTATGAGAGCAAAGCATCCTGTGAATGAGTGATGTGCACCTGAAATTTTATATGCAGAAATATTGGTATTCGCTCAGAGACAGCATTTTAGCTCACATTTTGCAATGGAGTTAGAGAGCATTATTAATTATGAGTAGTATTGCACTAATCCCTTCCACGCTATTGCTGTTACTCTTAGTTACATCTAATCCACTCATTATTCAGCTAGGAAGTAGAATACGTCCGTTCAGCTGAGAGAGGAAACTTTCCAGCTTGAAGAAAGCTATTTATTGTTGGAAGAGGCTAGTATTTAATGCCTTGCCCTTCTTTTCCCAGTCCAAGGTCCAAGCCACCAAATTCTCACATCAGACCGGACTCACTGGTCTGCTCCAGCCGGTTTGCACAGCGGTGGTGATGCAAGCCAGCTGTTTTCCGACTGAAGTGTAGTTAAGTCTGCGGTAGCATCACATTCCTGCAGGAGTGCAAAGTGGTCAGAGCATCATCATGACTCTGCCCCTTCATTGTTATTTCTGATTTTTCACTGGAACCTCCCTGGGAAGTGTTTTGGGTGGAGATGGAGCAGTTTGTGACTTGTCCTGTAGCTGTGAAACAAAGCGTGGCAGAGACTGGGGAGCATCCGGAATACAGCATTTAAACATGTGGAGACTGGAAGGGGAGCTGCCAATTCCAAACTGACATCTCGGTAGCTGTGCTAGGAAATGTGGGGATCAGGGATGTTCCCAAGGTGTTCTTAAGGAGTGTCATGACTGTGTCATACACACAATCTACACGTGTGCAATTGTGGTGTCATATGTGCAATCTATAGGCACTGGAGTCACTTGGTAATTCGTCTCCTGTCTCACAATGGAGCCGAGGTGACACCATAAAGGCAGATCCAGACCTACAAGTAAAAGGCAATTTCTATTTTCTTATGTGGAAAGCCTATATGCATCCGATGAAGTGAGCTGTAGCCCATGAAAGCTCATGCTCTAATAAATTTGTTAGTCTCTAAGGTGCCACAAGTCCTCCTTTTCTTTTTGCGGATACAGACTAACACGGCTGCTACTCTGAAACCTTTTTCTTGTAAAACATTTGTGAACTTGCGAGTGCAGGAGTGGACGCTTACCCACAGTGATGCTGGTGAAGCACGGCTTCGTTTAATGATATGGCAAAAACTAACCCGGCCACTCTCACGGTCAGCTGGGCCTAGGGTGACCAGATGTCCCAATCATATAGGGACAGTCCCTGATATTTAGGACTTTTTCTTATACAGACGCTCCGCGACTTAAGCAATTGTTCCCTTCTGGAAAGCCTTGCATAACTCAAATTTTGCGTAAGTCGGAAACGTATACCCGAATGTTACACACACACACACAAACCCTCCTATTTCTAGCTTACAGAACTTTTTCTGTAAGTGTGAATTTTCGTAAATTGGATCTTGCATAACTCAGGGAGCGTCTGTATAGGCACCTATTCCCCCCCCCCCCCCCAGCCCCAGCCCCAGCCCCAGTTTTCACCCTTGCTATCTGGTCACCACAGCTGGGCCCCTACCTGGCAGCAGCTGTGTCTAGAAACCTCCCTGGGGACTCAGACCAAGCCCACTTCGCTCCTCTGCTCCCTCAGAAGGTCGTTTCTCTGTCGAGAATAGACCAAAACAAATTTGGTCTCAAACGAATCCCAATCTAAAAAGTTAGTGTTCACTGAAGTTTATTCCACATGAGCAAAAGAAAGGCTCATTTAAACAAAAATAGGCCCCATTGCTTCCTACCCCAGACTATGGGTGCCTCAAATCTCCCTGGGGCAGAAAAATGTGATCTTTGTTCCGACCAGAGGTCTCTCGTATTGGAAACAGCCACATTGTTCCTTCCCTCCTTGGGCCGTTTCAGCCCTCAGCAGCTGTGCTTCCCTCCTTTAAATCGGCCCTTGCTGGGCCTCTCCTCCTCTCTCCTCTAAGACATCCCGGGTACCCTTGACCAGGTCTATGCCCACTCAGTTCCTCTCCTGAGGTGAATCTTTCTGGCTGTCTGGTTGGGTTAGTGAAGGGGCTGGGTTGGTTCTCTCACACCGCATCACATGATTGTCTGATATCATCTCTGTCTGTTCTGTTACCCAGCAGTGACTCCCAGCCACTCTTTTAGGTTTGCATGTTGCCCCTCCAGTCCTGGGGCTCTGGGCTCCGGGTGAAGGAGGAACAGGCTTCAGGCTTGCTTCCCTTCTGCACTGTGCTCAGCTTTCGGACCTAGACTGGGGCTGCTGCCAGGGTACAAACTCCACCTCACTGGTTTCAAAGAGAGTTTATAACTTGTTAGTGAACTCTGCTTCCTGACCTCCATGGATCAGTGCTTCCCCAAGCACCGGGCTCAGGGTCGCACTCTGACACCGCTCTTTGGATGGCTTCTGGAATTGCTGTTCCTTTAGCTATTATATCTTGTTTTTTGCTTCCACATTTCTGAATTTCAAAAATGAAAAACTAAACAATGGAAAAATGAGAGAGAAAAAGTTTATTTTGGGGATTTACTGGAGATCTCTCACTAGCTACCTGAAAAATGGGACAAATTGAACCCAATGATTCTCAGTAATTAATGGCTATGGGTTTGGGAAGGATTGCTCGTCACAGTTCTCATCACTGCAGCTCTAGCTGGTAGGAAGTTTCCAAGTTTATGCTAACTTTTCCCACTTGATACTAGAAAAGCAGATCACACTCCATCAACAATAGTAAAGGGATGCCATCGGAGACACTGGTAGGAAAACTCTAGGAAGTTTGCAGCCTTCCAAACAACAAGTATACATGCATTGTCATAAAATGCAAGCTGCTATAATGCATAATTGTTCTCGGGAGGTTGGCAAGCTCCTTTACTACATCTGAATAGTTCTGATGAAGATTCCCATGACTTGTATACTATGTGAGGGGCAGATGGTTGTTTCAACCAACCAGCAAGACATTATTGCAAAGATCTGCTCAACATGTGGGCTGTGCAGCTGTTTTGTATGTTGGGGGGGCCTATCCAGCATTCCTGTACACCACAAATTCTAGCTAACATCAAGGAATACAAGATTGGCTTGCAAATATTGTAATAGCTTCACTAACACACTGTATATGCAATGCTAAAACTTATAAAAATACCCTCTTGATTATGCCAGGTAGCTAGTAATATGATAATCAAAATCATTTCTTGAACTGTGTGCAATGAATGTTAAATGTGTTAATCTCCCAGCAATAATCACAAATGGAGTTCAGGTGACCACCTCCTGCCCTCTGTTGCTGGGCATTTTTCTGAGAAATCCACATCACTCCCACCACATGCTCACTCTTCCCGCTCCAGATTGTCCAGGGTTCTGGAGGAGGCTCAGAACAAGATCAGGCGAGACAAAATGTGGGGTAAGTGTTGTTCTCATGTGGAGAAGCATGTTCTCAACCTTCACTTCTCTTGGTGGCAGCTGACTTCTTTCCTACTCAGACTGAGAGACACCAAGGGACGGAGAAGATAAGAAATGTGGAGACATTTGTGTAGTGATGGTGATGGGGGAACAGATAGAATTATTTAATCAAAAGGTTAAAAAAAGTTAATTGAATCTAGTATTAATCTGAATTTATCTTGAAATTTACTTGTTCTTTTCAACAGTTCTCTTATTATTTTATTCATCTTCATGCTTAAACTCTAATGATACTGGTTGCTTTGAGACTTCAAGAAAGGATATTTTAATAAAAGCTTGATTTGATGTTATTCCACTACAAGTCCTGTGTTTAAATAAACATGAGGCTGAAGAGATATGTTGACATCTGCCTGCAGCTCCATCGGCCAAAGCAGAACATGGGTAAATAGTTTTATGCCATTTTCTTTACGTTCATTCCAGCTTTCAATTCAGCCCTACATAAAAGATGGCTATGGTGCTTTGTAAGAATTCTTGTCATGGCCACCTGTCTGGAAAGCAGAGGCCGGGCTAATATTGAGACAAGAAAAAACTTGTCTTGCTCATTTTATCATTAGGGGGCTAGTCTTTGTCCCAATATATGAGCTCACCCAGGATCTGTAATGTAAACGGAGCCCAGGAGAAAATGGCAAAGCAATAGCCAAACACTCCATGTCGATCGTTACTGACACACAGCTCTGCTGCAATTCTAATAACTGCTCTTACGATAATTCCCAACAATAACAAAAGTGCGGTAACTAAGCTCCCAAAGTGCTAAATCTCTCTCAGTCTTTCTCATGTGGAGAGTAACTTCAGTTCAAATCAATGGGGCATTTGCTGTATGCAAAGGGTCAAATTCTGGCCTCCACTAAGGTTCACAAGAGTTTTACCCAGGCCAGGATTTCACCAAAGCACTGTAGGATCAGGTCCTAAATTGTTAGCCAGTTTAACATTTCACCATTGTTTGCTCCTTACGGGGATGGCTAATCATTGCAGATGTAGACAAATTACCTCTTTCCTGGCCCTAGCTGTGTTACTGGCACCTGCTGTCTCCTATCCCCGCAGCTGGTGATTGACTCCTGGAGGGAATAGCTGTCATGCACAACTTGTTTTACATTTTTGGGATGCAACACCCTGTTGAAATCAATGGAGCGCTGCAGATTTACACTGCTGAGGGGCTGGGCCAGAGGATATACATTTACACTAGACTACCTTAGAGATGAATGAATCCATCTACGGCACACAAAAAGAGCTCCAAAATACATTCTATTAGGTACACGAACGTTTGTTAATTAATAATCAGAGTGCAGGCTGGTGGTAGCTTGGTACATTAACCTGATAAGGTGAAAGTAGGAAAGGAAATGTGCTGAAAGCTATTACCGAGCTAGGAGAAAATTCACAACATGAAGGTTTATTAACTTTTTCCATCCAAATTAAAGGTTTTTCTCCTTTCAGAGATTAACATAACATTGGTTTAAGGGGACAGCTTTACTTAATTAAAGGTGCCTTTTGAAACATTTATTTCATTAACGTTTACTGGAGGCACAGAGCAGCCAGACCAGATATTCTTTGTCCACAAAGTAACTCCATCCTCACATAGCTTCTCCTCCTGGGCCAGAATGCCAGGGACCTTTGCTTCATCAGGGGTGCCCTACCATCACACCAGTCAGTGTTGCTAGTTAGTAGCATGCTAACCCTCCTGGAAGTATTGCTTTAGGTGATCTTAGTGAGCGCACCATAGTGTGAGAGGCACAGCTAGAATCACATCCTCTGCTGTGTCCTGCCATACTGCAGAGCCTGTCTGGGAGCCAGTTACGACTTCCCAATTCTCTCCCTGTCCCCAATCGTAGGCACTGGTTAGAACAGCCTAGCTGCTGCTCTTGTCTACTCCAGCTGCCATTGGTCCTGAAGTAACCTGCCACCAGCCGGGCATTGTTAGACTATGATGTGCTCTAAGCACATCCTTCCCCCCAACACATTTCCTGCACCGGGGCCTATGTAGGAGCCAGCTCAGAACCAGCTAGGGACTCCTGCACTGTGGGGAATTCCCAGAAGGGAAAGAACCAGGAGTCTTCCCTCTGTTTGTATTGTGCAAGCTGCACAAAGGCTGCAGAGCAGGGCGACCACCTAAATATTAACACACCTTCTCTCCACTTCAGCCCTGGAACCTAGATACTGGAATAAGTTAGACTCAGCCCGTATTTTGGGCACTAGTTGGCTCTAGGATTTGCTGTGGGGTGGCTGAAATCTATATGAGGTTTGCAGCAGCCAGGACACCCCAATCCTGTTGGAAAGATGCTTCTTCAACTAGGTGAGGAATTGATCGCAGTCCTGCTCCCATCACATCCCCATCACAAATGCCTCAGTCAAAAGCATCCCCATCACAAATGCCTCAGTCACAATGCGGGCCCTTGGGTAGTGCTCTCCACAAAAAGGCCATGGCATAACTTGCTCACCATAGCTCCTGCTATGCTCTCATGCAAACAGAGAAATCAGATAAAAACCAATTATCTTGTTGTGAGGCTGCAACACAACATTACTTTACTTCTTAGAATAAAGGATGATAACACATAAGAAACCAAAACCAGAGAGAGGCAAAGCAGGCTGCTCCCTAAAACAGAGAGGCACAACTCAGCCCTCTTTAGTCTCAGCTATCTGGCTGCAGACCGACAGCTGCTAGGCTCAGATCAGATGCTTCCCTATAGAGCCCCCTACTGGCAAACAGAACCAGGAAACCCCAGAGAATTTAACACAGTTTTCAATATATCACACTCCCTCTCATTCCTAGAGGCTACCTTCTTGGGACAGGCTTCCAACTGCCTGGAAGCAGGGTATCTCTGCTCACACTCATGCTGTTCCTGACTTGTGGCTGAGGTGAAAACTTTCCTCTGTCAGCTTCACAGTTCAGCAGCTTCACAAGAATGAAGGCCCTTTCTACTGAAGTCCATGGAAGCCTGAGTTCAGTGGGATTTGGATCAGGGCCTAACTTTACAACACATCTGTCAAGGTTCCTTCGCCACTCTGAACTCTAGGGTCCAGATGTGGGGACTGCATGAAAGACCCCCTAAGCTTATTCTTACCAGCTTAGGTTAAAGGCTGCCACCATCAAAGTGTCTAATAATAATAACAGGGGAGGTGCCCACCTGGAAACTTCTCCCTTCCAAAATCCCCCCAAGCCCTACACCCCCTTTACTGGGGAAGGCTTGATACAAATCCTCATCAATTTGCATAGGTGAACATAGACCCAAACCCTTGGATCTTAAGAACAATGAAAAGCAATCAGGTTCTTAAAAGAAGAATTTTAATTAAAGAAAAAGTAAAAGAATCACCTCTGTAAAATCAGGATGGTAAATACCTTACAGGGTAACCAGATTCAAAACATAGAGAATCCCTCTAGGCAAAACCTTAAGTTACAAAAAGACACAAAAAACAGGAATATACATTCCATTCAGCACAGCTTATTTTATCAGCCCTTTAAACAAAACAGAATCTAACTAGATTGCTTATTAACCCTTTACAGGAGTTCTGACCTGCATTCCTGCTCTGGTCCCGGCAAAAGCATCACACAGACAGAGAGAGAGACCCTTTGTTCCCCCCCTCCAGCTTTGAAAGTATCTTGTCTCCTCATTGGTCATTCTGGTCAGGTGCCAGTGAGGTTATCTTAGCTTCTTAACCCTTTACAGGTGAAAGGGTTTTTCCTCTGGCCAGAAGGGATTTAAAGATGGTTAGCCTTCCCTTTATATTTATACACACAAAGCATGAAAAAATACCTTCCCCCACCCCACTCTCCTGCTGGTAATAGCTTATCTAAAGTGATCACTCTCCTTACAATGTGTATGATAATCAAAACACATTGTAAGGAGAGTGATCACTTTAGATAAGCTATTACCAGCAGGAGAGTGGGGTGGGGGAAGGTATTTTTTCATGCTTTGTGTGTATAAAAAGATCTTCTACACTTTCCACAGTATGCATCCGATGAAGTGAGCTGTAGCTCACAAAAGCTTATGCTCAAATAAATTGGTTAGTCTCTAAGGTGCCACAAGTCCTCCTTTTCTTTTTGCGAATACAGACTAACACAGCTGTTACTCTGAAGCTTTAAATAACATTCCTGCCATTATCAAGCGACTTACAACTTTCTGTTTCTCTCCAATGAAGAGAGATTTTTAATTCATGACTGTTTTAAAGGAATTATTGTACTGTGAGATAGGTGTTCAAACAGAACCTTAAAGTGTCAGTGACTTCCCTGAACTGTTCAACTTGCTTTAGATCCTTCCGTCTTCACATTTGGTTGCCAGCCATTAGAAGGATTTTTTTTTAATCTTCAGGAGTGATATCGGGCAGTATATCAAGAGAACAGATTAAAGTTCAGTTCCTATTAAAAATCAAAATCAGAGAGAATTAGCAACTATCTTGAGGCTGAGTTTACTGGCAAATGAAGGAATACCTGGATACTGTTGAGGTGTTCAGAGAAGACATATTATTACCAACCCCCCCCCTTTTTTTTTTTTTTTGCTTTATAATCAAACTCTAAAAAAATCCAAAGGTTCAATAATAAAAGTATTGTTAGATTTATGCTATTTTACTACTAACTCAGGCCACATCACAATACTGACATACTGAGACATGCTTTGAAAAACTTGCATCTGCATTGACCACAGGTGGTTGGGATTTTCTATCAAAATGAATTTTCAATTAAAAATACAATTTCCACAAAATCAAAATTTTCCACAGAAAATTTCATTTTTTACTGAAATTTTTAAATTCTCAGTTGGAAAAAATCTAAACAAAATATTTAGTTTTGGATCAGTTCAACATGAATCAGAATATTTTGGTTTGTGGAACTGAACCATACGTTGCATTTCGAGTCAGGCATATGAGTTTAATGTCAAACTAAGGTGCTGTCGTGCCTCCTGGGAATTGTAGTTCAGCTGTTCTGCCCCCATTCTTTCCTGTGGGCTGGGCTCCTTGGCTGGACTAGAGCTCCCATGATGCACCATGCTCTCCCCTCTGTCCAAGCCTTGTAGAGAATCATGGGAGTCACATGCCTGATGTAGACTGGGCAGTTAGCCAGGCCCATAGGGAAGAAGAAGAGCATAAGGCACCTGACCTGCAGCTCCAATGTGACACCGTGCACCCTAAGAGCTGGGATTGTTTAGCCTGCAGAAGAGAAGAATGAGGGGGGATTTGATAGCTGCTTTCAACTACCTGAAAGGGGGTTCCAAAGAGGATGGCTCTAGACTGTTCTCAATGGTAGCAGATGACAGAACGAGGAGTAATGGTCTCAAGCTGCAGTGGGGGAGGTTTAGACTGGATATTAGGAAAAACTTTTTCACTAAGAGGGTGGTGAAACACTGGAATGCGTTACCTAGGGAGGTGGTAGAATCTCCTTCCTTAGAGGTTTTTAAGGTCAGGCTTGACAAAGCCCTGGCTGGGATGATTTAACTGGGAATTGGTCCTGCTTCGAGCAGGGGGTTGGACTAGATGACCTTCTGGGGTCCCTTCCAACCCTGATATTCTATGATTCTATGATTCTATGATTCTAAGTCAAACTGATTTAAACAAAGTTTTCTGTATTTCCAAATCAAAATGAACTTTTCATCCCATGAATACTTTCATTATTTTGATGTTTCATCCCAATTCAATGGAAAACAAATTTCAAAGTATCAGAATTTCCAGTGGGATAGAAATTCTAATTTTTGCTCAGCGCCCAGGATGACCATGTGTAAAAGGTGTTTGGATCTGTTGAGAACTTGCAACCCAGAGAAATTCACAAGGGGCAATAGACACTCATAACAGCACACCTCTGCGTTTCATAAAGATTTTAAGGTCAGAAAGGACCATCATGATCATCTACTCTGACCTCCTGCACATTGCAGAACCTCACCCACCCATGCCTGTAATAGACCCCTAACCTCTGTCTGAGTTACTGAAATCCTCAGATCATGATTTAAAGACTTCAAGTTACAGAGAATCCACTATTTACACTAGTTTAAACCTGCAAGTGATCCATGTCCAAAGTTGCAGAGGAAGGCAACCCCGCCTCCCCAGAGTCTCTGCCAATCTGATCGGAGGGGAAAGTCCTTCCAACACCAAATATGGTAATCAGTTAGACCCTGAGCATGTGGGCAAGACCCAGCAACCAAACACCTGGGAAAGAATTTTCTGTAGTAACTTAGATCCCTCCCCATCTAATGTCCCATCACCAGCCATTGGAGATATTTGCTGCTAGCATACCATTGTAGGCCGTCTCATCATACCATCCCCTCCATCAACTTGTCAAATACTCCATTTTACAAGTGTGTAAAAATGTGCAAAATCCAGCAGTTTTCCTTGAATTTTCTTGTGACAATCTATGTTTTTTCATTTCTTCTTGGAAGGTTTTGCATCTTGTGGCGTTTCGGGATCAAGATGCAGCACTGTATGCTGGAATCTGTAATCACTCTGGGCCCCTATTTCTGTATTCATAGAATCACAGAATATCAGGGTTGGGAGGGACCTCAGGAGGTCAGCTAGTCCAACCCCCAGCTCAAAGCAGGACCAATCTCCAACTAAATCATCCCAGCCAGGGCTTTGTCAAACCTGACCTTAAAAACCACAAAGAAAGGAGATTCCACCACCTCCCTAGGTAACGCATTCCATTGCTTCACTATTAAGGGGGCTACAATCTGCTTCATTTTAGGTAGTTAATATATTTGTAGCCTTCCTCCTCCTGACCAGCAGCCAATATGGCCCTCAGCTGAACACATTTTGGATAATCCCATGCTGTTGTGCCAACAGGATAAACCATTCACATGGATACTTTAAGTGGGGTAATATCTAAGGGCAGCTTGTTTCTTAAAACTTTTAAATAGTTTATGTTTTGATAAGCTGACCATTTTCAACCAAACAATATGAGTGACCAAGAATTCAAGTGTGAGAAAACATTAAAGAGGCCAGTGTAGTAGTATTTACAATCATCCTTCAGCCAAAAAAGGGTTGTAATGGGAGCTGGAAATGCTGCAAACATAGCTCATCTCACGGCATCTTCATCTACTACTAAATAATTGAAGAGGGCTTTATAAGCCATCAAAGAAGGCTTTTGAGACTAATAAGTCTCAAAATGTAATTGTAAATGGGGATTCATCACTGAAGGTGCGCGTTTCTAGCAGCGTCCCACAGAGATCTGTTAAGGACCTGGAAGCAAAAATAAAATCATTACTGATAAAGCGTGCAGATGACACAAAAGTTACGGGAATGTTAAATAATGAAGAGGACAGGTCACTGAGTCAGAATGACATGAATCGATTAGTAAGCTGGGTGCAAGCAAAACAATGTGTGTTTTAATATGACTATGTAAATGTATACATCTTGGCACAAAGAATGTAGGCATAACTTACATGATGGACGGATGTATCCTGGGAAGCAGTGACTCTGAAAAAGATTTGGGGTTGGTGGTGGATAATCAGCTCAACGTTAGCTCCGAGTGTGAAATGGGCTAATGTGATTCTCAGATGCATAAACGGGAAAGTTGAGTAGAAGCAGAGAGGTTATTTTACCTCTGTATTTGGCACTAGTGTGACCGTGACTGGAATACTGTGCCCAGTTCAGGTGCTGACAGTTCAAGAAGGATGATAAATTGGAGAAGATTAGAGAAGAACTATCAAGAATGATTAAAGGGTTAGAAAACATTCCTGACAGTGGTACATTCAAAGAGATCCATCTATTTAAATTAACAAATAAGAGGTTAAGGGGTGACTTGATTACAGTCTATAAGAAGCTACATGAGGAACAAATATTTGATAGTGGGCTCTACAATCTAGCAGACAGAGGTATAACAAAATCGAATGGCTGGAAATTGAAGCTAGACAAATTCAGACAGGAAATAAGGCCAACATTTTTATCAGTGAGAGTCACTAACCAGTGGAACAACTTACCAAGGGTTGTGGTGGATCCACCATCACTGACAATTTTTAAATCAAGGTTGAATGTTTTTTTAAAACACATGTTCTAGGAATTATTTTGGGGCAGTTCTCTGGCCTGTGTTATGTAGGAGGTCAGACTAGATGATCAAACTGGTCCCTTCTGGCCTTGAAATCTATGACTTCATCAAGAGATCATGGAAAGGCCCATAAAATGAGCAGTGTTGATGGAGTCTAATGAACTTTGCATCTGATCTTGCAGGCTTCTGCAGCCCTGTTGCCCCCACACTCTATAGCCTTTAGGATTCTCCCTGACCTAAAAAATGTTCTGGTTCTTACATGCAAAATCCTAGATAAGTGAAATAACTCACTCCTCCCTTATTCCAGGATTCTGTCTGTGGAATCCAGCCCCTCACCCACTAGTAAAGGGTCCCTGAGGATAGGGGGAGCAAGTGCTCAACCCTCTCCCCTCTCTGATGGTCTCAGTGTGAGTATAAGTGTTGGAGAAACCAACTAGGGGCAGAGCACTTCTTGACCTGCTGCTCACAAACCGGGAAGAATTAGTGGATGGGAACCTGGGAGGCAGTGACCATGAGATGGTCAAGTTCAGGATCCTGACACAGGGAAGAAAGGAGAGCAGCAGAATACGGACCCTGGACTTCAGAAAAGCAGACTTTGACTCCCTCAGGGAACTGATGGGCAGGATCCCCTGGGAGAATAACATGAGGGGGAAGGAGTCCAGGAGAGCTGGCTGTATTTTAAAGAATCCTTATTGAGGTTACAGGGACAAACCATGCCGATGTGTAGAAAGAATAGTAAACATGGCAAGCGACCAGTTTGGCTTAACAGTGAAATCCTTGCTGATCTTAAACACAAAAAAGAAGCTTACAAGAAGTGGAAGATTGGACAAATGACCAGGGAAGAGTATAAAAATATTGCTCGGGCATGTAGGAATGAAATCACGAAGGCCAAATCACACCTGGAGTTGCAGCTAGCAAGAGATGTTAAGAGTAACAAGAAGGGTTTCTTCAGGTATGTTGGCAACAAGAAGAAAGTCAAGGAAAGTGTGGGCCCCTTACTGAATGAGGGAGCAACCTAGTGACAGAGGATGTGGAAAAAGCTAATGTACTCAATGCTTTTTTTGCCTCTGTCTTCACAAACAAGGTCAGCTCCCAGACTACTGCACCGGGCAGCACAGCATGGGGTTGAGGTGAGCAACCCTCTGTGGAGAAAGAAGTGGTTAGGGACTATTTAGAAAAGCTGGATGAGCACAAGTCCATGGGGACGGATGCGCTGTATCTGAGAGTGCTAAAGGAGTTGGCGGATGTGATTGCAGAGCCATTGGCCATTATCTTTGAAAACTCATGGCAATCAGGGGAGGTCCCAGACAACTGGAAAAAGGTTAATGTAGTGCCCATCTTTAAAAAAGGGAAGAAGAAGGATCCTGGGAACTACAGGCCAGTCAGCCTCACCTCAGTCCCTGGAAAAGTTATGGAGCAGGTCCTCAGGAATCAGTTCTGAAGCACTTAGAGGAGAGAAAAGTGATCAGGAACAGTCAGCATGGATTCACCAAGGGCAAGTCATGCCTCACTAATCTAATTGCCTTCTACGATGAGATAACTGGTTCTGTGGATGAGGGGAAAACAGTGGGCATGTTATTCCTTGACTTTAGCAAAGCTTTTGACACTGTCTCCCACAGTATTCTTGCCAGCAAGTTAAAGAAGTATGGGCTGGATGAATGGACTATAAGGTGGATAGAAAGCTGGCTAGATTGTCAGGCTCAAAGGGTAGTGATCAATGGCTCCATGTCTAGTTGGCAGCCGGTATCAAGTGGAGTGCCCCAAGGGTCGGTCCTGGGGCCGGTTCTGTTCAATATCTTCATTAATGATCTGCAGGATAGCATGGATTGCACCCTCAGCAAGCTTGCAGATGACACTAAACTGGGAGGAGAGGTAGATACATTGGAGGGAAAGGATAGGATACAGAGGGCCCTAGACAAATTAGGGGATTGGGCCAAAAGAAATCTGATGAGGTTCCACAAGGACACAAGAATCCCATGCATCGCTACAGACTAGGGACCGAGTTGCTAGGCAGCAGTTGTGCAGAAAAGGACCTAGGGGTTACAGTGGACGAGAAGCTGGATATGAGTCAACAGTGTGCCCTTGTAGCCAAGAAGACCAATGGCCTTTTGGGTTGTATAAGTTGAGGCATTGCCAGCAGATCGAGGGATGTGATCCTTCCCCTCTATTCAACATTGGTGAGGCCTCATCTGGAGTACTCTGTCCAGTTTTGGGCCCCACACTACAAGAAGGATGTGAAAAAATTGGAAAACATCCACCGCAGATCAACAAAAATGATTAGCAAAAAGAAAAGGAGACTTGTGGCACCTTAGAGACTAACAAATTTATTTGAGCATAAGTTTTTCATAAGTAATTCTCAATGCATTCGGCAATTCTTCAAGAAGAGATCCAGTTACTAAAATGGATGATCTGTTAATGTCCAGAGGGCAAAGAATAAGGGCTGGGCTACACGACCACGGTAAATCGATCTAAGTTACATGAATAACGTAACTGACGTCGACGTAGTGAATCCACGTACTGCTGTGGCTACATGTTGTTGCATCTCCCGTCGACTTCCCTTACTCTTCTCGGGGAGGTGGAGTACACAAATCAATGAGAGTGCTCTCCCATCGATTTAGCATGTCTTCACCAGACCCGCTAAATCGACACTCGCTGCATCGATTGCAGCAGCGCCGATCTACCAGTCAGAGCCTCTGCCAAGTGGAGTGAGCAGAACTGCTCCTCTAACTCAGCTATACAAATATTAGCCAGGGAAGCCCCTGGACCCAAGTTCAAGCCAAACAACTCACTCCTTGCTGTGAACTCAGTTACTAATTAATAAGTAAGCCTCTTTAATGAGATATCTGGTCTCTGTCAGTGCAATTACTAACAGGAAAACAAGGAAAAGGAGTTTAGTAGAGCGGAGCACAACACAAATCTCACAAAAATGTGGTTCATACTAGTTCGATAACAGCTCAATTAAAAGAAACGGAGGACTTGTGGCACCTTAGAGACTAACCAATTTATCTGAGCATAAGCTTTCATGAGCTACAGCTCACTTCATCGGATGCACTCAGTTAACATGCTCCATAGTCAGTTACCTCCTGTTCTGTATGCCTGCGATGTCAAACGTTTCCTCACCTCATCTTCAGCCTCTCACATTAAACTAGATGTTCTGGATTTTAGTCCTCACCACAGTCAGATGCCAAGTTCACACCTTGAATTGGCATCTCCTCGAGGAGAAATGTTTGCATGTGCAGTGTCTCGAGGAGGGATTGTATTCCCAGCACTGGTTAAAAACAATATTTCCTGTGGTATAAAAGTAATTAGAATCACTGCTGAAAGGAGAAGCGCTTGGATTTGTTACAGTGCATTAGTCTTTCTATACAGGAATCACACTCCCTTCTTGGGGGTTGTGAAGAGTGTTGTGCGATTTGACATGGGCACAAGGCAGATGTACCATAAGCAATAAGTACTTCACTGCTGGGCTCTCCATCTCTTGTTCACACACGTCTCATAACAGAGGATCTTTACTAACGCGAAAGGAAAGAGGCAAATACACCAGATACAGAGACTACGGCAATTTGTATAGAAAAGACAGACAGCTTTGTTATTAGGTAATGGCCATTAGAGAACAATCCCAAAGCAAATGTTCGGGTAAACATGTTCTTATTCGGGCTCCTCAGATTTAATACATGAGATCACTCCTCTCCACACGCACAGATTTTCCATGCATTCCCATTCCCAGCTGCTAAAGTGTCCATGAGCAGACCTGCATAACCACAGATTTCTAGCCTGCTGAGCAGGAGTTTTAATGATGCTGTGTCAAGAAGCACTGCTGATACCATCTGCATTCACTAAGGTAATCACATTGAGAATGTGGCATGAACATGAGTGCTTGGAGCAGGACAATGATTAATGGCTTCCCGCCTCATGCTGCTGTGGAGATCAGTCAGCAGCAGAAGTTAGAACTGTCAGGAGGCAAGTTCAACTGGCAAGCCTCTCATTATTGCTGTTTTGTTTTATTTTGTTGAAAAGAGAAAAATACTTCCAGGCCATTTCCCTCCTTTCTGGAATACGGCAGTTGCTACATGCACCTCAGTTCCTTTCACACCTCCCACATCAGGAGATATTTGGCCTCTGAAGAATAACAGTAGTGAACAGGCAGAATAAGGCAACAATCACTAGTAACTCCCAGCATCCCCTATTGACTTTCCCCTGCTCCATTTTACTGAAGCACAACCTACCATTGGGAGTTGGTAGATATTTTCCCTATGTTTTAGAAAAAGAAAAAAAAATACATTATATTTCTAAGGTTTCTAACCATCAGAGGAGTGAAGTTTTGGAATAGCCTTCCAAGGGAAGCAGGGAAGGGCAAAAGATCTATCTGGCTTTAAGATTAAACTCGATAAGTTTATGGAGGAGATGGTATGATGGGATAACATGGTTTTGGTAATTAAATATTCATGGTAAATAGGCCCAATGGCCTTTGATAGGTTATTAGATGGGGTAAGATCTGAGTTACCCAGGAAAGAATTTTCTGTAGTATCTGGCTGATGAATCTTGCCCATATGCTCAGGGTTTAGCTGATCACCATATTTGGGGTCGGGAAGGAATTTTCCTCCAGGGCAGATTGGAAGGCCCTGGAGGTTTTTTGCCTTCCTCTGTAGCATGGGGCACGAGTCACTTGCTGGAGGATTCTCTGCTCCTTGAAGTCTTTAAACTACGATTTGACGACTTCTATAGCACAGATATAGGTGTGAGGTTTTTTTTTTTTGTAGGAGTGGTGGGTGAAGTTCTGTGGCCTGCGTTGTGCAGGAGGTCAGACTAGATGATCATAATGGTCCCTTCTGACCTAAATATCTATGAATCTATGAATCTATATATATTATTCCACACAGTCCCCATTCTCAACCAGTTCTACCGAAATCATGGTCAAGTAAATTTTAAAATCCAACACGTATCGCAAGGTTTAGGCACTAACTCCAAATTTGTGTTTGCTATTGAGTTTAGAAGAGGACTAAGTAAGATCATGTGGGTATTTTTCAGTCTTTGTATCTACCTATGTGCCCTTCCCATGACAAACCTCTATAGGCATTTAAAAAACCCACCCTGGCATGATCTCTATCACCTCAGAGTAGAGCCATATTGAAATGGCCTGCAAGCATCAAGGCTCTCTGAAGCAGATCTTTTCCTTCTCTGGCATCATTGACTTTCCTGTGGGGAAAAAAAAAACAACTCTTCCTTTTGTGTGTGTGTGAGCGGGGAGGGGAGGGGGGAGAAAATTTTCAGGTTTTCTGTGCCAAATTTCTAAATCCAATTGAACAAAATCTTCGCTTAGATTTAAAATGTTTTGATTTTGGACACCATCTTTTTTTTTGCCTTTAACCTCCCCCCCCACACACACGCACCCCTTGTTCCTCTGGGAGAAAAGGGGTGGGGGCAAGGAAGAAAAACAATCAGAGAAAGTGGGGAAGAACTCACTTGCCCACGTTGTATTTTTTTTAACTTTCCTGTATGTGTTTTCTGTGCAGCATGGGAAACGTCGTCCAGTCAGGGAACCTGGGCACAATGCATGTGAACCACAACCGTGGAGCACTGAGGCAGCATTTGTTTTGTTTTCATCTGCAAGTTTTCATCCCAAAATGTTTAGTTTGGGGGCTGAATGTTTTTAGTTTTTGATTTTTCACTGAAAGAAAAAAAAAACAGTTTTCCAAGGAAAATATCCTATTTCTGAGCAGCTCTAATATAGTAAGAAAAATGCGAGCATGCCAATAATTCACATCACAGAGAATCATCTTTCCAACAGGGCACCAGCTATGCCAAGGCACACTGGTAAGTATTGTGCTTTAGCTCTGGAAAAGAGACACAAAGCTTTCTCGACAACATTTTATCTTCCCTTGCATTCATTAATGGATAATGAATGTGCAGTAAGTAGAAATACACCATTGACTGTCTGCTTTTACTCTCCTACAATGTTGTAATGGCTTCTTTCCTGTATATGAGGCTGACACAGGACTCTCATCTCTGTTGATTCCTCATAAACAGCTACTGTTTCATATCTGTGAAATCAGCTTCTGTGGCATCCATGACACCAGGCTGCCAATGACATTTCTTCAGCACCAATAAGTGAAGTCTGTTTTTAAACTGCTATTTAAAAAGCAGACATGACACTCCACTTCTTCTGACTAGCGACTACAATGTAATCCATCCCTTGGAGCATTGGGGCAAGGGTGAGATTAGTTGGCAGCAGGACCTGAATAACCTGGAATATAGTATTCTGGAGAGGACATCATCATGGAAGAATTCTGTCAACACTAGCGCATTTGTGGACTTCCAGAGGGGAGAAAACACTGTTGAGACACACGTCTTCAGACAGAGGGTTCAACAACTGGCTTACAGCTCATGGTGAATTTGTGCATGGAGAATGAAATAGGTGTAATCCTTCACACTTCCTAGGCGCTATCTGCACTGGTTTTCCTTTCTGTTTGAATAATAAAATAGATGTCCATACAAAGCTCAAGGCATCTTGACACATAATAAATATCAGCAAAACAAAACCCTGGCAGCATTAAATAATGATTCCAGAAGGGACTCTGCCAGCCAGCCACCTACAAGACACCTCCTTGTCATCATCATCATACTGCAAAGCAGCATTTAGTTCCTACTCAGCATGTGCCCTGTAACCATGCTTACCTACTTCAGGACTCTAGGCTCTAACCATGCCTGCATGGACCCCAGTCAAACTCCTTTCAATCAGTTTTGCTCCCTTCTGATTCAGTCTCTTCTGAGGCCAGAGGTCCAGTACCAGGAGTCAGGTTCCTTCTCTCCAGAGACTCAAAGCAATTGATCCCAGTAACTTCAGCCATACTTGATTCAGTTTGTCTTAACTAATCAACAAAAGCACCATTTATTATTAGTAATTCAAAGACAGACATACTGGAGCCAGATATTGCTCAAAACATCAATAGGTTTAAATATACTCAGCATAGAAATATTACTTCTTTAGCTCTTGCTGACTCTGGAAGTCTTAATCAGACTGTTTCTCAGCTTGTCACTGAAGGATCATGTGGCCAAACAGGATTGAAAGGATTGGGATCTAGATCCAGGAAGAAGTGCCTCTCTCTCAGGGTGAGTGTTTCTCCTTCTTTTATATGAGAACCATGGTTCTTTGTTGTCTCCAAAGACACCCAAACCCTCTTACACCAGAGAGTCAAGTACACATTACCTAATCCGTCTAAGCGGCAAAGAGTCCTGTGGCACCTTATAGACTAACAGACATACTGGAGCATAAGCTTTTGCGGGTGAATATCCACTTCATTGGATGCATGTAGTGGAAATTTCCAGAAGCAGGTATAAATAGGCAAGCAAGAATCAGGCTAGAGATACGAGGTTAGTTCAATCAGGGAGGATGAGGCCCTCTTCTAGCAGTTGAGGTGTGAACACCAAAGGAGGAAAAATGGATTTTTTAGTTGGCGAGCCAGTCACAGTCTGTGTTTAATCCTGAGCTGATAGGGTCAAATTTGCAAATGAACTGAAGCTCAGCAGTTTCTCTTTGAAGTCTGGTCCTGAAGTTTTTTTTGCTGCAGGATGGCTACCTTTAAATCTGCTAGTGTGTGTCCAGGGACCTTGAAGTGTTCTCCTACAGGTTTTTGTATATTGCCATTCCTAATATATGATTTGTGTCCATTTATCCTTTTACGTAGGGACTGTCCAGTTTGGCCGATGTACATAGCAGAGGGGCATTGCTGGCACATGATGGCGTATATGACATTGGTGGACGTGCAGGTGAATGAACCGGTAATGGTGTGGCTGATCTGGTTAGGTCCTGTGATGGTGTCGCTGGTGTAGATATGTGGGCAGAGTTGGCACCGAGGTTTGTTGCATGGATTGGTTCCTGAGTTAGAGCTACTATGGTGAGGTGTGTAGTTGCTGGTGAGAATATGCTTCAGGTTGGCAGGCTGTCTGTGGGCGAGGACTGGCCTGCCTCCCAAGGCCGGTGAAAGTGAGGGATCATTGTCAGGATGGACTGTAGATGACTGATGATGTATTGGAGAGGTTTTAGCTGAGGACTGTATTTGATGGCCTGGTTCTCCGTGATTGCTGCTCGATCTGGGCAAAACTAGTTGATTCATTTCCTGTGGGCCTCACAGCTGAAGTGGGTGTAGACGAGGGATTTGAAATAGTAGAGGGCAAGGGACATATTGATTATTTCAGGGAAGGCATTCCATGCATGAGGAGCATCACAGATGATATAAAGATATTTGTGGCAGAAACAAAGCCACTGACGATTCGACCATCAATCTGTGAACGCTAGTGAAAAGCTCTTCTTCGAACAGCTGTTTTGCACTGGGTCACATGGGCACTTCAGGTTTTTCTGATACTGGTTTTGTTTTCCCAGATTTTCTTACACAAAGTTTCTGTCCCTCTGCCAGTCTTTGTAAATCACAGCCCGCAGGCATGTTGGGCAGGCAACGTGCAGCTTGTGAGAAATGGCATCGAAGTCACCTTTGGAGCCTCCTATGGGAAGGTGCTGGCTGCAGCTTCACAGCTCTGCTAGAAGCAGGTCAGGATGCAGGGGTCCATGCACCTGTGCAGGAGGCAGCCACAGCAGAACACTAAAGATGGCCAGGCACGGGCTGGCTGAGGTGGGTTCGCACTGACAGCTGTGCTCCAGGCTCCAGTGCTGGTGCATCTAAATGGGCAGGTGGCACCCCACTCGGCAAACTCTGCCTGTGCCTTTCTAATGAGTGGCTAAAACTAGAGGCTGGTGGCATCAGCAAGCAATAAATAACCCCTCCCCATTAGGGACTGAAGCGGTATGTTCAGGCAATGCCCATAGCTGGACTCTTGGCCAAACATGGGGGTTTATTTTAAAAGTGATTTGGAATCAGTCCAGATAAATAAGTTTGAAAACTGGTTGCAGCCTGCTCCACCCTCCTCCTGGGAATGTGTCGAATAAGACCTGTTTTATCTTTACGACTGCCCTTCAGCACCATTATTCTGCAATTCACCCTATCATGTAGCCAAGGCGAGCAGACCATAAAGCCCTAATTTCATTGCTTAGTCCTAACTCAGAAACAAGTGAGTTGTTTGCTTTCCTTTTTCAGGGCAGAGGGTTCACTTTATGATTCACTTTGGATGGGAGCACCAGTTAACACTGAAAGTCAAAGCACTGTTCTACTTATTATTATAGACAGACCTTACTTGGCTTTATCTCTTACAGACTGAAGTCAAGTGCCACATTCTGCTCTCAACTCTGCACCACGTATCCAGCAAATGACAGCAATGTCCCTGTGCATTTCCCAATCTACGGATGTTCTGCTGGCTTCCGTAATGTGTGGGAAACTTCCAACTTGCACATTAAGTGCCCTGGGGATGGCTGGTCTCCAAAAGGGGTGTGATCAGACCAAAACCCAGGAAGATACAGAACAATTACGATGCTCTTCACAAGCTACCAGCCTTCCTAAGCAGAATTCAGCTCATCTTGAATTGAGGAATGTAAAGTCAAACACATCATTTTAATGGAAGAAAAGTGTGCAGCTATGATCCCCTCAAAGGCCTAGGCAACAGAGATCTGACCTTCCAGGAATGGGTGCTTTAATTGTATTTCACGTCTACAAAAACGTGTGTGTCAGGGTATTAATTAATTTAAATATTGCACACTTCTTTTGATACCCAATTTTTAAAGTAAGCTTTTTTCTCATAGCTGTTTGAGAGAGTAGATGATATTAATGTCCATGTTTTCTTTTAACTCATGAAGAGTACATGTTCATCCATAAAAAGTATGGCAACCATTATTTCATGAGAGATTGTCCTGTATTATCATTCATCTTTCAATTTGTAAACAGCAGGAGCTTTGGCGATGGGCACCCTATAAAACCCTAGATAAACAAGTTGCTGCTATTGAAGGTTTTTGCGAGCTCTCCATATAAAGGTTGAGGCCCAGTGTATATGTGAGAGCCAGAACGAGGCCTGCGGTGGAACAAAACCAAGCCTGTAAACAAGGAAGATAAACGCAATGGTTAAAAGAAAGTCATTTGTTTGCAGGTTCAAAGTTGCAGAGAAAGAATTCCCAGTCGGAGAGAAGGCTTTGGATTCTTTGACCATGGGATGGTGTTCCATGAAGGAGGAGTGCTGGGCAGAGATGGGCTCCACCTAACGAAGAGAGGGAAGAGCATCTTTGCGAGCAGGCTGGCTAACCTAGTGAGGAGGGCTTTAAACTAGGTTCACCAGGGGAAGGAGACCAAAGCCCTGAGGTAAGTGGGCAAGCGGGATACCGGGAGGAAGCACAGGCAGGAACGTCTGTGAGGGGAGGGCTCCTACCTCATACTGAGAATGAGGGGCGATCAGCAGGTTATCTCAAGTGCCTATATACAAATGCACAAAGCCTTGGAAACAAGCAGGGAGAACTGGAGGTCCTGGTGAAGGCAAGGAATTATGACGTGATTGGAATAACAGAGACTTGGTGGGATAACTCACATGACTGGAGTACTGTCATGGATGGTTATAAACTGTTCAGGAAGGACAGGCAGGGCAGAAAAGTTGGGGGAGTTGCACTGTATGTAAGGGAGCAGTGTGACTGCTCAGATCTCCGGTACGAAACTGCAGAAAAACCTGAGTGTCTCTGGATTAAGTTTAGAAGTGTGAGCAACAAGAGTGATGTCGTGGTTGGAGTCTGCTATAGACCACCGGACCAGGAGGATGAGGTGGAAGAGGGTTTCTTCCGGCAACTCGCAGAAGCTACTAGATCGCATGCCCTGGTTCTCATGGGTGACGTTAATCATCCTAATATCTGCTGGGAGAGCAATACAGCGGTGCACAGACAATCCAGGAAGTTTTTGGAAAGTGTAGGGGACAATTTCCTGGTGCAAGTGCTAGAGGAGCCAACTAGGGGGGGCGCTTTTCTTGACCCGCTGCTCACAAACCGGGAAGAATTAGTAGGGGAAGCAAAAGTGGATGGGAATCTGGGAGGCAGTGACCATGAGTTGGTCGAGTTCAGGATCCTGACACAGGGAAAAAAGGTAAGCAGCAGAATACGGACCCTGGACTTCAGGAAAGCAGACTTCGACTCCCTCAGGGAACTGATGGGTAGGATCCCCTGGGGGAATAACATGAGGGGGAAAGGAGTCCAGGAGAGCTGGCTGTATTTCAAAGAGTCCCTATTGAGGTTACAGGGACAAACCATCCTGATGTGTCGAAAGAATAGTAAATATGGCAGGCGACCAGCTTGGCTTAACAGTGAAATCCTTGCGGATCTTAAACATAAAAAAGAAGCTTACAAGAAGTGGAAGATTGGACAAATTACCAGGGAAGAGTATAAAAATGTCGCTCGGGCATGTAGGAATGAAATCAGGAGGGCCAAATCGCGCCTGCAGCTGCAGCTAGCAAGAGATGTTAAGAGTAACAAGAAGGGTTTCTTCAGGTATGTTGGCAACAAGAAGAAAGCCAAGGAAAGTGTGGGCCTCTTATTGAATGAGGGAGGCAACCTAGTGACAGAGGATGTGGAAAAAGCTAATGTACTCAATGCTTTTTTCACCTCTGTCTTCACAAACAAGGTCAGCTCCCAGACTGCTGCCCTGGGCAACACAGAATGGGGAGTAGATGGCCAGCCCTCTGTGGAGATAGAGGTGGTTAGGGACTATTTAGAAAAGCTGGACGTGCACAAGTCCATGGGGCCGGATGCGTTGTGTCCGAGAGTGCTAAAGGAGTTGGCGGCTGTGATTGCAGAGCCATTGGCCATTATCTTTGAAAACTCATCGTGATTGCGGGAAGTCCTGGAGGACTGGAAAAAGGCTAATGTAGTGCTCATCTTTAAAAAAGGGAAGAAGAAGGATCCTGGGAACTACAGGCCAGTCAGCCTCACCTCAGTCTCCGGAAAAATCATGGAGCAGATCCTCAAGGAATCAATCCTGAAGCAGTGAAGTGTGGGCTGGATGAATGCACTATAAGGTGGGTAGAAAGTTGGCTAGATTGTCGGGCTCAACGGGTAGTGATCAATGGCTCCATGTCTAGATGGCAGCTGGTATCAAGTGGAGTTCCCCAAGGGTCGGTCCTGGGGCTGGTTTTGTTCAATATCTTCATAAATGATCTGGAGGACGGCGTGGATTGCACTCTCAGCAAATTTGCGGATGATACTAAACTGGGAGGAGAGGTAGATAAGGTGGCAGGTAGGGATAGGATACAGAGGGACCTAGACAAATTGGAGAATTGGGCCAAAAGAAATCTGATGAGGTTCAACAAGAATAAGTGCAGGGTCCTGCACTTAGGATGGAAGAATCCAATGCACCGCTACAGACTAGGGACCGAATGGCTCGGCAGCAGTTCTGCAGAAAAGGACCTAGGGGTGACAGTGGACGAGAAGCTGGATATAAGTCAACAGTGTGCCCTTGTTGCCAAGAAGGACAATGGCATTTTGGGGTGTATAAGTAGGGGCATAGCCAGCAGATCGAGGGAAGTGATCGTTCCCTTCTATTCGACATTGGTGAGGCCTCATCTGGAGTCCTGTGTCCAGTTTTGGGCCCCACACTACAAGAAGGATGTGGAAAAATTGGAGAGAGTCCAGCAAAGGGCAAAAAAATTATTAGGGGACTGGAACACATGACTTATGAGGAGAGGCTGAGGGAACTGGGATTGTTTAGTCTGCAGAAGAGAAGAATTAGGGGGGATTTGATAGCTGCTTTCAACTACCTGAGAGGTGGTTCCAAAGAGGATGGATCTAGACTATTCTCAGTGGTAGCAGATGACAGGACAAGGAGTAATGGTCTCAAATTGCAGTGGGGGAGGTTTAGGTTGGATATTAGGAAAAACTTTTTCACTAGGAGGATGGTGAAACACTGGAATGCGTTACCTAGGGAGGTGGTAGAATCTCCTTCCTTAGAAGTTTTTAAGGTCAGGCTTGACAAAGCCCTGGCTGGGATGATTTAATTGGGGATTGGTTCTGCTTGGAGCAGGGGGTTGTACTAGATGACCTCCTGAGGTCCCTTCCAACCCTGATATTCTATGATTCTATGATTCATTCAGATTAAACATTGTCAGCATGGATCACCAGAAGGGAAGAGCCCTGTTTAAGTTGGGCAATGCTTATGGTGGACAAACCTTTAGACTTATCTTTCATGGTGTTTCCAATTCTAGAAATATTTGGAGTGAAATCCTGGCCACGTTAAACTCAATGGACATTGATTTCAAGGGGGCCAGAATTTCACCGTTCGTTTTCTTCTGAATGGTCCAGCTCCTGGAGTTAGGAGAGAATCTCAGCTTTCATTTAAAAAAAAAATAGCCTTCATCATTGCAGAGAAAAGTTTGAAAATGCCATCCACTCCTGGCACACCACCAGGAAGGCAAATAAAAAGGACACTGACTGTTTTGTTAAAAATAAACCTTGTGTTGGTTTTAAGCCACAATCCTCATGAGTTTGGAGGCCTGACTCCTGACTTCTTCCTACAGCTTTCAAAGGGCAGCACTTGGTCCTAAGTAGCAGATTCAAGTCAGTTAAGCACATGCCTGGAGAGAACCAGCCTAGCCTTGTCATTGGTTGCTCTGGCCTGTCAGTCAGACTTCTGGTCCAGTAACTCCCTCAAAACAGCCCCCACCACTATCCATGTCTCAGACATCCAGGATAGAAAGTTCTTGGTGCACCGAGATGCCTTCCCTTTTCTGGAGCTACTCCATGGATTCCGTGCTCAGTGTTGCCAGATAAAAACGTTACTTGGTCTCCCCCGTTTCTTCCCCCATGTACTGCTTGTGTGTGTGTGTGTGTGTGTGTGTGAACAGCTCCTTGTGGCTCCCCCAAACTGGAAAACCTTCCAAAACAAATTGCCAGGTTGACAAGATATTACGAGAGAAAAGAATCTTGTGTAAAAATACATCAATGCTTCCACGGTTGAGGGACAGTCTGTGTATTATTAATACAGGAAGCTCAGGGGAAGAGAATGAAATTTCTTATTTCTACAGTGAGAGCTGGTTTTTCAAATTAAGATGAGCAAACAAGCCAATGTATGCTCCAGAACCTGGTCAGATAGAGCTGAGGAGACTCGGTGCTTGGATCTGAACAATATATTACATCTCAGTAAAGTGGAAGTGCGGTTTTATCATCTCATCTCAGATAACACAGTTGTGATTCTTCTAACAAAAGCAATTCTTCATTCCCTTCTCCCTCACGCATGCCTACTCCCCTGTAGGCTCAGAAAGCAGGAAGATGTCAATCACTCCCTTTGACTCTGACCCCAGGAGCAGCTGAGACTCTCTCGACACAGAGGATTTAAGCTTGACAAAGCCCTGGCTGGGATGATTTAGTTGGGGATTGGTCCTGCTTTGAGCAGGGGGTTGGTCTAGATGACCTCCTGAGGTCTCTTCCAACCTTACTATTCTATGATTCCTTCCTTAGCCGTCAATGGGACCAGGGCACTGGGCTGTGGCTGACCTCTGGCCCTTCACCCAGATGCTGAGTGTGAACGAGAGAGGGAAGTTCTAATATCCTTAATGCTTTCTCAAAATGTCCTCAGTGTCTGAACAGCATGAAAAATCAGCGAACCACAGGAGCAGAGCAGGAGACAAAGGAGCTGCTTGGAGATTGGAACCTGCCAGGATCAGACTCTTGGCCTCTGTGTTTCCCTACCAGACTTTGGCTTCCCTCAGGTTCTCCTTGCAGGCCTGTACCTCGCCATTTTTGCTTCAGGGATACAGTGCAACCCCTCTTACATCCTGGGATGGGGCTAATAGGTCTCACCCACGAGCAGGAGTCAGCAGGAATATCTCTGCATACTTCTGTGGGGTTCTGAGGTGCCGCATTCCTTGCATCATTAGGGAGCAGTCGTAATAACATTTGCTGTAGAGAAGTAACTCTCAAAGCCCATAGAATGAAATACAGCACGAGATCCTTTCTACCATTTAATTATTTAAATCAGCTCTAGAATTCATTCAACAGCTGCAATGTCACTTTCTATTACATTCTATAGGTGCTTCCATACGGGAGAGCCACTTACTACATTTTTCAAACATGTTCACTGCACCTGCTGAAATCATTGTTTTTCCATCCTTATTTGATGCTCATGGTACTTATCGAAAGCACGTAATGAAGTCTGTATGTACACAGCTGCCTGAGGCTGAGTCAGTAAATATTCCACCTCCTCTATATTTCCACTTTTTAGAAAAGCACTCAAGATCAACGGTTGGTGACTTGACTATGGTGATAGGAAAAGATTGTGTCCTGACTCAGTAACAACCAGGATTGTCCAGGTGTCTCCAGAAATTGAACACTAATCTAATTAAAGGTTAGGTCATGTGATGAAAATGCCAGGAATATGTCCAACCAAATTAGGCCACCCTAAACCAGGATGGGGAAGGGAGAGAAAGAAAGAAGAAAAAACAAGAGAGAGTAAGGTAGGGGAGATAAAAGTTACAACAGGAAGGGACAGCTTAGATCAGTTCTACACAGAACTTCTTAGCCGTCTCCCTTGTAGCTGCAACATGGACACATCTTTACATGGCTCAGTGCACCCCTAATATACAAATGATACAACAAATCTGACCTTGCTCATGACACTCCACCTCTTCTCCTTAAAGTGGTTGGCAAAAGGTGGTTCTTTGAGAGCAGCAGAAACAGTGGCTGTTTGGTCAGGTCTCAGCAGCAGGTCCCGAGGCAGAAGACACTAGCTAGGAGGAATCAAAGAAGTGTAGAACTGGAAGGAACCTCAGTAGGTCATCTAGTCCAGTCCCCTGCCCTCGTGGCAGGACTAAGTAATAACTAGTAACAGCTTGTGCCAGAAGCTGGGAATGGGCAACAGGGGATGAATCACTTGATGATTACCTGTTCTGCTCATTCCCTCTGGGGCACCTGGCATTGTCTGCTGTTGGAAGACAGGATACTGGGCTAGATGGATCTTTGGTCTGACCCAGTATGGCCGTTCCTATGTTATAGACCATCCCTGACAGGTGTCTGTCTAATCTGTCCTTAAAAACCTCCAATGACGGAGATTCCACAACCTCCCTAGGCAATTTGTTCCAGTGCTTAACCACTCTGACAGTTAGGAAGTTTTTCCGAATGTCCAACCTAAACCTCCCTTGCGGCAATTTAAGCCCCTCGGCCATTTCTCTGTGGCATGGTGGGAGAAGGGAGATCCCAAGCAGTCATGGTTTTATGTTCTTCCAGAGGAAAGACCATATCCTCGGTTTTTTTTACAAAAAATACCCTGTGCTATGATTTACAATCAAAGCCCCAGCTTGTCTTGTCTTCATTGATAGGTGCATATAAGGTTTGTTAACCATATCTCTCGGGTCTTTTTTTCTCTCCATTTCTAAAGAGCTACAATGGGCAAAATAAGCCTTGTTAAAGGCTTGGACAGAAGGAACATTATAGTGCTAGAGAATGTGGAGAGCAGATGTAATGAATTTCTTTCCAAGGGAACAAACCACTGTGCAGAAACTATTAAGCAGCCACATGAAAACATCTGATCTCAATCCCTACTTGCATTAGAGATTCTCTAATGGCTTGTAAGGATGCTGGCGAGCTCTCAAGCAGTCAAGTGGGGAAAAAAAACACTAGAAATCATTAAGCAAAATTAAAAGGACAATTTTTTCTCTTCCAAGCACCATCTTCTCCTGTACTGTCCATCTGAGCTTGCTGTTCATTTCAGATTCACTGCTATATAGTGTCACACTGGGAGAAATTCTTGGCTCTGTTTGGTTTTCATTATTTATATTCAAATAAAATTAGGGAAACCCTTCTAATTGAGCCACCAACATATCCACCATGCCTAAACTCCTCCCTGACCCGTTCTGCTCCTCACTTTCATCATGTCACATCTCAGATCAGGCCCTGTAGACACTTAATGAACATCCTTACCTCATGGGGACTTTTTGCACTCTGAAAGATAAGCGCATGCATAGGATCATGGAATCATAGACTTCAAGGTCAGAAAGGACCGTTATGATCCGCTAGTCTGACCTCCTGCACAACGCAGGCCACAGAATCTCACCCACCCACTCCTGTAACAAACCCCTAACTTATATCCGAGCTATTGAAGTCCTCAAATCATGTTTTAAAGACTTCAAGGTGCAGAGAATCCTCCAGCAAGTGACCCGTGTCCCACGCTGCAGAGGAAGGCAAAAAAAAAAAACCCAGGGCCTTTGACAGTCTGCCCTGGAGGAAAAATCCTTCCCGACCCCAAATACGGTGATCAGCTAAACCCTGATTATGTGGGCAAAATTCACCAGCCAGATACCCAGGAAAGAATTCTGTGTAGTAACTCAGATCCCACCCCATCTAACATTCCATCTCAGGCCATTGGGCATATTTACCACGAATAGTCAAAGATCAATTAATTGCCAAAATTAGACTATCCCATCATACCATCCCCTCCATACATTTATCATACTTAGTTTTGAAGCCAGATATGTCTTTTGCCCGCACTGCTCCCCTTGGAAGGCTGTTCCAGAACTTCACTCCTCTGATGGTTAGAAACCTTCATCTAATTTTCAAGTCTAAACTTCCTGATGACCAGTTTATATCCATTTGTTCTTGTGTCCACATTGGTACTGAGCTTAAATAATTCCTCTCCCTCCCTCGTATTTATTCCTCATATATAATTATAGAGAGCAATCCTATCTCCCTTCAGCCTTCTTTTGGTTAGGCTAAACAAGCCAAGCTCCTTCAGTCTCCTTTCATAAGACAGGTTTTCCATTTCTCGGATCATCCTAGTAGCCCTGCTCTGTACCTGTTCCAGATTGAATTCATCCTTCTTAAACATGGGAGACCAGAACTGCACACCGTATTCCAGGTGAGGTCTTACCAGTGCCTTGTATCACGGTACTAACACCTCCTTAGCTCTACTGGAAATACCTCGCCTGATGCATCCCAAGGTTGCATTAGCTTTTTTCACAGCCATATCACATTGTCACAGGAGTGGGCCTTAGGTTGTAATCTCTTCTCGGAAAGGATTGATTCTTCCCATTTCTACTCTAGAGGGTCCAGCACAAATACATAAATAATTGATCAAGTTCCCTGGTTTGGTCAAAGGGTGGATCATCGGCAAGTGTTGGCGTATTGCAGAGGCAGCAGTGCACCAGCATGTGAACAATGAGCACCCGAGCGCAGGCAAAGCGAGGGAGCGTGAGCTCATGCAGTGTCCCTGACACACACTCCATGTGCTGGCGTCCAGGGGACATATTAGCAGTGATGCTGCTGCTCCTCCATCACTCACCTCCTATTACCCTGAACACCATGGTAGTGAGACATTGTACCACCCATCAGCTCTCACTCTCTTGCGTCTCTCTCCTCATTTCTACCCACTCGCCCTTTGCTCCTTAGCCTGCTCCTGAACCTCTCTCCTTCCCAGTGCAGCGCTAACAGCTCTCATTGCTACTGGCTAGGGACGCTATGCCTGCAGAGGGAGCTGCCAACAGCCACCACAAGTCTGATTCCACCTGTGCTGATGCCTCCTTCCTTACCTCAGGTCAGCCGGGTGGCGGGCGGGAGTGCCGGTCACAGCTGTGATGCACTGGAATGCTCTCCACACAACAGTCTGGACTGCATGGGAACAACATTGTTTGTAGTTTATTAGATTTGTTTAAAAACAATTAGAAACACAGGATTGGAATGGATCACCTGGATCTGGTTTTGCAACCATGCCCCTCCTGGAAACTTGTCTGATTTCCTGCCACTTGGCTAGCCAAGTTCCTCCACAGCCCACCTGCTGGATGGCTTCAGAGTTGGGGACCCCAGAATTTCCAGGGTTTGCTTACCCCTTGTCAACCAATCTTCGGCCCCTGAGAGCCATAGGTCAACCAATCAGATGACCCAATGTATGGACTGGAGATAGGATTTTCAGAAGCACAAAAGGTCAGTCTGAGATTGGTGAGTGGGAATGTGGCCCCCTGCATTCCTTCCCATGTGGCATTTGTAAGAGCAACCTGATTCCCCACAACCTGTATCTAGAGTGAGGCAGGCCAGGATGGATTCTTGAAAAGTTCTGAGAGCGGAAAGTCTGCTCCCCCTGTGTCACAGAGAGACAGAGGGAATCCGTTTTGGGAAATTTCACCCAGCCACACGAGTTTTCTCCTGGTCAAATACTCCCAAATACCTTACTGGATATATTTTTCCAATTTGGGGGACTAATCTATTCAATCAATAATTTGTTGCAGTATTTTACCAACTCAGTTACTGATTGAATGCTGTTAATCAAATTTCTTCATTTATTCATTCATTCATCAATTAATTGCAATATTTATACAACAAGTATTTTTCTGGTCTTCAAACCAGCTCTTTTTCTGAACGAATACATGCCATGCAAATATGACTGCATGTTCTTTGTTTGACCCATTAAAAATAGCAGTAGGGTTATCAAGCATCTATATTCTTTCCTAGGGAGGGAAGAGGGGAATGACCATCTTCAACCGTGAAAAAAGAAAAGACACCTTAGAAGCTGGCAAAATATATTTCTCCGAATAGTAATGTCTCTCTCTCTCCTGGAAAATACTGTATTGGGAAATATTGGCCCAGATTTGGATCCTAGATCAGTGTAAATCCAGAGTTACCTGGTTGAAATAATTGGAGGCATTCTGGATTTACACCAGTTTTACTGAAAATATGGGCCATTATTTTCATTGCCCATTGCTGCCAGCAAAAGGAAAGGAGAGGCAAATATTGAACAGGGAATCCAGAGAATTGGAAAAAAAACCCCGAACAACACATCTGATACAGTTTAAGGCTGTCACACATTTTAGACTCCTCCTTACCACAACTCTGTAGTTCTCTCACTTCTTCAGTTCTGTGCTTGGCTGTGCATTAGGCACACTGCTCGGGTGTACCAGGGTGCTGAGGGCGTTAGTGACAAACCAGGTAATGCACAGAAAGGCACTGGGCTACAGTGCACGGTCTGCGGTAGTGTTCACACTCGCACAGGGTTTGGGTGCTGCAGGGTGTTAGGATATAGATATTCAGGCCTGTCTGTAAAGGCCTATACTCTAAGAATTTAGGTGTATTCTTATCACTTGGCTGGTTAGAGGTATAAAAGAAAGAATCAAAATCACTGTCTGCTGGGGTAAGGGCCTTCTCTCACTGTGACAGTCTGAGGCCCTGTGCTTAGGCTAAGGCCTTTGGCTAAGCAGCAGAGGCAGCCATAAGATGGGAAGTGACCAGTCACCTCCTCACATTCCAAACCAGCCACACTGAAATCAGGTGCTGTTGGGCCATTAGGATACAATCCTGTCCTGATAGTGCCTATCGCCTGCAGAGAAAGGGAAGTGCCTAGAAAATGTAAAAGGAAACTTAGTTTGGTAGCATCCTGTCTGGCAAGAACTCACTTATCAATAGCTGGGATGTGAAATCCTCATTTCTTTGTTGTTCTATCACTGTAGGCCCCATTTCCCTCTTGTTTGTCTGTATAATCTCTGTCTGGTTCTGTGATTGTTCCTGTCTGCTGTATAATTAATTTTGCTGGGTGTAAACTAATGAAGGTGGTGGGATATAATTGGTGACATAATCATGTTTTAACATGTTCGGATTGGTTAGTTAAATTTCAGGAGAATGATTGGTTAAGGTAGAGCTAAGCAGAACTCAAGTTTTACTATATAGTCTGCAGTCAATCAGTGAGTGGGTGGCTGGGTGGGAGAAAGGGAACAGGGAATGGGGGTGGGGAAGGGAATCATGTTTTGCTAAAGGGGGAAATGGGAACAGGGAATGGGGGTGGGGAAATTGGAATCATGTTTGGCTAAGGGCAGGAATGGGAACAGGGACACAGGTGTAAGGCTCTGTGGTGTCAGAGCTGGGAAGGGGGACACTAAGGAAGGAAACTGGAATCATGCTTGCTGGAAGTTCACCCCATTAAACATCGAATTGTTTGCACCTTTGGACTTTGGGTATGGTTACTCTCTGTTCATGTGAGAAGGAGCAGGGAAGTAAGGGGGTGAAGGAATAAGCCCCCTAACACAGGGCATGGGGAAGGGACGGGAGAAACAGATTGTGCTCATAAGTGTGCGTTTTTACCCCAAGTGGACACAAGCTAACTGTGTTGCTTTATCTGATATATGTGCAATATTTGCACCAAGGTGAGGAAAGCCGCCATCTTGTCTCTCTGCACATTGGGCCAGGGCCCAGGAATGCTCTGCAAAGAGGCCTGTGGGCTTTGCTTGGCCAGATATAGCATTTGCTTTCCTTAGTGGTAACCCACCACTCTGGCCCAAGCCACACTTCCAGCGAGCTGGTCTCAC
Source organism: Caretta caretta (assembly GCF_965140235.1). NCBI lineage: Eukaryota > Metazoa > Chordata > Testudines > Cheloniidae > Caretta > Caretta caretta. The sequence continues at coordinate 131,120,148 of NC_134211.1, read as the reverse complement.
AGGGGCACAGAGCGATGTTTTCTGTGATTTTACACCTACAACCATTACAGAAAACAGGCCAGCTACAGGGTCTAGCCTGAGTAGAGGAGGAGGGCATAGGAAACACACAACTCTGACATCACTTGCGTGCCCTGATGCTAGCTATAGAGGAGGGCAATCAGGGCGGCTGCCCTGGGTGTCAACCCCTGGGCGCACCAGCTCAACATCTGGAGGGGCACCAAATCATTGGTGTGCCGGTTTTGTTTCTGCTTTTTTTAACCCCCACCTGTTTGGGAGGGTGGGGAACAAAAAATGTTTTCCACCCTGGACAACAAAATATCGAAGGCTGGCATGTCTTTACTACACATAGAATCATAGAATCATAGAATATCAGGGTTGGAAGGGACCTCAGGAGGTCATCTAGTCCAACCCCCTGCTCAAAGCAGGACCAATCCCCAATTAAATTATCCCAGCCAGGGCTTTGTCAAGCCTGACCTTAAAAACTTCTAAGGAAGGAGATTCTACCACCTCCCTAGGTAACGCATTCCAGTGTTTCACCACCCTCCTAGTGAAAAAGTTTTTCCTAATATCCAACCTAAACCTCCCCCACTGCAACTTGAGACCATTACTCCTCGTTCTGTCATCTGCTACCACTGAGAATAGTCTAGAACCATCCTCTCTGGAACCACCTCTCAGGTAGTTGAAAGCAGCTATCAAATCCCCCCTCATTATTCTCTTCTGTAGACTAAACAATCCCAGCTCCCTCAGCCTCTCCTCATAAGTCATGTGTTCCAGACCCCTAAGCATTTTTGTTGCCCTTCGCTGGACTCTCTCCAATTTATCCACATCTTTCTTGTAGTGTGGGGCCCAAAACTGGACACAGTACTCCAGATGAGGCCTCACCAATGTCGAATAGAGGGGAACGATCACGTCCCTCGATCTGCTGGCTATGCCCCTACTTATACATCCCAAAATGCCATTGGCCTTCTTGGCAACAAGGGCGCACTGCTGACTCATATCCTCACAGCTATTGAGCAATGCATAAAATCAACAGTGTTCACCCATTCCTGTTATCTATCGTTTGTATTCCAGCAATGCCTAGGGGCTCCAGTTGACACCACAGCCCCATGGTGTAAGGAGCAACACTGACACCTGGCAACAACACAGCTGCTGCCCCACAGAGCCCCCAGTCTAAACAGACAGTTCAGAAAGGGAGGGGGGAAAGGAGGACTGGAGCCTCCCTTTTGTACAAGAACTTGAGATAGACAAAGATTCCGCGCTGTGCCCAAGATTACACAGGGCCTTAACCACAAGTTCTCCCTTCCTCTCTCCGCAACAGACCTGGATCGTGTATAGCTCAGAATAACCCCGGTAATGTCCCGTCGTATTCGTGTGCTGCTTGCGGGCACACTGCCCGTCTCCTGAACGCTGGGTTTGACAGCCCCCGGAAGGTTCACTGAGATTTTCCACAGTTTGTGACCCACGATGACAGCAGTAACTGCTTCTTTGTGGATTTCTGGTCAGCTGCTATCACTGACAAACCTGCTGACTTTGAGCTCTGCTTTGCTGGATGGCCCAAGTAGCTGCCATTCCCTTCAAAGGTATGCAGGGAAACGTAAGGAATTATTGGAGAGAGGGGGAGGGAGGGAGAGAAAGAGAGAGAGAACTGTGCACGTCTGGAGAGAATGACAAAGTGATTTCCTTAAACTCAGCACTTGCCCAGCGGAGAACAGGAGTGAAGAGGAAACGTCTCATCAATATTTGAATAGCTGATCACGTAACTAACGTGACAGGCCATTTATATGGAGAGATTAGATCGTTGTATCGTACACTCTGGGTTCTGTTCTGCCCTCACTTACACCTTGCAAACCTCAGCTTGCTGCAGAAGTGAAATGAAGAAGAGAGATGTTGCGTCTCTCATTTTAACTAGGTGCAAGTGCCGTGTTTTGTTCCTAAATGTACAGACACCACCAAATCTGCATCATCTTCATTCTAACTTAAAGACTCTAACTGAAAATACATTAAACAAATACATTTCCAGGATAAATAATTACCCACTATTATATTTATGTTATTTATATAACAATTAATAAAATCCCCAATTAGTAATGCATGCATATCTGGGATACAGAAGGGGTTCCTCTTAGGGGCTAAGGAAAGACCTAAAGGAGGATGAGGGAATGAACTGCCCCAAAAGGTCTGTCAGCCCCCCCCAATCCCCAATTCTGGGAGTTCTAGGGTGGGGAGAAGCCCCTCCACCACTGCAATTTAGAGCAGTACTAAATTACACCAGGTGCTAGTTTAGACCAAGCAGCCCCCAGGAAGGGGATCAGGGGAGGAGATAGCATAAAGCACATAAGTCCCTACTTCCCAGATACTCTGGTGCATGCCTGGGATCAGGGACATGCTATTTGATGTTGCAGATTAATGTTTTGTGGGTTCATTTGGCTTAGGCTGGCCTGAGTCAGAGACACGTGCCACCGAGTCCTAAACCCTGTTCTGCTACTGATGCTGCATGTGGCCGCCGGTATGTTCTCAGACCCCTCCGCTCCCAGAAGTGGGGGAGTAACACCCAATCACATTGTAAGCCGTGTTTAGCAGTGCCCAGTCCTGCAACTGGATTTGCCCTGGCACAAGGGGCCTCAGACCCCAACCCTGCAAACACTCCTGTGCTTAGCTTAACTCTGTCCACATGTGATGAATTGGGAATTGATTAATTCTGTGGGAGATTATGACCCCGGCATGTCTGCGTCAGGCAGCAAACCCATTCTGAACGTGCAGTCTTTTGCCGTCACTCTGCTCTGTTTGCCTCCTTGTTGGCTGGAATTCCAAAACCTGATGGGGTGGCTAAAGAACAAAGGTAGAGGGTAGCCAACTCTTAAGCACCCAGGCTTTGCAAATCTATTGACTCTAGACAAGACTGGTCCCTGCTCAGAAATACTGGTTTAGGCAATGAACCACCTGGCAGGGGATTGTGCTGTTGACTAATATATGCTGGTTAGCCTATAAATATATATCATGTTAATAATATGTATTACCAGCCGCACATACATTAGTATGACTTAATCACCAAAAACATTAAGCACAAATATTCTAACAGTGGCATAGTTTAAACGGCCTATACCATAATCCTGATCACTTATACTAAGTATCCCATAACTCCTTGCATTTGCTGAAGTAACCGTTTGGCACAAGCAGATGAGAAACTTGTCAATATCAAGGTACATTCATTCTATGTCTTAGTACAAGCTAGGGAAATACCTTCACGAACCGGTACCTGGAATGCTAGTATCCAAACCAAAGATAGGGAAGGAACGGAATGCCAAGTTAGGGAACTGGGAAAAAATGGATGGGTTGGATTTTAGTGACATGTAAAAATCCAACACCATCAAATTAGGCCTGAATAGACTGGGAGTGGATGGGTCACTACAAAAACTAATATTCCCCCTGCTGATACTCGCACCTTCTTGTCAACTGTTTGAAATGGGCCATCTTGTTTACATTGGCCTCATTAGCACTACAAAAGTGATTTCCACCCCTTCTTGTCAACTGTTGAGAATAGTCCACTTCCACCTTAATTGCACTGACCCCCCTACTTGGTAAGGCAACTCCCATCTTCTCATATGCTGTCTATTTATACCTCTCAACTTTATTTTCCACTCCATGCATCTGATGAAGTGGGTTTTAGCCCACAAAAGCTTATGGTCAAATAAATTTGTTAGTCTCTAACAAGGTGCCACAAGGACTCCTCATTGTTTTTACCAATATTTTAGAAATTCCTGGGAGATAAGCCATATTTTAAGTACATATAAAGGTCAAAGCACTTTCCTTGTCTATATGACAGACAGAGAATAAAAAGAGAGGGAAAGAATTCTATGTAAATGCTGTATAATAAACTTAAAGCCCAATTAATGTGTGAGAGGAGACATTAGAATCCTTTGTTGTACAATTTGTAAATAGTCACATTAGTCCATGCTTTGCTCTCAGTATTGTAAATCTTGAGACTTGGGGTCATGTGTGTAACCTGTTTACACTAAAAATTCAGGGAAAACATAAAAAGAGCCAAGATGAGGAGCCAAATGGCATTGCAATGCATCACCTCACTTGCTCAGAACTGAACAATAATGTTAGAGAGCTGACAAAGAATCTAAAACTAGAACAAGATCAAAATGGGAAATTAAAAGAGCAAATGGAAGGTTATAAGAAACTGTAATGCCTTCAACAAATGAAGGGAAGAGTCAGGGCTTGTCAGGAGAGATGCAGCTAGCAAGAGGGAAAATTAACTATGCTGGTGAAAACAGGCTAAAAAAAATTAAAATACTCATGTTGCCGTGCAGAAACACAGCAGGGAAGGGCATTCCTGCAATCCATGTGGCATACAGAGAAAGTAACAGGTACTAAGGGGAATAAATTCAGGTTTTGTGGGAACATGTAGCAACCCCCACTCTCCTCCCAGAGCCAGGATAAAACCCCAGAGGTCCTTGGTCCTAACCCTCTGCTCTAATCCATAAAACCCCATTTCCCTTTGAGACTTCATAATATAACCTTTTCTGCCCTCTTATACTACTCCTTTGGCTCAGAATGCTGAACTCATTGCTCCTCCTTGTACTTTAAAATAACCTCACAGAATTAATTCATCTCTCTCAACTCGTGTCTCTCCAACTTCCTGCATTGCTTTTGCCTTACGTCTGCCCTCTCTGTCTTTTACATATTATAGTTATAATATATACTGAAACCCCCATCACAGAAAGATGAAGTGCCCATGTCAAGGTTCCTCCCCCACTCTGAACTCTAGGGTACAGATGTGGGGACCTGCATGAAAAACCTCCTAAGCTTATCTTTACCAGCTTAGGTCAAAACTTCCCTCAGGTACAAAATATTCCACCCGTTGTCCTTGGACTGGCCGCTACCACTACCAACTAATACTGGTTACTGGGGAAGAGCTGTTTGGACGCGTCCTTCCACCCAAAATACTTCCCAAAACCTTGCACCCCACTTCCTGGACAAGGTTTGGTAAAAAGCCTCACCAATTTGCCTAGGTGACTACAGACCCAGACCCTTGGATCTTAAGAACAATGAACAATCCTCCCAACACTTGCACCCCCCCTTTCCTGGGAAATGTTGGATAAAAAGCCTCACCAATTTGCATAGGTGACCACAGACCCAAACCCTTGGATCTGAGAACAATGAAAAAGCATTCAGTTTCTTACAAGAAGACTTTTAATAAAAATAGAAGTAAATAGAAATGAAGAAATCCCCCCTGTAAAATCAGGATGGTAGATATCTTACAGGGTAATTAGATTCAAAAACATAGAGAACCCCTCTAGGCAAAACCTTAAGTTACAAAAAAGATACACAGACAGAAATAGTTATTCTATTCAGCACAATTCTTTTCTCAGCCATTTAAAGAAATCATAATCTAACACATACCTAGCTAGATTACTTACTAAAAGTTCTAAGACTCCATTCCTGGTCTATCCCCGGTAAAGACCAGCATATAGACAGACACACAGACAGACACAGACCCTTTGTTTCTCTCCCTCCTCCCAGCTTTTGAAAGTATCTTGACTCCTCATTGGTCATTTTGGTCAGGTGCCAGCGAGGTTACCTTTAGCTTCTTAACCCTTTACAGGTGAGAGGAGCTTTCCCCTGGCCAGGAGGGATTTCAAAGGGGTTTACCCTTCCCTTTATATTTATGACAGCCCATCTTTAAAAAAGGGAAGAAGGAGGATCCTGGGAACAACAGGCCAGTCAGCCTCACCTCAGTCCCTGGAAAAATCATGGAGCAGGTCCTCAAGGAATCAATTCTGAAGCACTTTGAGGAGAGGAAAGTGATCAGGAACAGTCAGCATGGATTCACCAAGGGGAAGTCATGCCTGCCCAATCTAATTGTCTTCTATGATGAGATAACTGGCTCTGTGGATGGGGGGAAAGCGGTGGACGAGTTGTTCCTTGACTTTAGCAAAGCTTTTGACACAGTCTCCCACAGTATTCTTGTCAGCAAGTTAAAGAAGTATGGGCTGGATGAATGGACTATAAGGTGGATAGAAAGTTGGCTAGATTGTCGGGCTCAACGGGTAGTGATCAATGGCTCCATGTCTAGTTGGCAGCCGGTATTAAGTGGCGTGCCCCAAGGGTCGGTCCTGGGGCCGGTTTTGTTCAATATCTTCATAAATAATTTGGAGGATGGTGTGGATTGCACCCTCAGCAGGTTTGCAGATGACACTAAACTGGGACGAGAGGTAGATACGCTGGAGGGTAGGGATAGGATACAGAGGGACCTAGACAAATTAGAGGATTGGGCCAAAAGAAATCTGATGAGGTTCAACAAGGACAAGTGCAGAGTCCTGCACTTAGGACGGAAGAACCCCATGCACCGCTACAGACTAGGGACCGAATGGCTCATCAGCAGTTTTGCAGAAAAGGACCTAGGGGTGACAGTGGACGAGAAGCTGGATATGAGTCAACAGCGTGCTCTTGTTGCCAAGAAGTCCAATGGCATTTGGGATGTATACGTAGGGGCATTACCAGCAGATCGAGAGACGTGATCGTTCCCTTCTATTCGACATTGGTGAGGCCTCATCTGGAGTACTGTGTCCGGTTTTGGGCCCCACACTACAAGAAGGATGTGGAAAAATTGGAAAGAGGCCAGCAGAGGGCAACAAAAATGATTACGGGACTAGAACACATGAGTTACGAGGAGAGGCTGAGGGAGCTGGGATTGTTTAGTCTGCGGAAGAGAAGAATGAGGGGGGGAATTTGATAGCTGCTTTCAACTACCTGAAAGGGGGTTCCAAAGAGGATGGCTCTAGACTGTTCTCAATGGTAGCAGATGGCAGAACGAGGAGTAATGGTCTCAAGTTGCAGTGGGGGAGGTTGAGGTTGGAGATTAGGAAAAACTTTTTCACTAGGAGGGTGGTGAAACACTGGAATAGGTTACCTAGGGAGGTGGTGTAATCTCCTTCCTAAGAAGTTTTTAAGGTCAGGCTTGACAAAGCCCTGGCTGGGATGATTTAATTGGGGATTGGTCCTGCTCTGAGCAGAGGGTTGGACTAGATGACCTCCTGAGGTCCCTTCCAACCTTGATATTCTATGATTCTAAGTAATTAAACAAAAGACATCATCAAAATGCTCAAGGTAAAAATTTTACTTTAAATAAGTCCAGTAAATTAATGATTTTAACCCTTCAGGAATGCAACAGCTGACAATATTCACTTCTTTTAAGCTATAATTGCTAAGCAACAGAAATACTAAGTCTACTTCTAATCCTAGCCATTAACTAATATATGAAATATGGGTTTTCCTTATTTCTATATGGTCAGATTCTTAAGATAAAAGTAATATAACGTAATGGAAACTGCCTTAAGTTAGCTAATTTAATACAACAATGTGGGCAAATAACTTAATAGGGATTTTTGTCAATTCCGATTAAAAGTTTTAAACTTGTTAAATGTTTAACTCTTGATTACTTTTTTTTGTTTTCTAAAATGCATTACCTTAATAACTTAAAGCTCTTAATGCCTTATCTTGTATAGTTATAAATACAATTTTGGCAACACTCATCTTTAATTTTGAGTGTAACCTATATGCCATGTATGTTGCCCTATGCTGTTCTGTGCTGTGTGTCATGTGACTAATTTTTGTTTTGTTTTGTTTTTGCAACAGAAGCCAATTTTTACACACATAATTATTGTAACAGGGTCCGCTCACCCCTAGGGCACCTCTCGCTGGCTGCTGGGGATTAGCTCCACTCACATCCGAAGCCCCCTTCCGACACTCATTCACACACTTTGCCATTTCTCTCTCATTGCAACTCAGGTTCTCTTTCTCCATGGCTTGGTCTTCTGGTCAGGTCACTGAGTGTTTTCCTTTCTGGGGTATCAAAGTCCCACTGCACAACTGTCCTAGGCAGTTTTCTGCTTCACTGTGCAGCCTATGCCCCTTCCCCACTGGTGGGTAGGAGAACCCAGGCCCATGCACTACTCCAGGTTTCAGCCCAGGAACCCAAACCTTGCTGCTCCTTCTTCAACTCTGTCAGGCTCTTTCTCCACCCTCCTCCAGGTTCACCCTTGCCTCAGGACCAGGACTACCAGGCTTATACTCCTCCTGGTCTCCCCCTTTCCCTCTCCACATCTGGAGATGGTTGCAGGTCCATTCTGCTGCAAACTTCCTGGCTTTATCATAGCCCCACCTGATCCTTTCCAGCTAGGCTCTATTCCCCCTCAGGGATTGCTTATCCAGTCTTATTTCCCTCAGGGGTGGCCTTTCAAGGCTGCTATGGGGTGAATACTCCATCACAATTATTAAAACATGGGGTTTTTTTTAAATATATGTGGTACCACACTACTTTAATGTTCTGTTTGGGTTAGAAACATCAAAACAACGTTTTTTTGCAAAGCTCAAAAAGGCCTCAGTGATAAATACATGCGTGTGTGTATGTGTGTGTATGTGTGTATATATATAATGCCTCAGTAAATAATGCAATTACAAACAAAAAAAAAGTTTTCTTTTATTAATCAAAGACTTTTTATTCAAAGAAAAAATGGTAGGGGAAAAACCTCAATATGAATGCAAAGGTAATATTAATAATCATATTTTAGATTTCTATAAACTTGTTTGAGACTTTATTAAATATTAAAATATAGTCAAGTGTGTTATAACCAAAATGTCTAAAAATATAACTATACACAGTATGTCTGGTTACACTGCAAATTGTTAAAGCTAACCAAACAATTTCAACAGGTTCCTACGTTTGTATCCCAAGCATATCCAAGTGTCATGAAAGTTAAATACCCTCAAAGTGTTTGCATAAACCTGGATTTAAACTTCATTTTGTTTTAATTTTGTACGACTTTCTTTTGTGTTATGTTAAAAAAGTATCGGTTATTAAAGTTATGCTTTCAAATATTTAACAAAGTTTAATTGCTCTCACACGCAAACTAACTCTAAACACGTTTGGGTAAAAATTCTGTTGCTCACTCTTTTGCTGAAACAGAATGTTCAGTGTGGGAAAGCAACACACCTTCTCACACAAGATTGGCAACACCTATTTTAGAAGTCAAGGCCTGTATTATGAAAAACTAGTAAAGCACATGTTAAGGAGGTCATTCAAAAACTGCAAAAATCAGAGTAAAAAGCCAAAAATAAAGAGTAAAAAAACGATCACTGGGCACAGGGGGCTGAAGGTTTTAAAAGGGCAGAAGCTGGTCTGCTTGGGGGCCATTTTCTCCTACCTACCCAGCATTGTCGTGGCCTCATGTGACTGGGCGGCCCACTTTCCTGATCCCAGATGCCCCCAAAAAATCTGGAGAACCCAAAAGACTTGGACCCCAGCCCAGAGAATGCCCTCACATTGTGAGGAAACTGAGGCAGGGACATGCATTCAGTGTTTATTGTTTTGTGTGATCTGTACGGTCCTGTGCTTTTATGTGATTAATTTAAAAAGAGCATAAATGTGTTAGACTCTGGTCAAAGTGTCTCTCTGTATGTTAGCTGCTACATGCCCAGAACTACATGCCCCCAAGAGAGCGTAACTCTCACCAGCTGCGTTGCACCCTTGGGTAGAGTTCTGGGAGAAGGTTGTATTGAAGTTCCAGGGAGCCTGAAGGGTCCATGCTGCACCCAGAGGGGCTAGGGAGATGGACAGAGGGCTCCAGCATTTGGAGGGGATGCCAGATAGAAGATCTGTGCTCTGAGAGTGTGTCTAGGGACCCTGAGATTGGGGCAGTGGCTGGACTCAGTTCAGGCCCCAGGAGCTTGTAAAAATCCCAGAGATCAAGAGCACAGAGTCTAGGATTCCTCTCACAGCAGTCCCAGGGGGTAACCAAAAGGGGGCGCTCCCTAGGATCTGACACACCGTGTGAATGGTCTCTCACATCAATAGGAGTATCCACATGGTTAAAGTTAAGCAGCAGGACCTTCATCAGTAAATTCTTTGGAGCGGGGACTGTCTTCATTTTGCAAATTAAAAATTAATTACAACTTGGAGTGGCAAGTCTTGGCAAGTGCTTGCCCATCACTTTGGAAATGTAAAGTGCTAGGGAGATGTTAAGTATTAGTTTTGTATTATGTGCCTAGACCCAGCCAACAGGAGGGGATGGTTAGATCTTGTAGGGGCATGAAAATGAGAAATCACATTTAAGATTCCAACACAGGGACATGAGGGTAAATCCCCTTGAGGAGATCTGATGTTCCCAGATACCACCACCCTAAACACAGATCACTGCGTGGAATGTCAGACGACATAACTGGTCAGTTAGTCTGGGAGCGTAATGTAGTGAGATCTCATTCCATGGGCAACTTAGTGATAGCAAGGTAATGGAGGTGTCGTTTGAGTCTTAAAAATCTACAGAATCATAATTGCAATAGGGTCACACTCTGCAGAGTGGGAAGGCATTCTTGCTGTGCCTCCCCCAGCCCCACAACGTACAGCTCCAGGTCCTCCAGTTGGTGGAAATTTTGATCATCATCGGCATATATGCAATGTGTCCAGCCATTTAATGGCATCATCATCAGCCAGGTGGAGAGTCAGGAGCCCGCCATCAAAACAAGTCAAGGGGCTCTCGACAATGATATGCGACAGTCTGAAGTTGACCACAGCTGCATCGTGGGTCATTAGAAAAAAAACCATTTAAAGAGATTGGTCTCAGAGTTGCCCTATCCTTTTCGAAACCAGTTCAGAGATCACCACAGGCGCCTTGGCGGATCAAAACCTGGTGGACAGATGGTGGACAGTGACAAGAAAGTGATCAATGATTGTCATCACTGACCACTCGTTGCACCAAGCAGATTCCACTGTCATGTTCTCTGGTGGCATAAATGAGCACAAAGGGTACCTAGAAGATGGGTGAGCTGTAGGTCACTATTCTTATGGGTCTTAGCCAGCAGTGTGAGGGAAGCCTTTTCACGGAGAATATGGGGTGGAGCTATGTTGCTAAGTATCAGTAGCCATGGCAACAGAGCTGCCAATTAAGTCCTGGTAACAACACATGTAGCTTTTTTAACCAGCCTTGTGTGAGACAAGCGACACCAGACAGGAGCACAGTACTCTGCTGTTGAATAGCAGAGGGCCAGGGCTGATGATCTAAGCATCCAGGCACTTGCACCTCAGCTTGAATAGGCCAATTTTTGGGTGCTGAATTTGGCTGCCATCTTCCTCGAGTGGTTGCGGTGCATTAAATGACCTACCCAATGTCATGCCGGGGTAAACTGTGTCTGGATCATGCTGCAGGCATTGGCTGTAAAGGAAAATGTTTAACTTGTGGCTTGCATTTGCATTATGCAGATGGAATACACCAGAAAAGGTTTTAGAAAAGCTCATCTGCAGCTGCCATCAACTACAATAGTCTGCCATGAGCTTCATACCATAATTCAAGACCTCATCCGTTTCTGGGAAGGACTGAGCTTGGTAGATGCTGCAGTTGTCATTGGCATGGATAAACTTGTGCGAAGGTATAGCTGGCAGGTCACTGAGGTACATACCGAACCATATCGGTTAAAGAATTGAGCCTTGAGGGTGGCCATTGATTTGACATTGTTGGATCTGATTCGAAAGCCCTTTCTCCCATTAACACAATGGTACCAAACATGACACACTTTGAATAGTGATGTAGCTATATATATGAGAAAATGTTTAAAAATCAGTGTTCTCAAAATGATAGTTTAACACAGAGGTGCATTACTAACAAAAAATACATTGATCTTTGCAAAAAGAACAGAAGTATTTGTGGCACCTTAGAGACTAACAAATTTATTTGAGCATAAGCTTTCGTGAGCTACAGCTCACTTCATCGGATGCATTCAGTGGAAAATACAGTGGGGAGATTTATATCCATAGAGAACATGAAACAATGGGTGTTACCATACACACTGTAACCAGAGTGATCAGGTAAGGTGAGCTATTACCAGCAGGAGACCAGGGTGGGGGGACCTTTTGTAGTGATAATTAAGGCGGGCCATTTCCAGCAGTTGACAAGAACATCTGAGGAACAGTGGGGAGTGGTGGGGGGAAATAAACATGGGGAAATAGTTTTACTTTCTGTAATGACACATCCACTCCCAGTCTCTATCCAAGCCTAAGTTAATTGTATCCAGTTTGCAAATTAATTCCAATTCAGCAGTCTCTCCTTGGAGTCTGTTTTTGAAGTTTTTTTGTTGAAGAATTGCCACTTTTAGGTCTGTAATCGAGTGACCAGAGAGATTGAAGTGTTCTCTGACTGGTTTTTGAATGTTATAATTCTTGATGTCTGATTTGTGTCCATTTATTCTTTTACGTAGAGACTGTCCAGTTTGGCCAATGTACATGGCAGAGGGGCATTGCTGGCACATGATGGCATAGATCACATTGGTAGATGTGCAGGTGAACGAGCCTCTGATAGTGTGGCTGATGTGATTAGGCACTGTGATGGTGTCCCCTGAATAGATATGATCTTTGGTGATCCTGGGGAAGTTAGCCTTCACATGCAGGACTGAAAACATTTTTCATCAAAGTCATTGTCAGTGTCATCTCTCTCTAGGGCATCACGGATGGTCACCCAGATCCTTGTAAGCATGGCAGTCACACATCTTCATACAAATCAGGCTGTTGAATACACACTTGCAGTGTAGAGAGCATGTGGTTATCCCAGGCAGGCTTAATGTTTCATTCAAAATTCGATGGCACTCTGGGATTTTCAAGAAAAACTGGTAAAGAGCATTTGGATGCTGTGTTATGATCAACAATCTCTCTCACCAAAACTTTCACTGTTGTCTTTGTGTTCTAGGCCTTTATCTGAACCAAGTGAACAGAAGGGAACTGGCAACCTTAAAACAACCCAATTTTCTCTCTGAAATTCATTCGATATGGCAAGGTCGGACTTTTCTACACCTTTGATTTCAGTGAGATATCAGGCAGTCATTGCAGAAGAGCTGGTTAAATCTAAAGCAAAAAAGGATTTCACGAAGTCTTCCAGTGCTACGAGGTGCATATTCAAATGAGCAGTTCTGACAGCATGAAGTGAGGGAAGCAAAAACTCAACCATCTTCATGTATCACCACCACACCCTCTCCAAGGATGCCTTTTGTCTTTGTTCCAGTTCAACCTCATCAAATTCCTTTATCCATTCTGGGATACTGCATCTCTCCATTGTGTGCAATAGGTCATTGAGAGCAGACTGTACACTGGATGCACGGACCTGGTTTTTTAAGTCCTCTACCCTTTGGGAAATGACTTCAAACACATCAGTATGGGTTTAAAAGAAAGTAAGTAGCATTTTTGAAGGGCTACAAGCATTTGGGTATGTGCTTCTATAGCAGTGGTTCCCAAATTAGGGGCGCCGCTTGTTCAGGGAAAGCCCCTGGCAGGCCAGGCCGGTTTGTTTACCAGCCGCCTCCACAGGTTCAGCCGATCGCAGTTCCCACTGGCCGCAGTTCGCTGTTTCAGTAATATTATTATTATTATTAATAATTAATTAAAATTAAATTAAAATAGAAATTAAATTGGTCAATTAAATTAATACCATTAGTGCACCCTAGATCAGGCTACACTGCAGCTGGGGGTCCCGGCTGTTGGCCCCGCACACGGGGCTCTGCTGCTTCTGTGCCTGGGGTCTGCGGCTGCCCCCAGATGCTGGGCACAAGCAGCAGCGGGGACCCCAGGTGTGCAGGGAAGGGCAGCAGGGATCCCGGGTGTGGGGGCGGGGGCAGTGACTACTGTAGACCTAACCTGCTCTTCCTGGAATGTCTGTTCACCAAAAATAGTCAAACTGTCTGAGCCTCCGTGACCCTGCAGGCCCAGGAATCAGGGAGGTGGAAAAGGGACAGGTGAGGACACTGTGGAGTTCTCCTGGATCCAAGCTGAATTCTCAGAGCCAGGGAGCAAGGCTGGGATTAGATCCCAGCACAGCCAGACATTGAAGTGAACTGTCAGGCAGCCTGAGCAGAGATGGGGCAGCTCTTGGGGAAGAAGAATTGTCACTGAATCGGGACTCTGGAACCTTGGTTCAATTCCCAGCCCCCCTGGGTGACATTACGCAAGTCACTTAATCTTCACAGCTCAGGAGGGAGGATGGTAGCACCACTTCCTTTGTTTCCCTTGTTGCTTTGCAACACCCAGCACGATGGGTTCCTGCTCTCAGTCTGGACCTCTAACCTACTCAGGGCTGTGCACAGGAATAAAAAGCTGGCCGCTTTTGAAGGGGAATTCTCTGTGCCCCCCCAGCTGGAGAAGCTGGTTCTCCCCACCCTGGCTCGGGGGCCGGTGGAGCTGGATCTCTCCCCATGGACTGAGGAGCTGTCATCTCCCACCCCAGCCCGGGGCTGCGGGAGCTCGCTCTCCCCACCCTGGAGAAGTTCTGTGCCCGCACTGATCGAGAAGGAGGCATGCCCCTGCTTGCCCCCCCTGCACACGCCCCTGACACTAGTGAAGCCCAGATACCTACAATAAGTCAGGGGAGCAGTGTGCTGCACTCCTTAAAGAGCAGAATTTCTGGTCTCAGCACAATGTCTTTAGGGCAGGGTTTAAAAATGGAGATTTGAGACCAATCAGAATGTCCTGAAAAATAGGTTGAGGGGATGACATCTTTCACTGCCACAAGTCCACAGACAGAGGAGAAACCCGTGCCTGTTATTACTGCCTTCCAAACTCTTCAGGCAGAGCCCCAGCCCCACACGACCCCGTGGCTCCACCTCACCACTTATCCCTTTTTGGCTTCCCTCTTTTGCCTTTCAGCACAATGCACCCCCACTGCTCAGCCCACCTCCCCGTGCAGCCCAGGCCAGGACACCTCTCTCTCATCATCTCAGCAGCTTGCTGTACACTTTCCTCATGGCTGAAAGCCCTACACAGTGCAGCAGCTTGCAGGCTTGGTTCCAAAGAGCTCTGTCGGCTAAGAAGCATGCTAACTGTGTCAGCTTTTCAGCGCAGGAGAAAGCATTTCCACCTGGTCAGAATTACTTGCAACTCAGTGCCACAGGGACTAGAAAGAGGGACTTGGTTTTACCCAAGTCAAAGGCTCACGCGGACTCCAGAATTATTTACTGGACTAAATTCTGCATTCAGTTGTACCGGTGCAATGCCGCTGGAGATCACTCTGCTGAACTCTACGCAGCAGCTCCTCAGTGGGAGTAGATTGTGATGGTCCACTGAAATCAACAGAGCTATGAGAATTGACACTAGCTGAGTGTCTGCTCTGAGATCTTCCCCAAGACAATGGTTTATAATACTCATAGGCTGTGAAGCCATGTTAAGTCTATATTATATTCTCACTCTGGCCCTGATTTTGCAGACACTGAGGCTTGTGTGTAATTTTACTCACATGAGTAGTTCCCACAACCTGCTGCAGCATTCGCTGGATAAGCGCTTTTCAAATTACACCTAAACAAGAGAAGAACGTGGGATCTTGATTTTTTGAGACAATTGCCCAGACTCACTAGGTGTGGTCAGTTCCAGCCATGCCCCCCAATTCCCCACCCAGAACAGCACCTGTTTAGCAGTCATTCAACTCAGAATTACACTGAAACACACACAAATGAACAATATTCTTTTCATCTTCAGGTTATGGCGTGTGAACAGTTCCCGGGAGACACCAGTGCTATTGTTAAGGAAAATATGACTGGCTGTTTTGTAAGCTGAAATGTTTGCTTAGCAAACTGCACAGAGTTGAAAGAGTTGAAATGAAATGACATCTTAAATAAAGGGCTGCTTAGCTCAGCCAAAGAGAAGAAGCACAGAGTGCTGGCGACACATTATTTATCTCAGTTAACAGTAAGTAGTGATACCACAACATTAGCTGCAACATCGCTGCTCTAAGGTTAAGGTAGAGTTTGTATTATAAACCTCAGTTTAATACTTTGGCAAGCTCAGATCACATCGGATTGAAATTACAATAGATATAAACACACCGTGCGCCTGAACTGAGTTACACAATGTACCAGCGTACCCTTGCTTGTGATTGAAATGCTGCGCACCTGGATTCTTCCAAACAATTTTTTTTTCATATCACTAGCTGTAAAACTGAGATATTTTGAAAAGTAAGTTACTATACTAAGGTCTTCTTAAATGTTTAAAGTAGTGACTTACAATGTTCATTAGTCAGTGGTCATGGAAGCACATGTTCTGTCTTGATTCACCCCTAGGCAAACAAGACGTTCAACGGGCTTACAAAGGGCATAACGTCAAGGCAGAATTTGGACCGCAGCATTTTTAAGTGGTAGATGCTGTGTAATTTTTTTTTGCACATTCTTATCAATCAGAATGCTATTCTATTAAACAGGAAACTATGGAAAGAAACAAAAGCCTGTGTTTACATGTTAAAATTCAAACACAAATTACTAACGGCAGAGAAGTTATGAGTAATGGCTGCCTTTCGTGCCTGCTAGGTATTGCTGCATCTGTGGAGTACATATATAATTTACTCAGTTTAATGGAAGTTAAGTCTGAGACTTTCATAGCAAGGCTTTTACCCCAGGCAGTCCTTTAGCTTCCGTAAATTCTGACAGTTTAAGGAGCTCATAAATTATAGGCCACTCAAGGAGACCTACAATACACTAGTATATAGGGCTAAAAACAATGAGTTATTTTTTTAAAGCAATCCATTATCATAGCTGCTTAGGATCAAATATGTGATCCTTTTGACGTTGGGTTAAAATTATCAATAGCTCGAATGTAAGTGTACAAAACATTGGAAGCACCAGGCTCCCACCTCTACATTTTACCCAATCGACTTGCCAATATAAACCCCATTTTATGTGAGATTCTGATACCCTTCCTCTATGAGTAGTCTCATGTCCGTGGAACTACTTGTGGAGAAAGGTGCTGTTCAGTGCAAGTAAAAGTATGGAATCTGGCCCTTCGTTTATCAGGCATTTGTCTGGACTACACAGTCTAGTAGCTTGCATTTCACTTGTTTAAAACATTCATAAAATTAGCACCAGACAACTTTAACATTTTGATCAAGTCTGTATGACCTATTGAGACATGCCCTTCAGCTTCAGGAAATGGAGTATCAATGAACACACATTGCAGTTTAACCTAAAGATCTGATTATCAGCAGCTATCTCCTCCTAGCCTTCCCTTTGTCAAAAAATGTGTTCAGCAGCTTGTTTTCATTTACAGGCATTACTGCCCCGCTATGGTTGTTGTCATTACCATACAACTAAGGGTAGCCTAGAATTCCTCTTTACCTGTAAGGGGTTAAGAAGCTCAAATAACCTGGATGGCACCTCACCGAAAGGACCAATGGGGAAAGAAGATACTTTAAAATCTTGGGGGTGGGGGTGGGGTCGGCTTTGTTTGTGTGAGTTTTCTTGGGAAGCAGAGAAGCATCAGGTCAGAAAACTCCTTCTCCTATAAACCATCCTAAAAGTCTCTCATATTACAAAAATTGTAAGTAAAAGCCAGGCAAGGCGTGTTAGATTATCTTTTGTTCTGCTTGTGAATTTTTCCTTTGCTGGAGGGAGGTTTATTTCTGTTTTTTGTAACTTTTGAAACTAAGCCTAGAGGAAGTTCTGCTGTGTTTTTGAATCTTTTGTTACCCTGTAAAGTTATTTTCCATCCTGATTTTACAGAGGTGATTTTTACCTTTTATTAAAATGAAATCCTTCTTTTAAGAACGTGACTGGTTTCTCTATTGTCCTAAGACCCAAGGGTTTGGGTCTGTGATCACTTTATAACCAATTGGTCCAGATATTATTCTCAAGCCTCCCCAGGAAAGGGGGTGTAAGGGCTTGGGAAGATATTTTGGGAGAATAGGAACTCCAAGTAGTCCCTTCCCTAATTCTTTGTTAAATCACTTGATGGTGGCAGCATACCCTCCAAGGGCAACAAATTTGTGCCTTGGGGAAGTTTTAGCCTAAGCTGGTAGAAATAAGCTTAGGGGGGGTCTTTCATGCGGGTCCCCAAATCTGCACCCTTGAGTTCAGAGGGGGAGGGAACCCTGACAGTTGTGCATCAAATTTGGGTCCAAACAGGGCTACCCTGGAAATACATCTCAGGTCAATTCAATATTAAGTGTTCAATAAGAGAAATGTAAACAATTGTGGAAGTCCAAGCCGTACGTGTACACAACATACATTAGAGCTGCAGTCCAAGCCCAGAGGTGGAAAGCAGGCAGGAATACCACTGCCAGATGCAGTTACATCAAAAGGGGGCATGAAAGACACCAGGCAGGAGCAGTATAACAATGGCCTAGATAAAGGCCCTTAACACACCCTCACACACAATAGCCACATTTGTAGCTTTTCAGAGGGAGGACTCAACACCAGCCCGTGACAGGGCTGTCCGCTAAGGCTGAGTATACAGAGAGCAAAAGACACTGGCATGTTTAAGGAGCTGCCCTGCAGAGAAGGAGAGAGGGGCAAAGTGGTGAGCTACTGCAGGCTGACACAGAGACTGACTGGGGCGATGGGTCTGCAGCAAAAAGGCTGTAAGTGGGTGACCAGGCAGAACTGGAGGAGCATCAGGGCTAAGTCAGGTCTACACGGGGCAGAAGGAGGATGCCAAGCCTGGGCCAGGCAGTATGCATGCAGGTCTCTGTTCTTTTAAATCCACTTCTCTCGGCACTCTGCAACTTTTGGCAGAGTAAACCAGGCTGTGCTGGAGCAGCTGCTCTTGAGTCACTGCTCGTGGTCACTGTCCACAGGCTTTTGGAGGGAAACTTTGGCACATGCCAAGTCCATTAGGCCTGCCAGGTACCACAGTCGGCTTTCAGGGAGGTGCACAATCTGGAGGCCCAGTCAGGGAGTGGTTGGGCCACACAGCCCCACCCTAAAGAGAAGTGGAGGTGCAGGCCTAGCACTTGAAAGGGGTATGCTCAGGGGACTGCTAGAGGCTCTCAGATAGGGCAGCTGATCCAGGGACCATGAGGCCTCTCTTCTGTTCTGTGGTGACCTCCTGCAATATCTCTTTTGGCTATTCAGATAGAAGCAGACCACGGGAAGGCAGTGAGCAAACACAGTTCAGCACTCAGACGTTTTGCTTAACTTGATTCCATTAGATATGTTTTTCCTCATGAGGGAAACCCAAGGGCTCCAGATTCTCCGTAGAATGCAAAGAACTGGCAAGACCACACTCCTCCACCCTGTTTGGGGGTTCTCGGTAACCTTTTACTCACACCTTGCACACATTTCCCACCCAGATGGGAGGAGAGAATGAGGAGAACCGTTGTCTTTGGACAAGTTTCCATTGTTTGTCTCCATGTACGTTTTGGACCCAAATGAGATGCAAATATCAGCCTCCCATGCACAGCCCTAGCCAAATATGGAAAGTTAAGAAAACACTGGAGCCCAACAAACGTCTACAAACTGACAGTGGCTGAGAGAAACTGAATGCAAACATATTGATATAGATACTTACCTGGCCCTCGTTGATGTGTTGTCTGAACACCTCACAGTGATGGATGGATTCTGTCCTTATGCCACCACCGTTGAGCTATCCGTAGCTTACAGGTGGGGAACTGAAGCACAGAGTAGATGAAGTAACCTGCCCAGGGTCATGTGGGAATTCTGTGCCTTAGCCAGGAATTAAATTCAAATTTCCTGAGTCCAAATGAAGTTCCCTATCCACTAGGTCACTTGTCCTTCCCTAGGTCCCACAGCCTGTAACAAGAGAGGGGGCAAGGTCAACAAACTTCCTGCAAACTACCTGACAACACCTACCTTAAAAAAAAATCCAGTTACAAGTTGCCATTAAACCCCTAGAGCTCTTTTTCCTAGCATTCTGGAGGAGTGCATACCTTTGGAATGCTTTCTGGCTTTGAAAATTGAATGATAACAATAACGGAGACACTCTTCTTTGGACTCCATGGGGGTACTTAGAAGATTTCATTTCTGGGGGACTGACTATCAGTTAATATCCCTGTACATAATTATGCTACATGCTGGAAAGAATTACAGGGAAAACTTCTAAATTCTCACGATGTATCTGTCATCTGAATTCCAAACACAATTTATTACTGAGAAGTTATTGACCCTCAGAGAAGCGAAAAAGAATGGATCACGCTGAAACACAGGGAAATACTGCTACAGGCTTCTTTGAATAAATGTAATGGGATCTTTGCTTTCCCTATAGGCTAGTCACATTTAAAAGTTTCTTCCAACACAAAATTTTCTACCAGTTTGAGAGAGACTCCCTACTCTGTTGGAATGCTGCTGGAACCAATAGTATCCCTCAAACCAGTGGATATTTTGTAAGTGTGACTACAGTACAGGTCTATCCCCATTCTGGGAGTTGGTAATATTGATATGTTTCATAAATGGGATCCACTGCTAAGTTATTTTGACTTCAGCATGATTTTTCATAGCTGCTTAGTAGCACAACTGTCCAGTTCCTTTGCTCAGCAACACCTGAGATATCCTTGCTATAGAAAAATGCACTGGACTAACCAATACAAACATTTTCATACTTTCTCCAGGCACCATCATTATATACACTGAATCCGGAATATTTAATGCTCAACTCCAGAGTTTGTTGCTCTTTGATCCCTGTTGATAGAATTCACTGTTTTTTCTTCTTTGCTTTAACAAATGAAGTCAACCTCAGATGTTCTTAAAAAATTCCCTCGGTGAGTGGATTTTCATGAACATATTTCTGTAACAATCGCTCCATGCCCCGGTTCTCTTGCAGTGTGTTGCTACCTTCTGTTTGCTACCTTCAGAAATAAAATTGTAAAACACAGAAACAATTGCTATGAACATTTTGTCATCCTTGCTGGTATCCTCAGCTGGAGCAATGGCCTCCTGAATCTGAATTAGTGTCTTAAACAGTTTATTCATTCATTACAATCTGTTCTTTTATTTTCAGGATACTGTATAGCTCCAGGAACTCCTGCTTAAGTTCCCCCCCCCCCCCCGAGCTATAAACACCAGATATGCCTAATCTTTCTTCATTATTCTTCCCATCCCAGTCTTGTAGCACTTTGGTCTGTCTCTGCTGTGCAAATCCAGTGTCATCAATTATCTGGAAATGGGGTAGTGAGATGGTTTGGGAATTAGGTGAAACACATATGTAGATAAATATGAATTACCCACTTATTGACAGTAGTCACAACACTGTATTTAACAGGGGATTTTAGTAATTGTTTTGATAGGAGGTTAGCAATGACTTGAAGCTGTAAAGTTTGGATATAAACTTTCTTCCAGTGTGTGTGTGTGTGTTTGTAGCAAGGGTGAATTTAGGGTGTTTGGTTTAAACCCATGGTGCATACTGAGCCAGTTCTCTGGGTCTGTCCAAGCAGCATCC
Source organism: Caretta caretta (assembly GCF_965140235.1). Classification (NCBI taxonomy): domain Eukaryota; kingdom Metazoa; phylum Chordata; order Testudines; family Cheloniidae; genus Caretta; species Caretta caretta. Next base: position 131,098,955 of record NC_134211.1, on the reverse strand, counting down.
AGTGCTGGACTAAGGGGTTGGGTCAGGGGTGAAACTGTCTGGCTAGCTTTCTGACCAGGGCCGAACTACCTCTCAGTATAACTTAGGGGAGTCCAAGGGCCACTCTCAGGACAGTAGCTGAATGGTCCTCGAGAGGCTGCTGTCCCCCCCCGCCAGCCTAGCCACGAACACCCTCTATGGGCATCTGCTCACGGCTCAGTGATTACAATTCCCCGGAGCACTCTGCTACCCACTAGGGTAATACCTTCAGCGCACAAGGGGGACTAGAGCATGACTGACACCCTGACAGGAAACTCCAACTTTCCTCTTTGACACAGGCCGCTGCAGAAAATCAGGCTGGATCACTTCGGAGAACAGCAGATTTCCAGCACGTCTCGGTTCCCAGCCGTGAAGGGGCCTGTTCCCTACGGGCACCGTCCCCCGGTTGGGTGAGGCGCTCTTCTGTCATGGCACCCCCTGTTGATAGCCACTCCAACCCAGTGGTGGTCTGTCCCCTCCTGTGGCTCGGCCCTCCAAAAAAGGGCTAATTCTGCTGCCCATCAAGGGGCTTCAGGCTTCAGTCGGCCAAAGTCCCAGAGTGGGAACTCTTTGGTGTATAGGGTCTTCCTAGCCATGACTGGCTGGTATCAGGGATGGGCTTTTTACCTCCATGCCCATCGGGGAGCAGGTAGGGGAGCCCGGGCCCACCCTCTCCACCCGGTTCCAATCCAACAGCCAAAGGTAGGCAGGTGGCTTAGCCCTGCCGTCGAGTGCAAGGCAATTGCCTCACTGGATCACTTCCTTCTGGTCTTTCTGTGCAAGGTGGGAAAGCAAAGGCTTGTGCCCAACACAAAGCAAAGAAGAAGTCTCCAACCTTGCAAATGTCCTTTCCCCTCAGCAGGTCAGGTCGGCCGCCAATGTTCAGGGGCCCCAGCACTGGGCCTCCCATAGTGCTCCTGGTGCAGAGCTTTGGAGCAGATATCTGCTTCTCCACTGGCTGCCTGTGAGTGAGCTACTCTGCTCTCCTTTAGAGCCCGTCAGCTAGCCCGTGTGGGCGTTCGAGCTGCCAGGGCCTCACCCCACCACAGCAGCAGAGCAGAAACACTGCAGGAGCAGCTCTCTCCCTCGCACAGCTAAAGCAAGGAGCAGGACAAACATTAGATTAACTTAGATTCTGCTTTTCTCATGTAATAAAACCCAAACCAAATATTCTCAGACCTTACAAAGGTTCATTCTCCGGCATTCATAGATTCCAAGGCCAGAAGGGGCCATTGTGATTATCTCCTGTATCGCACAGGCCAGAGAACTGCCCCACAATAATTCCTAGAGCAGAGCTGTTCGAAAAAAACATCCAGCCTTGATTTAAAAATACTCAGTGATGGAGAATCCACCATGACCCTTGGTAAATCATCCCAATGGTTAATTACTCTCTGTTAAAAATGTACATCTGACTTCCAGTCTGAATTTGTCTAGCTTAAACTTCCAGGCATTGGATCTTTTTTATATTTTTTTTCAGCTAGATTGAAGAGCCCATTATCAAATAGGTTTCAGAGGAACAGCCGTGTTAGTCTGTATTCGCAAAAAGAAAAGGAGTACTTGTGGCACCTTAGAGACTAACCAATTTATTTGAGCATGAGCTTTCGTGAGCTACAGCTCACTTCAATACTTGCTCTCCATGTAGGTACTTACTGACTGATCAAGTCACTCATTAACCTTCCTTTTAGCTACATCTGTACTACAGGTTAGGGATGTGTGTTCCCAGCTCACGCACACACACTCACCGAGCTAGAATGAGTACAAATAGCAGTGTAGCTGAGTTAGCACAGGTAGGGGCCAAGCAGTTTAGTCACCCACTATTGCCCACCAGTTTCCAGTGCAATGAGATCTAGCAGAAGCATGTACACAAGCAGTGGAATCACACCCTAGCTTGTAGTTTAGACATAACCTTTGTTAAACTACATAGATTGAGCTCTTTCAATCTACCACTGTCAGGCTTGTTTTCTAACCCTTTAATCATTCTCGTGGCTCTTCTCTGAACCCTCTGCAACTTATCAACATCCTTCTCAAATTGTGGACACCAGAACTGGACACAGGATTCTATCAGTGGTCACATCAGTGCCAAAGACAGAGGTAAAATAACTGCTGTACTTGAGATTCCTCTGGTTAAGCAGCTCAGGATCGCATTCGCTCTTTTGGCCACTGTGGAGCTCTGGGAACTCGTATGCAGCTGATTAGCATCTATAACGCCCAAATCTTTTTCAGAGTCATGGCTTCCTAGGACAGAGTCCCTCTCCTCTCCTGCACACCCTGCTTCCATGTAGCAATGGTCAGCCTGCCTGTTCAGAACAGCACCGTGTCATGCAGAAGCCACTCCTTTTCTTCCAGTACACACTTGAAAAGCATCATTTCTTTATTCTCTATTCACTCTCATGAGATATAAATTATTGGTTGTTTCAAAAGCTTTACCTCGCACCTTCTTACCTCTGAATACACGCTGCCTACAATATTTTGCCTTGAGGGAAAACCTATTCTTAGAATTTACTATGTTGGTAAAAATCATGTTTGTTGTATGACCTGATGGCCTTTTTCTGTTCAGTCACAAGTCTTACATTTATGGTGGAGTATGGAAGTTGAGAAGAAAGGCTGATGCTCCTACAGGATAGTTTCCATCTTCATTCTCTTTCTCTGTGATTTTATGGGTTTTCACAGGCATTTAATCTGAAGCTTAATCTAAATCCCTTCTGGTTTGTGTGTGCTCAGATGTCACATCCATGTTTCACTATGAGGATGCTCATTACATTTCCAGAACTACAAATCCACCAAGACTTCCTTTCTCTTTCATAGAATCATAGAATATCAGGGTTGAAAGGGAACCTCAGGAGGTCATCTAGTCCAAACCCCTGCTCAAAGCAGGGCCAATCCCCAATTTTTGCTCCAGATCCCTAAATGGCCCCCTCAAGGATTGAACTCACGACCCTGTGTTTAGCAGGCCAATGCTCAAACCCCTCCCCCCACAAATCCTGGGTGCAAGACCTTCTCCTGATCCAACACTCGATGAGAGTATCTTTGCATCATCTTCATTCCCAAAGTGCAGCATTGTTTTTGCCTTCGATGCATCTTCCCAATGAATGATGTCAGATTTCACCAGCAGGCAATCACTTCTCCCATTCTATTTTCCTTTCATCTCAGCAGAAAAACAACACCTGTAATGGTCTTTTTGCACTTTCCTGGTTCTTCACCTTCACAGCACTATTAGCATGTCATGATCACATCTTTGCTTCCTGACTATAACAAAGATTTGGGAATAAGCGCTGAGTTTTAATACTGACTGCCAGATTTGCAATGCTGTCTGCCCGGTCTAAACCCCTAAGCAACTTCCTCCATTTAAAACAACCCCTTCCACTTGCATGACTGTACTCACAAATACAAGGCAAGAGAAAAGCACGTATGTGAGGAAATAATGTATACTTAAATCTTTCAGGCCACATCCCTCTGATTTCACACTTCCCAATGCAACGCATGGCTTGTCTCCAACCTGCAGCTTGTATAGGAAGCAGTGCTTCTCATATATTATGCACTGTCAAGGTGTTATTCAGAGTTTTCCATTCTCATTCCTCCACATGCTCCCTTTAAATGAAGTTTTTTCTTATTTTAACTGAACTGATTTTCTCTCCCTAATGATCTGCAATATCCTGGGTGACACGGTTTTGTTGATGTCTGGAGTTTTGAAAGTCTACAATTTCTTTTTGTTCAATGAGCTAAACAATTAAACACCAGATCCAGGGGAAGTGACGAGAAAGCAGCATTTTCCATCAGTGCATATGAAGGGGCCAAGGCAGCAACAAGAAAATCTAGGCTATTACGACAATTGCAACAGAAGATAGCCTATACACCATAGACTCTCCTGTCAATTTACACAACTCTTCACAGCCAATTGAGATTTAATTAGCAAAGGTGTGTATAATTAATGAGAAAATAATGGGAGTATGTCCCTTCTTTTCCCTTTCTCCAAACTCACTATTTCCACGAAGCCCACATCACTGAAGATACTTCCCCATGCACCATAAAAGAGACATCTTTAAATAGAATCTGCCTCTGCATCTATTAACGCCTGGTGTGTCTGATTTGTTTAGGTGTGTCAGTCCCTGCTCTTCTGCACCGGGAAGAAGTCTTTTTTCATCTTGTGGAGTGTCAAGTACTATGTCAGCTATCAGCTTAACGAATATCAGCTTAACAAACATTGCTCATGGTTTGAGCTGGTCGAAAAAAGTGACAGAACCATTTTCCACCACAAATTGCACTTTCATCAAATTTTGAAGGGAAAAAGTCAAAATGCATCGTTCTGAGTATCTCGTTTTGTTTTTATGTCAAAATGTATCATTTTGATAATGTCAAAACATTTTGTTTCAGTAAAGTAAAACCGCTTCATTTTGACCTTATTGTTTTGATTTTGTTTAGACTTCTGCATTATATTAAAATACTTTTGCTATTTTATATATAATATATTTAATGTTTTAATACAATATAAATTCTATTAAACTTTAGAACATTGTCAAAATGAAACTATTTGAAGGTCCCAAATATTTTTTTCTTTTTTGGAATTCTCATTTCATGGGAAATATTGAGATTTTGGCCTTTTGTTCTGATTTGGAATTATTATTTTTCTGGAAACGTTTGAATTCCCTAGATGAACATTCTTGTTCCCGACCAGCTCTACTGATTATATTAATAATAAGACCAAATGAATAAGAGATTTGAAAGCTGGCAAGAATTTCTAGCAGAACTAAAAATTAACAGCAGAACTAAAATTTATTTTCAAATTTAACACCATTAATTTGGGCTTGAATAGGGACTGGGAGTGGCTGGTTCATTACAGAAGCAGCTTTGCCTCTTCTGGAATTGACACCTCCTCATCTACTGTTGGAAGTAGACTACATCCACCCTGATCGAATTGGCCCTGTCAACACTGGTTCTCCACTTGTGAGGTAACTCCCTTCTCTTTATGTATCAGTATTCATGTTTGCATCTGTAACTTTCACTCCATGCATCTGAAGAAGTGAGGTTTTTACCCATGAAAGCTTATGCTCAAATAAATCTGTTAGTCTTTAAGATGCCACCGGACTCCTTGTTGTTTTTGTGGCTACAGACTAACATAGCTACCCCCTGATATTTGACTCAACAAACTGGAATGAGGAGCAGTGATGGGACCTGTGACAATATTACTCATAGTATTTAATAGTGAGTAAAAAGTAGAGCTGGTCAAATACTGATCAACAGCTTTCAGAAACCTTGCTTCAAATGGCAAACTACACTGACTTATTCCTGATATTCATTATTCAAGGTTTGTGAATATTTCTGAGCAAGGGTTTTTGCTTCCATGGGTGTTGGCAAATGGGTATTTTTTGTATGAGTAAGTACCCACATCCTCACGAATCCATGGATTTGACTGCTCGTTGCTATTCTTAGTTTGTTTGAAAAGACTCTGTCAGGCTGTCAGAGATCAGAAAGAATACAACGTGACTTAGGTGACCAATCACACCCCATATATAACTAATAGCCAGTAGCTAAATTGAACAGCTCATGAATAACTCAGAGGTTCAAAACTATTTGTCCAAATCATTAGCTCAAGTTGAAAATCTGAATTTAGTCTTAAACTATTTTAATGATTTATCTCCTAAGGGTATTACAATATTAACTTTCCATAGGAAAGGAAATCTGATGTTACGTTAAAACCATAAAGCTCCTGGTCCTCCATTTACTAGAGGGAATCAGGAAGTATAATATGGGAGACAAAGTGAGGGACTTCTGAGAAGGTTATTTCCTATTGACTAGAAGCACGTAGTTCCTGTGGCCCTTATTGTTCTCTGCTCCTATCCCAGAAACATATTCAAAGAAATGGAGGATAATGTGGCACCTTAGAGACTAACAAATTTATTTGAGCATGAGCTTTCATGAGCTACAGCTCACTTCACTGGATGCATGCAGTGGAAAATACAGTGGGGAGATTTATATGCACAGAGAACATGAAACAATGGGTGTTACCATACACACCATAATGAGAGTGATCAGGTAAGGTGAGCTAATACCAGCAGGAGAGCGGGGGGTTGGGGGGGCCTTTTGTAGTGATAATCAAGGTGGGCCATTTCCAGCAGTTGACAAGAACGTCTGAGAAACAGCCGGGGGGGAGGAGGGGGATAAACATGGGGAAATAGTTTTACTTTGTGTAATGAGGAGAGTTCACAACAAATACACCACCAAAGGCTAAATCCTCCACCAATGACCAATGTAACCAGCTCTGCTAAAAAGGCTGAACAATGGGGTGGGAGACAGTGGGAAGTGCAGAAAAGGGAGAACAAGAGGGGAAGAGAGCTAAGGATAGGGGAAAAAGATGAAAGCTTTGTCTGCCTATTGTCCTACCCTTCCCTGGGGAGCCACAATTACACGTGTGAATAAGGCTGACTCAATGGCAAGCTCCGTAAAACTTCCAAGTTAGCATCACTCTGGGATGAAAGTTTTTCTGAGAGATTTCTAGGTCTCTGTGAAGGACTCCAACTTCCCCATTTACGATGCAACCCATCTATGAAGTTTACCAAGAAGTTAGCGGGAAACACAATGTCAAAGCTTTAATGGAGCACCTGTCTTGGGGAATCTTTGCAAGCTTCAAAGAACAACACACAACAAAATGCTTATTGCTTAAATTATGCATTTACATTTTGTCTCAAGGTAGATTCCAAGCTCTTTCCTTTGAAGAGTTCTGCCTTCAGAACAAATTTCTCTCCATTCCTAAATAGAATATCAAGCCAAGACCCATTTCTTTAAAAATTCCAAGCAATGCCACTTGCTGCTATAGCCTCAAAAATGAATGAGCTTGTTCAATTAGGCAGCTTGCATTTGAACCCAACAAATCCTAAATCAATAGAAAGAACTCCTGGTGCTGAGGAGCCAGAATGGACTGCAGCTGCCTCACAGATCTCCAGGGGCACGGAGGAGCCGGTAAAAGCAGGATCTCTCTGCTGTCCCTCAAATCCAGCTGTGGAGAGGGTGCCTTTTAAACTTGAAGCACTTTAGAAATGATGTTTTGCTGGCACTACGTTCCCTGGTGCTGCTCTTGGGGGCGCATATCTCACCCAATACAATTTTCCAATCTGTACTAAATGCCTGTCCTACCCAATTAGCTGGGGGCATTTTGCATGTCATTCTAATAAACTCAACCAAAACAAAATTGACACTGCTGGTCACCTCCAAGGATTTTGGAAACAAATGTAATGACTCCCCAACAGTGTGTTTAAAGCACTGTCCTCTACCACCTCAGCTAAAGGAGTAACTACATAAGCTGGCAACTTTAGTAGGCTGTTATCCTCTAGTGGACCAGCCACAAAAATTTGGTGAATTTTCATGTTAAAAAGAGTATGTTGCCTGTTCTGCCCATGCAAATGTGGATTCTAAGCAATCAAACATGAAGTGAATATAAATTTTGCAGACGCATTAAGGGAGGATTGCTGAAAATTTGGTTTCATAACAGACGATGAACAAGTATCATGTGGCTCAACACCTGTGCAGCTTGCGAAAAATACACTGGAGAGGGACAGAAAACTAGAGCTGGGCCAGCGTTGTTTGCAAATATTTCAGAAGCTTATATAAAAAAAAAATCATTTTGCCTTATTCCCACTCTGTTTAATTAGATTGTTGAGCCAACAGACAATTAATAGGGTGAGGTGCCATGGTCAGGACAGACTAGGGAGATGATCTTAAGAACTGTGTTTGAATGGGGGCCAATGCAGATGCCAAGAAGAAAAGAGAGGAATAGGTTACAGTTATCAAGATGCGGGGGGGGGGGGAGGGTGATGATGTGGACTTGGGCAAGTGTTTTACCTGTGTATTTGGGGGGGGGAGTCAGATTTTAGGAATACCATGGAGTAAGAAGTGGGGAATAATGATGAGACATTTAGGAGGAGATGAGCCGGGAGACAGAACTGGATGGAACATAAGAACAGCCATACTGAGTCAGACCAAAGGTCCACCAAGCCCTGTATCCTGTCTTCCAGGGCCAATGCCAGGTGCCCCAGAGGGAATGAACAGAACAGGGAATCATCAAGTGATCCATCCCCCATCGCCCATTCCTAGCTTCTGGCAAACAGAGGCTAGGAACACCCCTGCCCATCCTGGCTAATAGCCATTGATGGACCTATCCTCCATGAACATATCTAGTTCTTTTTGAACACTGTCATAGTCTTGGAGAGGTACTAGAAGAGAGAGCAAGAGAGTAAGGGGTCACAGGGATGGGGGTCTATGGAATCCCCCTACCTAACAGGAGAGGGGAAGAGGAAAAGACCCTCCACGAGTTCCTCTTTGCAGAATGACTAGACTGGTAGGAGGAGCACAAGAGGAAGGAGCTGTGAAAGCCCGAGGATGCTGAGCAGGAGAGTGTGAGTGGCTGCAAAAAGGGAAACAGAGAGGTCAAGGAAGATGTGAATAAAGTTGAGGCGGCAAACTTTAGAACAGTTCTGTCAGATCCCACTCCATGGATCCCACTAGTAGGTCTGTCGCCACTGAGTCACATGTATAAGAGGCAATCCACCTTGCGGAAAGTTTTCGGGAAGCAAAATCTGACTGTGAGTCACCAGAAAAACCCAAGAGGCCAAACTCACCTGCATCGGAGTCCATGAGAGATGGGACCTCAATAGGCCAGGGGATATATTTGCACTTTCCCTAAGGGGTTAACACCTGGGCCAAGTCTGAGTAGGGTGCCAGGGATTGTGGGGGAAGGGCCAGTAGGGTAGGGGGTCCCAGATATACCACGTTAACTTGTTAAAATAATGGCAAGCCTGCGAGGTTTTCTTTCTTCACCCAGACACAAGAGCTAGATTTAGGATCCCCAGGGTGGTCCCAGAGCCATCCACAGAAGTACCCCTAGGGGAATATCTATCCCAGGCACTACAAGAGGAAGCCAGAGAGCTGGTTAGGGACTTTCCAGGTGTTTTCATTCCAGGAGAACCCATCTGATTGAACACCACATTCATCCTAAACCCAGGAGTTCTGTCTGGCAGCGCCACTTCCAGATACCTGAGCAGTTAAGAGACACTGTGAAAAAAATACAGAGCATGCTTCAACTGGGGGTAATTGAGGAGTCCCATAGTGAATGAAGTAGTCAGTCATGCTGGTCCTCAAACTAGACAACAGAATTTGGTTGTATTGACTTCCATAAAGTGAATGCAGTATCTACGTTTGATGCATTGCCCATGCCTCAGATTGATGAAAACCTGGATGGCTTAGGGAAGGCACAATTCATAACAGTGTTAGACCTCACTACGGGATGCCAGCAAACCCTGTTAGCCCTGGAGTCCAGGGAACTGACTTCATTTGCCAAACCTTATGGCCTCTATCAATTCTAAACCCTTCAGTCTCCATGGGCCCCCAGCACCATTTCAAAGACAGATGGATACAATATTCCTATCCCACTGGACAGACGCGCTGACCTCGCTGGATGAAGTAGTGGTTTGTACCAGTACCTGGGAACAATATATCCAGTGGGTTGGAGCAGTGCTCCAGGCCCTCAGGGAAGCAGGCCTCACTGTCAACCCCACTAAATGTCGGACTGTCTGTGCAGAAACAAAATACCTGAGATCCACCCTGGGGAATGGGAGAATGAAGCCACTGACAGATGAGGTAAAGGCCCCAGTAGACTCACCAGTCCCCACCACTAAGCACTAAGCAGTGAAATCCCTTCTGGGGCTGGCTGATTAGTATTAACGATTCATACCCCGCTTCTCAACAATCACAGCCCCTTTGATGGACATTCTACACAAAAAGGCACCACAAAAGGTGTACCCAGATGTGGGGGGGGCAGGCCTCCATAGCCTCCATCCCCAATGTCCCACTGTCCATCATTTACCCTCTCTTCTACCCCAGTTGGCAACACTCGGGAGGTGGTTGGAACGAGCACCAGTCTCTCAGACAACCCTATATGTTTGACTTTATCAGCGTAGTCTCTCAAAATCTAGTGCCCCTTCATGGGTTTACCTCCTACCCGTCTTGCTGGAGTGTATTGCTTTGCTGACAGCCAGGACAGCTCCGGAGTGGGGGTCCCCGAGGCGCTCTCTTCCTCCATTGGACTGCTTCTGTTACCCTCCATCTCTACGCGGGGCAGCCTTCTTCCTATTCACCACCCCTTCCAGTGGTAAGTTTCTCCTTTTACGTGCCTCCTCCTCCAGGCTGAACATGTCTTGCAGATGCGCCTTGCCATCACACCACAGGCCCCGGAGGGCTCATTAGGGGCCTCCCACCCAGTGTGAGGGCGTGTCCCTTCCCAAGGCACAGGTGGGGAAATAAAGAGAATCTTTGCAGTACCAGTACTATGTAGCCTGGACTTTCCTTGGGACTTCATCCTACAGACTGATGCCTGCACATGGGGACGAGGGATATCCTCTCTCAGGAGTTTGAGGATGGGGAGCACCCCATATTATAGTTGAGCAGAAAGCTCCTGCCCATGAAAAACATCTATGCAGGGCTTGAAAAGGAGTGCCTGGTGATAAAGTGAGCCATCGAGATCCTGAGGTACTATTTATTCGGAGCAACCTTCACTCTCATCGCCAACCATGCCCCGCTGTGGTGGCTGCATGGTAGGTGGGAAATGAACCCCAGATTGACAAGATGGTAGCTGTAGGGCCTGGGCATTGAGGCCTAAGAGGTAGAGTTGGGAGCCTGTAACTAGAGTCAGAGTCAGTCAGGTGCCAATTCAAAGGTCAGAGCCGGAGTCAGCACCAAAGGTAGGGCATAGAACAGGGACCTGGAAAATTGACAAACTGACCCCAAAGTTACCAGTAAAAGACCCGCAGCCACACAACACACCTGTTTTTTTTCTTTTTTTTTAACCAGCATGTTCTCCCCAGAGGGAGGGACACCAAACCCGGAAGTACTGCAATACCAGGCTGATGCGTGGAGTGGACAGAGCAAGCTCCTAATCCATCTCCCTGTTCCAAAAATCCATTTAATATAAAGTCCTCAGATAGAGAACATATCAGATATTAAACTGACAAGAGCAAGGCAGGAAAGCAGGAACTGGGAGCAGATGGGGGATCTCTGAAGAGGAGGGCAAGAGTCAGGAAAAGGCTGAGAGGCAGGAGGACAGAGACAGACAAGGCAGAGTCCACAGCAGCACCCAGGCAAACATCTAGCTGCTCAGACAACTTCCTGTGGGGCTGGACGTCTCACCTAATCAGGAGCGTCATAGGCAAGCCTCTTTGTGAGCTTGAATCATAGAATATCAGGGTTGGAAGGGACCTCAGGAGGTCATCTAGTCCAACCCCCTGCTCAAAGCAGGACCAATCCCCAATTAAATCATCCCAGCCAGGGCTTTGTCAAGCCTGACCTTAAAAACTTCTAAGGAAGGAGATTCCACCACCTCCCTAGGTAACTCATTCCAGTGTTTCACCACCCTCCAGTGAAAAAGATTTTCCTAATATCCAACCTAAACCTCCCCCACTGAGAATAGTCTAGAACCATCCTCTCTGGAACCACCTCTCAGGTAGTTGAAAGCAGCTATCAAATCCCCCCTCATTCTTCTCTTCTGCAGACTGAACAATCCCAGTTCCCTCAGCCTCTCCTCATAAGTCATGTGTTCCAGTCCCCTAATCATTTTTGTTGCCCTCGGCTGGACTCTTTCCAATTTTTCCCCATCCTTCTTGTAGTGTGGGGCCCAAAACTGGACACAGTACTCCAGAGGAGGCCTCACCAATCTCAAATAGAGGGGAACGATCACGTCCCTCCATCTGCTGGCAATGCCCCTACTTATACATCCCAAAATGCCATTGGCCTTCTTGGCAACAAGGGCACACTGCTGACTCATATCCAGCTTCTCGTCCACTGTCACCCCTAGGTCCTTTTCTCCAGAACTGCTGGCGAGCCATTTGGTCCCTAGTCTGTAGCGGTGCATGGGATTCTTCCGTCCTAAGTGCAGGACTCTGCACTTGTCCTTGTTGAACCTCATCAGATTTCTTTTGGCCCAATCCTCCAATTTGTCTAGGTCCCTCTGTATCCTATCCCTACCCTCTAGCGTTTCTACCTCTCCTCCCAGTTTAGTGTCATCTTCAAACTTGCTGAGGGTGCAATCCACACCATCCTCCAGATCATTTATGAAGATATTAAACAAAACCGGCCCCAGAACCGACTCTTGGGGCACTCCACTTGATACCGGCTGCCAACTAGACATGGAGCCATTGATCACTACCCATTGAGCCCGACAATCTAGCCAGCTTTCTATCCACCTTATAGTCCATTCATCCAGCCCATACTTCCTTAACTTGCTGGCAAGAATACTATGGAAGACCATGTCAAAAGCTTTGCTAAAGTCAAAGAACAGCACGTCCACTGCTTTCCCCTCATCCACAGAACCAGTTATCTCGTCATAGAAGGCAATTAGATTAGTCAGGCATGACTTGCCCTCGGTGAATCCATGCTGACTGTTCCTGATCACTTTCCTCTCGTCTAAGTGCTTCAGAATTGATGCCTTGAGGACCTGCTCCATGATTTTTCCAGGGACTGAGGTGAGGCTGACTGGACTGTAGTTCCCAGGATCCTCCTTCTTCCCTTTTTTAAAGATGGGCACTACATTAGCCTTTTTCCAGTCATCCGGGAATTCCCCTGATCGCCATGAGTTTTCAAAGATAATGGCCAATGGCTCTGCAATCACAGCCGCAAACTCCTTTAGCACTCTCGGATGCAGTGCATCCGGCCCCATGGACTTGTGCACATCCAGCTTTTCTAAATAGTCCCTAACCACTTCTTTCTCCACAGAGGGCTGGTCACCTCCTCCCCATGCTGTGCTGCCCAGTGCAGTAGTCTGGGAGCTGACCTTGTTCGTGAAGACAGTGGCAAAAAAAGCATTGAGTACATTAGCTTTTTCCACATCCTCTGTCACTAGGTTGCCTCCCTCATTCAGTAAGGGGCCCATACTTTCCTTGACTTTCTTCTTGTCGCTCACATACCTGAAGAAACCCTTCTTGTTACTTTTAACATCTCTTGCTAGCTGCAGCTCCAGGTGTGATTTGGCCTTCCTGATATCACTCCTGCATGCCCGAGCAATATTTTTATACTCATCCCTGGTCATTTGTCCAATCTTCCACTTCTTGTAAGCCTCTTTTTTGTATTTAAGATCCGCAAGGATTTCACTGTTAAGCCAAGCTGGTTGCCTGCCACATTTACTATTCTTTCGACACATCGTGATGGTTTGTCCCTGTAACCTCAATAAGGATTCTTTAAAATACAGCCAGCTCTCCTGGACTCCTTCCCCCTCATGTTATTCTCCCAGGGGATCCTGCCCATCAGTTCCCTGAGGGAGTCAAAGTCTGCTTTTCTGAAGTCCAGGGTCCGTATTCTGCTGCTCTCCTTTCTTCCCTGTGTCAGGATCCTGAACTCGACCATCTCATGGTCACTGACTCCCAGGTTCCCATCCACTTTATCTTCCCCTACTAATTCTTCCCGGTTTGTGAGCAGCAGGTCAAGAAGAGCTCTGCCCCTAGTTGGTTCCTCCAGCACTTGCACCAGGAAATTGTCCCCTACATTTTCCAAAAACTTCTTGGATTGTCTGTGCCCCGCTGTATTGCTCTCCCAGCAGATATCAGGGTGATTGAAGTCTCCCATGAGAATCAGGGCATGCGATCTAGTAACTTCTGCGAGTTGCCACAAGAAAGCCTCGTCCACCTCATCTCCCTGGTCCGGTGGTCTATAGCAGACTCCCACCACGACATCACCCTTGTTGCTCACACTTCTAAACTTAATCCAGAGACTCTTAGGTTTTTCTGCAGTTTTGTACCGGAGCTCTGAGCAGTCATTCTGCTCCCTTACATACAGTGCAACTCCCCCACCTTTTCTGCCCTGCCTGTCCTTCCTGAACAGCTTATATCCATCCATGACAGTACTCCAGTCATGTGAGTTATCCCACCAAGTCTCTGTTATTCCAATGACAGGTTTCAGAGTAACAGCCGTGTTAGTCTGTATTCACAAAAAGAAAAGGAGTACTTGTGGCACCTTAGAGACTAACCAATTTATTTGAGCATGAGCTTTCGTGAGCTACAGCTCACTTCATCGGATGCATGCTGTGGAAAGTACAGAAGATCTTTTTATACACACAAACCATGAAAAAATGGGTGTTTACCACTACAGAAGGTTTTCTCTCTCCCACCCCCACCCCACCCAAAGGGGAGTGATCACTTTAGATAAGCTATTACCAGCAGGAGAGTGGGGTGGGGGGAGAGAAAACCTTTTGTAGTGGTAAACACCCATTTTTTCATGGTTTGTGTATATAAAAAGATCTTCTGTACTTTCCACAGCATGCATCCGATGAAGTGAGCTGTAGCTCACGAAAGCTCATGCTCAAATAAATTGGTTAGTCTCTAAGGTGCCACAAGTACTCCTTTTCTTTTTGTTATTCCAATCACATCATAATTCCTTGACTGTGCCAGGACTTCCAGTTCTCCCTGCTTGTTTCCCAGGCTTCGTGCATTTGTGTATAGGCACTTGAGATAACCTGCTGATCGCCCCTCTTTCTCAGTATGAGGCAGGAGCCCTCCCCTCTCACGTGCTCCTGCTCGTGCTTCCTCCCAGTATCCCACTTCCCCACTTACCTCAGGGCTTTGGTCTCCTTCCCCCGGTGAACCTAGTTGAAAGCCCCCCTCACTAGGTTAGCCAGCCTGCTCGCGAAGATGCTCTTCCCTCTCTTCGTTAGGTGGAGCCCATCTCTGCCCAGCACTCCTCCTTCTTGGAACACCATCCCATGGTCAAAGAATCCAAAGCCTTCTCTCCGACACCACCTGCGTAGCCATTCGTTGACTTCCACCATTCGACGGTCCCTACCCCAGCCTTTTCCTTCCCCGGGGAGGATGGTCAAGAACACCACTTGCACCTCCAACTCCTTTATCCTTCTTCCCAGAGCCATGTAGTCCGCAGTGATCCGCTCAAGGTCATTCTTGGCAGTATCATTGGTGCCCACGTGGAGAAGCAGGAAGGGGCAGCGATCCGAGGGCTTGATGAGTCTCGGCAGTCTCTCCGTCACATCGCGAATCTTAGCTCCTGGCAAGCAGCAGACTTCCCGGTTTTCCCAGTCGGGAGCTTCACCAGCTCCCTCTCCAGCATTTTGGGTCGGCTTCCAGGTGGCGGCCATAGCATGAGCCCTACCCAGGGAGTGAGTTGGTGGTCGGTGAGCCCTCGCAGTACCTAGCCGTGCAGCGTATGCAGTTACGGTTTGGCTCCAGAGTGGAGGCACCCATGCGAAGGCGGACTTTTTTCCCACGAGAAGGAGGAGGTCAGTGGACAAAAACTGTGTCTGCAATGGCACTCCTGAGGGAAGGTGAGTAACAGGGTCATCTGCCCTTTTCACGGCCTGTTGCGCGTGTGTAGGGAAGAGCTGACACGGCTCCAGAGAGAAGCCCTGCAGAACAGTGCTGGGACTTAGCTGAACGGCACCTTGTAATTGGCCCATGCTTGCAGCTGGACAAGATAAAGGAGGCCCCAGGTCCATGAGGCTGAGTGGGGGGACCCGCAGACAGCACACCAGAGCAGGAGGCTACAGGCAGGCGGGCCCTGTGGAACCCCCTGCTTGGTAGTTGCCAGAGGGCCCCAGTCTGAACCCTTCACCCGCTGGCTGTTTGTGTTACTTTGGCACATTACCAAAGAAATAGAACCCACATGAAATCTGTAAAAGTTCACTGGGCCCAGTCCCTTCACCTACAGATAGCCGCGGTAAAGGGAATGGAGTTGTTCCAGGAGGGCTTGCGGTAATCAAAACCGTTGATTTAAATCTAAGTAATGAAATGTATGCAGGCATCCCACATGTTAAAAACGAGAGTATGGCCTAAGAACGTGGTGCGTGCATATCCCACCACAGTTCTGTGTAGTTGTAACCTTACCTCCTGACGAACCTGCCCTGGTCTGAAACCTGCTGCAGATACATGTATAACCGTGATCTTTAAAAGCAGTAACAGATTACGCTGAGCTCAGCTGTCGTATGTAAATGGTCTATGCTAGTGCGAGTTGCCTCGTTACTTCTGCAGCATCTGGAAATTCTTCCCCTTTTCCCCGGTTTACCGAAGAAGCGTGTCCGTTTTTAGGTTCAGCTACGTTCAGTACTGACGGAGCCAGTTCAGATTGCCAGACTGGCTTGCAGGTGAAAGAGGCACATGAGCTCGATACAAATAGAGAAATAAGAACCTGACTCTCTTTTCAAGGTGATTTCACGGAACACCTTGGAGCAACGCAATTGAGCTCCCCTTTGCCTCCCCTCATGCTGCCTGTGAGTTGCTCTTTTAAAAATACTCCCCCCCCCCCCCCCCCGGAGGTAAGTAGCGCGCTGCACCATTCGTGGCTGTGTGACACCAACTGCCGGGCTCAGATTACGCTTATACATTGCAGTGCTAATGAAATGGAACAATAGGACAGACATCTCTTTAAAACCTAGCCTCCCTTTCCGTGCCTGGAATTAACGGCAGGGAAGATTGAAGCCATTTTGATGTCAAGGTATCTGACACATGGGCACAGACAGGTACTTAGACAGTGGCACGAATTGCACCTGTGGCTGAAAAGGGCAGCACAGCCAAAAAACCAGGCCAGTAGCCTGCAGGCATTTGAGATATACTGTCCTGTTTGAGAGACTTTTACATGCCAGGAGAGTGCTCTTCCCTCCCCCACCTTCTGCTTGGGACCTCTGCTGTAGATTCCCATGAACTAAACTTGCTAATCTCAAGCACTGCTTTAAGGAGTGTATCTATCTACTACTGCAGGGCAAATGCGCTGCCTCTTTGTTTTATGGCTTCTCTTTCTGTTGAGCAGACAATATTCAGTGCACAAAACCCCTTCCCGGCACGCAGAAATCCAGCATTCGCTTTTGGTAACATTGCTGCTTGCACGGCCAGAGTAGAAGTTAAATCTTGGTTTTGTAGTGCAGCCGGCTTTAAATTTTGGCCTTTATCCACTGTATTAGCTGAGTAACCTTTAAAAAGACCAGAATTGCTGAGCAACGCTGGAGCAGAGATTTCCATTCTGAACAACCTTGTAAACTTATCAGCCTATTATGGAGTCAGAGTTTCCGGTCAAATCCAGATCAACCCTCACTGAAGCAAACGCCTGAGAACTGAGGGGTGTAAAGCAAATGCCAAGAAAGCACCAGCCGTTATGGAAATCCTTGCCCTGCTCAAGTTTGCTGTAAAAAGAATGTTTCCTCAATTTGAATCTAAGTACCAGAAAATCAAGAAAAAACATGCCTACTTCTGTGCTGAAGAGTTATCAAGATGGTAGATTTAGAGGTTAATTTTAAGTTATTATGCTGAAATGTTCATATTATGCAAACAACAGCTGAAGGAAACCCTGAGCTCATGAAAGGGTACATGTTTTGAATGCCGGTTCTAATTCTTAAAAGATACTGGTGGTGAACAGTTGGCTAAAGAGGTGCTCTAGCAGGGAAGGTTTTGTGGAACACTGAGGTCTCTATTATGGAGGCAGGGGGCTGAATACTTCTGATGGCCTCCATTTCAGTAGAAGAGACAGGTACCAATCTCCTGGGTGATAGATTAGCTAGGATAGCTGGGAGGACTTCACGCTAACCATGAAGAGGGAGTGTAATAACAGGGCAGTCGTGGTTTAGAGACCCAGATATGAAAACCAGCCCCAAGGCATCATACATTTGACAAATCCAAGCACTATGTGGCATGGAAGGACCACATTTTTAATTGTCTATACACCAATGCTAGGATCCTATGTAATAAACAAGAGGATTTGGAGATGCTCAGATATGAGAAGACTTATGGTATGGTTGGTATTACTGAAATTAGGTGGAATGGGTCTAATGACTGGAATGTTAAAATCAATGGTTACAACTTATTCTGCAAGGACAGGATGGGAAAAGAGGGAAGGGATGGCAATCTACTTGGTACAAAGTCATAGACAATTGAGACTCACAGGACCTCAAATGCTTTTGGATTAAAGTTCTAACTGGTAAAAAAGATGTGGGGTGTTGGTGAGCATCTCTTACACCCCACCTAATGTCACTAAGGAAAAGTTCATCCTGTTTACCAAACTTCTGTCTGTAACGTGGAGGAAGAAAAACTATCATGGGTGATTTAATCTCATGTGGCCAGTAACATAACAGAATTCCTAACAATAAAAGATAACTTCTTAACACAGAGAGTTCTGCAGCCCACATGAGCTAACTCACTTCTGATGGACAGAAGAAGAATTAATTGCTGACCTCAAAGTTAGCAGTTGCCTAGGTACCAGTGGTCAAGATCCGGTTACCTTTACCATATGCACACAAAATATGGCACCAACCAGCAATATGTATATTTGGAACTTTAAAATGGTCAATTTTTAAAGCTTCAAGCAATTGTTAGCATAACTGACAAGGAACATACATTTAAAATGGAAAGTATTAATTAAACTGGGAGTTGTTCAAGGACATTCTACTGGATGTTCCAGAAGCCATGATTCCACAGACATGAAAAACAAGTTAAGCTGGGGACGAAGCCATCCTGTTGAAAAGGATTTGAGGAAGCATGATAAAATATAATATTGATAAATAATAATAATAATAATAATAATAATATAGAAAAGTTTGAAAGAAGGGAAGTACGTGGAAATGAAAATAAGTTACAAGCTAAAAAAATGTAGGCTACTGATAAGGGAAGCCAGAGTAATCAATGAAATATCAATGGACAATAGCGATAAAAGTCTTAAGGAGTTCAATTTATGCAGTTCATCGCAGAGAATGCTGAGAGGTGACTTGATTACTGTGTATAGGTACTTACACATGGAAGAAATATCTGAGAGCAGTGGGCTTTTCAACCTTGCTGAAAAAGGCATAACATGATTCAGTGCCTGGAAGCTGAAGTTACCACCATAACTTGAAGTCTTTAAAATGAGATTAGATATCTTTTTTAAAAATATCCTTTAATCCAGCTTTAGGGAGAAATTCTGCCATCTGTGTTTGTGGGGGTGGGGGGGCAATGGGGAATGGAGGAGTCAGCTACATCCTCATTGCTGTCCCTTCTAGAGTCTGTGAATCCGTCAGTCAACTGTTCATTGATTTCCTTCCCGTGCCATCAGGAGAACAGGGCTGCCATCAATATGCTCATGACGCTTGTAGTTCTGCATTAAGAATAATGACTACTGTCAAACCTGATGCTTCAAGGCTTCAACAGATCACCTGCAGGGGTTAGGAAGGAATTATTTTTCCCTGATGCACAATTGACTAAACGTATTCTGGGAATTATCAGGGATGGCCACAGCAGAGGACAAAACACTGGATTGGGGGGTGCGGGGAGGGACAGTGCTCGGAGATGGCACAGAGAATCCTCTTTCTTAGATAACTGGGTGGTGTGTTTTGCTCACATGTTTAGGGACAAACTGATCACCAGATCTGGGGTCAGGAAGGGATTTTCCACCAGGTCAGATGGGCAGGGACCGTGAGGTATAGGGGAAGCTTTGCCTCCCCTCTGCATAGAATCATAGAATATCAGGGTTGGAAGGGACCTCAGGAGGTCATCTAGTCCAACCCCCTGCTCAAAGCAGGACCAATCCCCAATTAAATCATCCCAGCCAGGGCTTTGTCAAGCCTGACCTTAAAAACTTCTAAAGAAGGAGATTCTACCACCTCCCTAGGTAACGCAGTTTGGGGTATGGGTTGCCTTCTGGGATCATCTGGGCGTGGCAGAGGCCTCAGGCATTGGCGACTCAGTGTCTCCTGCTTCCTGCCTGGGGCACACAGTTTAGTTTCCTAAGGACCAAAATGTTTTGGTCTGAATTAAATTTTACCTTCAATTCAGGGTTATCTGGCTGGCATTTAATGACCTGTGATATGCAGTAGGTCCAACTATGTGATATAATGTTCCCTTCCAGCCTTAAAATCTGTGAAACTAAAAAAAAAAAAAAGGAAATATAATACCGACAAACAGAAAATATAAACCATGCAAAAACCCTACGAATAAAAATTGGTGTTGACTTGTATTGTCTCATTGTTTATGATTTGTTCGCATTAACATATAGGGAAACGAAAAGGGCTGCAACAACCATCTCTAGGGCTGGAAACTGCAGCGTTACAGATGATGAGCAGGACACGGAACACAATGGAATACATTTCAGCATTAACGGGGGAGAGACAGTCACCAACGTGTTCCTGCCAGGCAGGAGCGTATAGCTGAGTGTCTCATGTACCTGATCAGGATGCAGTGAAACACAAGTGTCTTTTGACATTCCCATTACCTGCCCACATCCCTTCCTTTCCTTATTCTCAAGAGCACTCAGTAAGAAGCTGGTTGTAGCAGCACTTGAGAATTACTTCCGCTTGGTGTGACCTCCAACTAGCTCTTAGCCTGTATTGCATGCCCATGCGAACCTCCACTCACACTGGCAAGGATATGCAAAAAGCCTGCGCTCCATACTGCATACCACACAAGAGCTCTCTTAACTCCTCTTACGTTGACAGAGTTACATTGGGGATAAAGCTGAGCACCTGGAGGCGTGCTACTTGGCTGTAAAAACAGGTCTGCATGATAGACTGGGCAGCAGGGGCATTGGATGTATATGCTTGATAGGTAACCAGTATATCCACTGTTATTACTTAATTTACCAGTTAAAGAGGCACATGGACAAGATTGATATGTGGAATACACAGCCAGACCAGTTTGAATAGGATACAGGACCACAGAAATCAATGGAGTTACACCCATTTTCACGACATCTGAATCTGGCCTGATTATCTGGAGGTCTTAAAGCCTCAAGGCAAAAGCCATGTTTAGTTGCTACAACACTCATGGGGACTACTGAAGAAGTCTAACAGGTTATCAGTCCTTTGCGTGTAGTCCAAGTCTCTGTGTCCAACTCAGTCATGAGACAAACTCAATTCAGGCCAGTGAGTCCACAAAAGAAAACTCCCAAGAAATGTACAGTAGCTTAACTCAAATGCTATTTACTAATAAGCAGGATTTTCCTTCAGAGCTCATTTGCAATAGAATATCTAACCTCCGGGTTCAAGGTCTGGACTGGGCAGCTCTCCAGAAACAATTCCCTTCCCTTTGGGGCACCTGCCATTGGCCACTGTCAGAGGACAGGGTACTGGGCTTGATGGACCTTTGGTCTGACCCAGTATGGACGTCCTTATGTTCCTTAATTAGAAATATTAATATTAATCAAACCTGCAACACTGAGCAGGAGGAACATTGGGGGATAATGATAAGACATTTGACCAGATTGGATGCATAGGAAGACTAGTAGATGTCCCAGTTAATCAAATCCATATCGATAGAGGGCAAGTCTAAAAAAAGTCTGCTAGGCAGGAGTGGCAGTGGGAGTTGATATGAATAACTTTAAAGAGTCACAGCATGGTCAAAAATCAAAGTGTGGTCAAACAGTCAACGTTAAGAGTGTGCAGTGTGGAATATGATGGATGAGGATAAATGAAAGACAGACCTCCAGTTCTGTAAAGAAAAGAAGGGAGTTGTCAGCGGTTACTTCAATGCCAGGACAAAACTGAAAATGAGTGCAGTCCATGGGAACATAACAGGGCATACGGAGCAGTGTAAATACAAAGCATCTGGTAAAGTATTCTATGTAATTAAAAATTTGTAAGTGACTTTAACCATATGAAGGAAACGAAGAAGAAATGGATAGCAATGAATTAAAGCAAAAATAGTACTTACTGGAAATGCGTGAGGGACAGTGAAATTGAGAAAGGAACATGCATATTTATTCACACAAGATAAAGCTCACTTACAAAGGAGCTAGGGCTGAAAGTGTGCGGCACTGGAGATAAGCTAGCAACCCACCTCCTGTATCACACGGTCTTTACTGAAAGGAGCGCAATTTACCAAAATCCAAATGTTGCCAAGCCTGGATGGTTCGGCTCCTCGTGGAGTGCTCTGGAGGTGGTAAATGGTAACGGATCCACATGACTTGCACTGCTCCCTGCTGGCCAGGGGTAGGTCAGAACTAGAGCTGGTTGTCTAAATGAAGGGTTACCAGTATGTGCTTCCTGTCAAAATTGACATGGTTTGCAGAGGCATATTGGTTTCAGTGACATTTTTGTGTGTGAGAGAGACATTCTCCCACACCACAGTTGGCTGGTGATGCTGAGCAGGGACTTGAACTGCCCTCTCCCTCCCTGTAAGCCAGTACGTGCCCCCCCCCCTCCCCCACATGCAGGTTTTGATTCAAAAACGGACATTTCAACACAACTTAATTTTTGCAGAAACGTTGGGAAGCGTTTGGTTTCATGCCAGCGTGGCACAAACCCACATTTCAGAATCTCAGAAGTCGACAGGAAACAGAATTGTCATCTTCCAGTCAGCTCTAGCAGCATCTCTCCTCCCTTCCTCTCTGACCCCCCAGAACTCTCTGGAGGGGAGGACATATGTTACTCCAAACACCCAAGCAAATCTGTAGGACATGACTGAGTATCCAGACACTGAAAATCCAATTGTGGGGTTCACTTTCATGCACCTTTCCCATCTGCACTCTGGGAAGTATTCATACAGTTCACCACTGCTGCAGTGATTTCTGTTCAGAACAGTTGATTGAAACAAGAGTACGAATATTATTTATGTTGCAGTAGCATGTTGGGACCCCAGTTGTAGACCAAGACCCCATTGTGCTCGGCACTGTAGAAACACAGAATAAACAGTCAGCCCCAGCCCTGAGGAGCAGATCCAAAATCTTTCTTTAGAAATAAAAATAACCTGCAGGTATTATTCTATCACGGTTAATACTCCAGCTGTTCTCCGAATATGCACTCTAGAAGTACTGGAAGGCACAGTCACTGTCCCGAAGAGCTAGAGTTAAAATAACGACAAGGGGTGTGGAGAAAAGAATTCTCCAATCAAAGGGATAATGAAAAACGAACAATGTCTTGATAGTTTGACTCCCCTCACTAGTAATTTACCCTCCTCACCCTTCAAAATAACCATTGCTGGTTGGCTATTTTCTTGTGTGCACCACAGTAGAGGAAGGCTTTGAATGCCCAGAAGACTTACTTACAAGCTCAAGCAGCAGAGAAAATAGACATTGTGGTGTGTCTCTTCTTCATTCCTTGCCAAGAAGCTCAAGGCTTGAGCCAAAGCCCACTGAAGTCTATGGAAAGGCTCCCATTGACTCCAATGGGCTTTGAATTAGACCCTAAAATACAAGTGAATTTAGGGAATTTAACTAACCTGACACCAGAAAGAAGTACAGAGGAACCATTAACTGGATTGTGTTTAAAACTGAATCATATGGTATTGGTTGCAATTTAAGAGGGGGAATGGAAACCTTGAGACTGTCTTTGTGCTCAGAAACACAATTTAAGCTGAGTGAGGTCATAATGGGAAGTGAGGAAGGAGTACCACTGGGTCAGTGTCAAGAAAGGTTCACCTAATGCCAAAGAAAAGGGACACACACACTCGGAAGTGAGATAGCTAATCAGTCTCACAACACCTAACTATGAACTCTGCAATGCAACAGAGCATTGGGACAACACCCAATGCTGGAATTTTCTTCCCCTTTCTTATTCCTTCTATATAGAACAGATAGAAAAATTGAAGTTTCCTTCTTGTTAGAAATTCCAATATTTCAATGTTTTCTTTTTACCCCAAATTGGAACAAAAAGTTAAAATACCTAAATTTATCATGCGACAAAAACTTCATCTGAAAAATTCCACTTGAGAAATGTTGAAACAGTTCATTTCAGGTTGATGTTAACCTCTGCATACCCAGTGCCGCATGGGAGTTGTAGTTGGGATGCCTCATGTCCCCATTATCCCCAATGGGCCTGGTTACCCAGCCACACTACATATCCCATAATGCATCGCAGTCTCCACCAGTCGGTGTGCAATTGGCGTCCCTGGAAATGTAGTCTAGCCCGGTAGACTGGCCTAGTGGGGATAATGGAGGCATGAACCACTGAATCACGGCTCCCGTGAGACAATTCTGAAGCTCATGCAGACTCATGCTGAACCATCCCCAAACAAGATGTTTCATTGCAATTCTCCTCAAAAGAAAAATTTTAAAATGGAGAAAAAAATCAACAAATTCACTGCCAAAAAAAGCAGTTTTGCTGAAGCCATGGCTCTTTTGTTGAAAAAAAAAATCAGTCGGAAATTCCAAGCTAGCCGAACTTCTCTTCCTGTGTGCATATGAGGACACTGCCGGGCAATCATAGCTGTATTGTCTACTGCCACTATTGTGACCAGTCTCTCAAGATAAACATCATGATGCAATTATGCTCACAACGAATCTTTCACCAGGTCCCAGATAAATCACCTTTTGAAACACCTCTGCTGTAAAATGTTTCACATTCGGCCCCAAGCTACTGCGATGCTAAATAAAGCCCTGCAGAGACAGGTATTTGAATAATCCTATCAATCCTGCACTGTAACACGTAACATCCGCATGGAATTTCCATACAGAATGGGGATGTTTTACTTTGAGGATCCAGCTAGTGACTGCTGAAGGGAATATATTACATTATTAGGCAAATTAATGTTGCCAATGAATCAAATTCATTATGCTGAGCTCACCACGTGAGCCATGTGTCTGAAGATGAATCACTTAAGAAAACAGTGGTCATGTTTGCTACTTAGCAAGGGCCCAATCCTGCATTACTTGCATACCCTAAATTCCTACTAAAACCAACAGGATTTTGTAACATGGATAAAAGAGACGTTAGCCCTAACCCCCTGATGCAGTGCACTTGAGATATAGGCCCAGATCACTGACGGTAGCTCAGAAGTGCACAGCACAGCTCAGAGGAGGAGAGCAGGCATGCACAGGTGATTCTAAATCCCAGGATATTTGGGATCCCCCAGATATTAAGGTGCTGTAACATATAACAGCAAAAAGAGGTCAATCGTGTGGCCAGAATTACCGGAACTCTGATATCTCCCATATTTCCCAGCCATGCCCCCTTTACTCACAGGCAATGATTGTGTCATTTGCCAAGGGGTGCCCACACCCCACCCCCTCCCCCAAAACTCCACCCCCACCCCACCTCTTTCCACTCCCGCCCCTTTCCACCCCCTCCCCACCTCTTCCTGCCCTCTTCCACAAGTGACTCCTGCACACAGCTGAACAGCTGATTGTGGTGGGTGGGCGGCACTGGGGAGAGGGGGAGCTGATCTGTGGGGCTGCCAGTGGGTGCTGAGCACCCACTATTCTTTTTCCTACAGGTGCTCCAGCCGGAGCATCCGTGGAGTCTGTGCCTATGCCTCCACTTGCAGCTGGGAACAAAGGTAACTTAGGGGTAGCTGACCAACTCTGCACCACCTGCCCCTTGGGTGATCCTCCCATGACTGTCTACATCAACTCTAAGGTAGATTTGCCCAGGAGGTACAGAATATAGCAAACACAGCTCAGCCGTGTGCCTGGACCATAGATCTGAGCCTCTGTGAATCACAAATTTAAGGCACTTGCTATGATCACATCCTGGATTTAGAAATTCATTACTTGATACTTTGATGTTAGTGATCATCAACATTTTAAAGAAGCCTGTGATGGGGTACACAAACTGAACAACAAGGGGTTAAGGAGTTGCTTTGGGCTCAGCCAGCCCCGCCCCTCCACACCTGTAGCAAATGCATCACTAGCCGGAAGAGTTAAAGGCAGGGGAGCAGCTCATTTGGGGCAGACCAGGGAGGAGAGCAGACCTGCAACCAGCAGCTCCACAGAGACGAGCGGAGGGAAGGCAGAATCTCTCCCTACACAACTGCCCCGGGTCCCTCCCTGGGGGAAGGCAGGGCCTGCTGCAGAGACAGCCTGAGAGGGAAGCACTCCCTCTCCGAGGAGGTCTGGCCTGGATCGATTCCCTTTAGTTTCGTTTGGACTACCCCGGCGGGGGAAAGCCTTGGACTGAGCTGCCCGGGAGGCTGGGCCATACCCCGGGAGGAGGCAGTTGCTGCCTGAAAGGGAAGAACGACCTCCCTACACACCGCCACCAGCAGGTGCCTTGTGGTGAGCAGACACCCCGCATGCTGTCTTACCTTGGGACAGTCCAGGCAGGGGGTAGGAAGTGGCCCAGGGAGGGCCGCCTTATGCCTCCCTGGCAGTCAGAGCACTGGTAGCCCTCAGAGGGCCCTGGGTCAGAGCCCAGTGGAGTGGGAGGGCCCAGGCTCCCCTACTAACAACCCCCCCTGCATGTCACCAGCCTAAGCCCTAACCACTGGGCCGCGCTCCTCTACCAATCACCCCTGCACGAAGGCCGTCACAAAGCCATAGGGCTATTCTCGGGTGACTCGTGTTTTACAGTCACATTTAGCATAAACCAAGTTAATTGTATTTCTCCTAACAAATGCGTAACGATGCCCAGCTAAGTCAAATGCAGTTTAACAGTACAGCTGACAAATGAAATTCTCAGCTTGGCTTGTAACCTTTGTCACACGTTTCTCACAGATCAGGGAGCAATAAAGCTGTACAGTCAATTCTCAAACAAAGCAGATCTCTATTTCCTCTTGTAATCTTTATTGCAATTATTTTTTAAACGTGACCTTTCACTCTTTTCTTAATCTGGAACATGCACTCTTCATGATTCTGCACTTCCTTCATTTCTCCGACCTCTGGGAATGGTGTTTGGACTTTTCTCATTATGCCAAATAGGTGGCAGAATGTATAAAAAATTCCCCCACAGCCCTAACTGCACCAAAGGCCTGGACGGTCAAATGCTTTGAGATTTAAATACAACATTCTAACACTATATCCTACTCTGGGGAGCAGTCTACTGTATTTTGAATATATGGAATACAAGCTTTAATTTATCTGTAGAATCAAAGCATTCTAAATTCGGAACTGAGATCTTAATACACTAACTGTGTTAAATATTTGTATGCTTATTTTTCAAACTCTTATGAATGTCTATGCTTATCATATGAGAAAGATTATTAGCAGTTATCTCAGTGTGCAACACAGAAAACTACATAAGTGTGTTGTGGCTAAAATCGAATGGCTATAAACTAGTTTGAAGATTCCTCAACTATATTTGTGATGATGATGAAGTCTCAGTTCAATGTATTAACACAATACACAGGGTGCTGCCTATAAAATGTATAAAAGATATGACAGTTAAATAATATATTCAATTATCAGGTCATAAATAATAGCAAATGTTACTTTCATCTTACAAGCCGTTATTATTCATTACAGGAAATCTCATACTAGAATTTTACTTTCACTTTAGTGCCCTCTTGTGGACATAAATCTTCATGCATGTCTGTTCTCTTTCAGACTTGCTCGTGTATATTTAAAATACACTTGTATTATGATCTCCATTATTTTTATGCTCAAGCACGAACAGTGCATTATTTCACTGTATTAGCTACAGTAATTGCATAGGCATTGACAGTGGCAATGCCTATGGCACAGAGGGAAACTATGCAAAAATTATATTAATTTATTTGCAAATCAATATTTGTGGAAATTGGACTTATCAGCCTGTGAGTGTCCATCTCCCTCTGCCCTCCAGCCCCTGTAATCAAAATAAATATCTTTCCATGAGCAGTAGGTGGCAATCACACTTCCTCTGCTTTCTGCACCCCACCCCAGGAAGATGACAGCTGTCCAGCGCATGGCCACTTCAACTAAACCAAGGCTCAGTTACTAAGGTAACCAGGTGCACGCAGAAAGGAGCAGCAGTGTTTATCCACTTTTTCACGTGCAGGCTGCCAGATCAACGCAGCAAAATGGCCTGCCTGCAAAGACACTGATATTTATGAAGAGTCTATAGAAACCTTAAAAAGAAAAGGAGGACTTGTGGCATGTTAGAGACTAACACATTTATTTGAGCATAAGCTTTCATGAGCTGCAGCTCACTTCATCGGATGCATTCAGTGGAAAATACAGTGGGGAGATTTATATACACAGAGAACATGAAACAATGGGTGTTACCATACACACCGTAAGGAGAGTGATCAGGTAAGGTGAGCTATTACCAGCAGGAGAGCGGGGGGAAAAAACCTTGTAAAGTGATAATCAAGGTGGGCCATTTTCAGCAGTTGACAAGAACGTCTGAGGGGCGGGGGGGGGGGAGGAATAAACATGGGGAAATAGTTTTACTTTGTGTAATTACCCATCCACTCCCAGTCTTTATTCAAGCCTAAGTTAATTGTATCCAGTCTGCAAATTAATTCCAATTCAGCAGTCACTCCTTGGAGTCTGTTTTTGAAGTTTTTTTGTTGAAGAATTGCCACTTTTAGGTCTGTAATTGAGTGACTAAAGAGACTGACGTGTTCTCCGACTGATTTTTGAATGTTACAATTCTTGATGTCTGATTTGTGTCCATTTATTCTTTTACGTAGAGACTGTCCAGTTTGGCCAATGTACATGGCAGAGGGGCATTGCTGGCACATGATGGCATAGATCACATTGGTAGATGTGCAGGTGAACGAGCCTCTGATAGTGTGGCTGATGTGATTAGGCCCTATGATGGTGTCCCCTGAATAGATGTGTGGACACAGTTGGCAATGGGCTTTGTTGCAAGGATAGGTTCCTGGGTTAATGGTTCTGTTGTGTGGTATGTGGTTGCTGGTGAGTATTTGCTTCAGGTTGGGGGGCTGTCTGTAAGCAAGGACTGCCCTGTCTCTCAAGATCTGTGAAAGCGATGGGTCATCCTTCAGGATAGGTTGTAGATCCTTGATGATGCGTTGGAGAGGTTTTAGTTGGGGGCTGAAGGTGACGGCTAGTGGCGTTCTGTTATTTTCTTTATTGGGCCTGTCCTGTAGTAAGTAACTTTTGGGAACTCTTCTGGCTCTATCAATCTGTTTCTTCACTTCAGCAGGTGGGTATTGTAGTTGTAAGAACGCTTGATAGAGCTCTTGTAGGTGTTTGTCGCTGTCTGAGGGGTTGGAGCAAATGCGGTTGTATCGCAGAGCTTGGCTGTAGACGATGGATCGTGTGGTGTGGTCTGGGTGAAAGCTGGAGGTGTGTAGGTAGGAATAGCGGTCAGTAGGTTTCCGGTATAGGGTGGTGGTTATGTGACCATCGCTTATTAGCACCGTAGTGTCCAGGAAGTGGATCTCTTGTCTGGACTGGTCCAGGCTGAGGTTGATGGTGGGATGGAAATTGTTGAAATCATGGTGGAATTCCTCAAGGGCTTCTTTTCCATGGGTCCAGATGATGAAGATGTCATCAATATAGCGCAAGTAGAGTAGGGGCATTAGGGGACGAGAGCCGAGGAAGCGTTGTTCTAAGTCAGCCATAAAAATGTTGGCATACTGTGGGGCCATGCGGGTACCTATAGCAGTGCTGCTGATCGGAAGGTATACATTGTCCCCAAATGTGAAATAGTTATGGGTGAGGACACAGTCACAAAGTTCAGCCACCAGGTTAGCCATGACATTATCGGGGATAGTGTTCCTGACGGTGTGTAGTCCATCTTTGTGTGGAATGTTGGTGTAGAGGGCTTCTACATCCATAGTGGCCAGGATGGTGTTATCAAGAAGATCACCGATGGATTGTAGTTTCCTCAGGAAGTCAGTGGTGTCTCGAAGGTAGCTGGGAGTGCTGGTAGCGTAGGGCCTGAGGAGGGAGTCTACATAGCCAGACAATCCTGCTGTCAGGGTGCCAATTCCTGAGATGATGGGGCGCCCAGGATTTCCAGGTTTATGGATCTTGGGTAGTAGATAGAATATCCCAGGTCAGGGTTCCAGGGGTGTGTCTGTGCGGATTTGTTCTTGTGCTTTTTCAGGGAGTTTCTTGAGCAAATGCTGTAGTTTCTTTTGGTAACTCTCAGTGGGATCAGAGGGTAATGGCTTGTAGAAAGTGGTGTTGGAGGGCTGCCTAGCAGCCTCTTGTTCATATTCCAACCTATTCATGGTGACAACAGCACCTCCTTTGTCAGCCTTTTTGATTATGATGTCAGAGTTGTTTCTGAGGCTGTGGATGGCATTGTGTTCTGCACGGCTGAGGTTATGGGGCAAGTGATGCTGCTTTTCTACAATTTCATCCCATGCACATCGGTGGAAGCACTCTATGTAGAAGTCCAGTCTGTTGATTCGACCTTCAGGAGGAGTCCACCCAGAATCCTTCTTTTTGTAGTCTTGGTAGGAAGGTCTCTGTGGGTTAGTATGTTGTTCAGAGGTGTGTTGGAAATATTCCTTGAGTCGGAGACATCGAAAATAGGATTCTAGGTCACCACAGAACTGTATCATGTTTGTGGGGGTGGAAGAGCAGAAGGAGAGGCCCCAAGAAACCTTTTCAGCTGTGGTTTATCAACATACTTTTCTTCCTGTTGAAGCCACATCAACCTTAGACCAGGATGGATTCTCCTTTGTTGGAAGTTACAGATAATTTTTCTCTCCATCCCCCCCCCAACCCCGGCCATTAAATTAATGCATGACTGGTTTTGCTCCTTACTGGGTAATTGCCAAGCCATGAGAACTGAAGCTGTTCTCCCTGGTCTTCTGACACAGGGGCCCAGTAATGTGGTCAGACTCAGGAGACCTCCCCACTCACAAGATGGAGGAACAAAGTTTTCAATGAGAAATGGTTTTGCAAAGGAGACAAACTGAATTTTAGTTTTCTTTCCATGATGTTGTTTGTTTAATTTTACAATAAAATGAATCAAAATCCAAATGTTGAGAAAAAAGAAGAGAATGAGGGGAAGCCCGGTCCCCTCCCAAAAATCAAACACTGAAATGAAAGTCCAGTTTAATCAAAATATTGCACAAAATAATAAAGTGTGAAATATTTTTTCAGAAAATACTCACCATTTTTGATGAGCCTTCATGCCAATGCCCAGCTAAGCAAGACCTACACCACTCAGGTCTCGTGGTTATTCATCTCAGGAGGGAAATGCACCCAAGCCTGCTAGCCTAGAACAAATCCATTATGGGATGTGCTAGCTGAACATCTGATATGAGTAGAGCTGATCAGACAATGGGAGGAGGGGGTGAATCATGAACAATTTAAATGGCATTTTTATTCCCTAGGTTTTGAAAAGGAACAATTTTCCATCACTCTAAATTTTTCACTGCAAATGTTTGAACAGTTTTCAGTTCTCTTCCCCCTCCCACCTCCTTTTGCCACTGAAAATGGAAGGGGAAAAGCGGAAGGTAAAACAAACAAAATTAGCTTCTTGGTTTCCCATTTGACAAAACCTGCAACTAACATGCTCCAAAAAGAAAAGGGAAATTTCCACGTTCTGGGGTGAAATTTTCCAATATTTTTTTTTAAAATTAATCAGTATTTTTCATTAAAAACCATTTGACCAGCCCTAATTATAAGAAGAAAATGTGGATAGGCCTGTTTAACAACTGTAACAGAACTAAAGTATTCTTTTGTGACATCGCATAATGTTAAGCTGACACAGTCAAATGTCACCGCTTAGACCAACACAAAGGAAAAAGCAGCATTAATGTGTAAGTTATCATGGAATTCCATACTATTTTTATACCTGAAGTGTTGTGCATGTAACATTCAACTCATACAATGACTGAAATGTCAGTGCACTTGGGAGATAAGTGCATCCACATTTCAAAGAGGCCTTGCCCAGTGTTTTCCACGTTCACCACCAGACTATTTCTAAGGGATCAAGACCAAAGAGGGCAGGGTGAGGCCCTGGTGCCTGGTTAAAGTAGCATTCTCCATTCAAAAGAGAGCCAAAGGACATGGAAAGAACCAACTTGTCTTGGGAGCCAGAGCAGAGCATATGAGTGTTAGTACCTGGCGGCCCAGCACCAGGGTAATAGTGGCCAATGCACTGAGGATCAGGAAAACTCTCTTTAACACCAGAGACATTTAAGAACACCCCTTCTGGCGTGGCTGTGACCTAGCAGACCCATGGGTATTAGGTTCTTGCACATGATTTGAATGCATTAGTTTGGAGTCAAATGTAACTTGGACACAGAAAGGAATATGCTACCACAGTGATGGTGGCAATTATGCTTGAAAATCAGGATGCCAGGGATGTTCAGCTGGAGAGGAGCATGTGTGAGATGATGACATCACTGCTACTGTTGCACAAAATGACAGAAGAACATTTTTCATTTCATTTTCATTCTATCACGCCGCATCCAGAAATATAGCTTTAATAGTGAGATAGAATTGAAGCCACTGTTTAGGGGCACCTATTGTATGGTATGGATACAGGTATATTCTGTATAATCAGCTGTATATTGACACACACAACACAATATTAAAATACCCAGTAAAATAAGTAATGCAGCTAGAAACAATGACATGCTGTGCAATTCAGCACCCTGGACAGCATCAATTCAGCAATCACCTGCTGTTTATTTAACCAGTCTAATTAAAGTATCTTCTAAAATTAATCATATAGGACTTGGATCAAATTCTGAAAAAATGAGACCCCAGATCCATGTGCACAAATCTACTCATAGATCTTAAGGCCAGAAGAGACCATTATGATCCTCTAGTCTGACCTGTCTAGCACAGGCCAGAGAATTTCACACATCTATACATTTTTTAGCAATTCTTTTTATTTCAGATGATTCCCAAGCATTTAAGGTATAAACAAATCTTTTTATATGAATTCCTTAATCTCAAATGTATATAATGCAATAAAAAAATCTTAGAATGCATAATTTAATACCCTTTTGAGATGATCTAATCAATACATAGAAGTGCCTATTTTCTTACTCAAACACTTTAATTTAAACCCCCCCATATGTGTATTTGTTATTTTGTGTATTTTATGTATTTTTTCTTCAAATATTCACAGACTCTGTACATGTTAGAGAAGCTTCTACATACTAGCAATGCTGCTTTCAGACATTTCGGAAAATAACCAGCTGAACATAACTCTATCCTTTTTCATATAATGGTGTCCAAAATTTAATGGGTCACTGGAAAAATATGACTTAAATCCAAACCCCAGGTATAGTTTTGAGTCCACAGTGGTATATCAAGGTGTGATTCCTCTGCTTTGGGTTAAAAGGAATGTCAGGTTCCAAGCAGGGATAAGCTACTTGCAAACATGAGGCACCTATGTCATAAATATAAAGGGAAGGGTAACCGACTGTCTGTATACAGTGCTATAAAATCCCTCCTGGCCAGAGGCAAAATCCTTTCACATGTAAAGGGTTAAGAAGCTAAGGTAACCCTGCTGGCACCTGACCCAAAATGGCCAATGAGGGGACAAGATACTTTCAAATATGGAGGCGGGGGAACAAAGGGTTTGGTCTGTCTGTGTGATGCTTTTGCTGGGAACAGATCAGGAATGCAGCCTTACAACTCCTGTAAAGTTAGTAAGTAATCTAGCTAGAAAATGTGTTAAGATTTTCTTTTGTTTAATGGCTTGTAAAATAAGCTGTGCTGGAGGGAATGTATATTCCTGTTTTTGTGTATTTTTCTAACTTAAGGTTTGGTCTAGAGGGATTCTCTATGTTTTGAATCTGATTACCCTGTAAAGTATTTAGCATCCTGATTTTACAGAGGTGATTCTTTTATCTTTTCTTTCAATAAAATTCTTCTTTTAAGAACCTAATTGATTTTTCATTGTTCTTAAGATCTGTGTGGGTCTGTGTTCACCTGCACCAATTAGTGAGGATTATTATCAAGCTTTCCCCAGGAAAGGGGGTGTAGGGCTTGGGGGGATATTTTGTGGGAATAGGATGCCAAGTGTTCCTTTCCCTAATTCTTTGTCTAAATCACTTGGTGGTGGCAGCATACTATTCAAGGACAAGGTGGAATTTGTGCCTTGGGGAATTTTTTAATCTAAGCTTTTAAGAATAAGCTTAGGGGGTCTTTCATGCAGGTCCCCACATCTGTACCCCAGAGTGGGGAAAGAACCTTGACAACCTACTAATGTGATTCTCCAAGGGGTGCTTTGACTTCATGACCATTTCTGGGTGCAATGAAGGGTGTTGATTAGCTCCTATACTGCCATATATTGTTTGAGTCCAGGGTACCTAAGAGACCACTTGTAACCGTATACACATCATGACAGATGTAATAAGATTTACTAACTGTTCCCATCACCCAGTGACAAATGGCAGCAGTATTCATTGGTTGTAGTGAACTCCTCTGCAACCAACAGTTTTCAACAGATACACATAGAAAGATCACAGTATCCCAGATATCTCTTTCCATCATAGACGTTGATAACTTAATTCTCATGGATGCTGCTGATGACCAGATGCAGCTCCGACATTACTGTCTATTTTCAACTCTTTAGCCTTTTGCCATCTTTTATTGACAGAAAAGCATAAAGATATTTTAAATGTCTCCACTCATATTGACTAAAGCTTCAAACTGAGTTATTCCAAAGCTGAAAGCAGTTCAGAGAACATATAAAATTCATTCAGATGTATTGCTGGCTTGTCCATTAAAAGGGAGCTGAAAAGGTAGAAGTATTACACTCCAAGTATATTCTTCTCCAGTACGATATGTGCTGAATCCAGCAGCCAATCTTGAGGCCTTATGGCAGAAGATGCTTCTGATCAGCACAAAGGAACTTTCACCAGGTTCCAGCCTGCACCAACACAGGTCATTTCTGGGCCCCTGTCCTGCAATCAGAACTCCTAGTCCAAAGCCGTACACCTCTACCAAGCCCCACTGGGCAGATACACAGTTGGAACCCTACACCTATTTCAAGCCCCACTGACACTATATGAAGGCACTGAGGTATTTAGTAGTAAATCCAATTGCAAGATCAGAACTTTGGCTCTCTAATCCTCTCCAATACTGTCTGGGATAAGGAAGCTATGGAAAAACCTGAACCAAATGAAGGCCCCAATCCTGCAAAGACCTGTCTAACTCTATGCACTCTGAATACTTCCACTTTGGAAGTCAATGGAAGTACTTGTGAAACGTTAAGCACCCGATGCAGACCTCCGCGGGATCAGACTTACATTGGTAAATGTAGCCGAGGTTTAATTTTATTTCTCTTTAGAGTTTCAAAAACTTGTGAGATTACAATCAAATCAGGAAAATACAAATTAAAGTCTCCTTTGTTATGCTGGGACAACACCCATTTTTAGAGGCAAACTGGTTTTTAAAAAGCAATTTGTTAAACAAAAGTAGAACCAAGCTAGGATTTGATGTTAAGGTATTGCTGTGACTATTAGCCAGCCACGACGCAATGTTTCCAAATGCGGTTTCATTAATTCAGAGTTTAAAGGTATGTGAGTCAGCTAAAATAATAATTTAAATACAACCTAACACAGAACTATTGAATTCAAAGATATCAGTTCACTTTATGCACATTAACTCAATGGGCAGGATCTGATCTCACATCTATAGATGCCAGGACTCATTCCCTTGAGATCAGTGGAGTTACAGCCATTTACATGACATTAGAATCAGTGCCACGTAGCAGCACAAGTTGTCACTCAAATATTGGAAGCCGCTATTCTCTTGCCTAGCTGCCACCGACTCATATCTAGAAAACATCACAGCTGACTGTTATGGGCACTCAATGACTCCTTGTCCCACTGTGTTGCCTGCTCCACTCCTATGACCACAGATCAGAACATCCACACTCTGGATATGTTACAATAATTTCCTCACCTAGACCTCTGTCCGGTCTCTCCAAATACTGTAAGTTTCATTTTCATTATTGAATTTTGCTCCTTTCTAAATGTAAAGCTTCGGGACTTCCAGGCTCTATAGTGATTTGGTTATTTTTATTTCAGGATTTAACTTTTCATCTATACGCTAGCTGCAGTATTATCTGAACATGTGTTATCCCTTCTCTTCTCCCTCTGTATATAGGGAACACATAACAGTGTGACATTAACATACAAGTTTGAGCAACATGAATTTGGGATTACTTCTGAGTCAGGGCTGCATTTACACATGACAGGCTAAACCACCATCAAATCTGGCTGTTCCAAACAAGTATCAGTTAAACCTTATTTTAAAGAAAATCCTCATGGAAAAGTCCCAGAGAACGTAAAAAATGACAAGTGTGCTGTATGTGTTTGGATGATTGTGTAGATTTCCTTGCTACAGTATTAGAGACGATGGTTAGAGACGGGGCTAAAATTCTTATGGAGTATTTCCCAGAGCACCCTGCCCCCCACCCTTGCCCAACATACTATAAAAATTCCAGGAGGGTTGAAAATATTTCCCAGAGCTCTGCTCTGGACAGCTCTGGCTGAATTTAAGCCCTGGTTAAAAAGACCTGTAGAAAGTATCTCCTTCCTTATTCAAGTCTATAGGGCTTCAGGGTAAAGTTAGAGAACAGTTAGAGACCTATAGAATCCTAGTGGTTCGTAGTGTTAGGGGCCCAATGCAGCAGTCCATCTCTGTTCAGCAGGACACTAAAACAAATACTTAAATGTTCTCTTGAGCTGGGCATCTAAATTCGTTAGTACTTCTCACCGAGGCCCTGTTCTCGCTCCCATTGAAGTCAACAGCAAAACTCAGTGGTGCAATGTCAGACCCTAAGAGAGTCACCTTTATAAATGCTCGAGAGAGATTTTATATTTTCTGTCTCTGCCTATGAAGTCCCAGGCTCCCTTCAGTCCTGTGATTCCAACTGGCCAGGCCTTAAATGGAGGGAAAATATATGAGTCATGCATTTGGAAACCTCTGAAGAGAACCTATCACAGCTTCCCCATGCATAACAGTATCACCACATTCAGGACCGATATCGTGGGGGAAGTAAGTGCCTTATTCCATTGTAAAGGAAATTCACTAGCCCAAGTTCTTCACCTCAGTAAAGTGAGATCTGGGAGTGAAATTCCATTTTTGAATGAAATAAGGAAACTTTGTTGTAGCCACGGACTGGACCCAGGGATTTTGTGTCCATATTGGCCCTGCTCCTGCACCCACTTAAATACATGTGTAACTTTACTCATGGAGGTAAGTTTACACACATGCTTACAGGCCTGTTGGACTGGGACCTTAGTTTCCTCCTCAGCCATCACGATCACTCCCAAGACACTGAAATAGGGTTTGGTAGAGACCTATTTGGTCACCTAGTTTCTGTCCCGGCAAGCCAGGATTTCTCCCTAGTGCCTCGTCGCTTTGGCTTTTACATATCAAGGTAACAGCACTCCCACCACTTTCCCTGGGAGACATTTGCCCATAAATCTTTTAGGAAGCTGGTCCTGCCAATTAGTCCAAGGTTGCCTTCCTTTTGTTGCCTCGTGCTCTTCGTTCCAGTGTAAATAATTCATCTCCCTGCCTGGTGTTTAAAACCTTCAAATCTAATTTGCCCTGCCTTTATTCCTGCTTTGCCGAGCTAGGACTATTCATTTACTGAAATCCTGCCTCTGGCACCTCCTCCTCCTGCTGCTCTTCTGCGAGCTACTCCCAGTTTGTCAGCTGATTGCTGGCAATGACGTGCTCATAGCTGTCGGTGGCATTCCAGGTACCAGCCAGAGACAGCTACCGACAGTGTCCACGGCCATCTGCCTACATGTGTGAGGCCAATGTCATACTGCAGACAGGGTGGGATGAGGCAATGTAGGGGTGGAGACATACCATGACACAGGGCGCCCTCATTCCCCCAGCCCCTCCTGGAGAGGAGGTGACAGAGAACCCCACTCTTCCCTCTAAAAGACTGAAGAACAGCAGCCTGGGGCTCCTTAGCCTCTCAGAACAGCATTTCCTCTGGAGAGGCAGGCCAGGCCCTTCTCCTTCTGCCACATACTCACAGCCCTGTGGAGTGGTATTGGCAGGGATGACAGAGAAGTGGATCTTGTGACCACCACCCCGGAGAGGCATGTGGATGTTCCCCTCTCAGAGCTATTGCTCCAGATGCTCTGCAGATTCACAGACTTTCCCCAAGTTTTTTCTTTTCAACCATGGGGGCTGGAAACTTAGTTTTAATTTAAATGAAAGCTGAGATTATGCTAGCTTTCAGAGTAGCAGCCGTGTTAGTCTGTATTCGCAAAAAGAAAAGGAGGACTTGTGGCACCTTAGAGACTAACCAATTTATTTGAGCATGAGCTTTCGTGAGCTACAGCTCACTTCATCAGATGCTCGCGAAAGCTCATGCTCAAATAAATTGGTTAGTCTCTAAGGTGCCACAAGTCCTCCTGTTCTTTTTGAGATTATGCTGTGATCACATGACTCCAGGACCTTTCCCTTTCCCCCCCAAACTCTATGTCGCTATGGAACTTTCTTTTGTCGTCTCTGATGTTTTCAAAACCTCCTGTTTCAATGTCCTCTGTAAATGCACCTGCTCTGGCATGTGAATGACTAGTGCAATGTAACTAAGGTGACAAATGCAGCATGATGCAGCCACAACTCTGTGCATTCAACTCTATGGGATACTAGTGTCAAAATCTGCAAGATCAGACTCTAAAGAGCTGATGTATTTTTGGCCTGGGGTTTCCCTCATAGAAGGGGGAGACTTCCAGGAGTTCCCTAGTTGAAATGATGCTGCTGGCAAACGCAGAATCTCAGGAAAAGAGAAAGTAATCATGTTGGTAGCAGTAGTGTGTGACTTTGCGCATGCCTGGAGACAAGGACGTTTGTGATAGCGGCTGGGGGCAGGTTTGGGGTGGAACAAGGCAAATAGGATATATCAGAGACAAACTACGCCCTACAGTAGGTTTGTGGGGAATTTCCTGAGGAGCCAAACGTTTTCAAAAAAGCACCTGACGCTTTTCTCCATATGCCTCAAGGGTGTTAGGACAGCCACCTTTGTCCCTTTGGCCTCGACCAAACCTGGAAGTGATGGAATAACGCGAGGAAGGTGCTTTATTTGAGCTTTCTAGCCCCGATTTACAGACGAGCAACGCAGACAGTTGAAATAAGTTTCCTGGAGCCAGGTTCTCAGCTGGCGTAAATCAGCTCAGCTATGCAGCTTGATGCCACTTGAGAATGGGACTAATTTTCAGAGGCTTAACTGAACCAAACCAACTCCTGATTCTGATTTCCCCTCAGTTTTAGAGCCATGTAACCAAACTGACTCATATGCACTTACTCCTGATAAAACCAGAGTTACAGAGAGCACAATCACACCTTGAACCTTTTGAAGCTAACTCATTGATTTCAAGTCCATGGAGAAGATGGGGCAGGGTGGATTGATTTAAATCAATGTGATTTAAATCACCAATTTAAATCATGATTTAAATTAGGAAGCAGAAAACCTTTGATTTAAATAATCAGTTTTAATTGAGTTTTGCAGTTATACTTTTTAATTATTTTCCTCCAGAGAGGTTGATTTTCACTGGTTGGTACCATTAAAACATTGATCTGCAACTAAATATAGTCTTTACCCTAAAATTGGTGTTTCTTTTTGCTAATCAGGATGATGTGGTAATCTATATACATTTATTTGAGCAACTATCTAGTTTAACTTATATTTGTTCACATTCTTATTTTTTACATTTTTTATTATGTTAGAAAATGGTAAATGAAGCATTTCTTATTTAATAGAGGATCAATAATAATTTGTGTCAAGTACTATTTGGATGGAAATTCAAATTTAATTTTAAATGCACCAAGACAGCATTTTAATTTTGTTTTTAAATGAATACCTTAAATTTTGCTGAATACATAAGAAAAAAGTTCTCCAAAAAAGTTTATCAAACTATGTTGTGCATTTAAAACTAGCTGATTTATTAAACAAAGGAAGTATCACCTGTAATTGGTGAAATGAACTGCTTGTTTCTAGTCACTATATACTTCAAGATTTTAGAACTAGTAGATCTCATTCTCTCAACTAATTTTTATTAATAAATTGAAAGAAGAAAACAAGCTTTTCTGCTTTTCAGTTCCCAATAAGTTTCTTAGCTTTGAATGAACTAGTCATTGAACTGAACTACTCGAATAAACTGAAATGATGAAAAGATTCTCTCTGCACCTGAACAAGAGGCTATTGCTGACAAAAAATGGTTTATCAACAAATTCTGGGTTCAGGTGTTTAGCCAGTGACTTCCCCCAGTTCTGTGGTCTGACATTCTCTAAAATTTGGCAGCAATTGTGCTATTGAATATTATTTTTGTAATTAATTTAAATAATGTTAATAGATTGTAATAATTTTAGGCCTCAATAGAGGTTGTCAGTTTCAAATTTAATTGTAAATTGCTTTCTTTAAAAAAAAATAAACCTGTAATTTAAATTTTAAAAGTACCACTTAAATCAAAATGTCCATATATATATATATATATATATATATATATATATAAAATTCCTCTCCACTTGACAGGAGCTGTTGCTAGTTTTAGGCTCTATATACTCCATGTTTTCTCTCAACTGATTCTAGTGCTTGGTGCTGTTGCCTAACGATTTTTCCCAGCAGTATGAGCATGCTGCTGCCCAACATAAAGAGAATTGAATTTCTTATTCAAAGTATGTTCTCTGGGGCTACAATTTCAGCCTGGACCATCAGAATCAATTTGCATAGACATCATTCTTTCTCTCCTAATGAATTAAAAATTAACCCACCAGTTGGTTTAGTTCAGTGATTTTCACCAGCTCTAATCTTTAGTAGTATATATTACAAATATTTCTTCCCAAGTATACAGGCTATCACTCCACTGGCATTGCTGTATTTTGTGTGTGTTTTTCTCCTGCAGTCTGCGTAAATATGTCAACAGTTGGTGTTCACATGGATCAACATTCTTTAAATACGTTGTTTTAGACTTTGCATGTGCATCCCAATGCTTAAAGTTAAGCCAATGTTGAAGTGTTTCCCTGAAAGGGGACAGATTTAGGTATGTGCTTAAGCACTTTGGTAAACTAGGGTCCCAGGGCCTATCTCAATATCCCCTCCTCCCCACAAATGCAGTATGCAAAACTGAGAATGGCATCCTCTTTTTGTTACACAACTGTATGCGTCACATCCATAAAACATCCCTGTGTAGGGAAGTGAACTGTGCAATGATAGAATTCACTAAAATATATCACACAAATGAAACAGGTTCATTGCATCATAGAATATCAGGGTTGGAGGGACCTCAGGAGGTCATCTAGTCCAACCCCCTGCTCAAAGCAGGACCAATCCCCAACTGAATCATCCCAGCCAGGGCTTTGTCAAGCCTGACCTTAAAAACTTCTAAGGAAGGAGATTCTACCACCTCCCTAGGTAATGCATTCCAGTGTTTCACCACCCTCCTAGTCAAAAAGTTTTTCCTAATATCCAACCTCAACCTCCCCCACTGCAACTTGAGACCATTACTCCTCGTTCTGTCATCTGCTATCACTAAGAACAGTCTAGATCCATCCTCTTTGGAACCCCCTTTCAGGTAGTTGAAAACCGCTATCAAATCCCCCATCATTCTTCTCTTCTGCAGACTAAACAATCCCAGTTCCCTCAGCCTCTCCTCATAAGTCATGTGTTCCAGTCCCCTAATCATTTTTTGTTGCCCTCTGCTGGACGTTTGCCAATTTTTCCCCATCCTTCTTGTAGTGTGCTGCCCAAAACTGGACACAGTACTCCAGATGAGGCCTCACCAATGTCGAATAGAGGGGAACGATCACATCCCTCGATCTGCTGGCAATGCCCCTACTTATACATCCCAAAATGCCATTGGCCTTTTTGGCAACAATGGCACACATATCACATATGCCTTCACACCCTTTGTAAAGAAATAGGAACAATGCTTGCCATAAATGTGCTTAAAAATAAGGGGCCTGTCAAGGTTCCTCCCCCACTCTGAACTCTAGGGTACAGATGTGGGGACCTTCATGAAAAACCTCCTAAGCTTATCTTTACCAGCTTAGGTCAAAACTTCCCCAAGGTACAAAATATTCCACCCGTTGTCCTTGGACTGGCCGCTACCACCACCAAACTAATACTGGTTACTGGGGAAGAGCTGTTTGGACGCGTCCTTCCCCCCAAAATACTTCCCAAAACCTTGCACCCCACTTCCTGGACAAGGTTTGGTAAAAAGCCTCACCAATTTGCCTAGGTGACTACAGACCCAGACCCTTGGATCTTAAGAACAATGAACAATCCTCCCAACACTTGCACCCCCCCTTTCCTGGGAAATGTTGGATAAAAAGCCTCACCAATTTGCATAGGTGACCACAGACCCAAACCCTTGGATCTGAGAACAATGAAAAAGCATTCAGTTTCTTACAAGAAGACTTTTAATAAAAATAGAAGTAAATAGAAATGAAGAAATCCCCACCTGTAAAATCAGGATGGTAGATATCTTACAGGGTAATTAGATTCAAAAACATAGAGAACCCCTCTAGGCAAAACCTTAAGTTACAAAAAAGACACACAGACAGAAATAGTTATTCTATTCAGCACAATTCTTTTCTCAGCCATTTAAAGAAATCATAATCTAACACATACCTAGCTAGATTACTTACTAAAAGTTCTAAGACTCCATTCCTGGTCTATCCCCGACAAAGACAGACTATAGACAGACACACAGACCCTTTGTTTCTCTCCCTCCTCCCAGCTTTTGAAAGTATCTTGTCTCCTCATTGGTCATTTTGGTCAGGTGCCAGCGAGGTTACCTTTAGCTTCTTAACCCTTTACAGGTGAGAGGAGCTTTCCCCTGGCCAGGAGGGATTTCAAAGGGGTTTACCCTTCCCTTTATATTTATGACAGGGCCAATTTCAAAGACTTAAACTTATTAGAAAAAGCTGCCACCATAAGAGCTACCCCAGGGCCTCCTGTTAAGCTCTAATTCTATCTGTACCCAAATCAGCAGAGTTCATTCTAATGGCTCTAGCAATGAAGGTGGTTTCCAGGACAAGGATTATTAGTCAAGGGTCTCATCCATGTATTTCAGCATGCATATCATAAGAATGGCCATAGTAGGTCAGACCAATGGTCGTTTTAGGCCAGTATCCTGTCTTCTGACAGCAGCCAGCGCCAGACTCTTCAGAGAGAATGAACAGAACAGGGCAATCGATTGATCCATTCCCTGTCATCCAGTCCCAGCTTTTGGCAATCAGAGGTTTAGACAACCTAGAGCATGAGGCGGCGTCCCTGCCAAACATGGTTAATAGGTCCATAAGCGGCTATCTTCCAGTAACTTATCTAGTTCTTTTCTGAACCCAGTCGTACTTTTGGCCTTCACAACATCCCCTAGCAATCAGTTCCACAGGTTCCATAGGTGTGAAGAAATACCTCCTTTAGTTTGTTTTAAACCTGCTGCCCGTTAGTTTCATTGGGTGACCCCGGTTGTGATGTTACATGAAGGGATGAATACCACTTCCTTATTCAATTTCTCTAGACCATTCCTGATTTTCTCTTGACCGTTCCTGATTTTCTAGACCGCTATGATATCCCTCCTCAGTTTTCTCTTGTCTAAGCTGAATAGTCCCAGCCTTTTTCATCTCTCCTCATACAGAAGCTGTTTTATACCATTCATTATTTTTGCTCTTCTCTGAACCTTTTCAATTCTAATAGATTGTTTTTGAGATGGGGTGACCAGAACTGCACACAGTATTCAAGATGAAGGTGTACCATGGAGTTATAGACGGGCATTATGATATTTTCTGTTTTATCTGACTCTTTCCTAATGGTTCCGAACAATTCTTACCCTTTTTGAGCAATTTTTTTTCAGTGAACTATCCCCAATGACTCCAAGATCTCCTTCTTGAGTGGCAACAGCTACTTTAGACCCCATCATTTAGTATGTATAGTTGGGATTATGTTTTCCAATGTGCATTACTTTGCATTTATCAACAATGAATTTTATCTGCCATTTTGTTGCTCAGTCTCCCAGTTTAGTAAAACCCTTTTGTAACCCTTTGCACTCAGCTTTGGACTTAACTATCTTGAGTAATTTTGTACCATCTTCAAATTTTCCCACCTCACTGTTTACCCCTTTTTCCAGATTATTTATGAATATGTTGAATAGGATTGGTCTTCTGAAACCTGGCCATTTATTCTTCCCTTTGTTTCCTACCTTTTAACCAGTTACCAATCCATGGGAGCACCTTCCCTCTTATCCCATGACAGCTTACTTTGCTTAAGAGCCTTTCGTTTGGGACCTTGTCAAAAGCTTTCTGAAAGTCCAACTACATTTTATGCATGGAATCTTCCTTTTCCACATGCTTGCTGACACCCTGAAAGAATTCTAATAAGTTGGCGAGGCATGATTTCCCTTTACAAAGGTTATGTTGACTTTTCCCAACACATCATGTTTATCAATGTGTCTGATAATTTTGTTCTTTATTATAGTTTCAACTAATTTGCCTGGTACTGAAATTATGTTTACTGGCCTGTAATTGACAGGATTGCCTCTAGAGCCTTTAAAAAAAAATCTGTGTTACATTAACTATCCTCCAGTCATCTGCCACAGAGGCTAATTTAAGTGATACTTCACGTTACCACAGTTAGTAGTTCTGCAATTTCATATTTGAGTTCCTTCAGAACTCTTGGGTAAACACCATCGGGCCCTGGTGATTTATAACTGTTTAATTTATTAATTTGTTCCAAAACCGCCTCTACTGATGCTTCAATCTGGGACAGTTCCTCTGATTTGTCACCTAAAAATGAATGGCTAAGGTGTGGGAATCTTCCTCACATCCTCTGCAGTGAAGACTGGTGCAAAGAATTCATTCATTCATCCATTCTCTCCAATGGCCTTGACCTCCTTGAGTGCTCCTTTAATATTTAGATAATTCATTAGCCCCACTGACTGTCTGGCAGGCTTCCTGCTTGTGATGCATTCTAAAAAAATGCGGTTAGTTTTTGTATCTTTTGCTAGTTGCTCTTTAAATACATTTTTAGCCTGCCTAATTGTACTTTTCCTTTCCAGAGTATATGCTCCTTTTTAATTCTCCTTACTAGGATTGGACTTTCCATTTTTAAAGGAGACATTTTATCTTTAACCACCTCTGTTACTTTGCTGGTTCGCAGCAATGACTTTTTGTTTTGACCCTCTGACTGATTTTTATATAAAGAGTCATAGAATCAAAGAATATCAGGGTTGGAAG
Source organism: Caretta caretta (assembly GCF_965140235.1). Taxonomy (NCBI): domain Eukaryota; kingdom Metazoa; phylum Chordata; order Testudines; family Cheloniidae; genus Caretta; species Caretta caretta. The sequence continues at coordinate 131,054,210 of NC_134211.1, read as the reverse complement.
GGACCTCAGGAGGTCATCTAGTCCAACCCCCTGCTCAAAAGCAGGACCCATACCCAATTAAATCATCCCAGCCAGGGCTTTGTCAAGCCTGACCTTAAAAACTTCTAAGGAAGGAGATTCCACCACCTCCCTAGGCAACGCATTCCAGTGTTTCACCACCCTCCTAGTGAAAAAGTTTTTCCTAATATCCAACCTAAACCTCCCCCACTGCAACTTGAGAACATTACTCCTTGTCCTGTCCTCTTCCACCACTGAGAATAGTCTAGAACCATCCTCTCTGGAACTACCTCTCAGGTAGTTGAAAGCAGCTATCAAATCCCCCCTCATTCTTCTCTTCTGCAGACTAAACAATCCCAGTTCCCTCAGCCTCTCCTCATAAGTCATGTGTTCCAGACCCCTAATCATTTTTGTTGCCCTTCGCTGGACTCTCTCCAATTTATTCACATCCTTCTTGTAGTGTGGGGCCCAAAACTGGACACAGTACTCTACATGAGGCCTCCCCAATGTCAAATAGAGGGGGACGATCACGTCCCTCGATCTGCTCGCTATGCCCTTCTTATACATCCCAAAATGCCATTGGCCTTCTTGGCAACAAGGGCACACTGCTGGCTCATATCCAGCTTCTCGTCCACTGTCACCCCTAGGTCCTTTTCCGCAGAACTGCTGCCGAGCCATTCGGGACCTAGTCTGTAGCTGTGCATTGGGTTCTTCCGTCCTAAGTGCAGGACCCTGCACTTATCCTTATTGAACCTCATCAGATTTCTTTTGGCCCAATCCTCCAATTTGTCTAGGTCCCTCTGTATCCTATCCCTGCCCTCCAGCGTGTCTACCACTCCTTCCAGTTTAGTATCATCCGCAAATTTGCTGAGAGTGCAATCCACACCATCCTCCAGATCATTTATGAAGATATTGAACAAAACCGGCCCCAGGACCGACCCCTGGGGCACTCCACTTGACACCGGCTGCCAACTAGACATGGAGCCATTGATCACTACCCGTTGAGCCCGACAATCTAGCCAACTTTCTACCCACCTTATAGTGCATTCATCCAGCCCATACTTCCTTAACTTGCTGACAAGAATACTGTGGGAGACCGTGTCAAAAGCTTTGCTAAAGTCAAGATACAATACATCCACTGCTTTCCCTTCATCCACAGAACCAGTAATCTCATCATAGAAGGCGATTAGATTAGTCAGGCATGACCTTCCCTTGGTGAATCCATGCTGACTGTTCCTGATCACTTTCCTCTCATGCAAGTGCTTCAGGATTGATTCTTTGAGGACCTGCTCCATGATTTTTCTGGGGACTGAAGTGAGGCTTACTGGCCTGTAGTTCCCAGGATCCTCCTTCTTCCCTTTTTTAAAGATTGGCACTACATTAGCCTTTTTCCAGTCATCCGGGACTTCCCCCGTTCACCACGAGTTTTCAAAGATAATGGCCAATGGCTCTGCAATCACAGCTGCCAGTTCCTTTAGCACTCTCGGATGCAATTCATCCGGCCCCATGGACTTGTGCACGTCCAGTTTTTCTAAATAGTCCCTAACCACCTCTTTCTCCACCGAGGGCTGCCCATCTATTCCCCATGTTGTGATGCCCAGCGCAGCAGTCTGGGAGCTGACCTTGTTTGTGAAGACAGAGGCAAAAAAAGCATTGAGTACATTAGCTTTTTCCACATCCTCCGTCACTAAGTTGCCTCCCTCATTCATTAAGGGACCACACTTTGCTTGGCTTTCTTCTTGTTGCCAACATACCTGAAGAAACCCTTCTTGTTACTCTTAACATCTCTCGCTAGCTGCAGCTCCAGGTGCGATTTGGCCCTCCTAATTTCATTCCTACATGCCCAAGCAATATTTTTATACTCTTCTCTGGTCATATGTCCAACCTTCCACTTCTTGTAAGCTTCTTTTTTATGCTTAAGATCTGCTAGGATTTCACCGTTAAGCCAAGCTGGTAGCCTGCCATACTTACTATTCTTTTGACTCATCGGGATGGTTTGTCCCTGTAACCTCAACAGGGATTCCTTGAAATACAGCCAGCTCTCCTGGACTCCTTTCCCCTTCATGTTAGTCCCCCAGGGGATCCTACCCATCTGTTCCCTGAGAGAGTCGAAGTCTGCTTTCCTGAAGTCCAGGGTCCGTATCCTGCTGCTTACCTTTCTTCCCTGTGTCAGGATCCTGAACTCAGGATTATTATTTCATTAATTAATATTATTTAATTTGAGCTTCTATTATGGGGTTTTTAAATATTTTTTATGCAGCATTCAGACATTTCACTCTTGCGACTCTTCCTCTTAATTTCTGTATAACCAGCTTCCTCTTTTTTGTGTAGTTCCTCTTTTGAAGTTAAATGCTGCTGTGGTAGGTTTCTTTGGTATTTCCCCCCACAAGCATGTTACGTTTAATTACATTATGGTCACTGTAACCAAGAGGTTCATCTGTATTCACCTCTTGAATCAGATCCTGTGCGCCACTTAGTACTATATTAAGAACTTTACCCCCCAACGGGTTCCAGAACTAGCTGATCCAAAAAGCAGTCATTAAAAGCGTCTAGAAATTTTATCTCTGCCTCCTGTCCTGAAGTGACATGTACCCAATCAGTATGGGGATAGCTGAAATCCCACACTAATATTCTGCTTTTCTGTTTCTGTAGCTTCTCTAATCTCCTTGAGCATTTCACAATAATCATCACAATCCTGGTCAAGTGGTAAACAGTATATTCCTAATGCTATACTCTTATTATTCAAGCATGGACTTTCTATCCACAGAGATTCTTTGGTACAGTTTAGTACATTTAAGATTTTTTCTATATTTGCTTCTATGCTTTCTGTCACATACAGTGCCACTCCCCCAGCATGACCTACTCTCTCATTCCAATAAATTTTGTTCCATGGTATTACCATATCCCATTGATTATCTTCATTCCACCAAGATTCTGTGCTTCCTGTTACCTCAATATCCTCATTTAATGCCAGGCACTCAAGTTCACTTATCTTAGTATTTACACTTCTAGCATTTGTATTATAACCATTTCTAACATGTGTGAATATTTAGTTATCTGCCTTATGGCAATTTACCATGCAGTTCTCCCAGTCACTGCAAACCCAGCTATCTAAGTTTCTGTATAATCAAACCCCAAATTACTATTACCTGACTCTTTGTAATAACTGGGGTCCCCTCCCCTGGAGAGGTATCCTTGGTGCAAGAGGATACCATGACATCATCTGGAAGGTACTAACTATAGGACTGATTTCCCTCCACTGCAGCCTGATGTTCTCCTTCCTCCTAAACAGCAAAGAGGCTGTCAGACTGGAAGTGGGGCCATTCCACCGTTTTCCTGAAAGACTATATATTGTAAAGGGGCAAGGCCAGATATCTATAGAAAAGTAGTGGGAGATAGATATATTAGCTCCAGACTAAACAAATCCCTGGTACCAGGTTAAGTGAAATGGCAGCTGCTCCAGGTCAATTAAGACACCTGGGGCCAATTAAGAACTTTCCAGAAGGCAGGGAGAAGGCTAGGTTGATTGGGACACCTGAAGCCAATCAGGGGCTGGCTGAAACTAGTTAAAAGCCTCCCAGGCAGTCAGGTGGGTGTGCATGTCAGGAGCAGTGGGAGGAAGTTGTGCTGTTGGAGAGGCTGAGCAGTACACACCATGTCAGGCACAAGGAAGGAGGCCCTGAGGTAAGGGTGAAGTGGAGCTTGAGGAAGCGAGGGCTGCTGTGGGGGAAGTAGCCCAGGGAATTGTACATGTCATGTTTCTAAAAGGTCAGCTACCATAGCTGATACTATTAGGGTCCCTAGGCTGGAGCCTGGAGTAGATGGTGGGCCCAGGCTCCCCCCCCCCAACCTTTGCCCCCTGATTAATCACTGAGACTGGGAGACAACAGAGACTGTGCAAAGAAGGATAACTTCTCCTCACCTCCCTTGCAGGCTTATGATGAAAATGGCTCAGTAGACTGTGACCCTTGTCTCTAGAGAAAGAAGGGTTACGTGGAGGGTCATAGTGAGCCTCTGAGGCTAGCGAAATCTGCCAGGAAACGCAGGACCCCTGGAGGCAAGGACAGGGCTTTGTCACTATATATATACAGTTCAGCCACTCTGTCTCAAGAGCCTGTACTTTGTCTTTGAGGGCCATGAGTTGCTTGCACGAATTGCACATGTACACCACCTACCCACAAGACAGGTAACCAGACATGCTGCATTCAGTGCAGTAAACTGGATAGCCCCCACTTTACAGGCAGAAATCCAGCAGCATTCTCTTTTACTCTTGTGGTTTTGTTGTTCTTTGTTTTTTGGCAGTGTTGTTGGCCTAAGTTTAGAGTATTTTTGGTTAGGTATAGCTGGCTCTCACCCTCCCCCTCTAAACTCTCTCATAAAATTCCCAGTTGCTGCTCCTGCTCATTAGCAAAACAGATCTGGATATTCTCCACCCCCTCTGCACTACTAACTCCTGGTCAGATTATTAAAGTTCCTGGCATCATGATGAACTGAACTATTAAACTTGGAGAGTGGTCAGTTTAGATGAGCTATTACCAGCAGGAGAGTGAGTTTGTGTGTGTATGGGGGTGGGGGGGATGTGAGAAAACCTGGATCTATGCAGGAAATAGCCCGACTTGATTATGTAAAGAGTTGTCACTTTGGATGGGCTAGCACCAGCAGGAGAGTGAATTTGTGTGGGGGGGTGGAGGGTGAGAAAACCTGGATTTGTGCTGGAAATGGCCCACCTGTTGATCACTTTAGATAAGCTATTACCAGCAGGACAGTGGGGTGGGAGGAGGTATTGTTTCATATTCTCTGTGTGTATATAAAGTCTGCTGCAGTTTCCACGGTATACATCTGATGAAGTGAGCTGTAGCTCACGAAAGCTCATGCTCAAATAAATTGGTTAGTCTCTAAGGTGCCACAAGTACTCCTTTTCTTTTTGCGAATACAGACTAACACGGCTGTTCCTCTGAAACCTGAACTATTCATAGCCATTAATTTTTTCAGGGGCTTTTGCCTGTTTGCCAGATGTAGGAAAAGTGTCTTTTTAAAACCATGGTCATTATTCAGCATTTTTGCAAGATTTGTGTATTTTGTTGGGGGGCAGAGTTGGAGTTTTTGGGGGAGCAGATATCTGATTGCAAATAAGGAAATGAATGTTAAGGAGGAAGCCATCTCCCTAGAATGTATTAAACCTGCCTCCCTGTCGACAAAGCAGGTCTAGAACCAGGCCCCTCCACATTTGGAACAGGGGGAAGGCTAGAGCATGACTGAGCGGTAGCTGCCACCCTCCATCTGAAAAACCCCTTCCGTTCCATTAGGTGTTCCTTGCAGAGGGTCACTTGGCCCTCCATCTCCCCTTTGTGAGCAACTGCAACCCAATCCTGCAGCACCTGGGCTCACACCTCACCTGCCTGCTCCCTTTCAGGTGCAGCCACACCCAGTCTCATGCCACAAGGACAGGACCCAGGCAAGGGGATCATAGAATCCTAGAATATCAGGGTTGGAAGGGACCTCAGGAGGTCATCTAGTCCAACCCCCTGCTCAAAGGGCTGGGGGCTGTCACTAGGGATGCAAAGGAGTGGGAGATCAGGAGACAACCAGGGGTTAGTGGCTCTAGAAAGGGGCCCTTGGTGCCCCCCCCCCATCACCTCTGGCTGCCTCCTGTGGAGGAAACATTAGTCCTGGACTGCTTCCCCCTGCAGGGAGGGGAGTTTGAAGGATTGCAGGTATCAAACCCAGGCCCGCAGGCAGTGCCCAGATCATGACCACTACCCAGCAGCTCACTTGAGTAACGAGGGAAGGGCCCAGAGCGGGGTTACCTCGCAGAGGGCCCTGCCCCCAGGCTCCCAATTGGGGAAAAAATCCAGCTCCCTTTATTGGAGGAGGGGCTCTAATATATAAACCAGGAAGTAAGAGAGGACCTTGTTTGAGCAATTAGCGGAATCCTTGGCTGGCTGCTACTATGGACCCCTCCTACCTACCTGACTCCTGGTCCCTGCCTCCCCAGGCCTGCCCCCAGTCCCCGCCTCCCCAGCTGCTCCTGGTTCCTGTCCTCCAATCCCAGACCCCTGTCTTCTCCCAGTTCCTGCTGTCCTGCCCTACTCCTCTGCCTTACCTACTCTGGCTTTGACCCTCAGCTTGCTAGCTAATGCTGTCTTCGGTTTTGACCCTTGACTCTGACCACTAAGCCTGACTCCATCTCTAGCCACTAGACCTGACCTCCCACACCCTGGTCATTACAGGGAGCCCCCTTCACACTGGTGAAAGGCAAAGTTGTCTGACCCGCCACCACTAAGAAAAGCTCCTAAGAAGCAGAGCACTTCTTTTCAGCCTGATGGGACGATCCCCTCACTCCTATCCGAAGGAGTACTTATTTAATTTTCTTTGTGTCAACTCTGCATCCTCCTCTTGTGCACTCACCCCTGCTCCTCATACCACTCGGGCTGAAGCTCTGAAAATTGAATTCAAAATAGTCACTACTGGACTTCCAGTTCCACATCAGGAAAGGTCACAATATTTTGTTTCCATAAGATACTTATGGATACTTTGAAATTTCTTAAATGATACATTTCGGTATTTTTATTACATGGTAAACTGTGAAATTTTGGCTTTGGGTAGGGATGGTGTCCCTAACCTTTGTTTGCCAGAAGCTGGGAATGGGCGACAAGGGATGAATCACTTGAAGATTACCTGTTCTGTTCACTGCGTCTGGGGCACCTGGCATTGGCCACTGTCAGAAGACAGGAACTTGGCTAGATGGACCTTTGATCTGACCGAGTATGGCTGCTCTTATGTTCATCCCAATTTGGATTGAAAAATCTTGAAGTGGTGGAATTTGACATAGGATGGAAAGTCCATTTATCCTACCAGCTCTATTGAAACCCATTTGAATCATAGAATATCAGGGTTGGAAGGGACCTCAGGAGGTCATCTAGTCCAATGCCCTGCTCAAAAGCAGGACCCATACCCAATTAAATCATCCCAGCCAGGGCTTTGTCAAGCCTGACCTTAAAAACTTCTAAGGAAGGAGATTCCACCACCTCCCTAGGCAACGCATTCCAGTGTTTCACCACCCTTCCAGTGAAAAAGTTTTTCCTAATATCCAACCTAAACATCCCCCACTGCAACTTGAGACCATTACTCCTTGTCCTGTCCTCTTCCACCACTGAGAATAGTCTAGAACCATCCTCTCTGGAACCACCTCTCAGGTAGTTGAAAGCAGCTATCAAATCTCCCCTCATTCTTTTCCGCAGACTAAACAACCCCAGTTCCCTCAGCCTCTCCTCATAAGTCATGCGTTCCAGTCCCCTAATCATTTTTGTTGCCCTTCGCTGGACTCTCTCCAATTTATCCACATCCTTCTTGTAGTGTGGGGCCCAAAACTGGACACAGTACTCCAGATGAGGCCTCACCAATGTCGAATAGAGGGGAACGATCACATCCCTCGATCTGCTGGCTATGCCCCTACTTATACATCCCAAAATGCCATTGGCCTTCTTGGCAACAAGGGCACACTGCTGACTCATATCCAGCTTCTTGTCCACTGTCACCCCTAGGTCCTTTTCCGCAGAACTGCTGCCTAGCCATTCGGGCCCTAGTCTGTAGCTGTGCATTGGGTTCTTCCGTCCTAAGTGCAGAACCCTGCACTTATCCTTATTGAACCTCATGAGATTTCTTCTGGCCCAATCCTCCAATTTGTCTAGGTCCCTCTGTATCCTATCCCTGCCCTCCAGCATATCTACCACTCCTCCCAGTTTAGTATCATCCGCAAATTTGCTGAGAGTGCAATCCACACCATCCTCCAGATCATTTATGAAGATATTGAACAAAACCGGCCCCAGGACTGACCCTGACAATGTTGACACATTGTGCAAACATATTTTAATGTATAGGTTTTTCCTCAAACTTAACCACTGTGTTTTTTATTGCTGCTCTCTGATTGCATTACTGTAAAGTTAAAAACAGAAAGAAGGAAATCTACAAGATTTCAAGATAGCTATATTAACATTTCCAGTGGAAAATGTCATGTAAACACATTTGCATGAATGTTCACAAGATTTTCAGTGAAATATTCTTGCGAACAAAACCGAACCTCACTATTGCAGATATTCCTGGGACATTTTTAAAAGGGGTCATGAATACCATCAAAGTAAACGTGTGGGTCTGATTCCAATTAATCCTTGCAAATACTATTTTGCATTCACTTAGCTCTACTCAGGACACAGTATTGAAATCACTATCACTTGGTTATTTCTGGACTAAAGTCTTTCAACTACAGCAAAGGCAACCTGAATAAAAGAAAAGGAGTACTTGTGGCACCTTAGAGACTAACCAAATTTATTTGAGCATAAGCTTTCGTGAGCTTCTGCTCACTTCATCGGATGCACACTGTGGAAAGTGTAGAAGATCTTTTACACTTTCCACAGTACGCATCCGATGAAGTGAGCTGTAGCTCACGAAAGCTTATGCTCAAATAAATTGGTTAGTCTCTAAGGTGCCACAAGTACTCCTTTTCTTTTTGCGAATACAGACTAACACGGCTGTTACTCAGAAACCTGAATAAAAGATACTCTGAGCTGACCTTTTAGGTGGAAGCTACTGTATTTCCACTGTGGAGAAAGAGAAGCAACGTTAAAGCCAGTATTCTGAAGCCAGAGGTCTGCCTCCTTTTTGGAGCAGAGTCACAGGTTTCATTCAACTGTGAGAGCTGTGGTGTTCATGGGAATTATAAAGGGAATCCTTCAGAAACATCCTAATATAAGGATAGAAGCTTCAATGGCTATCTGAGGTGAACGTGACACCTCCTTGATTGCCCACAACTATCAAACTCACGAAGGAGGGATTCTCCATCCATCAGGGCTTCTGTCAAACCATGTGCCACCTAGGGGAGTGACAGAGCCCCTTGATGATAGCTGAAGACAGCCCACACCACAGTGAGGGAGGAATGAGGGTTCTCCCAACCTGGAGAGAGAGCACAAAGGCAGGCCATTGACTACTGGTTGTATTCATGAGCAGTCAGAAGAATGGTCCCATCTCCTCAACTACTCTGCAAATCTCTGCTATGAGGTTTTCACTCTTTGGTTGTGCATAGCTGGCTAGCCTTCCCCTTGGATTTATCCACTCAATGACTCCTGGTGGCCATGAACCAAAAAGTGGAGGAGATTTTCTACTGATGAATCCCATCCCTTTAAGATCTTTCCATGTGGGGTACAAATAAATTGAAATTAAAGTAAGGCTCATTTAGTTCCCGCATAAACACTGCCTAACACAACATCTTTACAATACAAATTAGGAGCATTGAACAAATAATGGGTTACTCATACAAAGTGATTAACTTCTCCAGTGTCAAGTCAGTCAACTAGAAGCCCTTTGCTAATCATAAATCATTTACATTCTATTCAAATGAAGGTGCCTGCCAGAAATAGCAGTTAGCCCTGGGTGCTCTGCCAGGTGACACTAATGGCATTGATTACGTCTCAGTCACAGACACCTCTGACTAATCTGAGCTTGTTTGATTGTGACTGTTCATCTTCTCACTCCCACGGCTCCATCAACACCCTGCAGAGCACTTCACTCTCTAAATAACTGTCCCCCATTGCTGAAATCAACCGTGTGCCATGTAAAATTAAATGCATAAATCCACCTATTAGAGTGACAAAACTCCCAAGGAAATAAACTCCACGTAGGCGTCGGCTGATTTCCAAGTGTTCTTTTCCACACAGGAAAAAGGAGGCTCCCTCATCCCCGAAGGATGAGAAACAATGGCTCCAATTTTGGGGAGTGGAAGGGTTAAATCAGAGTGACTTTTCCAGTTACTCAGGCTTGGCATGCCATTTCCTGGCATTTCAGCACTTGATCACACAGCCTTAATGCACTCGTAAAGCCAAAGCTGTTGTGGGTGTATTTTTAAAATGTAATTTCTTACGTTTCTTCAAAAGCAAAAAAATTCCACAATCTGCATCTGTTTGGCTGGCCCCCACTGAAATCTCCTGTCCTGTGAACACTACAGAGCTGTACCCCATTCAGGGCTTGTCCAAAGCCCACAGAACTCCTTCCACTGACATCAACAAGCTCTGAATCAGGTCTTAAATTAGCCATGCATCTTTGTTAGCAGTACACATAGGGATAATGTGGTCTTCTTTTGCTGGGAAGTCTGGCCCAAAAGCACTCAGCCAATTTCACCAGAACTCAAGGGCACTTTTCAATTTGCAGCCTGTTTTCTGGCTGACTTTCAACTGTCTGCACCCCATTGTTTTGTTGCTGGAAATGTTTAAAAGAAAAGGTTACATATTTTATTTTATTTTTTTCTTTTTATAATGGTAAAAGTACATGTATTTCCCTCTCCTCCCAGGAGAAAGTTCTCTACAGCTCTCTCTTTATAGCAAACCTGACTGATTTGTCATTGATCCTGACAAACACACCCTAACAATTCCATTCTAAAAAACAGGGATTTTTCACGTATTGACCTTAGCTAGGTTATTGTGTCCATCTATCTACCTACCTAACCTACCTTTCATTAAATAAATTGGAACGGTCTCGGAGCTCAAAATGAGTGATGCTCCATTTAGAGCTTGTTCAACTGTTTTTTGAAAAATCGGAAAAAACAAAAAGCAGAGAAATCAAACACGCTGGCAACAAAGTCAGCAAACCACAAATGTTTTCACTTAGCAGCTGATGAGCAAAAGTTACTTTGAGCTCCTATTTATCAGCAATCTATGCCAAGGAATATACTGTACATCAAACTCCTGGGCACTATTTATGGAAGAAGCACAAGTGGAAATAAAGGTGGCAAGTGTATGCTGCCGTGTATCTGTAGTTTGATGGGTACTTTTATTTCTGAAATGTCTAATTTGTTGCATGTTATTGTGTTTTGTGAAAAGACAGTACCAGTAGACTGCATGCTTTCAGCCTCTGCTTTTTCTAATTTAAGGTTTCACTTGCACACCAGGAACATTAGCCCTGGATGTTTGTAAAACATGTTTAATTTTGACAGATTCATAGATTTTAAGGCTAGAAGGGTCCATAGTGAGCAACACTGAACTCCCACATAACAGAGACCATAGAATTTCACCCAGTGATTTCTACATCTAGCACATAAGGTTATCCAAAGTGGTGCCAAAAGGAGGATAAAATAAAAGAGGGTGGATTTTTCTTTGCAGAACAAAATTAACAACAACAAAATAGGCATTATTTGCTTGGACCGCAGTCATTGGGGAGCTTTGTTGCTGCCCTCATTAATATGCTGTTAAGACAACTGAGATATGGAAAACACTGAGTGTGACAATGCAAACGGAAAGTCTGATGATGACTGAATGTGAGGAAAAAGCTGTACTATGTTCCAAGAAATTCTGCCAGGGCCCAGTCGGGAAAGTTGCTGAGTGTTCACAACTCCCAGTGACTTAAGCAGGAATTGAGCATGCTTAGCACGGTGCAGGACCACCTACTAAGGCGTGCAGTAAAAAGAGTCAGAGAGTTTAGGGTGAGAAGGGACCACTAGCTCATCTACAAGCCACCAACACTAAACCCAACAACCAAAATGGGACAAAAGTACTACAACCCACAGGAGACTACACAAGATCTCATGATCTTTGTGTGAAGCTTTTGTGCAACTAACAAAAAAAGGCTTGCATTGCTCTTGGTCAGTAAAAATACAGCCCCAAATTGCACCCAGACAGAAGCGCATCGTGATTATTTTTAATGTTGGCTGCCTGAAATTTAATTGCACTGAAGCTTTTTTCTTTTTAATCGTTAGCAAAATCTGTCGCTTCTCTTTCCTCAGGAAGCTGCACCTGCATGCCAAGGAACGTCAGCTTCAATCAGAACTAAGTGAAAGGCTATATTGTAAACATTCAATAAGCTGGCAAATCACAGGCATCAAATACATTATACTAATATGCACAGGAAATGTTTCACTACTCCCAAGATCTCCAAATGGCTTATGTGAAGCAAAACACGCAAAAACACTCTAAACATTTGGCCCATTTGATTCACCCCCCACCATCCTGTAAACATGTTCTCCTCAGAAACAGCCTGAAGGTAGCAGGAGAAGAAAGGAATAGGTGGAAACATCTCCTATCACAGAAAATGTTACACAACCGGTACAGGTCTGACCATTAGAACGGAGACTGGAGTGGGGCTGAAGGAAACGACTGAGGGAGGGTGAGTGGAACTGAGTGATGGGATAAGAGACTGGAGGGAGAGAACTGGGGGCAAGAATGGGAAATTAATGGACCAGGAAGAGGGCTAGAATTAATGGAGGATAATGCAGAGGGGGGTTAGAGTTGATGGGCTTTTGGTGGGAGCACTGATGTACTTGCTGGGGGAAAACTGACGAAGTGTCAGGGAACAGATGGGAACTGAGATAAGACAGTTACCTTATCCATAACCGGTGTTCTTCGAGATGTGTTGCTCATGTCTATTCCACAATAGGTGTGCGTGCTTGCCACGTGCACCGGTGCCAGAAGTTTTCCCCTAGCAGTACCCGTGGGGGGGGAGCGCCCCCCACGACTCCTAGAGTGGCTCCTCCATGGCACGGTATAAAGGGCACTGTGCACTCCCCCCACCCTTAGTTCCTTCTTGCCAGACAACTCCGAGAGAGGGGAAGGAGGGAGGGGTGTGGAATAGCCATGAGCGACACATCTCGAAGAACACCAGTTACAGAAAAGGTAACCGTCTTTTCTTCTTCGAGTGATTGCTCATGTGTATTTGTCATAAATATAAAGGGAAGGGTAAACCCCTTTGAAATCCCTCCTGGCCAGGGGAAAGCTCCTCTCACCTGTAAAGGGTTAAGAAGCTAAAGGTAACCTCGCTGGCACCTGACCAAAATGACCAATGAGGAGACAAGATACTTTCAAAAGCTGGGAGGAGGGAGAGAAACAAAGGGTCTGTGGGTCTGTCTATATGCTGGTTTCTGCCGGGGATAGACCAGGAATGGAGTCTTAGAACTTTTAGTAAGTAATCTAGCTAGGTATGTGTTAGATTATGATTTCTTTAAATGGCTGAGAAAAGAACTGTGCTGAATAGAATAACTATTTCTGTCTGTGTATCTTTTTTGTAACTTAAGGTTTTGCCTAGAGGGGTTCTCTATGTTTTTGAATCTAATTACCCTGTAAGATATCTACCATCCTGATTTTACAGGGGGGGGGGTTCTTTATTTCTATTTACTTCTATTTTTATTAAAAGTCTTCTTGTAAGAAAACTGAATGCTTTTTCATTGTTCTCAGATCCAAGGGTCTGGGTCTGTAGTCACCTAGGCAAATTGGTGAGGCTTTTTACCAAACCTTGTCCAGGAAGTGGGAGCAAGGTTTTGGGAAGTATTTTGGGGGGAAAGATGCGTCCAAACAGCTCTTCCCCAGTAACCAGTATTAGTCTGGTGGTGGTAGCGGCCAATCCAAGGACAAAGGGTGGAATATTTTGTACCTTGGGGAAGTTTTGACCTAAGCTGGTAAAGATAAGCTTAGGAGGTTTTTTATGCAGGTCCCCACATCTGTACCCTAGAGTTCAGAGTGGGGGAGGAACCTTGACAGTATTCCACAATAGGTGATTCCAAGCTATGTCTGTTGGTGGGAGGAGTTCACAAGTTCCCAGGATGGAGGACAACCCTGCCGAACTCAGGGTCATGATCGCATAGTGCAAGGTGAATGTGTGAACCGAAGACCACGTGGCAGTCCTACAAATGTCCTGGATGGGGACGTGGGCCATGAAGACAGCCTACGAGGCCTGTGCCCAAGTCGAGTGTGCCTTCACAATGGGTGGCGGGGGGACAACCGCCAGCTCATAGCAGGAACGGATGCACAAAGTGATCCGATTGGAAAGCCGATGAGTGGAAATTGGCTAGCCCCTCACGCGCTCAGCCGAGGCGATGAACAGTTGAAAGGACTTTCTGAACAGCTTGGTTCACTCAAGGTAGAAAGCCAGAGCCTGCCACACATTGAGCATGTGGAGACAGCACTCCTCACTGGACGCATGAGGCTTGGGGCAGAGAACCGATAGAAAAATATCTTGACCCATGTAGTAGGCGGAGACCACCTTCGGGAGGAACGTGGGGTGTGGGCGGAGCTGGACTTTGTCCTTATGAAAGACTGTATGGCGGCTCTGAGACTCCCTGACCGACGTGATTGCAACCAGGAAAGCCACCTTCCACGAGAGGTGAGACCAAGAGCACGTGGCCAGTGTTTCAAACGGGGGCCCCATGAGATGAGCCAACACCAGGTTTAGGTCCCACTGAGTGACCGGGGGTCTAGAATACAGAAAAAGATGGTCCAAACCCTTAAGGAACTGGCCAGTCATAGCATGGGAAAATATCGTGTGCCCTTGCACCAGCAGATGGAAGGTGGATATGGCTGCCAGATACACCTTGACTGACGAGGGCGCCAGGCCCTGGGTCCTCAGGTGGAGGAGGTAATCAAGGATAAGCTGGATCAGGGCGGCCACAGGGGAGACACCCTGGTCCACCACCCACCTAGAAAACCAGGACCACTTCGCCAAATAAGTGCGGCAAGTGGAGGGCCATCTACTTTTGAGGAGGATGCACTGAGCACGTCCTTTCCTCTCCACCTAACCACTGAGCAGCCACGCTGTGAAGTGAAGAGTTGCTAGGTTGGGATGTAGGTGACGGCCCTGGTCCTGAGAGAGCAGGTCTGGGTGGAGTGGCAATGGCCATGGCGGAGCTACTGCCAGGCCTGTGAGGGTCCCGTACCAATGCTGCCTGGGCCACGGAGGAGCAATCAGGAGGACCCGGACCTTGTCTGTCTTTATCTTCTCCAGGACCCTGCTGATTAGAAGGAACTGGGAAAAGGCGTAGAGGCCAGCCTGACCAGGACAGGAGAAAGGCATCGGAGATAGCGCCCCTCCCCAGGCCACCCACGGAGCAGAACCGGGGGCATCGCAGTTCTGCCGAGTCACGAACAGGTCCACCTGGGGAGTTCCCTACCTTCGGAAGAGCCGGTGGTCCACTTCTGGGTGGAGGGACCACCTGTGTTGCGAGGAAAAGTCCATGCTCAAGCGATCTGCCCCCTCGTTCCGGGTGCCCAGTAGGTGGAAGAGCCTCAGGTGGATGTCGTAGGCTATACAGAAGTCCCACAGCCTGAGGGCTTCATGGCAGAGGGAAGAGGATCAGGCCCCGCCTTGCCTGTTGATATAGAACATTGAGGCCATGTTGTCCATGAGGACCCTGACTACTTTGCCCTCCAGGTGCGAGCGGAAGGCCATACATGCCAGCCGCACTGCCCTGAGCTCCTTGACGTTTATATGTAAGGTCAGGTCTTGTACTGACCACAGGCCTTGGGTCTGAAAGTTCCCCACATGGGCTGCCCAACCCAGGTCCGACACATCGGACACCAGCTCCAACGATAGGGCTCTGTCCCTGAACAGGATCCCTTGGAGCATGTTGTTTGGAGCGGACCACCACTGAGGGAGGTGATCACAGAGTCTGGCACGGTGAGAACCTTGTCCATTCTGACCATGGCTTGGGAGAACTGCAAGGCCAACCAGAGCTGGAGGGGCCTCATCCTGAGTCTGCTGTAATGGACCACCTACATGCATGCCGACACGTGACCCAAAAGTTGTCGGCAAACCCTGGCTGTTGTCACCGGGAACCTTGTGACCAATTCAATGAGACCTTTCAGGGTCTCAAATCTGTCTGGCGGGAGAGAGGCCCTGGCTGATGCTGCATCCAGGAGCACCCCGATAAACTCTATGTGTTGGGCTGGGACTAACGTGGACTTGGTGTTGTTTACCAACATGCCCAAGACGGTGCTCGTAGACAGGAGGAACGCCACATGATCCCTCACCTGCAACCGGGAGGTTCCCTTGACAAGGCAATCACCCAGATAGGGAAATATCTGGACCGCCCCATCGTCTGAGGTTGCCCGCTACCACCGACATCCATTTTGTATACACTTTGGGGGCAGTGGACAGACCAAATGGGAGGACTGTGAATTGGTAATGATTCTGTCCCACCACGAAACTGAGGAAGCGCCTGTGCCCCTCCAATCTGTGGATGTGGAAGTACATGTCCTGTAGATCGAGGGCAGCGTGCCAGTCCCCGGGATCCAGGGAGGGGATGATGGAGGCCAGGGAGACAAAGAAGAACTTGAGCTTCACCATGTATTGGCTCAGACCTCGGAGGTCCAGGATGGGCCTGAGCCCCCCTTTGGCCTTCGGGATAAGCACTCCATAATAATGGAAGTAATACCCCCTGCCCATGAACTCCTTGGGCACCACCTCTATCGCTCCTAGTCCTAGAAGCCACCCCATCTCCTGCTTGAGCAGAGCTTCATGCAAGGGGTCCCCTAAGAGGGACGGGGGCGGGGGGTGGTTGGGCGGAGAGGAAGTTAACTGGAGGATGTAACCCCGGGAGATGGTGTTGAGGACCCACTGGACCAAGTTTAGCAGTGACCATTCTGGCAGGAAACCATACAACCGTTTGGAGAAGGGTAGCTTTATTGGGGGTGGATCCCTAATGAGGACTGGCGGGGTGCCCCCGAGAGTCCCATCAAAAGCTCCTTCCCCCCCTGCTTGCCCTTGGAGGACCCAGGCTGGGGGACAGGACGAGACTGCCTCTGAGGGCATCTCTTATAGTCCTGACGCTTCTTATGAGTGGCCTCCTGCTGTGGCTTGAACTTAGGTTTTGCCGGAGCCAGGACATAGAGGTCCAGAGTCTGTAGGGTCGTGTGGGAGTCTTTCATGCCATGCAGCCTTATCTGTTTCCTCTGCAAATGGGAGATCCTGCATGGAAGACTGCCTCACTGGATAGCCCAGAGAGCAGGAGCCATGATGCCTGTCTCATGGACACTGCGGAGGCCATGGATAATGCGGCCGTGTCCGCAGCTGCCTGCAAGGACTGCCTGCAGGGACACCCTAGCGGCCACTGCCCCTTCCTTCACTAGCACCTTGAACTCCTTCCCACCCCTTCATGGAGTGGCAAGGCCACCCTACTCGGTGCCGACGGGGACAGCACGTTAAACTGGGAGCCTGAGGGCTCCTCCATCTCCTCTGCCTGGAAGTGGAGACTTGCTACCACCCTTTTTAAGAGTTCTTGATGGGCCCTGAAGTCCTCCTGCGGGGAGGAGGGGGGCGGGGCCACAATCGCCTCCTCCAGGAGGGGCGAAGAGGCCGGTGCAATGGCCTGGGTATCGGCCGGCACCAGAGGGTCCACAACCTGGTCGGACTCCGGGCACAGTGCCGAGGACGTACGTCCCACTGACTCCTTTCTCGGGGATCTGGAGAGGGAGGCCGATGGTGCTTCCAAAGCTCCAGCCACCGAGCGAGCTCCCACCGGGGGCTGCACTGGAGGCCATGGTGCCCACTGGTACCATTGGGCCGGCCATGACGCTCGGTGTCACCGGGGCCGGCTGTTCAGGTTGGCTGGCCTGGCCCATCGAAGGACGGCTATGAATGGAGGCTGGGCTGGCGTAAGATCTGCTGCTGTCTCTGGACTGGGAGGAGCGGTGGTGCCGGGATCTGCGTCGGCCACGGGACTGCAATCTCGACGTGGAGAACTGGTACCGGTGGTAACAGCTGCTCCGCGAATGGCCTCGACGGGTGGACCCGCAACAGCGAGACACCGGCAATCGATGCCCAGGGCTGCGATGTCTTGGCAGAGCCTTGGAGTGGGAGTCTGATCGGGAATGGCATCAACAACCGTGCCGTGATTGACTGCAGTACCCCCTCCGACACGAGGACCATTGGTGATGCCTGCTGCGGTCCTGTCGATAGTCACTCTTTGAGGACGAGTGGTGCCGAGAGTCCCAGCAGGATGGAACCCAGCCAGACAGTCTGGCTGGCATCAAGGGCAACCCACTTGGAGTCTGCTCCAAACGGTCACTGGGTGGTGACCAATGTCAGGATCGTTCCCTCGACCGGTACTGGGCCAGAGGCGACTGCAGCGATCCCAGCGTCGGCTTGCCTCTGGAGCGCTGGGCTGACATTGGCAGTGCTCCGGGCACCGGCATGGACATAACGTCCCGGGCCGCCTGGAGGGCTTCAGGCGTGGATGGCATCTGGACTGGGCTAGATGGACCTTTGGTCTGACCCAGTAGGGCCATGCGTTCCAGCTGGTGGATAACGTATTAGCACTTTCCCAAGCAAACAGGCTGTGTACTCACTGTGCTGAGAGCCTGGAGGTGGGTGGAGGGGAGTGGGCCTTAGACTCTCTCAGCAAATTGCTGAAGAGGACGATAGGATGATCGTTCTCTCAGAATCTGGATGAAAACGTTTCCTCTAGAGCTAGAACCAACTACTAACGTGATGAAACACTGAGAAATTATTCGTTCTATTGCAATGGCAAGTGGAGGGTCCAGTCAAGGATCAGACCTCATTGTGCTGGGCACCGTACAAGCCAGTAACACAGAGACAGTCCCTGGCACAGCGATGTCACAGGTTGGGATAAGACCTGGCAGGTGAATGAAGGGACAAAGGGAGGTGGGCTGGCTTCGGTGACAAAACGACAAAGACATAAGCATACAATTAGCATTTTCAATGGCTGCAGTAATCACAGGTGGTCTCCAGCCTCAACAAAGTGAGATGGCAGTGATCTGTCGGGTCGAAGGAAGGACGGGAGAGGAGACAAGGGGTTGGATCTGTGAATTTTGACAGAGTTTTCTTCATGGATGAGGGGCAGCACGGAAGAAAGCACAAAGGTGCTTGTAGGAAATAAGGATAAGAAGTGCTAATAATAATTTCCAAGTGATGTGTCACTGTCTGTAGGGGAAAGGCGTTGTGAATGTTATCCAAATGGCCATGGAATTAATCTATAACAGTGTTAAATTAGAATGATTATTCATTTAATCTGATCCTAATGTCAGAGATATTATTCCATAGCCAATGAGTTATGACATTCTGGAAAGAGTCCCTGAACGGTGTTATCAGGTGCAACAGTCCCTGGTCTGCACTGTAATCACAGGGGGAACACAGATTTTTCTAACAGCTACAGGCTCCCACCCATTCTTTCTTGCCATCCATCATACTTCCAGCAAGCCTCCCACTGAGACTATGCACGCAAAAAAGTCTGACCCAAGCCATAGGATTTGATAATCAGTCACATGAAAAGCACAAGATTATTTTGGTCAAGTCTGCACAAACATGTCTTATTTTATCATTAAAAAACCATCAAAATCCAATCAATTGCCTCTAGTGACAGAAAATTGTATTGTCTTTTTTAAAATAAGTGGGTTTATATTCAAATCAGGTTGCATCAATTTTTGATAAAAATAAAACCCTGGCTTAAGGCTCCATAAAGTTTATTAAGCATTTTGAAACGTTAGCCAAGTAGCTAATGTTAGCTTTAAATATCTTTATACTGCAAAGCTACGCTGCCAAGATAATTATTTCTACCTTCACCTTCATGGCTAATCAGTGCAAAGTGGAGCATAAGGGGATGGTTCAAATGAAGCTTGCAGTTGTTTTCAATTTCACAATTAATAAAGAGCTGTGCTCAGGGTGACACAGATGAATTTCTCTCCACGTTGTACTGCATATCGTAGTGACGACATAGGAGAAGGTATCCAAAGGGCAGTTAGGCAGCCAACTTCCATGGATTTAGCTGGGTGCCTACCTACACTCTGTCCTTTTAAAATCTCCCCCTTGAGTTTGTGTCCCAGGTGGATCCTGGAAAACGGAGCAAACAATGTCACTGAAAGGGTAAAGTCAGCCTTCCATTTTTCACTTCTGTTTTTAAAGTTCAGAGGTCAATAGTTTCTTAAGTCATCTGTCTGGTTGCAGGGAGACTGTTCATTTTCTAGATCTTAGGCCACAAATGTGGGTGCATTGTTCATAATCTCTACAGTAGGTTCAATATTAAAAGTGCAGGACCTGAAAAAGTCAGGACAGTGATTACTAGTGATGAGCTTCGCCAACTCTATACCATCCTAGAGTGGATAGGTCACTTGATTATTACTGTTCCGTTCATTCCCTCTGGGGCCCCTGATATTGGCCACTGTCAGAAGACAGGATGCTAGGCTAGATGGACCTTTGGTCTGACCCAGTCTGGCCATTCTTATGGTAATCTAATAAGACAGAATTGGACTCTTTTGCCTACAGACCCTAAAAGGCCCCTGAAGACCTGATTTTGAACCTATCCAGTTAATGCTCAAATCCACTGATTCACCATGTAATTATATCTTCCATTTATCACCCCCACCGCCCCTCTCACTCCATCCCTGTTTGGTACCAACAGCATTCCTCTGTCATGACCAGAATTGCACAGAACGAGTCTAAGAATATTTAGTCATTTTTTTTAGCCACAAGCACAAAACATTTACCAACAAAATATGTGCACTCACATATTGTCATTGGGATCCCTCCCTGGTCCCACCAGTATCCCCATATTAACAATAGGGGCTCTCTCTCCAATTGGCACAATCTTTCAGAGCAGGAGACAAAAAATAAGTACAAGTCCTGAATATTTTGCCTTATCTCGATTAATCTGTCTGTATACATGGCCACATGGTAGGTGAACAAAAGCAGACAATATACCAGCAGGGCTCTTGAGCCATTAGGGGTTGTACTCATATGTGCATTAAAAAAACCCGCACATTTCATAGCAGTTCTTCAAAGACATTGCATTTCATCATTCTTAGAGACACCTTATGGCAGCATGGGCTGTAAATTGCTACTTAGGACCTATGATGGTCTATTTGGTGAAATTTGAGGCAGATGACAATTATTCTGTCAATATGAAGTCAGTGCGAGCACTGGGGGAGGCATAACTGTTTCTCATGAAAATTCTTAGACAACTGGTTAGACCTTGGCTCATTAGCTCAATAGTGATCAATGGCTCTGTACTGGTTAGGTAACATCCTGGCACATTTGAACTGCATAACCACCACCCTTATGACAGATTTACTTACGGCACACGTGCAGTACAACAGCCCATTTTACGATTAAACGATTTGAAGGGCTGGCAAACCTGTGCACAAGAGGAGCCTACTTCAAATAGGTGAGGGCACCTACCTCTCACCCTGAAGTCTGTGGATGTTGCAAGTGCCCAGAACCTTCTGGATTCAGTCCTCAGATGAGCCAGGAGACAACTGCCGTTATTGCCCAGGCAGCCAGGTAACTGTAGGTGTAAGTACTAATTTGTGCACATAAGTAACTGGTATAGCTGGGCTAATGTGGGGTTTTACCAGTGCAGAAGGAGAGTGTGTTTGTGCATACCTATTGTACAGCCAGCTCCTGGCACAGCGCTATGAAAACAGGATTATTTTCAAAACCCAAATTTCATGGAAATTATATACTTAAAAGAAAGTTGGTTTCCAGGTAGGCTCCTGTACAGGATGGACTCCCCTCTCTGAAAATAGCCACAACTCTGTTTTTCCCCAAAATGTTTAAGAACATTAAACCAAAATATTTGTATATCTAATTACAACAATGCAACACATTGTCAGCTCCCTTCTAAAAAATGGATGCAGAAATAAATCACGTACATCACCTCTACTACAAGGAAGCATCTATAGAAAACTTCTTGAAAGCAACCTTAAGTTTAGGCCCTGATCTTATGGGCCTTGATCTTGCAGTCCCTGGGCAGGCAGAACTCCAATTGACTTTTGCCTGAAAAAAGAACTGCAAGACCTTGCCCTGAGCCCTTGTAAAAGGTGCTGCATTTACAGTAGTAGAGAGTAACGCCCACTCTTTATCCACAGAGCAGAGCTCCATTCGGTCCCTAGTCTGTAGCTGTGCATGGGGTTCTTCCGTCCTAAGTGCAGGACCCTGCACTTATCCTTATTGAACCTCATCAGATTTCTTTTGGCCCAATCCTCCAATTTGTCTAGGTCCTTCTGTATCCTATCCCTGCCCTCCAGCGTATCTACCACTCCTCCCAGTTTAGTATCATCCGCAAATTTGCTGAGAGTGCAATCCACACCATCCTCCAGATCATTTATGAAGATATTGAACAAAACCGGCCCCAGGACCGACCCCTGGGGCACTCCACTTGATACCGGCTGCCAACTAGACATGGAGCCATTGATCACTATCCGTTGAGCCCGACAATCTAGCCAGCTTTCTACCCACCTTATAGTGCATTCGTCCAGCCCATACTTCCTTAACTTGCTGACAAGAATACTGTGGGAGACCATGTCAAAAGCTTTGCTAAAGTCAAGAAACAATACATCCACTGCTTTCCCTTCATCCACAGAACCAGTAATCTCATCATAAAAGGCGATTAGATTAGTCAGGCATGACCTTCCCTTGGTGAATCCATGCTGGCTGTTCCTGATCACTTTCCTCTCATGCAAGTGCTTCAGGATTGATTCTTTGAGGACCTGCTCCATGAAGGTCCATGAAGCAGTTCTGCAGAAAAGGACCTAGGGGTTACAGTGGACAAGAAACTGGATACGAGTTTCAGCATTTTGGGCTGTATAAGTAGGGGCATTGCCAGCAGATCGAGGGACGTGATCATCCCCCTCTATTTGACATTGGTGAGGCCTCATCTGGAGTACTGTATCCAGTTTTGGGCCCTACACTACAAGAAGGATGTGGAAAAATTGGAAAGGGTCCAGCAAAGGGCAACGAAAATGATTAGGGGGCTGGAGCACATGACTTATGAGGAGAGGCCTTTGTGCAAGCTGGACTTGGGAGCATAATTCCCTGCTGGACGTCTTTACTTGCATCAGTGAGCAGTTATCTACATGAAGAACTCTACTGAAGTTGATAGGACTATTTTTGTGTGCATGTGTCTGACAGAGACACTACTTACCAATGTGAGTTAAAGGTTCACAATTAGACCTTTATCTATTACTAATAGGAAATGTTCTTCCTTTTCCAAAAACATATTTCCCGGACACAGATGCACCAGCACTGGATGAGAGCATTTGGGGGACAGCCATTTCTGCCAGAGCAGCAAGACAAATGGTGTTTCTTTTAGATCTGCCTAGCCAGTCTGCCTGGGAGATATTGCTTTTACACATCAGACTCCCATTCATGCCTCCAAGATGGCACAGGACAGTCTGCATGTACTGGTTTCTCCATTTGTCCACCAGTTGTGCCGAAGTATTTTCTATCACATTCAAAATTATCTCTTGCTTAAACTCAGTTTGCACACTGCAAGTATTGCAAACTATTACAAAACAGATGTGCGAAATCTAGACCCCTGCTGAAAGCAGCTTACATCACAAAATCATTCCACGAAAAAGAACTATAACAAGTTTACAAGACAGCGTGTGTGGCAGGGCAGAGGGGTGGCCTAGAATTGCAGGTGGAGACAATGCAAAGTCAGAGTTCTGCTGCAGACACTACCCTGAGAAACAGTAACTCTCTGAGTTGTTTTTTTATATATACAATGAGGTGCTGAACACAAATTGCTGCTGTTCCCCAGTCCATATATGTAGGTTAATACTGCTCTGGGGAACAGCAGCAATTTGCATTCAGCACCTCAATGTCGGAAAATAGAAAGGTTTCCATGGATGTCTAAGACTATAGAGGCAACGTGCAATTGTACATCTCACCGCACACTGCAAAAGTTTTGGAAACAATTGCTCTACATTGCTGTGCGCCATATCCCCTTATTATGGACCCTGCAACCTCCTCTGTCTGCCTCAGCACAGTTGTTGGGTTTTTAGATCTGGTCACCTCCATGCTGGCTACCGCAGCAAAACTCCCCCTCTCATGAACGGGTGGGAAGATTTGGATTAACTTGCCCTGTTCCTCACTTGTAGTGAATTTGAGGATGTTAGCTGCACATTTTTGCTGAAAAGGGGAGCCCATGACCTGAAGTAGATTAAAGGTTCAGAATATGTGGCCAGAAAGCATTCCAAACTACAAGACCAGGAGTGGCGCTGCTTGCCATTGCTCCATCTTCAAAAGGTCACCCATAAAACTCCCATTGTAGATCTTTCAGCATCACTCCAGTAGTCCAGCTCTTGCTGCATAACAGATATTAGAACTCACTTCACCACAGTTCACCAGCAGTTTTATAAATGTCAGCTCTTAAGTCTTACATGGGAAAGTGCAGTAAAGCATCAGCCTGGCCTTTTGGCAGCCGCTGGAATATTACCTCGGAAAGGCCAGAGGTACACTACTACATTATAAGAACATCAGCCGTTAGAAGGACATGTTCAGAACCACTCGATGTTGCTTGAATCCTCATCGCTACTCAAAACTTTGAGGCAGAAAGAAAATATAAAGCAAACTTTCAGGAATCATTGGGAGAATATAAATGTCAAAAAATAAGAAAAGTAATTAATTACTAGCCTTGGTCTTACACAAGTGAGTACTTATTGGTAGAAATGGGGCATGAAATGAACAATTTATATTTTAATTAAAGTATAAAGAGGACATAGCTCATATATTCTGCACATTTATCAAAAGTAACTGATTTGAGAAATACCAATATACATGCTTAAATTCCTTACCAGCTCTGATCTCTGTTCTTGCTTGTGATAATGTCCTATGCGATCTATTTCAAATGGATCTACCATATGAATGCCCCAGAATCCCCTCTTGAAAGCTTATTGGGGATGCATCTTAGGAGTCATTCATCTTTGGCTACATTAATGTTTCCAGGCAATTGGTGTTCAATAAGGCATAAAAACCACTGTATGTCAGTTTGTGTGCATAGGTCCATCAGACAATAAATAAGATGCAACTGTGGTCAGAGATTCCCGTGTTCTGTCAGAACACTTCCAGGAATAGGAAATAAGTTAACATAGGAACTTAGAGTAGCATTAATTACTCTGGTTTCAGAGTAGCAGCTGTGCTAGTCTGTATTCACAAAAAGAGCAGGAGGACTTGTGGCACCTCAGAGACGAACAAACTTATTTGAGCTGTAGCTCACGAAAGCTTATGCTCAAATAAATTTGTTCGTCTCTAAGGTGCCACAAGTCCTCCTGTTCTTTTTATTAATTATACTGTATGATGCAGTATGATGAGATTTTAGAATTGGAGCACTGCCCCCTAAATAGGTGCTTCTCTTAGCAGCTATTAGTAAAAGCTTCTTTTTTTTTAAAGTACCAATAATAATAATAATAATGTTAGTTACTGATCAGTGACAAATGCATAGCATTTCCTGGGTCTTCTCAAGTAAATCTCCTACTTGTGGTGTTATTTACAGCTGTCAAATATGTAAGGTATGGAAGACTTACTATACACATATTTCCGCTAACAGGCCCAATTCTTCTTCCAGATCTGTATTGGTAAACTCTTACCCATTCATATATACATTCATCTATATAGATCACTGAAAACGACAGGGAAATGGCAAACAGCTGTACTTATAGTTGCAGTGACTCAGAAAAAGCCCTATAATCCTCTCTTCCTTCATACTGATAAAAGCCTGTATTACCTGAATAACCATCATTCTATAATGTTTGACATTGTGCTAACAAACAGAAAATGTTTTCCCGGAGAGCTTATCAGAGAAAGCTTGTAATGTAAGTACATTCACACTAAGGTCACTTCAGTGCACAGTAAACAAGCCATACAGTAATTACTTGTTCATTACAACTTCAACATAATGTACCAACTGGAGCTAGAGAATTTGGGAAAATCCATTTGGCAGAGTAGAATCATAAAAATGTAAAGTCGGAAGGCACCTTGAGACGTCCTCAAGTCCAGCCCGCTGCGCTGAAGTAGGACCAAGTAAACCTAGACCCCAGTGATTCCCAAACTTGTTCCATCGCTTGTGCAGGGAAAGCCCTTGCCGGGCCAGGTTGGTTTGTTTACCTGCTGCGTCCACAGGTTCGGCCGATCTTGGCTCCCAGCAGCTCCGGTTCGCTGCTCCAGGCCAATGGGAGCTGCTAGAAGCGGTGCGGGCCGAAGGACGTACTGGCCGCCACTTCCAGCAGCTCCCATTGGCCTAGAGCAGCGAATTGCGGCCGCTGGGAGCCGCAATAGGCCGAACTTGCGGACGCGGCAGGTAAACAAACCGGCCCGGCCCACCAGGGGCTTTCCCTGCAAAAGCAGCGGAACAAGTTTGGGAACAACTGACCTAGACCATCTCTGACAGATGTTTGTCTAATCTGTTCTTTAAAAAAAACTACCAATCATAGGGACTCCACAACCTACCTTTGAAGCTTTTTCAGAGCTTAACTACCCTTAGATACAAAGTTTTTCCTAATATCTATCCTACATCTCCCTTGCTGCATTAAGCCCATTATTTCTTGTCCTGCCTTCAGAGAAAATGGAGAACAATTGCTCAGCGTCCTCTTTATAACAGCCCTTAACATATTGGAAGACTATCAGTTCTGTCCCCTGCCTCCCTTCTTCTCTCAAGACTAATCATACCCATTTGTTTAACCTTTCCTCATAGGTCAGGTTTTCTAAACCTTTTATCTTCTTTTTTGCTCTCCTCTGGACCTTCTACGATTTGTCCACATCATTCCTAATGAGTGGTGCCCAGAACTAGATACAGTACTCCTCACCAGTGCTGAGTAGAGTGTGACAGTTATCTCCTGTGTTTTACATACAATACTCCTGTTAATACACCCCAAAGTGATAACAGCCTATTTCACAACTGCATCACACTGTTGACTAATATTCAATTTGTGATCCGCTAGAACCCTCAGATCTTTTTCAGCAGTACTGCACCTGGTCATTTATTCCCCACTTTATAGTTGTGCATTTGAGTTGTCCTTCCTAAGTGAAGTACTTTGCACTTGTCTTTATTGAATTTCATTGTGTTGATTTCAGACCAATCCTCCAATTTGTTGAGGTCATTTGGAATTCTAATCCTGTCCTCCAAAGTACTTGCAACCCCTCACAACTTTCACCCTATCCACTAGGCCAGTAACCCTGACAAAAAACGAAGTTAGATTGGTTTGGCCTGGTTTGTTCTTGACAAATCCATGCTGGTTTCTCTTTATGACACTATTATCCTCTAGGTACATGAAAACTGATTGTTGAATAATTTATTCAGCCCTTTCCAGATATCGAAGTTAGGCTGACAGCTCAATAATTCCCTGGATCTGGTTTGTTCCTCTTTTTAAAAATAGCGACTATGTTTGCCCTTCTCCAGTCCACAAGGACTTCACCCATCCTCCAGGAGTTCTCAAAGATAACTGTTAATGGTTCTGAGATTGTTTCAGCTAGTTCCTTTCGTACCCCAGGATGAATTTCATCAGTCTTTGCTGACTTGATACACCCCACGTATCTAGATAGTCTTTAACCTGTTCTTTCCCTGTTGTGGTTTGCATTCTTTCCCCTTTGTTAATATTAAATTGTGTTGAGTACCTGGTCATTATTCACCTTTTTAATGAAGATTCAAACAAAATAGGCATTAAACACCTCAACCTTCCCTGCTAAGTAGAGAACCTAAACTTTTTTTCATCTTTCTCTTGTTACTAATGTATTTAAAGAACCTCTTATTGTATGGTATGTGCCTTGTTTAGTGGAACTCATTTTGGGCCTTAGCCTTGCTAATTTTGTTCCTACATGTTTGTGCTAGTCTTTTGTATTCCTCCTTAGCAATTTGCCAATGCTTCCACTTTTCATAAGATTTCGCTTGATTTTCAGGTCATTAAATAGCTCTTAACAGAGCCATATTGCCCTCTTACTATTCTTCCTATTTTTCCATTGCTTTGGGATAGTTTGCAGTTGTACGCTTAATATTAAATCCTTGAGAAACTGCCAGCTCTCCTGAAATCCTTTTGCCCTTAGTTTTCTTTCCACTGGAGCTTACCCTCAAGTTCTCAGGGTCTGTTAATGTCTGCTTTTTCAGTCCATTCTCCTTATTCTGCTGCTCTCGTTCCTTCCTCAGCTCCCCCGCAAATCAACATGAGCAGGATTTTACCTTTGGTGACTCCAGCGGATTCCATAATCCCAGCCTCTCCCAAATCACGAAGCAATGTGAATGATCCCAGCACCAACCTCTCCCTTCTGAAAGCCCGCAACTTCTACAGGAAAAACACTCCTCGGACCTGCCACTGGAGCCCAGGGTCAGTCTCTTCAGGAGCTCGCGGAGGGTCTGTTACATTAATTCCCACTTTTTGTGCACTACTCAGACTACTAGGTCAGAAACATTTTGTGTTTTTAAAATCCTCTTTCCAAACCATGTGACATTCTTTGCTCTTCTGAAATGACCTGTGAAGGTTTAAAACCATGAGTTAATTCCAGGTCTTTTCAGAGTATGTCTGACCATCTACCGACCCAAAATCAGACATCAGAATGACAATAAAAGTTTGACGTTCCCAGTCTCTACATTTGGATATTAACATTACTTTCAAGAAAGGTCTAACACTTGTATTCTTTGCTAGACCCTTTATTGTTCAGTTATTGCTGGAATACACTATCCACATTCTTACATTTGAAAGGGCTATGAGAGTACATCCTGTTGAATATTTTCTAACAAATTATTTAATCTATTTCAGCACTTTTCCCATTCACAAACCATCTTCAAACACATAAGTTTTGTTTAAATTCTGAATAATTTACCCAATAATTTACTCAAATAATTCTTTGTCTGCAACTCATCCATGAGTTGAGTTTGTTGAAAGTATTCCAGCTTCTTTTCTTAGATACTTAGGTCACAATGTACATTTCTGTTGCCAGATGGGATGAGTGAAACATTTAGAAGCAGAAAGAAAAGGCGTACTTGTGGCACCTTAGAGACTAACCGATTTATTTGAGCATGAGCTTTCGTGAGCTACAGCTCACTTCATCGGATGCATACCGTGGAAACTGCAGCAGACTTTATATACACACAGAGAATATGAAACAATACCTCCTCCCACCCCTCTGTCCTGCTGGTAATAGCTTATCTAAAGTGATCAACAGGTGGGCCATTTCCAGCACAAATCCAGGTTTTGTGCTGGAAATGGCCCAACCTGATGATCACTTTAGACAAGCTATTACCAGCAGGACAGTGGGGTGGGAGGAGGTATTGTTTCATAGTCTCTGTGTGTATATAAAGTCTGCTGCAGTTTCCACGGTATGCATCCGATGAAGTGAGCTGTAGCTCACGAAAGCTCATGCTCAAATAAATTGGTTAGTCTCTAAGGTGCCACAAGTACGCCTTTTCTTTTTGCGAATACAGACTAACACGGCTGTTACTCTGAAACCTGTCATTTAGAAGCAGGTTTCCAGAGCATGCCCTTCTTTCTAGAATTCACAGTTTCAATGATCATTCTGACCAGTAAACTCATGGGCCAGAATATCCACGCAAAACAACTGAAGAGGGGCACACAGCAAAACAAATTTATGGACATGTTTTTTGCAATATTTGCCCACCTCTAAATGGCTGTAAAAATTAAACTTAAACATTTTATTTTAATGACAATATATAAATGTATAAGCATTTTACTGCAGTTGAGTTCTTTTTTAAAGAAAGTAGCCTGCAAACTGAAACCTTTGCGCTGCCTCATGAACTGCAGTAGTTTTCATTTCAGTACATCAGAAAAGTTATTCTACCAACATATTAATCACATTTTTAAAAAGCATGTGTTTAAAACTCATTTCCCTTACTTTATTCACAATTAATGCTAATAAAAGGGACACAATTCTTCAAAACACACCTTCATGTAAGGCAGAGATTTAAATCTGTTACTTTAAATTACATTTGTATCACAAGTTGGCCCTGATCTAAAGACTTAGGTTCATAAGGAAATTTACACAGAATTCTATGAGACATGTCATGTGTGTAAAGTCATTCACTTGCCTAAACACTTGCAGGATCAGGGCTTAAATTAACAGGTAGACAAGATCTTATGTAGAGCAGTAATTTTGTCAGCCTTATGTTTCAGGTTGGGCATTCTCAGTTCTGAATCATGCCCTTTGTATAACTAGCTGGTTATTTTATTTTATGTATTTGGGGGGGGGGGGAGGGGAACATCAAACTTCAGAAAAGCAGACTAACACTCTCAGAGAATTGGTAGGCAAGGTCCCAGGGGAAGAAAATCTAAGGGAAAAACAATCTTTCAGGAGAACTGCTTGCAATTTTCAGAGAGACAGCATTACAGCACAGGCTGATGGAAGAAAAGCTAGGAAGAATAGTAAGATCAAGGATCTGGACTAGGTGATCTCACGAGGTCCCTTCCAGCCCTATACTGCCACGATTCTATGAATATTGGTTC
Organism: Caretta caretta; assembly: GCF_965140235.1. Taxonomy (NCBI): domain Eukaryota; kingdom Metazoa; phylum Chordata; order Testudines; family Cheloniidae; genus Caretta; species Caretta caretta. The sequence goes on along the minus strand of NC_134211.1, from coordinate 131,024,223 downwards.
TAATTATGTGATTTCTTGGCTGGGACTACAGGGCGTGATGTGTAAAACATTTCATTTTCTGACTTCTGAGAGACTTTTGCCTACAGGTCCACTTAAATTACAAGATGGCTTCTAATGCATGCATTATTTGTTAGCTGCTAAAGAAGCATCCCATTGAAACATGCTGCCCCATCACTCATTCCATGAATCTCTGTCACCCCACACTGCTCAGACGTATGTCTTTGTTCATGCTGGACTACAATGCCCACCAGAGCCCCAATTCAGCAATATACTTAAGCACATGCCTAACTCTAAGCAAGTGAGCAGTCCCTCTGAAGTCATTAGAATTACTCACATGCTTAAGAATCCTCCCAAATCAGGTTCTAGGAGACCTTGGACACATTACTGTGATCCTAGGGCCCTATTAGAGATCCTCCGTAAGAGGAAACAAAGGACTGGCATCTGCTCTTCCAATAGGACTAGTTTGTCAACCTAATGACACACAGGATGAAATCTTGAACCTATTGAAATCAATGGCAAAATTCCTCTCAACTTTAACGGGGCAAGAATTTCAGTCAGAGAATTCATTTTTACTCTACTGCATAGACAAAACCTGCAGTCGCACAGATCTCCATTACGCTGACTTGTAAAACAATGTTGAGTTTTAATTTATTTTTTATTGTGTTTACAACTATTTACCTGGGGTGTTCATTTGTGCGTATGTGGTTTTTGTGCTGTGTAGGAAGCCGATTACCTAGCCCTGGCCCTTGTCATATCCTCTAGCACTAAGGCACATTGCTTATTGTTTCTATTTAAATTTCCTATTAAAAGGGGTGGGTTATTTTTGTTTTTGTTTTTTAAAGCAACAGCTACAATGCAGAGAAGTGTAAATTCCAAACCGACAGCAGGTCATAACAGTCTCATAGTTAGGAGCATAGTGGCTAATAGAAAATGCAATGATCAGAAATTATGCATGGCCAGAAGATTAAAACAAACAAACAAGGAGATTGGGAAAAAATAAGAATTGTCATAATAGAAACTTTTAGCCTTTTTATTACTGTAAATAAAGTAGAGAAAGCATTTCAGTCAAACACCTTTATACCTCCTAGCGCATAAGTCTTATCCCTCCTCCACAGACATTCCTCTTGTTTAAATTCTTGTATGGAATATGGCACTGATTCTCTCAGTACAGTACTTCTGGCACAATGTACAAACAAACCCTGTTAACTGAGGATAATTTTAGATTCTCACAGTTCATTTGACTGCAAATTAATATATAAGATCTTATTAATATGAAAGATCCTTGCCATCCCCTGGAAATTGTTTAACATGTACAGGGATCTTATATATTAATTTTCAGTCAAATGAACTGTGAGAATCAAAAATTATCCTCTTGCACACTTCCTTATTTATTGTAGGCCAAATTCTCATTACTCCTGGAGATTTGCCTGAGTCACATATGTTGGCTGATTATCTCCTCCTAGTGGGCAGCTCTCCTTATGACTAAGAACCCAATGACTTAACAGGATTAGTCCTTTACAGTTCCAGTGGAAGGATTTGTATTTTGGGGCCTGATCCAGCCCTGAACCAGAATGGGAGCTCAATTAGGTCATAGAATCATAGATTTTAAGGCCAAAAGGACTGTTAGATCATCTAGTCTACCCCCCTGTATATCACAGGCCATTACATTGTACACAGTTACCCCTGTATTGAGCCAAATCACTTGTTTGACTAAAAGCATATCTTCCAGAAAGGCATCCAGGCTTGAACCGAAGGCATCAAGAGATGGCGAATCCACCATTTCCCTGAGTAGTTTGTTCCAATAGTTTATCACCTGCACTGTTAAAAATGTGTGCCTTATTTGTAATTCGAATTTGTCTGCTTCAGCTTCCAGTCAGTGGTTCTTGTTCTGCCTCTCTCAGATAGATTAAAGAGCCTTTTAGCACCTGCTGTTTTCTCCCCAGTCTTCTGTTCAATAAACACACACAGTCTTCTGTTCAATAAACAGACTAAGCTCCTTACGTCTCCCACTGTGAGACATTTCTCCAGCTCTCAAATAATTTTTGGCCTCATCTCTGCACCCTCGACAATTTTCCAGCATCCTTTCTGAAATGTGGACACCAGAGCTGGACACAGTATTTCAGTATCAGACTCACCAATGCTCTATAAAGAAGTGAAATATCCTTCCTCTGCCTCTACTCACTGTTCCCTTAATGTGTGTCCAAACGATCACATCGGCCCTTTTTGCCACAGGATTACCTGGGAGCTCATGTTGAGTTGTTTGTCCACTATGACCCCTAAATCCATTTCAGAGTCCCTGCTTCTCAGCATACAGTCCCCATTCATAGAATCATAGAATATCAGGGTTGGAAGGGACCTCAGGAGGTCATCTAGTCCAACCCCCTGCTCAAAGCAGGACCAATCCCCAATGAAATCATCCCAGCCAGGGCTTTGTCAAGCCTGACCTTAAAAACTTCTAAGGAAGGAGATTCTACCACCTCCCTAGGTAACGCATTCCAGTGTTTCACCACCCTCCTCGTGAAAAAGTTTTTCCTAATATCCAACCTAAACCTCCCCCACTGCAACTTGAGACCATTACTCCTTGTTCTGTCATCTGCTACCACTGAGAACAGTCTAGATCCATTCTCTTTGGAACCCCCTTTCAAGTAGTTGAAAGCAGCTATCAAATCCTCCCTCATTTTTCTCTTCCGCAGACTAAACAATCCAAGTTCCCTCAGCCTCTCCTCATAAGTCATGTGTTTCAGTCCCCTAATCACTTTTGTTGCCTTCCGCTGGACTCCTTCCAATTTTTCCACATCCTTCTTGTAGTGTGGGGCCCAAAACTGGACACAGTACTCCAGATGAGGCCTCACCAATGTCGAATAGAGGGGAACGATCACGTCCCTCCATCTGCTGGCAAGGCCCCTACTTATACATCCTAAAATGCCATTGGTCTTCTTGGCAACAAGGGCACACTGTTGACTCATATCCAGCTTCTCATCCACTGTAACCCCTAGGTCCTTTTCTGCCGAACTGCTGCCGAGCCATTCGGTCCGTAGTCTGTAGCGGTACATGGGATTCTTCCGCCCTAAGTGCAGGACTCTGCACTTGTCCTTGTTGAACCTCATCAGATTTCTTTTCGCCCAATCCTCCAATTTGTCTAGGGCCCTTTGTATCCTATCTACATCTCCTCCCAGTTTAGTGTCATCTGCAGACTTGCTGAGGGTGCAATCCACACCATCCTCCAGATCATTTATGAAGATATTGAACAAAACCGGCGTGAGGACCGACCCTTGGGGCACTCCACTTGATACTGGCTGCCAACGAAACATGGAGCCATTGATCACTACCCGTTGAGCCCGACAATCTAGCGAACTTTCTATCCACCTTATAGTCCATTCATCTAGCCCATACTTCTTTAACTTGCTGACAAGAATACTGTGGGAGACCGCGTCAAAAGCTTTGCCGAAGTCAAGGAACAGCATGTCCACTGCTTTCCCCTCATCCACAGAGCCAGTTATCTCATCATAGAAGGCAATTAGATTAGTCAGGCATGACTTGCCCTTGGTGAATCCATGCTGACTGTTCCTGATCACTTTCCTCTCCTCTAAGTGCTTCAGAATTGATTCCTTGAGGACCTGCTCCATGATTTTTCCAGGGACTGAGGTGAGGCTGACTGGCCTGTACTTCCCAGGATCCTCCTTCTTCCCTTTTTTAAAGATGGGCACTACATTAGCCTTTTTCAAGTCGTCCGGGACTTCCCCCGATCGTCATCAGCTTTCACTCCATTCTGTGGGTGTGGCCGGCATTTCTTGTTCCTAGAGGTAGGAATTTGCATAGACTATTAAAATGCATTTTGCTTGAATGGGCCCAGCTTCTCAAGTGATCCAGATCATTCTACATGACTGCCCTGTCCTCCTCGTTACTTATCACTCCTTCAGTCTTTGTGCCATCCATAAATTTTGTCAGCAGTGATTTTATATTTATTTCCAAATCATCAATAAAATGTTGACTAGCATCAGGGCTACTAGCAATCCCTGGAGAATCCTCATTCGATGACGACTCCCCATTGACAGCTACATTTTGCCATGTCAGTTGATCAGTTCTTAATCCTTTTAATGTGTGCTATATTGATATTGTATAGTGCTAATTTTTTAAACCAGATGTTTTGTGGTACTAAGTCAAACACCTTACGTCTATGTACATTGCCCAGGAGATGGGTGTGCAGTTACTGGGTTGGAGCTCTGCTTATAACTGTGACCATTGTAGGCCTGATGCCAGTTTGTTGCCAAATGGCTAAGTAAAGAATGCATAAAGGCTTCAGGGCTTGGTTGTTTCTTGGATAGCATGTTGTTGATCACCACTAAAATGAACATAAGGTGATCAAGGATTTAACTCCAGTGGTTTATCACCACTGATATTTTTAGATTCCCTTGTCCTTTTAATTCTCTGTATGTTTTAAACACTATCCACTAGTTAGGTAAGTTATGACCTTGAGAGTTCTGAATGTCTATTATCTAGGGGCTGTTTCTCTGTTCCCCAGAACAGCCACTGACGTTTGCTGCATTCCAGTACAAAGGAAAAACTGGGTTTTCCCCACTTCCCCCGCCCCTAAATTTCTTTCAGTGATCGTTAGCGGTTCCTTGTAAAAATAATAGGTGAAGATATGAAAATGATTAGGGGGCTGGGCACATGACTTACGAGGCGAGGCTGAGGGAACTGGGCTTCTTTAGTTTGCAGAAGAGAAGAGTGAGGGGGGATTTGATAGCAGCCTTCAACTACCTGAAGGGAGGTTCCAAAGAGGATGAAGCTCGACTGTTCTCAGTAGTGGCAGATGACAGAACGAGGAGCAATGGTCTCAAGTTGCAGTGGGGGAGGTCTAGGTTGGATATTAAGAAAAACTTTTTCACTAGGAGGGTGGTGAAACACTGGAATGGGTTACCTAGGGAGGTGGTGGAATCTCCTTCCTTAGAGGTTTAAGGCCCAGCTTGACAAAGCCCTGGCTGGGATGAAGACCTGGCTGGTCCTGCTTTGAGCAGGGGCTTGGACTAGATGACCTCCTGAGGTCCCTTCCAACCCTGATATTCTATGATTCTAGGATTTCAGACAGAATGTTGATTTTCAAGTTGATGCTCCCATTAAACTTAAACATTAAAGAATTAAATTAAACATTAAAGAATTCTATACAGTAAGTATTATCTCTATAGGGAAAGGTGGGCTATTTTCATGATCTACCTACCCACCTATCACTCTTCAGCAAGAACACTGACAGTGGGCATGAAGGGAGGACTCGGGCATGCCACCATCAGTGAGGCTCACTCTGCACAAAGACAAGGGTCTTCTCACTTGGTTCCGGGCTGAAGAATACAGCTTGTTCTCATCCTGCCTTTGTTTTCACATCCACACTCACTTTGGGAGGAATCTTTAACAGATAATGATGTGACCTGTGAACTGGTGATTCTACTTTTATAGCTAGAAAGATGTCAGCATTTACTGACCATGACCACTCCCATGTGTCCAAGATCCCCCTGATATTTCCTGCTGTCAGTACAAGGAAATGCGTGTGGCAGGTGAAATACCACAGAGCCTCTCCAATGCTGGCATTTTAAAACAGTGACCGGTGTAACTCTGGGCTCAAGCAATGTTCACAGCCCCCTATGCCCGCCCTATTTGCCAGACCTGGTCCATACAGCTGTGTGAGGCTATTCATGCTGACATAAATATAAAGGGAAGGGTAAACACTTTAAAATCCCTCCTGGCAAGAGGAAAAACCCTTTCATCTGTAAAGGGTTAAGAAGCTAGGATAACCTCACTGGCACCTGACCAAAATGACCAATGAGGAGACAAGATACTTTCAAAGCTGGAGGGGGGAGAAACAAAAGCTCTCTCTGTCAGCGTGATGCTTTTGCTGGGAACAGAACAGGAATGGAATCTTAGAACTTAGTAAGTAATCTAGTTAGATATGCATTAGATTCTGTTTTGTTTAAATGGCTGAGAAAAGAAGCTGTGCTGAATGGAATGTATATTCCTGTTTTTGTGTCTTTTTGTGACTTAAGGTTTTGCCTAGAGGGATTCTCTATGTTTTGAATCTGATTACCCTGTAAGGTATTTACCATCTTGATTTTACAGAGGTGATTCTTTTACTTTTTTCTTCAATTAGAATTCTTCTTTTAAGAACCGGATTGCTTTTTCCTTGTTCTTAAGATTCAAGGGTTTGGGTCTGTGTGTTCACCTATGCAAATTGGTGAGCATTTTTATCAAGCCTTCCCCAGGAAAGGGGGTGTAGGGTTTGGGGAGGAGTTTGGGGGGAAAGACGTTTCCAAGCGGGCTCTTTCCCTGTTATATATCTGTTAGACGCCTGGTGGTGGCAGCAATAAAGTCCAAGGGCAAAAGGTAAAATAGTTTGTATCTTGGGGAAGTTTTAACCTAAACTGGTAAAAATAAGCTTAGGGGGTTTTCATGCAGGTCCCCACATCTGTACCCTAGAGTTCAGAGTGGGGAAGGAGGGGGTTTTCATGTCAAGGTTCAGGGTATGGAGTTTGAGAGTGTCTAGGTTCACTGTAGAATATTCTGACTCACCATGTCTAGATGGGCTCAGAACTTCCTGGCTGAACAGACACAGCCGGTTGAAATTATAAAGCACTTCACACACCACAAATCTTAATTGCTCCCATCCGATTATCTTGGATCAAGTCTTAGGCTGATGCCTATAGCCATCTCCCTTCTATGTTTGCATGAACTATTATTTGGGCATTCTTATTCTTTGTTTTTGAGAGTCTCACTTCACAGTCATCATTTGTGACAGTGCCATCTTCTATTAGTCCGTCATCGACAGAAAAAGGAAATTAGCAACAGCAGATGGTATCTCAAGGCAAAGTGAACTGACTGGCTAATGTTCATTTCCAATGTAAACCCCCAACATATTCCTACCCCAGGCAGCCAACATAAGAATCTTTGTTAAGCAAAGAAGTTAGACAGGTGCTAAATATCACCATAAAATGGTCTGGCATAAAATATTCTGAGTGGCCTAGATGCACTTTAGTAAGGTGAGCTAATATCTATGAATTGTATGTGTTATAAAAAACTGGTTTTCCCCTCTTAAATACAACACATTCCCCACAATCAGCTTTCTCTCATAGTAATTATTAGGGAATGCACAAATGGTACAATAAGGATAGGAAAAGTTCAAAATACACAATACAAATTAGGGAGATAAAACAGAGCTGCATACATTAAAAAAAAAGGAAAAATATCAAAAGGACTTCAGTAGGCATCACACACAGGTCAGCCATTCAGTAGCCTGCAGGTGAGCACCATGGAGTCTCGTAAAATGCCCTCTGACAGACCAGCAAGATCTAATTAGCCATTCACTAAGTGTGCAGCATCCTCAACTGCACTGCAGCTAAACAGCAGGTTGTTCCTGAGACCACAGGTGCGGCCATTTACCAAACTTCACCACCCTCCATCTGAAATTGTTGGGCTTGCCCCAGAGGTAGCATCACAGCTCAGAGCCAGGCAGCGTCTCATCAGGTTGAGTGATGAGGAAGGAGTTTCTTATAGAAGGAACACCTTGTTCCCATTCTGCTTGCTAAAGAGTGATGGCTTCCACAGTAGCGATGCTTAGTAACATGGCCCAGATCGGTCTTAATATTCAACCTAAACCTCCCCCACTGCAACCTGAGACCATTACTCTTCGTTCTGTCATCTGATACCACTAAGAACAGTCTAGATCCATCCTCTTTGGAACCCCCTTTCAGGTAGTTGATAGAAGCTATCAAATCCCCCCTCATTCTTCTCTTCCGCAGATGAAACAATCCCAGTTCCCTCAGCCTCTCCTCATAAGTCATGTGTTCCATTACCCTAATCACTTTTGTTGCCCTCCACTGGACTCTTTCCAATTTCTCCACATCCTTCTTTTAGTGGGGGGACCAAAACTGGACACAGTATTCCAGATGAGGCCTCACCAATGTCGAATAGGAACGATCACCTCCCTCAATCTGCTGGCAATGCCCCCACTTATACATCCCAAGATGCCATTGGCCTTCTTGGCAACAAGGGCACACTGCTGACTCATATCCAGCTTCGCATCCACTGTAACCCCTAGATCCTTTTCTAAAGAACTGCAGCCTAGCCACTCGGTCCCCAGTCTGTAGCGGTGCATGGGATACTTCCCTCCTAAGTGCTGGACTCTGCACTTGTCCTTGTTGAACCTCAGCAGATTTCTTTTCGCCCAATCCTCCAATTTGTCTAGGGCCCTCTATATCCTATCTACCACTCCTCCCAGTTTAGTGTCATCTGCAAACTTGCTGAGGGTGCAGTCCACACCATCCTTCAGATCATTAATGAAGATATTGAACAAAACCGGCGTGAGGACCGACCCTTGGGGCACTCCGCTTGATACTGGATGCCAACTAGACATGGAGCCATTGATCACTACCCGTTGAGCCCGACGATCTAGCCAGCTTTCTATCCACCTTATAGTCCATTCATCTAGCCCATACTTCTTTAACTTGCTGGCAGGAATACTGTGGGAGACCATATAAAAAGCTTTGCTAAAGTCAAGGAATAACACGTCCACTGCTTTCCCCTCATCCACAGAGCCAGCTAATTTATCATAGAAGGCAATTAGATTAGTCAGGCATGACTTGCCCTCGGAGAATCCATGCTGACTGTTCCTGATCACTTTCCTCTTGTTTAAGTGCTTCAGGATTGATTCCTTGAGGACCTGCTCCATGATTTTTCCAGGGACTGAGGTGAGGCTGACTGACCTGTAGTTACCCAGATCCTTTTCCTTCCCTTTTTTAAAGATGGGCACTACATTCGCCTTTTTCCAGTCGTCCGGGAACTCCCCCAATGGCCATGAGTTTTCAAAGATAATGGCCAATGGCTCTGAAATCACATCCGTCAACTCCTTTAGCACTCTCGGATGCAGCGCATCCAGCCCTATGGACTTGTGCATGTCCAGCTTTTCTAAATTGTTCCAAACCATTTCTTTCTCCACAGAGGGCTGCTCACCTCCTCCCCGTGCTGTGCTGCCCAGTGCAGTAGTCTGGGAGCTGACCTGGTTTGTGAAGACAGAGGAAAAAAAAGCATTGAGTACATTAAACTTTTCCACATCCTCCGTCACTAGGTTGCCTCCGTCATTCAGTAAGGGGCCCACACTTTCCTTGACATTCTTCTTGTTGCTAACATACCTGAAGAAACCCTTCTTCGTACTCTTAACATCTCTTGCTAGCTGCAACTCCGAGTGTAATTTGGCCTTCTTGATTTCACTCCTGCATGCCTGAGCAATATTTTTATAATCCTCCCTGGCCATTTGTCCAATCTTCCACTTCTTGTAAGCTTCTTTGTGTTGAAGATCAGCAAGGATTTCATTGTTAAGCCAAGGTGGTCGCTTGCCATATTTACTATTCTTTCTACACATCGGCATGGTTTGTCCCTGTAACCTCAAAAAGCGTTCTTTAAAATACAGCCAGCTCTCCTGGACTCCTTTCCCCCTCATGTTATTCTCACAGGGGATCCTGCCCATCAGTTCCCTGAGGGAGTCAAAGTCTGCTTTTCTGAAGTCCAGGGTCCGTATTCTGCTGCTCTCCTTTCTTCCCTGTGTCAGGATCCTGAACTTGACCATCTCATGGTCACTGCCTCCCAGGTTCCCATCCACTTTTGCTTCCCCTTCTAATTCTTCCCGGTTTGTGAGCAGCAGGTCAAGAAGAACTCTGCCCCTACTTATTTCTTCCAGCACCTGCGCCAGGAAATTGTCCCCTACACTTTCCAAAAACTTCTTGGATTGTCCATGTATCTCTGTATTGCTCTCCCGCAGATATCAGGGTGATTGAAGTCTCCCCATGGTAGCCAGTCATTCAATTTGCAAATACCTGGAGGATAAAGTGGTGGTCACTAGCAGCCAAAATGGATTTACTGAGAACAAATCATGCCAAACTTGGCTGACTTCCTTCTTTGGCAGGGTAACTGGTTTGGTGGATGGGGGATTGATGTTGACATAATGTACCTGGACCTTAGCAAAGTTTTCGACACAGTCCCACATGACATTCCGATAAGAGAGCTGGAGAAATGCTAGCTCAGTGGAACTATTGCTTAAGTGGACACATAATAGGTTAAAAAACCACAAAGAAAGAGTAACTATTTATGGAATGTCATCAGATTGGAAGGAGGGCTCACATGGGATTCCACAGGGATCTATTCTGGGTCTGGTGTTATTAAACACCTTAATTAATGACCTGGATGTCGGAATACTGATCACATTTGCAGATGGCACAGAAGTTAGGGGGGTTGCAAACACTTTGGAGGATAGAACTAAAATTCAAAGGGATCTTGATAAATTGGAGAACTGGCTATAGACAACAAAATGCCATTGCTATTTTTGCCAGCACTATGAATGATGTGACCTGTGAAGTCCTAATGACAAAATGCAGTAGACTATATCAGTTGGCTTCATTATAGGATCTATTGGTTCAAATCATGTGGCTTTTCATTCTTTATTGCATGGTCAGTGACACAGAGGGAAAGAAACAGTTTACTACTCTCCAAAGGCTAGTTACAGACCTATGTGGCAAGCAGTCTTCTTCTATTCTGCAAATATACACAGCTGAAGTATTTTGCAGCCAGTGGAAGTGCAGTAACAAGGCTATGCACGCGCCCACATTTCTTTCAAAGATGCTACTTTTAGAGGAATAAGAAAAACTACTTTGTCTACATAGTCTTGATTAGCAAAATGATGTCTGATGTTTCCCAAAACCTGGAATGCCACCTTCTAGGTTTACACCAAAATATATTAGAAGCGTAGCAGTTTCTTTTGTTCTCCATTTAAGCTGTTTGTGTCCCTTCTCTCACGTATGCAGTAAAACATCAGTGAGGTTCTACTAACAACCTGATTTTTAGATTCTGATCTACTAATAAGGGCCTTACACCTTGTTTTTTCTTGGTATTATACAGATCTTTCATACTGTTTGGGCTACTCAAAGTCTTTCACCTCTAGTTAGTATGACTTAGTGCTGATCAAAAAGCATGTGAGAGAGCTTCATAACAGCCAAGAGAGAGATGGGCGCTCTCCAACACAGTAACACATACTGCTATGGTGATACCATGTCATTCACTCCTCAGCGTTGGTGCAGGGCAGGAAAGAGATTGTATGTAGGGGTGTTTCTGGCCTATGATTTTATGTGGAATATCATTTCATCCAATGACAGAAGCAGCTTTTTCTGAGCCATTCTGTTTTCATTGTCTCACATGTGACCATGCAGGAAATCAGTTGCACCCACATTACTGTCAATGTACTATTGCACCGGCTGCAGCTGGGCCAAAGGATGGTCCCTTCATTTATTTATTGCTTTGTATTTATAAAGTGCCACTCCTGGTTCCATCCAATGCTCTAGGTGCCTATGGAATACATTAAAAAACACAGCACTGGATGGCACCTCTCTTCCTGTGCCATATTTCCAGAGGGATCACAAACTCAGGGATCAGGTGAACAAAAGTGGAGAAGTGAGCTTAAAAATCAAGAACCACTCACAGAGAACACCCTGCCAGCAATGCCCCTCACTGAAATTGCTGATCTCCACTGTGGCAATACGGCACAGGAAGAGTGGTGTCATGTAAAGCGCAAAATATTTTGATTAAAAAACTAGAATGATAAAAAAGGAACATGGAGTAACTGATAGGACTCAAAATGTAAATGTAAATGGGGAAGCAGCACCAAGCAGGTGATGCAGCGATCAGTTCTTGGCCCTACACTATTTAACATTTATATGAATGACCTAGAAGAAAACAAAATCATTGTTAAAGTTTGCAGACACAAAAATTGGTGAGTGGTAAATAGTGAAGCAAGCAAATATGTATTTTCATATGGCTAAATGTAAATAGCTAGGAACAAAGAATGTAGGCCACACTGAAACAATGGAACACTCATTCCTCAGTAGCAGTGACTCGCAAAAAGAGATGTGAAGGCTGTGGAGGATAATCAGCTGAACATGAGCTTCCAGTGTGATGCTGTGGCCAAAAGATCTAATGCAATCCTGAGATGCATAAACGGGGTAATATCAAGGAGGAGTACAACGGTTATTTTATCTCTGTATTTGGGACTGGTGTGACTTCTGCTGGAATACTATGCCCAGTTCTGGTACCCACAATTCAAGAAGGATGTTGATAAGCTGGAGAGGGTTCAGAGAAGAGCCACAAGACTGATTAAAGGATTAGAAAATGGGCCTTATTGTGATAGACTCAAAAAGCTGAATCTATTTAGCTTGTAGAGAGGGTTAAGGGATGACTCGCTCACAATCTATAAGCACCTACAGAGGGAACAAATATGAATAATGGGCTCTTCAATCAAGACTGGATGTTGTTCTAAAAGGTCTGCTCTAGGAATTATTTCCAGGGAGTTCTATGGCCTGTGTTATCCAGGTGGTCAGACTAGAGGATCACAGTAGTCCCTTCTGGCCTTGGAATCTATGAATAAATAAGTGACAATATCAACCCCTACAACACCCAGCAAGAGAGTGGCCATTTGGGTTCCCTCAAAAATGTATGAATGGAGCCACTGAAGAGTAGGTGTATCCACCATGCTAGTGACTGCAAACAAGCTGGAAAAATATCTCCCACTCATCTGTCCTGCCAGCTGCTGATAAATCTAAGAGAATCAGCATGGAGGCTGTGTCTTCGTCCATTGCTGAGAGATCAACACACACAACCCAACAATATAATGTTCATGTTCAATAATATGGGAAAGGGCTTTGGGACAATGTATTGCCTATAAGGATGTTCAGAGTAATCCATTGCTCTTCAGAATTCCACACCAAAGAACAGGCCAACCTATTAGGATTATTCATCAAGAAATGCTGTTCAGATTCTTTTCCATGAAGCTGAACATCTCAAAACGAGAGACATAAGTGGCAGGGGGAAAAATGGTGTGACCAGCTTCTTATAGAGACTGCAATCATATTGAGATCTGGGGATAATTTGGCATTAAAAAGAAAGCTGTATTTTGAAAATCTGTTAATATAAGCAGCATGAACAAAACATTAATTAAATAAATCAGAATGTATTAAAAAACAAATGTCTTTTGTATCTTACTGCAGTTCACGACTATGACCCTGTTTAAGGTGGTTCTTACTTTGCTAAAAATTGCATAACCTCCATTCATAGCTATGTGTCTGTCAGCTAAAGTGGTGTGCACACCAGGTCTATGCCCCGTTCTCCCCAACAGCTGTGCAATAATAATAAAGCTTGCCATGAATTCAGCCCCAAAACATATTCCTTTCTGTTCTTTTACAAACCAAGTGTCACATCTTTTGCAACATGGGATAAGATAATTTTAAAGATATGCTGAAGCAAAATTACCTAACAAAAAACAAGAATACTGTTGCAATAATTATGGTTCAATCTACATCAGCAATCAAATTAGTTCCTTTTCTTTTTAAGTTCACTAATGAAATGTAAAGTTGCATTTACTGTACAGTGTTCTGCACAGACGTCTCCAAAGCCGCATGATTCATCACTTACAGTTCATGAAGGCTCCTACATTTGTTGGCACTTTAGAAACTTGCACTAACCTGGGTAATTTTCAGCTTCTCAAAATCCTTAATGGAATCCAAATGCAACACAGCTACTCTAACTCCACATAACCACTGAAATGTAGCGAACACTTATTCCTGGATTAGTTTTAGTGGAGGTGTTGTATTTCCAGTTCTCTTTCTCTTTCTGATTTGAATGTTCTTTCAGAGTATTTTTGTTTTTTCAACTTCTCTACTGAAATCTTAATTTCTACATTTTGGAAGCTAGCATCACAACCTTGGACTCTACATGTCATCTGATTTAAAAGATTCCCATCCTGGTCATTTACACCTGTAGCCTCCGGTTTCAACAAGAGCTTTAGAATATCACATTTCATGGAAGAGGCCCACATGAAAAGGCAATAATGACAAAAAGGGAATTTTAAAAAGCCACTTGGCCATGGGTAAATCTTTATGGAGACCTTTGGCATTGGCAATTGCTCTTAGAGAAACAGAGAGCAATATACAGGTTTCTAGTCATTTATTTGGATTTATAGAAATGCTGTTCACTCTTTGGGCCCCATCACCATAAAAATACAACAAAATCCATGCAGACATAACCAAAGTGCAGCAGTGACATCAGGCTCACCTACTACCAGCAAGCCAATCACTTGTAAAGGTCAAATTCCCCTGCCCTAGACTCCTCTCCCACACTCACACCTTCCCTGCCCCACCACTTGGTTTTCAATAGCCTGGGAGACAAGCTGAGCTTTGCAACATGCCCACTATATCAGAAGGTTGAAGCTACTCTAGGCCAATGGAGTAATTGAATTTCAAAGTGGCAGGGCCCTCTCAGAGAAAGCCCAGCCAGCAGGTTAGAGCTTCCATTCAGATTCTCCTCCAGAACATGGAATTTCCATTCTGTGGGACATTTCAAGCGTTCGAGATTTTGTTCCATTCCAAATGGGAATAAATTGTCAATCCTTGGACTTTTCCATGACAAAGAATATTGATTCTGGAACATACCAAAGCATGGCTACTCGCCAGGGCCGGATAAACTCTCCCGTGGGCCCAGGGCTTTAGATTTTGTGAAGCCCCTGGGGGTTTGGAGTGGGGAAGTGGGCTCAGTGCTAGGGCAGAGGATTGGGGTGTGGAAGGGGGTGCAGCTTCAGCTGGGGGGTGCTTGGGAGGGGCAGGGTTGGGGCAGCGGGTTGGGGTACAGCAGGAGGTTTGGGGTGTGGGTTCTGGGTGGGAGTTTGGGTGCAGGAGGGGGCTCAGGGCTGGGGTAGGGCTGCAGTGGGGGTTGCGGGATGCAGGCTCAGGCCGGGAGGCACTTACCTTGGGCGGCTCCTGGTTGGCGGTGCAGCAGGGCTAAGGCAGGATCCCTGCCTGCCCTGGCTCCATGCTGCTTGTTAGGGGGCTTATTCCTTCACCCACTTACTTCCCTGGTCCTTCTCGCATGAACAGAGAGCAACAATACCCAAAGTCCAAAGGTGCAAACAATTCGATGTTTATTGGGGTGAACTTCCAGCAAGCATGATTCCAGTTTCCTTCCTTAGTATCCTCCTTCCCAGCTCTGACACCACAGAGCCTTACACCTGTGTCCCTGTTCCCATTCCTACCCTTAGCCAAACATGATTCCAATTTCCCCACCCCCATTCCCTGTTCCCATCTCCCTCCCCCACCCACCCTCCCACCCACACCCACACCCACCCCCTCATTGACTACAGATTATATAGTAAAATTTGAGTTCTGCTTAGCTATACCTTAACCAATCATTTTCCTGAAATTTAACTAACCAATCCTAACATATTGTAACATGATTATGGAACCAATTATATCCCACCACCTTAATTAGTTTACACCCAGCAAAATTAATTATACAGCAGACAGAAACAATCACAGAACCAGATAGAGATTATACAGACAAACAATAGCAAAGTGGGAACTATAATGACAAAACAATACAGAAGTGAGGATTTCACATCCCAGCTATGGATAAGTGAGTTCTTGCCAGACAGGATGCTATCAAACTAAGTTTTCTTTTACATTTTCTAGGCACTTCCCTTTCTCTGGAGGTGATAGGAATACAATCCTGTCCTGATAGTGCCTAACAGCCCAATAGCACCTTATTTCAGTGTGACTAGTTTGGGATGTGAGGAGGTGACCGGTCGCTTCCCAGCTTATGGCTGCCTCTGCTGCTTAGCCAAAGGCCTTAGCCTAAGAACAGGGCCTCAGACTGTCACAGTGAGAGAAGGCCCTTACACCAGCAGATAGTGATTTTGATTCTTTCTTTTATACCTCTATAATTAGCCAAGTGATAAGAATACACCTAAATTCTTAGAGTATAGGCCTTTACAGACAGGCCTGAATATCTATATCCTAACACTGCTCTTCTCCCCAAGATGGCTGGGCCCCCACTTAGCCCAAGGGCCTGGGCTGCAGCCCCTAAAGCCCCTGTATTAATCCAGCCTCCTGCTCACTAGTCCTTCCTCCTGTGTTGTGTGCTGATAACATATAGTGGGACAGGAAGAGAGTTCAGGGGCGGGGCGGGGCGGAAGGTACAGGGAGCCAGCGATGGGAAAGAGGGAAATGAGGAACTGACAGGCACGGGAGCGGCTGCCACCAAAACCATTTTCTGTCAAAAATGACATTTCCACAAAACGTTCCCAGTTTGGCAAAACGTCATTTTCCAACAGAAAAATATTCTGTCAGAAAATGTTTCAGAGACCCACCTTCAGGTGCTATGCACAGACCACACAAACCTTTCATTAAAATAGGCTTTGCACTGATTATTTACACTGGTTAGTCTTGCTTTGGCCTGATCAGACTCCAGGAACTTCCCAGCCAACTGTGCATTTCCTGGTATGACTGAAAATGCCTCGTGGGCAGAGCCTATGTGGAGATGCAGCTGTAATCCTGGCCTATTTGGGACTGATCAGCCTGCTACAGCATCGGCTAAGAGAGATGGGTCTTTTAGCTCCAGCAGGAGAGGCTTATATCTTAAGCTCTAGAGGTCCCAGGTTTGATCCCAGGGGTCTGTCGGTGTTACTCTGGCTCCTGGCTGGAGAGCCCAAATATGCACCCCCCACATGCCCCAATGGCAGAGTTTCATCTCACATAGTTTCTTCCTTATTCATCCACCCTGGGATGCTGCTCCTGCCATGGAACACGAGGTTTGCCCTCCCCCCCCCCCCCCAAACTGGAGAGACAGATTTCAAGATGTCTTAGCATCCAAAGAACTTGTTTAAGGATGCCTGAAATGTCCTGGGTTGTCAGTCAAAACATTCAGGGTTTAAAAAAAAAAAATCTACAGAATGCGTGTTCGAGGTATTACTCCCCAGTATACAGCATTGTGCCTCCCAAGGCACAGTACTCCTCATGGCGTGTCAGGCAACACCATTGCACCGCAAGTCCACACAGTGAATGACCCAGTCTAGCCAGTGTGAAACCTCTGCTCTGGCTCCTCGTGGGGCAGGGAAACTGAGGAATATGAAAGTAGGTACCTGTCCCTCGACACTCTAGGGCATGACGGGGGAACTGAAGGGCAGAGGAGGAAGAGACAGAAGTTAGCAATAATGATGCCAACACACAATGTCTCTCTCTCACTCACACACTTTGTTCCCCGTAAAAAAGCTGCTATTAGTTTGGGATTTTGATTTTGAGATCTTGAGACATCTGCCTGGAGGCCTAGCATCTACGTGCTGCTTCCTTTGTGCTCCCTTTCCACCCATTTCCATCCTTTTAAAACAAAGCTTTTTGTTTGTTTATAAAGAAAGAGAGGTGGAGTCACTGCTGGTTCAGACAACTATAAACTGACAGGCAGATTTCCAGCTGCAGCAGAACGGGGTTCTGTTTTTCACACCCCTGCAATTCACAAACCCTTTCCCGACGGTTTTTGTAAGTGGAATAAATCAGTGGAAACTTTTAGCTACTTATATGCAGATGAGTATTTTATGTTTGACTTGTTTATTTACTGCTACTTAATAAGAGTTATTTAGTGTGCATTTATTTAATATATGTATTTACGCTCTTTAGCGTTGGGCTTGTAAAAGAACCATTTTCCCAGGTTCTCCCGAGCTGCTTAAGTCGTGAGCTATGAATGACAAGCCAATAAAGAGAGAACCCTCTTCCCTCACTACCCAAATTATACACGGTTGTCTCCATGTCTCACAAGGGAACTCTTACTACCGAATTGTGCAGCTTACTACTTATTCCCTTCTGATTAGCTCCGGAGTGGAGAAACACTTTTGACACGATTGAATGGAACCCATTCTGATCTTTTAACATGGAATGAACTACTTGTCACATGCAGTCTTCAAGGATGGATAACCACTCTGTACTCAAAAAAGGAACAGGATGCTTGACCTCAGCGGATAATGGCATCACCAAAAGCCTGAGCAAGCTCTTACTGAATCTTTAAGCAGTCAAGAACGGTTTGAGTGTTGCTACCAAGAAATTAATGAGTTAGTCACCCTAAGAAAACAAGGGTAATACAGGAACAGGCTTTTAAGGCTCCAGTGGGCAGTTTAGATAAAGCAGAGAATAGACAGCCATGCTTTTGCAGGTATCATGCATTTCTGCCTCGTTGCCCCGCTATTCTCATTTTGACAGCTGGGGTTATGCACTCTCTTCCAGAGAGATGGAGATAGTGAATCTGTAATTTTGGTGACCAGGAGACAACCTGTAACTGAAGCTCATCATGCTATTAAACAGCCCCAGTCAGCAACCTGTGTTCAGCTGCATGTCCAGCCTTCAGGTAGACGGAAAAGCAAACACGGTCTTCAGTGAGCACTGGATCAGTCCCTTAATAAGTGTGCCTGGTAACATGCCTTGAAGGTTTCCCAAACTCAGGCTCTGATGAACCATCAGAGGGAACACGTTTGAGAGCCAAAGATTTCCCCACTGAGAACACCCTGGCACACGCTCCCAGTAGTTCAGACTGATGGGAAGAGTGCTCCAGCTGATGGAAACAGTAACAATGGGGAATAGAAATATGACAGTCTGAGAGAATTTTTGCTCAGCCTCTCCTCCACAAGCGCATTTTGTAAGGGGACATGCTTACCAATTGGCCGAGATAGAAGAATCAACATAGGGCTGAGAACTATAGATTTCCTCAGACACAAGAGGGCAGGAAGAACAGTTGTGATCTGATGATTCTAAGAGATGCTGCAAAATACATAACAGCAAAAACATTTAAATTAGAGCATGGTAGGAAGGGGCTCCTTTCCACGGGAAAAACATTCTACAAAAACACATTTTTGTTTTCAATATTTTTTTTTTCAGATTTTAATCAAAAAATCTATTTTTTAAACTTTTTTTTTCAGCTGCAATGTTTTGGTTTTTAGTTACCAAAAGCAAAATAAAAAAGTATTTTGGGGACAACCCTCCTCAATTGACAAATTTCCATCTTCTCTCAAAACCTTTCCATTTAAAAAAAAAAAATTCTATTAAAAAACCCCAGAACATTTTGACAAGCTCTGGTTGAAATGAAGATGACGGTCCCTTAAGCAAAAATGCCTAATAAATAGATAATAATAATACCACCTATCTATTTTTATAACACTTTTCATCAGTAGATCTCAAAGCAGTTCACAAAAAAGGTCAAGATCATTACCCTCATTTTACAGGTGGGAAAACTGAGGCACACAGCAGGAAGTGACTTCTCCAAGGTCACCCAGCAGGCCAGTAGCAGAGCCAGAAATAGCACTCACAGTTAAATGCTGCTAAAAATAATTTTTAAAATTTGAAGATTTAATTGAGTTCAACAGAATACTCAATTAAACTGGCAGGCCTGTAGCTCCGGGCAGTGTCCGGTTTGTTTCTATAGACCATCTACCTTTCTGTCTTTATCCTGGGCTATTTATTGTGCAAGCCAATAGAATAGCAGGCACTCCGAAATCAGCTGCAGAGTAACCAGAAGTCCTGGGAATGGGTGAGGTGGCTTCTGCTAACAGAGAAATGTCCCTCAAGAAGAGCATAATGGACCTGTGCGATTCCACGATGGTAGTTCAGTAGAAGTCCATACATGAAAATGCTGCTAATTGGGGAATCCGGGTACTTTGCAGAATTACGATGGGAGAGCTCATCCATGGTGTTCTCTGAACAAAGCCTTTCTCCCTTAAGTTTATGAGCTCTTCTCATTTTAGAGAGGTACGAGCAGAGTGCAGTGCCTGCGGAGAACTATACCTGAAACACAAGATTAAGCACAAGGCAAGTCCTGTTTTCACAGCACCAAGATTCAGAGCAGGCTGCGCAGCGGGGACAGGAGGACGGTGAAGAAATTTGGCAGCATGTGACCTCCAGAAGAAGAAAGGGGAGCGTCCATGTACCAGCAACGCAGATACAGGTAAGTAACCGTATTCATGTTCTCTCCACAGGCACTAATGCGGAGAGTGGACTAGATGATACATCTGAGGGAAGGGAATAGAAGGAGACTCCGTCGATTGGAAGGCATGAGATGCACTGTCCTAGGGTTGGGGGTTCCATGACCACCGCTCCCAAGAGAAGGAGGTGGGTGGTGGTGGTCGGGGACTCTCTCCTCAGGGGGACAGAGTCATCTATCTGCCACCCCGACCGGGAAAACTGAGAAGTCTGCTGCTTGCCAGGAGCTAGGATTCACGCTGTGACGGAGAGACTGCCGAAACTCATCAAGACCTCAGATCGCTACCCCTTCCTGCTTCTCCACATGGGCACCAATGTTACTGCCAAGAATGACCTTGAGTGGATCACTGTGGACTACGTGGCTCTGGGAAGAAGGATAAAGGAGTTTGAGGCGCAAGTGATATTCTCGTCCATCCTCCCCGTGGAAGGAAAAGGCCTGGGTAGAGACCGTCGAATCGTGGAAGTCAACGAATGGCTACGCAGGTGGTGTTGGAGGGAAGGCTTTGGATTCTTCGATCATGGGATGGTGTTCCAAGAAGGAGGAGTGCTAGGCAGAGACGGGCTCCACCTAACGAAAAGAGGGAAGAGCATCTTCGCAAGCAGGCTGGCTAACCTAGTGAGGAGGGCTTTAAACTAGGTTCACCGGGGGAAGGAGAACAAAGCCCTGAGATAAGTGGGGACATGGGATACCAGGAGGAAAAGCATGAGCAGGAGAGTGTGAGAGGGGAGGGCTCCTGCCTCATACTGAGAAAGAGGAACAAGCAGCGAGTTATCTCAAGTGCCTATACACAAATGCAAGAAGCCTGGGAAACAAGCAGGGAGAATTGGAAGTCCTGGCACAGTCAAGGAATTAGGATATGATTGGAATAACAGAGACTTGGTGGGATAACTCACATGACTGGAGTACTGTCATGGATGGATATAAACTGTTCAGGAAGGACAGGCATGGTAGAAAAGGTCGGGGAGTTGCACTGTATGTAAGAGAGCAGTATGACTGCTCAGAGCTCAAGTATGAAACCGCAGAAAAACCTGAGAGTCTCTGGATTAAGTTTAGAAGTGTGAGCAACAAGGGTGATGTTGTGGTGGGAGTCTACTACAGACCACCGGACAAGGTGGATGAGGTGGACGAGGCTTTCTTCCGGCAACTAATGGAAGTTACTAGATCGCAGGCCCTGGTTCTCATGGGAGACTTCAATCACCCTGATATCTTCTCGGAGAGAAATACAGCGGTGCACAGACAATCCAGGAAGTTTTTGGAAAGGGTAGGGGACAATTTCCTGGTGCAAGTGCTGGAGGAACCAACTAGGGACAGAGAACTTCTTGACCTGCTGCTCACAAACCAGGAAGAATTAGTAGAAGCAAAAGAGGATGGGAACCTGGGAGGCAGTGACCATGAGATGGTCGAGTTCAGGATCCTGACACAGGGAAGAAAGGAGAGCAGCAGAATACGGACCCTGGACTTCAGAAAAGCAGAGTTTGACTCCCTCAGGAACTGATGGACAGGATCCCCTGGGAGAATAACATGAGGGGGAAAGGAGTCCAGGAGAGCTGGCTGTATTTTAAAGAACCCTTTTTGAGGTTACATGGACAAACCATCCCGATGTGTAGAAAGAATAGTAAATATGGCAGGCGACCAGCTTGGCTTAACAGTGAAATCCTTGCTGATCTTCAACACAAAAAAGAAGCTTACAAGAAGTGGAAGATTGGACAAATGACCAGGGAAGAGTATAAAAATATTGCTCGGGCATGCAGGAGTGAAATCAGGAAGGCCAAATCACACCTGGAGCTGCAGCTAGCAAGAGATGTCAAGAGTAACAAGAAAGGTTTCTTCAGGTGTGTTAGCAACAAGAAGAAAGTCAAGGAAAGTGTGGGCTCCTTACTGAATGAGGAAGGCAATCTAGGGGCAGAGGATGTGGAACAAGCTAATGTACTCAATGCTTTTTTTGCCTCTGTCTTCACGAACAAGGTCAACTCCCAGACTGCTGCACTGGGCAGCACAGCATGGGGAGGAGGTGACCAGCCCTCCATGGAGAAAGAGGTGGTTTGGGACCATTTAGAAAAGCTGAACGAGCACAAATCCATGGGGCCGGATGCACTGCATCCGAGAGTGCTAAAGGAGTTTGCGGCTGTGATTGCAGAGCCATTGGCCATTATCTTCGAAAACTCATGGCGATCGGGGGAAGTCCCGGACTACTGGAAAAAGGCTAATTTAGTGCCTACCTTTAAAAAAGGGAAGGAGGAGGATCCTGGGAACTACAGGCCAGTCAGCCTCACCTCAGTCCCTGGAAAAATCATGGAGCAGGTCCTCAAGTAATCAATTCTGCAGCAATTGGCAGCCGGTATCAAGTGGAGTGTCCCAAGGGTCGGTCCTCGGGCCGGTTTTGTTCAATATCTTCATAAATGATCTGGAGGATGGTGTGGATTGTACCCTCCGCAAGTTTGCAGATAACACTAAACTAGGAGGAGAGGTAGATACGCTAGAGGGTAGGGATAGGATACAGAAGGACCTAGACAAATTAGAGGATTGGCCAAAAGAAATCTGATGAGGTTCAACAAAGACAAGTGCAGAGTCCTGCGCTTAGGAAGGAAGAATCCCATGCACCGCTACAGACTAGGGACCGAATGGCTAAGCAGCAGTTCTGCAGAAAAGGACCTAGGGGTGACAGTGGACGAGAAGCTGGATATGATCAGTGTGCCCTTTTTGCCAAGAAGGCCAATGGCATTTTGGGATGTTTAAGTAGGAGCATTGCCAGCAGATTGATGGACGTGATCCTTCCCCTCTATTCGACATTGGTAAGGCCTCATCTGGAAGACTTTGTCCAGTTTTGGGCCCCACACCACAAGAAGGATATGGAAAAATTGGAAAACATCCAGCGGAGGGCAACAAAAATTATTAGGGGACTGGAACACATGACTTATGAGGAGAGGCTGAGGGAACTGGGATTGTTTAGTCTGCGGAAGAGAAGAATGAGGGGGGATTTGATAGCTGCTTTCAACTACCTGAAAGGGGGTTCCAAAGAGGAGGGTCTAGACTGTTCTCAGTGGTAGCAGATGACAGAACGAGGAGTAATGGTCTCAAGTTGCAGTGGGGGAGGTTTAGGTTGGAGATTAGGAAAAACTTTTTCACTAGGAGGGTGGTGAAACACTGGAATGCGTTACCTAGGGAGGTGGGTGGTATCTCCTTCCTTAGACATTTTTAAGGTCAGGCTTGACAAAGCCCCGGCTGGGATAATTGAGTTGGGGATTGGTCCTGCTTTGAGCAGGGGGTTGGACTTGATGACCTCCTGAGGTCCCTTCCAACGCTGATATTCTGTGATTCTATTCTGCTTAGGCTGCCATACGAAAAGCTGATGTCCTCAGTGTATCAAGAGTTTGGAAATCAGTTTGGCGAAATGGAACAAAAAGATCATTCAGCCAAGCCAAAGCCCTTCTGGTTTGTCAGTGGGAACAGTGAAAAAGATGTTCCCCTGAGAAACACTGTATTGATTACCCAGAATTAAACCAGGAATAATGTATGAAAGCCAGGGCCTTAGGGAAAGGTAAGGTATTCTTCCATTTTAGTATTCTTCCATGGAGAGGAGGCTGAGAAACTTGAAACTGCTTTTAATACCTTTGTGCATTGAAGAACATTCTGGGTCAGACCAATGGTCCATCTAGCCCAGAATCCGAACCTCTGACAGTGGCTAGTGCCAGATACTTCAGAGCAAGTGAATAGAATAGGGCAATTATCAAGTGATTTGTGTCTATCGTTCAGTCCAGTCAGAGGTTTAGGGACACCCAGAGCATGGGGTTGTGTCCCTGATCATCTTGGCTAATAGCCACTGATGGACCTATCCTCCATGAACTTCTCATTTTTTAGGGCTTCACAGCTTCCCCAGCAATGAATTCCACAGGTTCAATGTACATTGTGTGCAGAAGTACTTCCTTAAGTTTGTTTTAAACCTGCTGTCTACTAATTACATTGTGTGCCCTTGGTCTTATGTTATGGAAAGAGGTAAACAGCACTTCCCTATTCAATTTCTCCACCCTATTCATCATGTTAAAGACCTCTATGGTGGGGGTTGAGGATCCCCTGAATCCCCACCAGCCCCAATGCAAGTTGTTTATAATGGCCTTCCCCTGTTTGTAGTATGTGAGGGGTTCTCCAAACTAAAGAAAGTCCTCCCCGCCCCACTTCCTGAGAGAGAGAGATAGGAATCAGATTAAAAGAAAAGAAAGGGAAACATGGTCTGTAAGGATACGTCCTTTTCCTGTCACCATATTAGGAGAGCAGCAGCTATTAGCTAAGAAGCAGGAAGTCACATCTTCACAGTCCATCTAAATTACATTAAAACAATGTAATATTGGGCTGTTAAGATGACAATCCTGTCTTAATAGCACCCACCATCACCAGATAGAGAAACAGGTCTTAAGTTGGTTAAAGAAATCTTAGTTTGATGGCATCCTGTCTGGCAAGAAATCACTTAAAAGTTGTCGTTGTGAAATCCTCATTTCTTTATTGTTTTGTCTTTATGGTCCTCACTTCTCCATTGTTTGTCTGTATGCTCTGTCTGGTCCTTGGATTGTTTCTGTCTGTTACATAATTTTGCTAGGTGTACATTAATTAAGGTGGTTGGATATGATTAGGTTAGAGAATTTTGTTACAATATGTTAGGATTGGTTAGTAAATTATAGTACAATGATTGGTTAAGGTATAGCTAAGCAGGACTCAAGTTTCACTATATAAACTGGGGTCTAAGAAGGAGACCAGCAGAGAAGGAACAGAAGAATAAGGGCTGCTAAGAATCCTCTGCACGACCATGAAGTGCAGCAACCAGAATCCAGACGAGACGGACCTGCCTGGCCAACAGGGAAAGTCCACCTGCCTGATCAGGATTGGTGAGCATGGCATTGTATGCTTAGCATCTGTATTCTGCTTGACAATTGTTAATAAATAGAGGATAAGGATATTACTGTGTAAGGCTCTTCCACTGGTAAAAGGTCCCGCAGACCCACAAAGATATGCCCTGAGCCCTAGGATTGGGTAAGGGTGGGTGCCCCTTAGAGCAGGGGTGGGCAAACTACGACACGCGGGCCGGATCCGGCCTCTCAGGGCTTTGGATCAGGATTGCCCCCCATGGTGCCGCAGGCCCCACGCCACTCACAAGCATCCGGCACCACGTCCCTGGGGCCCCAGGCAGGGGGGCAGAGGTCTCCGTGTGTTGCCCTTGCCTCCAGGCACCGCCCCCCGCAGCTCCCATTGGTGGGAACAGGGAACCACAGCCAATGGGAGCTTCGGGGGAGGTAGCTGGAGGCGTGGCAAGGGCAGCACACGGAGCCCTGTGCGCCCCCCACGCCCTCCCCCACCCACACACACCCAGGGGCCGCGCAGGGACGTGGTGCCGGACGCTTCCCAGAGTGCACCGGGGAGTGCTTCCTGGCCCCAGTGCACGCCACTGCCACCCCGGAGCTGCTTTAGGTAAGCGGCGCCAGGCCGGAGCCCGAACCCCTCCTGCACCCCTCCCCCCAACTCCCTGCCCTGCGCCCCCTGCTGCACCCTGCACCCCAACTCCCTGCCCTACCCTGCACCCCTCATGCACAACTCCCTGCCTTAAGCCCCCGCTGCACCCTGTACCCCCACTCCCTGCCCTGAGCCCCATCGCACCCCGCAACCCTCCTGCACCCCAACCCCCTGCCCTGTGCTCCTTCCTGCAGTCCACACCCCTCCTGCACCCCTGCCCTGAGCCCCCTCCTGCAGTCTGCACCCCTCCTGTGCCCTAACCCTCTTCCCTGAGCCCCCCATACACCCTGTACCCCTCCTCTACCCCAATCCCTTGCCCTGAGCCCATTCCTGCACACCGCACCCCGTCCCACACCCCGCACTCCCTCCCACACCCCAACCCCCTACCCCGGCCCTACATACAATTTCCCCACCCAGATGTGGCCCTCGGCCCAAAAAGTTTGCCCACCACTGCCCTAGAGTGCGATTAACAGAGAATTCTGTGCGGGTAATAGGTCTGTCTCTTTGGCAGTGTTTTGGTGTCACCCCTTTGAAGTCTGGCTTTTCAGCTGGTGTTGTGTCTTTGAATAGGGTCTACCTCCAGCCTCTCTTACTTTATAAGTGGTCCATGCTGTTCAGGGGTGGTGAGGCTTGTGCCTGTCTCCCTCATTGGCTCATCTGTCTCTGTGGCCAGCAGTCTTCTTCCAGTTCACTGCCCCCTCCTGTAGCAGCTTTTCCCCGTTTAAGCTCCCCTGTATGGTGATGGTGACTGTGAAATACTCAGGGAGATTAGAGAGGCTACAAAAACAGAAAACTCAATAATAATGTGGAATTTCAACAATCCCCACACTGACTGTAACATGTCACCTCAGGAGAGGGTGCAGAGATAAAGTTTCTTGGCATCACTGATGATGCTTTTTGGAGCAGCTAGACCTGGAACGCACAAGGGGAGAGGCAGTTCTTGATTTAGTCCTAAATGTAGCACAGGATCTGGTCCAAGAGGGAAATACAACTGAACTGCTCAGTCACAGCAAACATAACATAATTAAATTTAACATCCTTATGGAGGGAAAAATGCCAAGTAAACCCACCACAGTAGCATTTAACTTCAAAAAAGGGGAACCCCACAAAAAGGAGGCGGCTCGTTAATGGAAATTAAAAGGAGCCGTCACAAGAGTGGACTGCCTGCTGGTTAAAAATACGAATTCAAATTGTACTGAGGAAAATAGAAAGGAGCATAAGATTTGGGAAGCCAAGCGTAAAAGTATAATTAGGCAGGCCAAAATAAACAAACAAACAAACAAACAAACCGAAGAGCAACTAGCAAAAGACAAAAACTAGCAGCCATTTTTTAAAGTACATCTGAAGCATGAAGCCTGCCAAAGGATCAGTATGGTCACTGGATGATCAAGATGCTAAAATAGGAGTCAAGGAAGACAAGCTGTTGCAGAGATGCTAAAGGAATTCTTTGCATTGTCTTCACTGCAGAGGACAGGGAGGGAGATTCCCAAACCCAAGCCATTCTTTTTAGATGACAAAACTAAGAAATTGCCCCACGTTGAGGTGTTCCTAGATGTGGGTTTGGAATAAATTGGGAAATTAAACAGTAATTAATCCCCAGGACCAGATGGTATTCACCCAAGAGTTCTGCAGGGACTCAAATACAAAATTGAAAAACTATTAATTGTGGTATATAACCTATTGCTTAAATCAGCCTCTGCTAATGTGAAATAGATTTTTTATAAAAGGCTCCAGAGGCGATCATAGCAATTATAGGCCAGTAAGCGTAACTTTGGAAGCAGGCAAACTGGTTGCAACTACAGTAAAAAACAGAATGATCAGACACAGCAATGAATTTGTAAAGGGAAATATCGCCTCTATTAGAATTCTTTGAAGGGGGTCAGTCAACTTGTGGAAAAGTAGGAGCCAGTGGATATACTGTACTTGGACTTTCATAAAGCCTTGGACAGGTCCCTCATCAAGAGCTCTTAAGCAAAGTAAACAGTCATGGGATAAGAGGGAAGGTCCTCTTCTGGATCAGTAACTGGTTAAAAGACAGGGAACAAAGGTTAGGAATAAATGGTCAGTTTTCACAGTGGACAGATAAGTGTGTGTGTAGGGGGGAATGACGGAATGCATCCCTATATTCACAATGAATACACTAATATAATAATCTTTGTATAAGGCATGCATCATGAGGTATCCTTTGAAAACACAACATGCTGATCAGTAATATCATGTTAAATGCATGTAGCAACATGAACTGTAAAGTTATGAACATAAGCTGAAATTATGGTGGGACTGTATCTCCCAGATAAGTCTGGGGAGCAGCTAAACCAGTTTCTCAAAGACAAAGGGAAAGCGGACACCTCAGCCAGTTGCCAACAAAGCTGATGGGCCATCACCTATCATGTGGCCTTTCTTTGGCAAGAAATGGGGGCAAAAACAAATTGATCCGCATTTTAAGAGAAATAGCCTGATGTCTCCTTGCTCCAACAGACCCCCTATCTCTTGGTTCTCAGCTAGAAATGCTTTTCAAAGAGGGACTGAAATGTTAAAAGGGAAGGGCAAATACCCCAAGATACCTCTCTTCGCTCTCCCTGTCCACCTCACTCTTTGCACCTGAAAAGACAAAAGCAGCAATTGTTTGACTCGGTAGCAGGGGTCCTGAGAGGTCTGTGTTTGCTTGGTCAGCTGATACCTAGTGTTACCATTCTAAGAAGGCCTGCTTTGGTTCGTAGCCTTCTTTGGTTCATACTTTTTTCACGCTTAGGGCTCCAGCAAGGCCTACACGGACTAGCACCGCTGGGTCATGAGACTTCTGGCAAAATTTACTCTTGATGGAAAGGAATTATGTAGTTCAAAACAGGGGGCATATCCTAATTCTCCACAGGGGCTGGGAAGGCTCCTTTATAGCCCCTTTATTTGCACCCTCTCAGAACCAGACACAATTTGGCCAATAAGTATCTCCATGTTTCATTTCTCATGACAAGAGTCATTGACAAAAAGAAAACAAGGGCTAACCCTAATTTTTGCTGGCATAAGGGACAGAGTGCCCTAGTAAGCCTGTCTTTTGATTTGCTTCATTGACTGATTATCTAATTAGTTCCCATCTCTTTAAAATTGTTTTCTCAGAATCTTATTTTGGAGCAGTAACAAATCCATATCCTGAATCTCCTGAGGCTTCTTTAGCTAACTGTAATGTACAGCTATCCTTATATTTATATAAAGAGAGAGTACTGATATATAAAGATAGCCAAAGTACTTTTCTCCTTCGTTTTTCATTTTTTCTCTCTCTTCTCCATTGATTGTATATCCATTTCTTTCAAATTGACAGACATTGATTTCCTTCCCCATTTATAATTGTACTCAAGCCAACTTTGGCTTCATTTAATATACTTCCTTCTTTGTGCCTCAGTTTTATTATTAAGGTTAGCAGTATTATGCACTGCTCTGGGAATATTGGTTGCTAGCTACTAGGGAAGAACCAGCAAAAGAAATAACAGGCATTGCAAAACAGGATCCTGCTGGTGATATGGATTCATTTCATTTTAAAAGGAAAGCACTGTACGTAGAAACAAAAGTGAAGTGAAAAGAGAAAAGATAAATACAAGAAAGATTAAAAAATCGCTTCATTGTATGGATTTGTATTAAATCCATAGTAAGCTTAAAACAAAATACTAGGATGAAATATTTGTTGAGCTCCTTATGGTTAAAAAGGGATTGAAAAAGATCTAGTGCTTTTCAACGCCTTCAGGCACAGAAATCCGAAACATCCAAAGTATCACATTACAAAAGACCTCATTAAAATTAAAATGGAATAAACAGAATCACCAGAACAGGACCCCAGAGGTTTGATTGCTTACTACAAAAGGTATAAGTGCAAAAAGAAGAATTATGAAAACACAGCTACACAGTATTTATCAATGTCAGAGTCTCGCCATCACTACGATTCGATTTTGTATCTTCAGCCCTTACAGCTTCACTGTCAGATTCTCTTTTCCCATTTCACTACTCTTCCATAATATCCACCACAGAAGAGTCCAGCTCACACTGTCAAAGGGAGTATGTTCCAGTGAAAGTACCATGTAATGATACATAGCGTGTTGATGAACTGCATTGCTTTCCTATTCATTGCCAAATGCAACTCCAAGCATTTGTTTTTCCCTGTAATGATTTTGGCATGGAGTATGCCAGTGACTGCATCACTCCTCATACTATACCATGGCATTCAAGATTAGTGGGAGCAACTGAGGCTGCCAATACAACATTCTAGGTAGGAGGCCCTCAGCTATGGAACTTGCTTCCCTTTTTGGACGGACCAAGTCCTAAATCTACATTGCCTTTCAGGACATGCCCCAAAGACTTTCACCACATCTTTTCTGTACACAGTGGGAGCTTTGAGTGGGAAGGGTCTTAATTTGGGGAAGCTGGGGTGTGTTTTAGTCTTTTTATGTCAAAGCAGATTTGTAAAACATGTTTTCAGTGTTAATTGTTTGTGACCATAGCTTTGCAAGGCAGATGCATATTCACTGAAAATAATAAATTGAATAAATCAAAGTACGAAATAAACTTTGTTCATCAAACTTTTAAACAGAGTGGCAAATCGAACAGCCAATCAGTCACCTTGATCCAACCTGACACCAGCTGCACTAAAAACCCATGTCCTAGGCATGTTTACTGGCATCACAAACATTTGCTTTCAGTCACAAAAACTGAAGATTTACAGTTGAGACACATGGGCCCTCAGTTTGAAAGGCCTTTACATCACAGCAATGAAGGGCTGGAAGAGACCAACGTAGAGATATGTGCTTACATTTCTATGTCAAGGTTTTGTATGTGCAAAAGCTAAGGTTTTTCATTCAAGCTTTGGTCAGTAGTTAGATGTCTAACGACTCACTCAACTGGGCTAACGAGTCTCTCGGATGCCAGAGGGAGACCCCTGCGAAATCCAAGGTAACTCTATTCACCACAGTAGGCTACTCGGAGGAAGCAGTTTCATTAACCTCAGTGCAGACCCACTCCAGTAGTAAGAGTGGTTCCCTAATCTCCACACAATTAGCCCCAGACCAAATGTGCACGGATATGACCTTCTGCATGGCTCAGCTCCACAGCTCAAATATCTGTCCAAAGCGATCTCAGAATTTCATCTTACCAGACCTCTAACTTGCTGCTGTTTTCCCTCAGTGGCAAGGACACCTGGAAGACATTCATATCCATGGCCGGGCGCCTGACGGAGCTTTGAGCTACCAGTTAGAGATAAATATGTTTAGGAATCCCCCCCTCAAGTATTTTATTGGGCATAGGACTACAGCAAAGGAACGGTCATCCCTGTTACTGTCTCTCTATGGAGCCATGTCACACTTTAGCCAGGGTCCCCACTCCTAAGATTGGGGGCCCCATCCAAAGCCTAATGAAAACAATGAAAAGACCCTGCAGAGTCCATGTGTCTCTGTCACATTTTCATTATCGCGGTATGGGGGGTGCCATGCATGTGTTTGCACAGCACCATTCCCTGGACCATTCCCAGCCCCGATGCTGTCAGACTCCCAATTCTGGGAACAGAGGCCTCTGCAGAGAGAGGAAATAGAGGCTACTTACTGGAAACTAGAGTACTGCAAGGATGTGACCTTGCACAGTCATACTATGTGCCCTGCTTCACCTCTTTCTAGATTCCTCTCAAATCCGCTAGGGTAGTGAAATTCTGTGGAAGGAAACAAAGCACCTGGGGTCAGGGAGGTCTGCTCATCCCTGGTATAATCTGCATCCTTGAACATCCAACCTCATCAAGAGAAGCTTGTGGGGGCATCCAAAGGGCACTGCATCTAGTGATGGGAGGGCTTCGCAGTGCTAGGAATGCTGCTCAGTAGCATGAATATGCATACACAGCATCATCACAGAATGCCAGCAACCTCTCTCTGCACATGGTAGTCCATCTAGTCACAGACGGATCCATGGCCATATACACACGCATGCGAGAGACGCACACACTGCACCTACAGGGAGATGAGAGCTTACCAAACACACTTTATTTTCATTATTAACAAAACGCTCAACAAAGCATAGGAGCCTCTGGTGAATTTTAAAGGTCATTCTTTCTGGTGGAAAACAGTCTACGACATTGCATTTATTACAATGTGTCTCTCTCTTGTTATTATTATTTTAACAAGGAATTCTCATATCCCGGAAAGCATGAAAAAATGACCTAGGGCTTAACTTTAAAATAACTACGATTACAGTTTTTTTCATTTGTTTTCTTTTATAGGGAATTTGAAAAGATGACTCCAGGCTGATTTATGTATTTAATTTCTATTTAATTTGTAAAGTATTTTTCTTGTCCTAATAGAACATTAAGAAACAAAAAGGTTTTGGATAGCATATGCATAGCTGTCTGCAGTCTCATAGGTATTTTATAGCACAATGCATTGCTCCTTCAATTACATTTAATAGGCTTTGACTTTTAAAACGGAAATCAAAGAAAGGCTTAGAATAGATTTTTTTAAAATATTAGAATTTTAAGAGCATCTCTGTTGTCCAAAAGGGATACGCATACGATGCTGGATAAAGTACAATTGATAATCTTGAACTCCTTGTGGTTGGCACACTGGGAAGTCACCCATTAGTACCAATACAATTTGTATTCAAAGACCAAATTGGAAAAATCTTAACTTCCAGTGACAAAAGAGTCACTGTTTAAGTGTCAAGAAACATTGGGCTGGAGTCTTGGCTTCAGTGAAGCCCCTTTGTGCTGCCAAGCTGCTGCATATGGGATGATTTAGTTGGGCGATTGGTCCTGCTTTGAGCAGAGGGTTGGACTAGATGACCTCCTGAGGTCCCTTCCAACCCTGATGTTCTATGATTCTATGATATCCAGCTTAGCTGACTACCTGGCAATTCTCCCCATGACGGTGGAATCCCCAAGTGGCCAAGCAATGTCCCAGCACCTCTGCACCCTCTAAAACAGGGGAAAAGAGGTGTGGCAAGAGTGTTGCTATGCTCCATCTATTCCCGGCTGCTGGAACAACTTCCTTGGGGCCAGAGGCACCTGGGCACAAGCCATAGCAGTCTAGACACGGCTCTAACTTCGCAAAGGGCTGAACCGTAAGTCAACTTTACCCCCTCGCCTGGTCCTGCATCAAGCTCTGCTTGGCCAGATAACAGGATCTGGTCTATTTTGTGGCTCTGGCCTCCTTATGCATGGTACATCATCCCTTTGAGTCTAGCATGAGCAATGGACTATGGTATGAATAGAGAAAGTCCCTCCCAAAGATGGCAAGGTACAATGATGGAGTGGTAGGGGCCAGTTTTAACTGCTGCAGTCACTGATCTGTTCTGTGGGTAGAGAGAGGACTACAGTGCCCAGGACTGCCAAATGCCCACTAAATCAGCTAAACAATATCAGAAACCTGGGAGCAGGGATCCAGGGAATATAGAAGGTGAAGACAGGAACGCCTCCTGGAAAAGGCATGACACCTGAAGTCAGCAGTCCACACCAGGGCTAGGTCAGTCCAGCACATCACCATTCTCTTCAACAAGTAATATTCTGTCCATGCTATGCTAGCTCCCTTTTGTGCATGTGATGTGCAGTTCAAATATGTTCAGTGCTGCTAACAGCAATGCAGCACAAAATAAACTTGCTGAGACCTAAAACATTCTCTATTACCTACACATTGCATGTATCCTTTCAGCCTTCATAAAACTATGTTTGGAATGAGTAGATGTGAGTGCTTCGTTTATTTCACGGCTTATATTCCGAAGATATAAATGTAAAGAGATTGCCTGGGCCACTTCATCCAAACCACTGATTCCTTTCCAGTTTGAATCTGCTAATGGACAATTCACCACTCACAAGTCTGACTGACTGGTTTGTTAGACCAATCTCCCGACATGGTAACATGTAAATGTAAGTGGCATAAATGGCTTCTGAGAAAATAGGGGCAGTTAATTGCAGTTGCATCAACTGAGATTTTTTTTTGGGGGGGGGGGCAACTTTAACCGTAATTCCAAGGACTACCTAGGCACCTGAAAACTCTAGGGTGTTTTTTTTGTTTGTTTGTTTTCCAGATAACTTAGAAATTAGCGGATTGGAGCACTGTATCTAATTGCAAGAGAGAGAGAGAGAGAGAGAGAGAGAGAGGATTTAATAAATATTACACCCACTTAGCTCTAATATTAACATGTTCCTACATCTTGTGTAAAGTCACTTAAGTAATACTGGTTAGATTTAAGATTTTAATGTATATTCTTTGTTACTACCTCTTGAATACAAGAAGTGAAACAAATTGTAGAAAAATCTAAATGACGTTCTATCACTTTTTTGCAGTTCACCAAGCTTGGAATAGATCATTTAACTGTGGAAACATCCCGCTAGGGCAAGACTCCTAGAGGTCTAGAGGTGTTACCTCACTACAGATAATAGACTAGAAACTAACCTTAAACAAGAGTGAAGCTGACACTTCCAAGTCACTTTCACAGTATTGCCAATCCCAAATGTTCAAAAATCATGAATCAGGCTCACCAAAAACCATGAGATTGGCTTTAAAATCATGAGATTATGTAAAAACAACAGATGTTGGGGTCTTTTTATTTGCCTTCTGCTTTTTGAAGCTTTGGGGTGCACTCGGGTCACATTTTGAAGCTTTTTCCACAGCCATGAGGACAAGAAACTTCATTTTTCTTTAAGAATGAAGGCTGAAAACATCACATCTCCACTTGACCCCAGGAGCTGGGGCTTTAAGGAAAACAATCATCATGCGACTCATGACAAAATCGTGAGAGTTGGCTTTTGCTTCTGTTTAAAGGCTAGTCACTTTCCACTCAAACACAACCCTACAGCGATTGAGTTTCAGTTCTCACAGGAGAATATTTAAAACCAAACATCAAGAAAATTCTATATTTTAAAGTTAATTTAACCACCAGCCCTTTCTGATCTTAATCACCCTGCCTCTGTTAGTAAACAAAATACTGTCTCTCTGCCCCGGGGCACTTCTCCTCTGCACAACTTACATTTCACAATAATACTGTGCTGTAGTTAAGAGCTCCACCTGGGAGCTCCCACATCTCCTGTGGGGAGCTTCTGCCCTCCCCTGCCCCCCAGACCCCAATTGGTGCCCTTCATTAATTGAAGACCAAAGTAGCATGTGGACAGCTGGGAGTTGACAGTTCAATACAATTATATATCACTCTTCACCAGGTTGCATTAAGAGTTATATGTCCCCTCAGATTCATACCAGGATTATTGCCTTTGCAAAAACTCAAGAGTGAAGTCTATGGGGAAACGAGTTGAGTTTAAATGATTTGGAAAGTGTGAATCCTTACACACACTGGAGCTGAGACAAGCTCACAGCAACAGTAAGTATTTTTTACCCACACAGCTTCCACCCCAGTTTGAATATCACTATATATTTCCACATAGCATCTGAAAGAAGAGTCACCTACTCTAAGAATTACGTGCCAGCTTCCCAATGTTATGTTGGTCATCTGAAGTCAATGCACAAAGTTTCAAAAGATATCCCAGGGCCATGACCTAACAGTGTACACAGGAGTAGGATACTCTTCAACCTAAAGTAAAAGCTTGTCATTTTAACAGGGTTTACAACATACCCTGGGTTTCAAAAGTTAAAGTCAAACCTGGTTCAAGACTCAGCTCCCACTTAGCCAAAACCAAAGTTTGAGGCTCACAGGGATGACAGGAAGGGGTATTTCAAGGATTGGCCCTCTTGATTTTCAAATGACAAAGGGAACTTCTGGTTCAGGGCTTCTCCATTAAGGGCTGTATTCACTTGCCAATAGTTTGTCAAAAGTACAAGTATCTTAAAACAAGCACTCAACTGGAATGAAAACTCTCCCAAACGTTCTGGAACAAATATGAATATCTCCGTGTTCATTCCATGAGTTGAATGGTAACATAACCCTTCTGACAGGTATTGATGGCAGCAAAAAGGCCGGGTGTGGGGGAGATACAAAAATGCATTTGGAAAAAACAGCAATTAATACATCAACAAATTCTATGAGGTAAGACTCTCACCCCTCAGGGGGCCATAACCATAGTCCCAACCTCAGTCCTCGTGGCCACAATGAGTGCCTGGTGCATTCTAGCTTCTACTTCCTTCCCCAGCTTCCCATTCCATTCACTATCCTGGATCAGAGGACTCCAAGAATACTGGCAGGCCAGGGCTGCTCTGGAGGCTCTAACCCCTGAGCCAGCTGGAGTGATTTCAGCTTTAATTTCTGGGTAGAGGGGCTGGCACCCTGCCCCTTAGGTAGCTATTGCTCTGTCTGCAGCTTCAGCCCAAACTGCCTCAGCACGGCTCCAGATGCCACCACTCTGCATCGTCCCAACCGCTGCTCTGTGCTGCCTGATGGCTCACAGCTGCTGCCACCCTCTGTGCCAACCATCACCTCCAACCATCCTCTGTTCTGCACTGTCCACTCTTCTGCAACGCTCTCAGCTCTTTAGAGAGGGACCAGTGGTATCTAGTCCCCTTATAGAGTCCTCACCACCAGGAAGATACCCTCAGCAGAAGGCAGGAACCTTTGGTTTTTTTTCTTTCCCGTCTCTCCTGCTCCTTCAGCTCTGTCCAGGGCCCCTTACCGAACTGGATCTGGCACCAGGCAGTCACAGTGACCCCACCCAGAGCTGATGTTCGTGCCAAGTCCTTGTACTTCTCTTGTACTTCCTTTTATTGCTCCGAAATTCAAAACTGAATTGAATTTTAACCAAAATGTCCCAAACCCAATACCTCAAAATGCCACATAAAACTGAAATGCAAATGAGGTCTGGCCCATTCAGGCAATTCTCTTCACTCTCCAAGAGCTGCTGGCAGAGAGCTCCTTTCCCCAGGAAGCCCCTGCCCACCTGAAGTTTCTTAAGCAGCTCTGGGCCACACTTATCCCATTCCACCAACAGTGGTGAGCACTTTACTCTCTTAGGGTGCATCTACACTGCAATTAAACACCCCTGGCTGGCCCATGCCAGCTGATTTGAGCTTGCAGGGTCAGACTAATGAGCTGTTTAATAGCAACATAGATGTCTGGAGCACGGGCTCTAGGACCCTGCACGTGAAAGGGTCCTGTTGTTCAGGCTATAGCCCAAGCCAGAACATCTAGACCACAATTAAACAGCTCTGCAACCTGAACCCCTCAAGCCAGAGGCAGCTGGCAGGAGCCAGCTGCAGGTGTCTAATTGCAGTGTAATACCCTAGGGCTTCAGGCCACAGGGCTACATTACGGACAAGTTTTTCTAGAGATGTTGAAGTAAACTCTGGGCATTAGTCACTAGTGAAAATATATATATGAGGAAATAGATTAAAAATAGGTACAAATGCTGAAAAACCTGAGAACTCAGATGCACAGGTGGGCAAAGGCAGGATCTAAGACCATCTCTAATTAAATTTCCTGTCTGTCTTCTGCAAAAGCCCAGTTGACTTCTGTTACTTTTGGTGGACATGTGCTGTACGTCTTGGCATCAGACGCCATTCAGAAGTGCTGAAAATCAGAAGAGAAGGATCAGGTTCAGACCTGGGTCAGTGTAATTTTGTCTGCACTGTGGACGACAGACGTCTTTTCCTGCTTAGGTGTCACAGCATAAAAACAATATTCAGATAAGAGAGAAAGCAGATGAATAGATTTCACAAAATGCAAAGTAGGTTAGAACTGCAGTTCAATAAAAACTCAGACACTTTAGGGTCATCCCTTTGGTGAAGACTCTGAAGATATTAGATATGCTGTGATTCCTCTCTCCAATTTAAGTATGTCCATCAGTAGCAAGAGATAATATAAATTTTGCATCCACTTTTGCTCTTAAATATGCAGTAATATGCTAATGAGGGGAAAGAAAACCTGCATTTATATGTCATGCAAGTTATATTGTCACACAAATATTTTGTGCCCCAGAGATAGGAAACTACTGTGTTACACTCCAGTTTCTAGGAGACCCGTACAGCTAAGTGTTAAGACATGCTTCATTATTCAGTGCTATTTGTTTCATTCTTTGCTTTTTTCAAAAACAATTACTGATCACCCAGAGTAAAAGAATCCCAAGGAGAGGAAATTGGCATCTTCCATAAACTCTGGAGAGCAGTTACTCATATTTAAAATATAGTCAGCTGTAGGCTACAGTACGTTGCAAAAACAAATCAGCACTAAAAGTGTCTCTGGTAATTCAAATGATATGTTTTGAATTGGATCTCTGCTCCACTGCATATTTATATACTGCGTGCCGTAAGTGTAGCGCACACATGTCAACTATCTGAAGAAAGCATTTGTTTGAAGCTGTTTGGCTTCTTGTATCATTTAAGAGACCTCTGCATTGTCATTTATCATACAAATCAATCTAACATGGATGCCACCAGATTTTCCTCCTAACTGTCATTTCTCTATTTTGTATTCTCTGAGAGCATTCTGGGACACTGCGGTGTCAGGAAAATTTGACAACAAAGCATGAAAATTATTTCTCCTTTAGAAAATGCAGATGGCTCAGAAAGACAAAGTACAACTCAGCAAAAAACAATCTTAAAGGTAGGTTAGAACCAAAGCTGTTTTTTTCCCCCGACAGTACTTTCTTTGATCAGCTTGATTAAATCAGTTCAGCTGGAGTCTACACCTCTCCCTCTATGCACTTTTCGTTCTCTCTCACTTGCTCTTTTTTTGCCCATACAAGCAAGTAAAAATTAGGGCAGATTTTCCTTGTCGATAACGATAATCACACAAAAGCTGTGCTTCTCGAATTGCTTTGCAGTTTTACCCTGAATTCTGGATAGAGGCACTTAGAGGATATTGCTCGGAACAGTTTTTGATGACCTGGATGCCTAATTTTAAGCACAAAACTCCATTCTCTAGCATCTAAATAAGTGGTCTAATTTTTTAGAGGTCTAACTGCAATGTCCTGCTGAGTCCCTCTAAAAAAACAGGTCATTTATCCGGGTACACCAACATGGCCTAGGGTGCTTAACTTTAGTCTCCCAACTTTGAAAAATGTGGGCACCACACACAGAAATATAAACACACAATCAGTGTGAGGGCTATGAGGATGTGTGAATTTGCTTGTAAAAGTTCTCCCCCCACACAAACACCATAAGCTAAAGGGCAGACACACCAAGCTGGACGATTGAGATACAAAAGGAGCACTTACCAACGATAAAGTCATTGCAGAGAAACTAAATGAATTTTTGCTTCAGTCTTCACGGCTGAGGATGTTAGGGAGATTCCCAAACCTGAGCCATCTTTTGTAGGTGACAAATCTGAGGAATTGTCACAGATTGAAGGGTCACTAGAGGAAGTTTTGGAATTAAATTGAGAAAATTAACAGTAACAAGTCACCAGGACCAGATGGCATTCACCCACGAGTTCTGAAAGAACTCAAATGTGAAACTGTGGAACTATTAACTATGGCATGTAACGTGTCCTTTAAATCAGCTTCTGTACCCAATGACTGGAAGATAGCTAATGTAACGCCAATATTTAAAAAGGGCTCTAGAGGTGATCCTGGCAATTACAGACTGGTAAGTCTAACGTCAGTACGGGGCAAATTAGTTGAAACAATAGTAAAGAATAAAATGGTCAGACACAGAGGAACATAAATTGTTGGGCAAAAGTCAACATGGTTTCTGTAAAGGGAGATCATGTCTTACTGATCTATTAGCGTTCTTTGAAGGGGTCAACAAACATGTGGATCCAGTGGACGTAGTGTACTTAGATTTCCAGAAAGCCTTTGACAAGGTCCCTCACCAAAGGCTCTAACGTAAATTAAGTTGTCATGGGATAAGAGGGAAGATCCTTTCATGGACTGAGAACTGATTAAAAGATGGGGAACAAAGGGTAGGAATAAATGGTAAATTTTCAGAATGGAGACGGGTGACTAGTAGTGTTCCCCAAGGGTCAGTCCTAGGACCAATGCTATTCAACTTATTCATAAATTGTTGGCAGCCTGTATCAAGTGGAGTGCCCCAAGGGTCGGTCCTGGGGCTGGTTTTGTTCAATATCTTCATAAATGATCTGGAGGATGGTGTCGATTGCACCCTCAGCAAGTTTGCAGATGACACTAAACTGGGAGGAGAGGTAGATACGCTGGAGGGTAGGGATAGGATACAGAGGGACCTAGACAAATTGGAGGATTGGGCCAAAAGAAATCGGATGAGGTTCAACAAGGACAAGTGCAGAGTCCTGCACTTAAGATGGAAGAATCCAATGCACCGCTACAGACTAGGGACCGAATGGGTAAGCAGCAGTTCTGCAGAAAAGGACCTAGGGGTGACAGTGGACAAGAAGCTGGATATGAGTCAACAGTGTGCCCTTGTTGCCAAGAAGGCCAATGGCATTTTGGGATGTATAAGTAGGGGCCTTGCCAGCAGATTGAGGGATGTGATTGTTCCCCTCTATTCGACACTGCTGAGGCCTCATCTGGAGTACTATGTCCAGTTTTGGGCCCCACACTA
Source organism: Caretta caretta (assembly GCF_965140235.1). Taxonomy (NCBI): domain Eukaryota; kingdom Metazoa; phylum Chordata; order Testudines; family Cheloniidae; genus Caretta; species Caretta caretta. The sequence goes on along the minus strand of NC_134211.1, from coordinate 130,984,441 downwards.
CAAGAAGGATGTGGAAAAATTATAAAGAGTCCAGCGGAGGGCAACAAAAATGATTAGGGGACTGGAACACATGACTTATGAGGAGAGGCTGAGGGAACCGGGATTGTTTAGTCCACAGAAGAGAAAAATGAGGGGGGGATTTGATAGCTGCTTTCAACTACCTGAAAGCGGGTTCCAAAGAGGATGGCTCTAGACTGTTCTCAGTGGTAGCAGATGACAGAACAAGGAGTAATGGTCTCAAGTTGCAGTGGGGGAGATTTAGGTTGGATAGTAGGAAAAACTTTTTCACTAGGAGGGTGGTGAAGCACTGGAATGTGTTACCTAGGGAGGTGGTGGAATCTCCTTCCTTAGAGGTTTTTAAGGTCAGGCTTGACAAAGCCCTAGCTGGGATGATTTAGTTGGAGATTGGTCCTGCTTTGAGCAGGGGGTTGGACTAGATGATCTCCTGAGGTCACTTCCAACCCCGATATTCTATGATTCTATGGAATGATCTGGAGAAAGGGGTAAACAGTGAGGTGGCGAAGTTTGCAGATGATACTAAACTGCTCAAGATAGTTAAGACCAAAGCAGACTGTGAAGAACTTCAAAAAGATCTCACAAAACTAAGTGATGAGGCAACAAAATGGCAAATGAAATTTAATGTGGAGAAATGTACAGTAATGCACATTGGAAAAAATAACTGCAACTATACATACAATAAGATGGGGGCTAACTTAGCTACAACTAATCAGGAGAAAGATCTTGCAGTCATCATGGATAATGCTCTGAAGATGTCCTTGCAGTGTGCAGCGGCAGTCAAAAAAGCAAACGGGATGTTAAGAAGCATTAAAAAAGGGATAGAGAATAAGATGTTGAATATCTTATTGCCCTTATATGAATCCATGGCATGCCCACATCTTGAATACTGCATACAGATGTGGTCCCTCATCTCAAAAAAGATATACTGGCATTAGAAAAGGTTCAGAGAAGGGCAGCTAAAATGATTAGGGGTTTGGAACAGGTCCTATATGAGGAGAGATTAAAGAGGCTTTTCAGCTTGGAAAAGAGGAGACTAAGGGGGGAGATGAGAGAGGTGTATAAAATTATGAGTGGTGTGGAGAAAGTGAATAAGGAAAAGTTATTTACTTGTTCCCATAATATAAGAACTAGGGGCCACCAAATGAAATTAATGTGCAGCAGGTTTAAAACAAATAAAAGGAAGTTCTTCTTCACACAGTGCACAGTCAACCTGTGGAACTCCTTGCCTGAGGAGGTTGTGAAGGCTAGGACTATAACAGGGTTTAAAAGAGAACTGGATAAATTCATGGAGGTTAAATCCATTAATGGCTATTAGCCAGGATGGGTAAGGAATGGCGTCCCTAGCCTTCTGTCTGTCAGAGGGTGGAGATGGATGGCAGGAGAGAGATCACTTGATCATTACCTGTTAGGTTCACTCCCCCGGGGCAACTGGCTTTGGCCACTGTCGGCGGACAGGATACTGGGCTGGATGGACCTTTGGTCTGACCCAGTATGGCCATTCTTATGTTCTTAAGGTAAAAAAGCCTCAAAACTGTAGTTGTGTGCAAGCCCCTTTCCTCAGGCTGGATTTATGAAGACAAAAAAATATTAAAAATCAAGATCAAAGCACCACAGAATTCTTGGTAACCACCACCAGAGGCCTTTCCAGATTTCAGCAAGCTGGGAGGGGAGAGGATGTGCCCTTCCCTCGAGGTAGCCACTCTTAGGAGCAGATGTATAGAGCTGTTAGAGGAAGCCATTGCACAAGAACAAATATTTTGGTCCTGCAAACCCCAGGGACTATGCTACTTGTTACTGAGCACCATCCACAGGTACCTTATCTATTAACTATTTACACATGCTAGGAGCCTGGATAATAAACAAGAGGGATTGGAATTGCTCTTCAATGAGCATACATTTGACCTAATTGGTATGACTGAAACCTGGTGGGAAGGTTCTGATGGTTGGAGTGTTACAATCCATGGTTATAACCTATTTTAATAAGGACCAAGCAAGCACAGTTGGTGGGGGAGTAGCACTCTGTCAAAAATGGCATTACCTGTTTCCAAGTCCCTGATCACGAAGAAGCAAATGATCTTGAATGCTTATGGATCAGTGCCCTAACCAATCAACTATGAGATATGGGCTTTGCAGTTACTACCAGAACACCCAGGAGCATGAATCATGGACCATTGCAATAGGCATCTGCTACAAACCAGCATAGCACGCCAGGCCGACTGGCTTTTTAAGCACCTATCTACAATGTGTATGAAAAAAAGCTGCACTATCATGTAGAACTTCAATCTGCGACACATGCTGGAGGTGTCATGCTACAAGTATTAAAAGATACTTGGAATTTCTAAAAATTATAGATAATTTCCTAACAAAAAATGTTGCATCCAACATGGAGAAATTCTATATTAGATGTTGTCTTGACAAATAAAGAGGATTTGTTCACAGTACTAAGCTTCAGTGGTAGTCTAGATGAAAATAATTATGGCTTTATTGCATCTGTGCAAATACAATAAAGTCCAAACCAATAATATATATGTGGTACTAAAAGGGCCAGTTTCACAAAGATAAAAACAATTATTAGCCAGAACAGCTGAGAGAAAGAATTTAAATAGAGAAATGTGAATTGGGAAGTGTTTAAGAATATTTTACTAGATGCCCAAAAAGAGACCATCCCACAACTGAGAGAGGTTAAAAAACATGCTGGTTTAGAGGGAAATGAAAACAGCTATGAAAATAAAATAAAGTAAACCCAGTATATAACAAAGGGGAAAAAGGAGAAGTCGATAGCAATGAATCATAGAATCATACAAATGTAGCACTGGAAGCAATTTTGATAGTCCTGCCTCAGTGCAAGGTACTGGACTGCACGACCTAAGTATTATCTAGACCATCCCTGACAGGTTTTTGTCTAACCTGTACTTAAAAACCTCTACCTCCCTAGGTAATTTGTTCCAGTGCTTAACTACTCTGACAGTTAGGAAGTTTTTCTTAATGTCTCACCTTCATCTCTCTTGCTGCAATTTAAGTCCATTATTTCTTGTCCTGTCTGTAGGGGATAAGAATAGTTTATCATACTTCTCTTTATAAGAATTGTTTATGTACTTGAAGGCTGTGATCATGTCCCACCTCCGTCTTCTCTTCTCCACACTAAACAAACCCATTTTTTCAATCTTTCCTGTAAGACTGCTGTAAATTAGAATGAAAATTAGAAGCTAGGAATTGTAGAAAATTGATAAGGGAATAAAACGAACACAAGGAGAAATGTGCGGCCAGAGGACAATAAGAAGTTTAAGAATATTAGGAACAAAAGGAACCCTAACAATGGCACTGGTGCATTACAACATGAACGTGATAGAATAATGATGCAGAAAAGGCAGAAGTATTCCATAAATATTTTTGTTTTGCATTTTGAAGAATGTCTAGAAGATGAAATAGATGGTGATGATGAGGAAATATATTCCATTCCAATAGTACCTATGGAGAATGTTAAACAGCAGCTTCTAAAGCTATACATTTTTAAAATCAATCAGCAAGCCTCGATAACTTGAATCCAAGACTTTTAAAAAAGAGTTGGCCAAGGAGCTCTCTGGACCACTAATGTTGATTTTCAGTAAGTATTGGAACATGGGGGACATTCCAGAAGAAGGCCAATGTGTCAATATTTTCAAAGGCATGACCCAGGTACTTATAGTCCTCAGAACCTCACATCAATCCCAACCAAATAATGGAATGGATGATATGGAACCCAATTATTAGGCATTAAAAGAGGGCAATATAATGAATGCCAAGCAATGTGTGTTTATGGAAAATTAGTACTGCACAACATTTTAATTAAAAAACTAGAATGATACAAAATAAACATGTCACATATTAAATGGATTAAAAACTGTGACAGTTATCAAAATGTAATTATAAACAGAGAATCCTCATCAAGCAAGTGTGTTACATGTGGGGTTCTGCAGTCATTTGTGCTCAAATTTGCAGATGACAAAGCAGTAAATAATGAGGAGGACAGATCACTGACACAGTGGGGTGGATCACTTGGTGTTTCAGCAAGGCCAAATGTAAGGTAATACATTGAAGAATAAAGAGTGCAGACTACTTACAGGATGGGGACTCTATCCTGGGAAGCAGTGACTCTGAGAAGGACTTGGGGTCATGGTGTACAATCAGTTGAACATGAGCCCCCAGTGCAATGCTGTGGCCAAAGGGGCTAATAGAACCCTTGGATGTGTAAACAATGGAATATTGAGTAGGAGTAGGGAGATTATTTTACCGCTATTCTGGGCTGTTGTTTTAACATGGCTGGAAACCTATGTCCAGTTCTGGTGTCCGCAATTCAAGAAGGGTGTTGATAAACTGGAGAGGGTTCAGCGAAGAGCCTCGAGAATGAGTAAAGGATTAGAAAACATGCCTGACAGTGATATGAGCTCCTTAAGTCTATCTGTTCAGCTTAACAAAAAGAAGGTTAAGGAGTGAGTTGATCACAGTCCATAAAGTACCTACATGGGAAACAGAAATTTGATAATAGAGGTCTCTTCAATCCAGCAGACAAACGTATAACAAGATTCAATGGCTGGAAGATGAAGCTAGACTAATTCAGACTGGAAATAAGAACATATGTTTAACAATAAGGGTAATTAATCATTAGACCAAGTTGCCAAGGATTGTAGTGATTCTCCATCACTAGACATATTTAAATCAAGACTGTTTTTTTTTTTTCTAAAAGTTCAAGACAAAGTCCTGGACTGGAAAGAGGAAATGATTCAGGGAAGCCTTTGGCCTGTGTTATGCTGGAGGTCAGTTAGATCATCACAATAGTCCTTTCTGTCCTCTAAAATCTATGAATATGGGCAGATATAGAGCCCCCTGTAAAGGAGGGGTTCTCAAACTTCATTGCACCACTACCCCATTCTGATAACAAAAATTACTACATGACCCCAGGAGGGGGACCAAAGCCTGAGCCTGTTTGAGCCCTGCCATCTTGGAGGTGGGCTAAAGCTGAAGCCCAAAGGCTTCAGCTCCAGGTGGGGGGCCTTTAACCTGAGCCTCAGGCTTCAGCCCTGGGTGGTGGGGCTCAGGTTTTGGCTTTTGGCCCTGGGCCCCAGAAAGTCTAACACCAGCCCTGGTGACCCCACTAAAACAGGGTCGCAACCCACTTTGGGGTCCCGACCCACAGTTTGAGAACCACTGCTATAAAGCCACCCCTGCTACAGCCTCCCCTTTATCCTTTAGAGCCCCACCCCACATCATCCATGGTATGGGCAGGGATCCCAGGCTCTTCTTGTTGTGACCCCTGAAACCCTGCGTGTTAAGGAAAGAGCCCTTGTAGCTTGTTCCATTTCTTCTCCCATGTTCACTTTGTAAGTAGCAGTCAGTGAGAAGACAAGCAAAATAAACCTTTATTTAGAAGTGAGTGCAAGCAAAGGGCTGAATGCTTGGGTATTCTATGCCAGTTCTGAATAGAGATGAGTCCCTGAAAGCCAATTCCAATTACATCCAAGGGATACGTAACCACGTGAGCTGTGCCAACTCAGAAGATTTAGTCAGCTTTCCCATGGGTTAGCCAACCTCTGAGCTCACAGCCTGCAAAGCCTTACCTGTTGTTACACCTTTGGGTGAAGTTTGTTCTAATTTGCAATGTTCTTTTGTGGTGAAGAGGGAGTGAAAAATATGTCAACATTTTCATGAGGAACATACAGAACTGAAATCTTCAGATAATAAGAATTCAGCGTTGGAATGTGTTGTTTAAAGGTGAAGCCCAAACCTTCAATTACAGTGAAATTAAAGCTCTGGCAGATTACCAGGATATTTCAGCTCGCATATTGCAAAGTTCCATTTTCATGTATTTTTCTACAAACTACTGAAAAAACTGATCTTTAAACTCCGGGTAGGATGCCTCTTTATAAATAGATTGAAGCAAGGTTAAATCCTCTGAAGTTTACACTTTTTTGGTTCTATTTTTAACACAGAATCATAGAATATCAGGGTTGGAAGGGACCTCAGGAGGTCATCTAGTCCAACCCCCTGCTCAAAGCAGGACCAATCCCCAACTAAATCATCCCAGCCAGGGCTCTGTCAAGACTTACCTTAAAAATCTCTAAGGATGGAGATTCCACCACCTCCCTAGGTAACCCATTCCAGTGCTTCACCACCCTCCTAGTGAAAAAGTTCTTCCTAATCTCCAACCTAAACCTCCCCCACTGCAACCTGAGACCATTACTCCTCGTTCTGTCATCTGCTACCACTAAACATGCAAAAAGCAATTAGACCCCAGTGTGTTAGTGAAGATTGGTGGGTAGGGAAGAGTTCTCCATGTTTCTAAGCAATTCTAATCAGAATTTTGTAACTAACCTTTGAAGAATAAAACACTCTAGTTCTATGAATGAACCCTGAACTGTTACCCAAGCAAATAGCGTCTGTTCTACATGTGCCAGATTCTGCAACCTTTCTTTCAGGAAAACTTCCACTAGCTTTAGTGGGAATTTTGCTCAAGATGGCAACAGATTTTGGCTGAATTTAATGCTGTTTTGTTACTCCTAAGTAAAACAGGAAACTGTTCCAACAGAAAATGCTGATTCGATGGGACTGACATATTCCATGGGCATGTGTTTCATGAGGCTTTTCTACTTGGGGGTTTAATGGAGCTCTAGAGAGCTGTAATTTCTAACAGATGCTAACCTGTTGCACATTAATTGGTCCATGTAGACCCTACTGCTGTGCTTTAACAAAGTGTTGTTTGAACAGTACTACATTAAAGAGCACCAACAGGGTCAACACAGACCAACTAATGTGCAACACATGAGTGCGTTTCGAAATCACAGCCTCTTGGGATGCACTATCCCACTGTGTAGACAAGCCTATAAAGGGCCACTGTGATCATCTAGCTGACCTCCTTGATAACACAGGCCACAGAACTTCCCCGAAATATCTCCAAGCATATTTTTTTAGGAAAACATCCAACCTTGATTTAAAAATGGTCAGTGATGGAGAACCAACTCCAACCCATTGTAGTTACTCTCACTGTTAAACACATACGCTTGATTTCAAGTCTGAATTTATCTTGCTTCAATTTCCAGCCATTGGATCATGTTAGACCTTTCTCTGCTGTCCTGAGGAGTCAGCTATTATCGAATTTCTGTTCCCCGTATAGGCACTTACAGACTGATCGAGTCACCCCTGAACATTCCTTTTATTAAACTAAATAGTGTGAGCCCCTTGAGTCTATCGCTAAAAGGCAGATTTTCCAATCCTATCATCATGCTTGTGGCTCTTCTCTCTACTGTGCTGATTCTTCCAAAGATTTGGATGGCAATCAGGCAGGTTTCCTGCCACCTCACCTGCTCATCTCATCAGCAGCCATAATTTCCTGGGCTACTACGGCTTCCAGGCTCCTGGTGGGCTTCCACAGAACTGGGATTACCAGGCTTCATGGTTCATAAAGTTCCCAGGCTCTCGATCTGCCCACCTTCCAGGTTCACTGGCTAGCCCACAACCTGGGTTCCCCAGCAACCTGCCTGTCCTGCTCCCCAGACAGCTGGGTCCTGAGGTCTGCCTAGCTATGGACCCATGCAGTTGTCAAACCGAAATATAGTTTCATTCTTTGTGTAAGTTGAATTGTTCTGCAAAGCCCTTCCCAGGAAAATACTGGTGTTGGACTTTTCATTCTGATTTGGGATGATTTAAAAAAAATAAATCACAAAAACCATGTTCATAGTCGGCACCTTTGTTACAATCTCTGCAGACCTTAATGTACAGGAAGACTGATCTCCTGTCCCCTCCCTAGAGGCAATCACTCCAATGAGGGTTTTGGATATTAGCGGGGTAGGGTGAAGAAGCTTGTACTTCCTGTCAATGCTGTACGTGTTTTGAGGATAAATAGGAACCATCAGTGCTCTCAGTAAAGACTCTTTCATGAGCACTTGAAATTAAGACCAAAAAAAATCTGTAGTGAATATTGTGAATGTTATAGCATGTGAAATGCTTAACAGTACAAACTAGCTGAAGACAAGTTGAGAGGAACCAGGAGTTAGCCTTCTAGCACCTAAAAGGTATAACTGAGCATCTTCATGTTTGATCTCTGAAGACTGAACTATGAGAACAGAAAATAAGTGTGTGCAAAAGAGACAAGCCCACGGCTTGAGAATTCCACATAGGGCTTTGTATCTTCATTAATAAAAAATTTCAGGATTGGACCCTTGATTTCTCATACCACTCCCCAGTATATCAAAAAGTCAATCCTACAGCCTTGCCATCTGTCATATTATGTTTACTTCTGCAGAAGGTGGTAATTACATTAGTTGCTAGTCTATTAGGGTCTGAAACACAGCAGAGACTTCTAATTATTGTTAAGGAATCTAGAAATGAAACAGATCTGCTGCTCCATCTCCCTACCAGGACAGGTGGCTCCCTACTGTGAATTTACCAGTGTATCCTCTCTAGTTTTAAATAAGACCAATAATACAGCTCCTATCAATTCCCTTCAGAGATTATTCCACAGGTTAATGGATTCTATGTCTAGTAAAATGCCTTGACACCTGATCAGTATGTCCCCTTTCTGAATTTCAACCTATTGCTCCTATTTATACACCTTTTAGTCTAAACTACAATTCTTCTCCCTCTTGCTGTTCACGCTCAGAATATTATAGACTGGTACCATGTTTCCTGTCATTTAGCCTATCCACTACACCTATTCAGCTCTTCATCGTGACTTGTAACGTCATTACAAGTCCCTCAAACATCCCCATTGGTCTCTGAACTCTCGGCAATTTGCCAATATCCAGAGAGTAGGAAAATATACCAAACGTGGCAGAGGGTTGCAGAGGGCTGATTACTGCCTTCCCGCATGCTGCGATACCTGTGCGTTGGCAACTCAAAACTAGGAGCCATTTGTTCTCCCATATTGTATTAGAAGCTTCAGACTAATCTGCTGGCTGCCCACCTCAGACCCAGTAAGTCTTTCAGCAGGACGCTGGAAAAGTTTACAGAGCCTTATTTGTACATTGTTTAAAGCTCCTTCCCACTTAGTATCAACTGCATATTTCACTCCCAGACTGTTTGTTCCCTCTTGTGAAGGTACCTAATAAAACTGCACCTGGAATTACAAAGCTCCTTACCGAACCACATCTCCAAACTTTGCCATTCATCATGCCCCTTTATTGACTATCCATCAGCCAGTTTTAATCCAGGGGCAGGAGGTCAGGTTTCCTCCATTGGTGGCACTGAAATGGAAGCTGAACTGTCAGATTTCATTTTCAATCTGAAGTGGCATGCATCTGAGAATCAATGCAGCTAAGATTTTTAAGTTCAGGCTGGCATCTTGTGTCATGGGCACTAAGGAGCTGTATTTCACTTATCTGATTGTACCGGAATGCCACTTCACAAGATTTCCCCCGGTCTGTCTAATGTCTCTGGAAAATTTGGCGCAGAGCCCTATATCAGTCCCTTTATATGATTTCAGGCTTTTATGCTTAGGTATTGTAGGACAGTGCTGAAAAGGTCAGAGAATAAAGCTGCAGTCTGACACCTTTGCCTATTATTCTATCAAGTGGAGTGTACTCTATGTGGAGCGTGAAGTGTTGGTGCATCGGTTAGTAAGAACACTATTTTCATGCTCTAGTCTATTTGAGAGGAGTGAAGAGAAAATGAGATGTTATTTCTGTTTGTCCCAGGCTGCCTCTTTGTTGGTACAAACTGCACAAATCAGGAGGCGTGACTGGCAAGGGGCAACATCGCACAAACAAAAGCCCTGCATTAAGCAACGTGATCACATTTTTAGGAGACAATATGCTCCAACTCTTAGATTGCAGAGAAGAGAGGAACTGCAGCCACCAGCCACAACGAGCTTGAGACAGGAAAAAGTGGTACTGCATTGATTGTTGCTTGCCTAGAAGCATGTACAGAGGAGGAAGAAACAACAATTGTGCTGATCAAGGCTGACTGAAGGGGAGCCATTTTGTTACACCTCTGATTGGCATTGTGTTCTCTTGCATACCTTGGGCTGGGATTTCTGCTCCGTCCCATACGCATGTTGCAGAATGGCGATATTTCAAAAGGTTCCAATTTCCTCTTTTCATTAGGAAGTCTCTTTTGTTCAGCAACAGCAATGCTATTGATCAGGGAATCTCTCCCCTAAACAGACAGACATCTGAAAGCAGAGTCAGTAAAAGGTTACCCGATAATCAGCATAGTCACCACACTATGCAGCATTCGACACAGTATCTTCATGTGCTGGTGGAAATTAACCTGCTTCTCAGATCAGCAGATTCCTATATTTGAACATTCCCCTTGTGGCAAAACTCAGTGTCACAGAACTTTCACCTCACTTTCCCAACAATGATCTTCAGCCTACTCCTACCACAAAGGTGGCTGGGCCTTCTGGCCACGCCACTTTAAAGCATTCACCTCCTTTCAGGGCAATGGAGAACTGTAGGCCCAGTCTGAAAACAAAAGTCGTTGGCCCCACTGGGCTCAGCCCCCTTCCCATCAGGCGGGATCCCAGCAGCAACAGCCCATCTTGCTGTCTAGTCAGCAGCTTCTGGCTTCAGCCACCCAGGCCTGGTCTAGCCTCGTACCCAGGACCTCTGGCATGCCATAGCCCTCAGCCAGTCCCAAGCTTGAGCTGAGCTCCTTGTCTCACACTGGTGCAGCCTGTTCGCTCCTCTTCTCACCCAGCCCCAACTGCTGGCTTTCCTACCCTTAGGCCAGCTGGTGATAATGTTGGGGTGTCTTGGAAGTGGCTCTTTATTGCGGCTCCTGTGGCTTTTTGCAGAACATGATATTAAAACACTGTGTGATTGAATTATTATGAGCTGTAGCTCACGAAAGCTTATGCTCAAATAAATTTGTTAGTCTCTACGGTGCCACAAGTCCTCCTTTTCTTTTAAAAAATCAGGATGCATTTATGATGTTATTAACCAATCAAGATATCAACTTGCATTAACTTAACTTATTTGCTGAGAGAATAATAATAATATAGCACTATAGTAAATGAAACAATGAATTCACACAACTGTGGCTCTTTTGGGTAAGGTTGATCGCTAATTTGGCTCCTGAACCATTGAGCTCTGGCTATCACTGATCTAGACGATCCCTAACAGCTGTTTGTCCTTAAAAACCTCCAGTGACGGAGATTCCACAACCTCCCTAGGCAATTTGTTCCAGTGTTTAACTACCCAACAGTTAGGAAGGTTTCCCTAATATCTAACCTAAATCTGCCAGGCTGCAATTTAACTCCATTAGTTCCTGTCCTGTCATCAGTGTTTAAGGAGAACAATTTATATATCCCTCCTCTTTATAACCACCGTTTATGTACTTGCAGATATGTTATTATTATTGTTATGAGCCCCTCCTCAGTCTGCTCTTCTCCAGACTGCACAAACCCTTTTTTCCCCTCATAGGCCAGGTTTTCTAGACCTTTAATCATTTTTGTTGCTCTCCTCTTGACTTTCTCCAATATGTCCACATCTTTCTTGAATGGTGGTGCCCAGAACTGGACACTCCTCCAGCTGAGGCCTTATCAATGCTGAACAGAGCAGAATTACTACTTCTCGTGTCTTGCTTACAATACTCCTGCTAGTGCATCCCAGAATGATGTTCACTTTTTTTTGTAACAATGTTACACTGTTGACCCATATTTATTTTGTGATCCACTATGACCCCCACATCCTTTTGGATGGTGTTCCTTCCTAGACAGTCATTTCCCACTTTGTATGTGAACAACTAATTAAACTAGAGTACTTTGGCGTTTGTCCTTATTGGATTTAATCCTTTTACTTTCAGACCAATTCTCCAGTTTATCAAAATCCTTTTCAATTCTGATCCTGTCCTCTAAAGTGCTTGCAAACCCTCCCAAGTTGGTATCATCCACAAACATTATAAGTGTACTCTCTATGGCAGGTGTGGCCAAACTGTGGCTCGTGAGCCACATTCGGCTCTTTTACCATTAAAGTGCGGCTCACGGAGCCCCCCCAGACTCCCCCACATTCCCCACCTACCAGACTGGGGGAGGGGGGGAGAAGGGCGCAGCTCAGGCCCTCTGCCTTGCAGCGGGTTAAAGGCTTCTGCCCTGTGAGGAGGTTCTCGGGATGCACCTGCTGGGGCTCGGGGCTTCAGCAGGAGTGGGGTTGAAGCCCCAAGCTCTGTCAAGTGCCTCTGCCAGAGCTAAAGCCCCAACTTCTGTCAGGTGTGCCATGTCTCTCAAACTTCTGAAGATGGTCACATGCGGCTTGGAGGGTCAGCAAGTTTGGCCACCCCGACTCTATGCCATTATCCAAATCATTAAGATATTGAATAGAACCAGATCCAGGACATATCCCTGTGGGACCCCACTCATTATGCCCTTCCAGCTTGATTGTGGACTATTGATAATTACTCTGAGTAGTTTTCCAGCCAGTTGTGCACCCACCTTACAGTAAGTTTGTCTAGCCTATATTTCTCTGGTTTACGTATGAGTAGGTCATGTGAGACACTATCGAAAGCCTTACTAAAATCAAACTGTAGTACATCTACTACTTCCCCCCATCCACAAGGTTTGTTGCCTTGCCTAAGAAGGATATTTTGTTGGTTTGATATGATTTGTTCTTGACTGTTACTTATTACCTTATTTTCTTCTAGGTACTTACAAACTGATTGTTTGATGATTTGCTCCATTATCTTTCTGGGTACCAAAGTTAAGCTGACTGGTCTGTAATTTCCCGGGTTGTGCTGATTCCCCTTTTCATAGATAGGTAGGTGCAGCAGGGGAGTTGGGTGAAGGGGCTGGCACCTGGGGAGTGTGGGGAGCTGCGGGGGAGGCGGGGCGGAGCTGGCTGATCATGGGAGCTGGGAGCTGCAGGGGGAGCTCCTCACTGCCCATGGAAGGAGGAGGGACCTCTGGGAGCAGTGGGGACCTCTGCCAGCAGCGGCAGCTGGGCAGCTCATGGGTCGCTGCCGGCAGCAGCTGGTCCATTGTGGGGTCCCGCCACCCGCAAGGGTGGGCTGCTGCAGGGTCTGCAATGTCACGGAAGTCACTGGAAGTCATGGATTCCATGACTTCCACGACCTCTGTGACATAATTTTAGTCTTAATATTCACTAATGGCTCAAAGTCCTCTTCAGTCAATTCCTTGAGTATTCTAGGATGTATTTCTTCCGGCCCTGCTGACTTGATGACATGTGACATGTAAAGAATTACTTTGACTTGTTCTTTTCCTATTTTTGCCTCAGCTCCTATGCTATTTGCATAGATGTGCAGTATCTTAGTCATCCAATCACTGCTAACTTTTTTGGTGAAAACTTAAATATTTCAGTTGTCAGCGTCAGTTTCAGAGTTATCACCCCACTGAGATGAATGAGGAGTTCACGTCTCTCAGAGCTACCATTGAAGCTGTCCCTCTTCTAAGGAACACTCCATCACCTTATGCTGGTTTTCCATTTGACAGGTTCTCTTCCCAACCATAAAAGCTAAAAATAATATTTTAATTTGTGCTGTTTACAAAAGGTGGAATTTTCAAGAGTGCTCTGTGCTGGCCTAACCTTGCTCCCACTGGACACAATAGCATTAACTTCAGTGGGACCAGCTGAGCCAACGATGAGCACTTTTCAGAGTCCCACCCTCCATCCTCACCCCTCCATCTTGCCAAACCTTAGTCCTGCCCCAATGTCTCAGCTCCTGTCAAAGCCAATTCAACCCCAGCTTGCTCAATAGTCACCTCTTCTTCATTTCAAGTGCCTTAGTGAAGGCAAGATGTATATTGAATCTTGTGTGGGAATAGAAGCCTACATGAGGGCCCTTGGCCCGAGATGACATAGTGGATAAAGAAAGCTTTGTACACCATTGGTGAGGGTGCTCGGCTTTGCCAAAGAAAACGAGTAGGTGAAAAAATCTCAGCTTTTCCTAAAAAAGCTCTTTAACTTGGTGGTAATGGCTGCATAAATGACACCGAAAATTGTGCGGTCAAGCCGAGGAAAGGATATTTCTAACGAATTATTCCCAGAGCAAAGTTTCTTTACATACTTATTTATGGCAGATATAACTTGCATGAGTAATAGAGATAGACACTCACACCGCACACAGCGTAAAACGCTAGTACTGGAGATAGCATGAATTCCTTGTACAATTCCAGGGTGTCAGTCTGACAATTCAGTCTGAAAAGAAACATGTCCATTTTGCAAGCTGCCCAGAGCACAGGCCAAGTGAAAAGTGCACATTTATTAATTTAAGTCCAAGTGTCTGAGAACAAGGGGTAAGAGACACATTTCGGATCTCTCTTTTCTGCTTCCTTTTACAAAGCTAGGTTTTATAAAAGTTGACATAAGGTCATTGATAGCAGGCTCCCACTTGCAAGTTTAATAACCACATAAAAATGGGGTGGCTGTGTAGTTTTTGCAAGCTTCAAATGCTGGGTTGATGAATGATTAGTGCTGTTCATAATAGGTTTTTAATTTCTCACTGGAAGCTTTAAGCAGTCCATTGTAAATGGAAAACAACGCATTCGCCAAATCGCGCATTTGAAATGCACAATCTGCATTTTTAGGGAGGCAAATGGCACCATTAAATTCCTAAAACAAAATCAAAGTGTTCCATTGTATTATTAATCTAAATGTCACTTTCATAAGTTGTTACTTAAAGAGTGTATTCACATCCAGCAATTACTAGAACTAGCAGTTACAAAACAATGGACTGTGCCAAAAGCAATTAAGTAAATCACATAGTGGACTCCAGTTCTTCTGTCTTCTCCTGGGTGATTTGGGAGTGGAGATTAGACTAGTTGGCAGCAGCTGAAGAGGAAATGATACCACTCAGTCCGGGTTCGTTAAGGTCTCTCCAGTCAAGCTGACTAACAAAGACATGATGTCATTGCAGCCAAAGTGGTGGTTCTGCCATTAGGCCACGTGGGGTAATGTCCTGCTCACGAATATCAGAAAATAAATTTAAAGCAAACTAAGTGTGTGTTCCTCCTAATTCCCTGTGCTATTTGCAGCTGTTAATTAAAGAGAACAGCATTACTGTCTTCCAGACTGTGCAGTTCAGATCCCACTGCTGTGGGACTGCAGAAACTCGGCCTAAGCTGTATTTAACAGCCCAACTGTTCCAGTAAGCAATGGCTGCTTAGCTAAGCTTTGGCGAGCTCCCTTAACAAACACATGCAGAAGAGCCCCATGGAACATCCTACAATGAGCCACCTGCAGTTCTGACCCAGCTCTGCCACCTACTTAAACCTGTTTCCATTGAGGGAAGAGCCTTGGCCCCGGGTGAGTGCAGAAAGGCTGACTGGCACCACTTGGGAGCAAAACAGAACAGCCACAGAGGAGGATGGCTTTAGAAGCTGATAGGCTGACCAAAGAAAACCAAGCAGTTCTTTGCTCCCATCTTGCAAGTAGCAGGGCCTGAAGGGAGCCAACCAGGAAGTTAGCATACAAGACTTGGGCTTGCTGCCTGATCTTTAGGGGATTAATATTATGGTTTATATAACATGAGTTAGAGTCTCAGAAGATAAGTTTTTTGTCCCAGAATTAGGCTACACAGAGTTTTGCAAGGACCCTTGGGATGTATGACAAGGACACTCACACTGAGAGCAAAAAAATACAGCCTTCAAGATTTGTATTGAGTTAAATGGAACAGTGATCAACTGGGAAAGTAACCAGCCACACACACCCTTCCTTGGTATCCTGTTGGTAACCTGTGGCCTCTGGCATGCCAAAAAGTCCAGTGGTCTAGGTTCCTCAACTCTCAAGTGGAAGATGAAGAAATTAAGAGATGCTAGAGAGCTAGAAAGCTATGGAAAGACCCAAGAGAAACTTAAAACCTGACTAAAATTAATCAAACAAACAGGGTGGGTTGTCCCCTTATACAGCCTGAGCACAATTTGCCCACCTGTCCGAACTTAATCTCCTCACCCATGTAATATCGAAGTGTGCTTCCTCTAGAGGCTGGCATGTTCATATGTATTAATGACAATTAATACTTACAGCTCTTACTTCTGGCTTGAACTGGTTTGGTGGTGATTATTTACATGTTCTTTGTGCTGTACCTGTTACCTTTATAAATTTCAGTTTATAGAGGGCAACCAGTTGGCCACTTATCTATGCCAAAGTTCAAACGTAAGTATGCTAACTTGCTTTTGCTATCATCACTTATCTATGTTAAGTCAAACATAGTTATGCTAATCTGCTTTAGCTCTTCTTCCAGAATGTGGCCAGTATGTTCCTTGAGTTACTGCTCAAAAATACTCCAGTACAAAGCTATGAATCTATTATAATAAAACAACACACCCATAAGACAAGCTATAATAAAAGCAAACAAGCAGACTAGCCCTATGGGCTATAGGCTGAGTGGGTAAATGCAGCCAAAACAGTACAAGATACCAGTGAAAGAGTTAGCCTTCATGGGCTCCTCCAAGGGACAGCATCAGCTAATGCTGTCAGAGCCTACGAGCAGGCCCAAAGGAGACAAACAGCATGGTGGGGCTGCTGGAGAGCTCAAGAACTAAAGAGAACAGGCTTGAAAAGGCTGTTCAGTTCCCTTAGCAGGGAGGCACATTTAAGCAAGAAATATATCTGAACCTGAGTGGAATAGACAGCCACTGTCCCTGGGGACAGTCACTCAGACACTGGCTGCAGAGACCTGCACAGCTGGTTGGGAGAGTCCTATGACCTGCCAGACTGCTGGTAAAAGCGATCTCCATTATTTCACATCCCAAAACAAGAAATTACCTTCTCAATCCCACAAGATATGTCCATGATAATACATCATTGAAGGGGAAGGGACTGTCTAGCCAACCTTAATCGCTCACTTAGAATTTTCTGAACATCTGTTTTGGCTTTTACTCACTGTTCCTTGCCTGACATCTGGTCCTGAGGTCAGAAGAAATATTCACACCAACCACATGACTCCCTATATCAATCTCTAATTAGCTTTCAGAGGCCGCAGACATGCACAAGTGTTGCATATGTAACAGGTTTGAGGAAAGCAGGATGCTAACGTCAGGGATAGTATTTCATTCCTCTTCCTGCAATTCAGCTTACCTCTCGACTGTGGAACACACCAGAGGTTCGGCTTTCCACAATATACGTACAGAGAGCGAGAGAGGGAGAATGATACGGGGAGTGACAGAAAATCTGTAAAGGAAAATGTTTGCTAATATACACAGTCCTCGGACGTACGACGCCGGACTTACATCGGATGCCACTGACAATGCTTTTCAATTGACTGCCCGTTTCGCCCTTACAACACTCGATTTGCGTAAAGTTTGCTTGAAATCACTTCTTGGTTGTATTATTCTGGTATGGAGCAGGAAGGCATCGCTTCTGATTGACTTTGAGGCAGCAAGGTAGCTTGTTGCCGGGTAGGGTTGCTGCTTGTTTTTGATTGACTCCTGGCCCTGGGCTCAGCCAATCAAAGCTTGAAAGCGAATGACTGAGGCTCAGCATATGTGCCCTTCTCCCTGGCTTTCTGAGCCTGGGTTGCTGGCATTCGGAGCAGCATGTGTGCGCCGATATGTTCGTTTGAATGCTGTTTACAAAATACAGCGTACAGTAAATACAGTAACGTTGCAACTTTCGTCATCTATAATTCATTTAGTACAAAAATCCGGGTTATTGTGGTGAAAATAGTGTATCAAGCCTTGGTTCAGGAACCAATCCCCCCGTCATACCATTGATTCCTATGGGAAACGTGGTTTTGACTGACATTGTTTCGACTTACAACACAATTCTGAGGAACAAATTGTGTCATAAGTCTGAGGACTCCCTGTATTTACTTATGCACACACACACACACACACGCATGCGTGTTTCCTCATTACCCTTGAAACAATTGTGAATTTTGTCAATAGCAACTCTGTTAAAGATTCAGAGGGGTAGCCATATTAGTCTGTTTCAGCGAAAACAACAAGGAGTCTTGTGGCACCATAAAGACTAACAAATTTATTAGAGCATAAGCTTTTCCCCCAAGTCTTAATACTATCAGAATTTTAAATGTGATATATAATTATGTATGCACACATGCGCACACCTCTGGAAGGACTCACCCTTCTCAGTCTCTGTGGTACGTTGTCCACACCCTCTCTAGGGCACATCAGTTCCTTAAAGTCTGAGACACAAGTAACAGCCCTACAGTCTCCTTCAAACTCCCCTTGAGTCATTGCAATGACACTCTGTAATTTGCACAGCCTGCAGCAGCTCGAGACCTTGTCTTCTCCAGTGGGGCAGGGAGCTTGTGGTCTAAATCCAACAAGCTGGCCCAGTCCCTGGAACACAATCCTTACAGTGGAGCCTTTGGGCCTTGCACTGCTCCACAGCTGGGTTCTTTCAGTCTGGCAGTGACTCTCCTATTATAAACTCCTCCCCTCAAGTTCCCTTTGGTTCCAATCTCAGAGCAACTCTGGGTATGCCCTGCCAGGCTGCTCGCCCACAATGGAAATCACCCAAGAAGCTTCAAACATCTAACGAGCCTGTCCAGTGCCCACAACACCCAATGTGTGAATGATTCTGGCCCAGCTGAATCACCCTGCCTGGCTCTTGCAAGTCTACAGGCACACAGAATTCCACAAACCAATTTAAGGAACTGGTTGTAACCTCCCTGCTTGCTTACACCACTAAATGCTGCAATGCCAGCATGTGGAGAGCACATCCACTATTTAATACTCCAACTAAGGTACTCATGGAGGTCGGGACCAGCCAGTGATGTGTGGATATCATTTTAAAAAGTACTGTATTGCACGTAACACCCTCCTGCTCCCCAAGAAATCCTCAGCTCTAAATCTAGGTGAATAACAGGGAAAAAAGATGGGAATACTGTATGAAGTTCGTATATATTCACAAATATTGATAAACCCCTCCAAATATTCTTGTCAGCAAGTTAAAGAAGTATGGGCTGGATGAATGCACTATAAAGTGGGTAGAAAGTTGACTAGATTGTCGGGCTCAACGGGTAGTGATCAATGGCTCCATGTCTAGTTGGCAGCCGGTGTCAAGTGGAGTGCCCCAGGGGTTGGTCCTGGGGCCGGTTTTGTTCAATATCTTCATAAATGATCTGGAGGATGGTGTGGATTGCACTCTCAGCAAATTTCGGGATGATACTAAACTGGGAGGAGTGGTAGATATGCTGGAGGGCAGGGATAGGATACAGAGGGACCTAGACAAATTGGAGGATTGGGCCAAAAGAAATCTGATGAGGTTCAATAAGGATAAATGCAGGGTCCTGCACTTAGGACAGAAGAATCCCATGCACCGCTACAGACTAGGGACTGAATGGCTAGGCAGCAGTTCTGCGGAAAAGGACCTAGGGGTGACAGTGGATGAGAAGCTGGATATGAGTCAGTGTGCCCTTGTTGCCAAGAAGGCCAATGGCATTTTGGGATGCATAAGTAGGGGCATAGCGAGCAGATCGAGGGACGTGATCGTCCCCCTCTATTCGACATTGGTGAGGCCTCATCTGGAGTACTGTGTCCAGTTTTGGGCCCCACACTACAAGAAGGATGTGCATAAATTGGAGAGAGTCCAGCGAAGGGCAACAAAAATGATTAGGGGTCTGGAACACATGACTTATGAGGAGAGGCTGAGGGAACTGGGATTGTTTAGTCTGCAGAAGAGAAGAATGAGGGGGGATTTGATAGCTGCTTTCAACTACCTGAGAGGTGGTTCCAGAGAGGATGGTTCTAGACTATTCTCAGTGGTAGAAGAGGACAGGACAAGGAGTAATGGTCTCAAGTTGCAGTGGGGGAGGTTCAGGTTGGATATTAGGAAAAACTTTTTCACTAGGAGGATGGTGAAACACTGGAATGCGTTGCCTAGGGAGGTGGTAGAATCTCCTTCCTTAGAAGTTTTTAAGGTCAGGCTTGACAAAGCCCTGGCTGGGATGATTTAACTGGGAATTGGTCCTGCTTTGAGCAGGGGGTTGGACTAGATGACCTCCTGAGGTCCCTTCCAACCATGATATTCTATGATTTTCAAATTAATTATTTGCAAAGGCAACTGGAGTCAAATATTTTATCAGAAAAATTCATCAAATAAATTGTTCAAATATTATTTGACCAATGCCACTCAACTCAGCAGGGATGCCAGAAACAAGTGAGGTGGTTAGGGGCTCGGACCCTTTCCAAGGTCATGAATGTCACCATAACAGGGTGGCTCCCCCGTTAATGGCTGGAGGGTCTGGGGCTACCTAACTAAGGAGCTACACCTGGGAGAGATCAGTGTTTTCCCTATTAACATCAGCAGGAGGCTGCAACAGGGATGAGGAGGGATGCTTAGGGATAAAAGGTTGCAAGGAGTGAGCAAGATTCTAGCAGAGTCCAGGAACCTAGGAGAGAGACTCCATCTCAGTAAGGCCTGGGAGTGGCCTGCCAAGAAAGGATATTTTTGATCACAAAAAGCCTGGTGATGTTTTATTTGAACAGTCCAAGAGGGGAAACTGAGGCAGACTGCCTGTAGTGTGACCCCAAGGCAACCAGGAGGTTCATGAGAGGCTGCTGACCCGGACACAGTGACCTGGTTACATCCATCTTTGCTCAGCCGTTGTCAAGTGTTATAGTATTGTTATGTCATTGTTCATGGCAATAATTTATTCTGCTCTGAGTAGAGTTTTGTCTGTGACACTCACTAGGCAATTGTTAACAAGCTGCGGTGCTGAGACCACTGCTCAGCGTGCCAGTCACTTTCTTTGCTTGCACTCCCCCCATCTGTTTAGCACGCACATCTGTTGTCTATCATCTGACCTGTGGACTGTAAGCTCCTTGGGGCATGTCAAGGTTCCTTCCCCACTCTGAACTCTAGGGTACAGATGTGGGAACCTGCATGAAAACCTCCTAAGCTTACTTGTACCAGCTTAGGTTAAAACTTCCCCAAGGTACAGACTATTTTACCCTTTGCCCTTGGACTTCCACTGCCACCACCATACATTTATCTGGGTTTATTTATTAGGAAAGCGTTGTTTGGAAACATCTTTCCCCTCAAAATCCTCCCAACCCTTGCACCCCACTTCCTGGGGAAGGTTTGGTAAAAATCCTCACCAATTTGCATAGGTGACCACAGACCCAAACCTTTGGATCTTAAGAACAATGAAAAAGCATTCAGTTTCTGAAAAGAAGGATTTTAATAGAAGTAAAAAAGAATCACCTCTGTAAAATCAAGATGGTAAATACCTTACAGGATAATTAGATTCAAAACATAGAGAATCCCTCTAGGCAAAACTTTAAGTTACAAAAAGACACACAGACAGGAATATTCATTCTATTCAGCACAACTTAATTTCTCAGCCATTTAAAGAAATCATAATCTAACGCATATCTAGCTAGATTACTTACTAAGTTCTAAGACTCCGTTCCTGTTCTGTCTGCGGCAAAAGCATCACACAAACAGACACAGACCCTTTGTTTTTCTCCCTCCTCCCAGCTTTTGAAAGTATCTTGTCTCCTCATTGGTCATTGTGGTGAGGTGCCAGTGAGGTTATCTTAGCTTCTTAACCCTTTACAGGTGAAAGGATTTTTCCTCAGGCCAGGAGGGATTTTAAAGTTGTTTACCCTTCCCTTTATATTTATGACAGGGCATGTTACATGTCTGTAGAGTGACTAACAAAAAAGGACCCTGACACGCTACTGCATCATCACATATAAATATTGCCGCTCTCCCTCCTCACTGAGCAGCCCAAAGGCACTTCTGTAAAGAGACCACGGGTGTGGGGTCCTGATACAGCCCACGCACATATTCATTTCCTTTGTCAGAAACCTGACAGAGTCACCACCATCCTGCCTGCCAAACCCCTCTCACAAGGGTGCTCCTGGTTCACCCACACAGGGTGACATCCTGGCCATACACCCAGGCCAGCTGAGGCCGGCCTCCCTGGGCCACTTCCTCTACCCCTTGCCCCCTACGCCACTAGGCCAGCTCAGTCCAAGGCTTCCCCCTGCTGGGGTAGTCCCAATCAAGAAAATAAAAAGGGATTACTAATCTCCAGGGCCCATATGCGGGGGAGAAGGGGACGCTTCTCTCTCTGTTTCTGGGGTGGACCCTCGCTGAGGGAAGGGAGGCCCCTTTTGGGGCAGTTACCTTAGAGATCTTGGCCTTCCCTCTGCTCTGCCCGGGCTGGGGTTTGCAGGTCTGCTCTCTTCCAGGTCTGCCCCCAAATGAGCTTTCTCCAGGTCTTTTAATTCCTCCACCACATGGAGCATTTGCTGCAGGTGCGGCAGGGTGGGGCTGGCTGGACCAAAAGGAATTCATTAACCCCTTGTGCCCTCCATTGGGTTTTTTCACCCCATTGCAACAACTTTTACAGTATAACACTTATTTAAATAGTGAGAATAAAATTTATCTCCCTTTTCTCAGCCACAGCCCAATTACTTACCCATTTGGTAGCTGCAGAAGGGTTTTTGTAGATTTAAAACCTATGTGAAGCTCTATGAATATTATCATATTATGGCAAAGGTGTTTAATCTTTAAGCAGCCAGGCCCTTAGGGTTTTTATCTCACAGGCAATTGCCCACTGTCTGCTTGGCACAGTGAAGCACTATTCATAAGTAGCTCCCCCATCACATTCAGACTTAGTCTGTAAGTAACTCCAAGCTATATTCCCAGGTCAATACATCTGTGCACGTTTTCTTGATCTCTTGTTGAATGCATGAGGCTAAATGAACTCTATTTCAATGCTTTTCTCCAATGCTTTGTGAGGTTTAAAAAAATAAAAATCATTAGTTCTTTACAATGAGCAACTATTCAGAGTGTCTGATGAAAGAGGAATTCCCACTGCATGATATATACCATCCACACTTATACAGAAGAGATCTGCATGATAGCTTAACATTATTACAGGGAGTGTTAAAAGAAATGGCACCAACTGTTTTTTTATAGCCTGTTGCTTAGAAACCATAGTTGATGGGTTTGGGTATTTTATTTTTTTAACGCATTTCCCTTACCATGTCCATTGAGAACACAAGTGTGTGATTTTCATGTGATCTAGGGGCCTGATTCAAAGCTCACTGAAGCCAGTGCAAAGACCATCATTGATTTCAGTGGGCCTTTTGCTCCATTATGAACATGAAAGATTTCATTTTCTTCCCACCTTCTAGAAGAACGTACCTGTGTCTCCAGAACACTATGACCCTTTGTTTTTTCTGAAGGATAAAAATGCAGATTCCATTCATGCACTCAGCAATATCTACCTCACTTGTTCTTAACTTACAAGTTTAGTGGGGCTGCTGGACTCTTTTCCACTGCATTGCTCTCTGTGGATTATACATAAAAGAACCTTGTGTTACTGATTTTATGCCTTATCGAATCTAATTTCTCTATTAAACTGTAAGACTGCTAACTTTTGCTTGGATGCCTTGACCATCATAAAGCTCATGGAAGCAAAGTTCTCTGATCACAAAGACTGATGAAGACTTGACACGACTCATGTGCCACGTGACCTATCTGAGACTCTCTAGTGCTCAGAGATGGGGCAGTAATAGGGTTGGTTCCTAACCCCTGCAGTCTATCATGAACAGAGCATTATCTATGGCAGAACACCACCGTGTCTTGTTTCTATCTCAATAGTAAGTGTGAAGAAATAGCAGGACACAAAACCACTTGGAAGAGTAACAACGATGGTACCTTCATGCTTAAAGTAACGCCCTGCCCCTAAGGCTCCCAAGGTACTCACAGCATCACAACGCTCCTGCGAGGCAGGCAAGTATTACTGTAACCATTTCACACATGGGTAAATGGAGGCAGAAAGCTTTCAGCTGTGGTTGTGAACCTTTTTTGGCTCAGGACCCATTATGGCATCTTCTGACCCAGAACATAGCCTGGGTGCGGAGGCCCAGGGGAGGTTTCAGATCCTGCCCCGCACTTACCCCACAGTGGCGCTGGCTGGACATGGCTCGCCTCTCCCAGCCCAGTGTTGCAGTCCCTCACAGGTCTGCCCCAACTAGACTAAATGTGTGTGAGTGGAACTGTGACCTGGCTCACCGGGCTGCAGTGCAAACACTCACATTTGTTCTCCCCAGACTCCTGTCGTCATGACGGCTGGGCCAGACCTGGGTGGCGCTGGGACCCCAGAGGGGGCATTGACTGGAGCAGGGAGGCGAGCCCAGCCAGCCCCAGGGGACAGGAGCCACACGAGCTGCCACACAACCCTTTGAAACAGTCTGGTGACCCAATTTTGGGTCCTGACCCAGAAGCTGAGAAACCCTGGTTCACAGTAAGCTGTTTTTCCAACATCACAAAAGCTAAGAAAATAACAGGATAGTTCCATAACAGCTTATTTCTCCAGAGCCTAACATGAGGTATGGATTTAGGATAAGTGATCTGAAACCCAGTGTAAACACCCAGAAAAGAAAAGAAGCCAACTATGAACCAGCTGAGCAGTGTTTCCTGCAAGAGACGTTAACAAGCCAAGGAAGAATGAGAAAGGGAAAGACTGTGCTGAAAATGCAAAGTTGGCCTGTCTCTACTGTTGGCAAATGGCGCTAGCTGCTACAGGGGACATAGAGAGAGATGGCCTTCCAGCTCTACGTTTTTTGCCGTAAGTGATTTCAAGAAAAAAAAAATCAATTTTGGGAGAACCGAAGGGCTTCTGGCAGTAAGGCTCTTTTCAATTTCACATGTGAAGCTGACAAGAGACTTCTAGCCGGGCTGCAGTGCAAACTGGAGAGGCAGAGATCCAGGCTGCTCATCTTCCCGCTGCAGCTCTGGAAAGCAGACAGCACAGCGGCTCAGCCTCCTCACCTCCCCCAAGGACGGAGAAGCAGAGAGTGTGGGCCCTCAGGTTCTTTTCCTCTCCCTCCCTCCAAGCAGGGGGAAACAGGGTGCTTGAGCTCACTGCCTCTCCACCCTCCAGAGCCTGGGGGTCTGGGAAAGCCACCCAAGCACTTTGTCTCATCAGCCCTCCAGAAAAGTGTTTGTCAATTTCACGGGTGGGCAGAAAGGGAAATTAACAAAAGCCTTCAGAGCAGGCCCCCAGGAAGCTGTCAGTTCAATTTTTCCTGATGGGGGGAAAAAAAAAAATCAGCAAAACTGAAATTTAAGATTTGCAAAAAGGGAATTTTGGGTCAAAATCTCATTGCAACAAAAAACTTTCTGACATCTGAAGGCAAAGAATGTTTTCTGCTTCATGATTTACCTTCACATTTCCTGACACTTGTGAACTAATAATTCTTACTTGGAACACGCACAATGAATATCACAGCCAAATATGCTACAAAGCCCACAGAACTGTGAAAAATGACAGAAGACCTGCCCAGCCTTAATGAAAGAAGCTTTATATCTCCCTTAACTTGGCCTGCCATTAGAGAATATCTTCATAGTTCAAATATGATTCCAATTGCTCACAGCCACCACGGGAAGGCTCAGATTTGTGAAGGCAGTTTGCTTTTCTCCAGCATTCTAGGCCCAGTTGATCACTGACCTGAATGTTGTGGGGTCACTTACTTGAGATCAGACAGCCACTCTGGTTGGGTCTCTGACACTCACTTTGCACTGGCCCCAATCATAGAACCACAGGACTGGAAGGGACCTTGAGAGGCCAGCTAGTCCAGTCCCCTGCACTCATCCCTCGGGCCGTGCTTCTTCCTGCAGCCCCCATTGCCCTGCCACAGCGAACCACGGCCAGTGGGAGCCGCGATCGTCCGAACCTGCGGATGCGGCAGGTAAACAAACTGGCCCGGCCCACCAGGGGCTTTCCCTGAACAAGCGGCCTCCCACGTTTGGGAAGCACTGCTCTAGACCATTCCTGACAGGTGTTTGTCCAACCTGTTCTAAAAAACATCCAACGATGGAGACTCCACAACTTTGCTATGCAATTTATTCCAGTGCTTAACCACCCTGACAGTTAGGAAGTTTTTTCGTAATGTCCAACCTAAACCTCCCTTGCTGCAATTTAAGCCCATTGCTTCTTGTCCTGTCCTCAGAGGTTAAGGAGAACAATTTTCTCCCTCCTCCTCATAACAACCTTTTACATAATTGAAAACTTATCATGAGCCCTTTAATTCTTCTCTTTTCCAGACTAAACAAACCCATTTTTTTCAATCTTCCCTCCTAGGTCATGTTTTCTAGAACTTTATTCATTTTTGTTGCTCTTCTCTGGACTCTCTCCAGTTTGTCCACATCTTTCCTGAAATGTGGTGCCCAGAACTGGACACTATACTCCAGTTGAGGCCTAATCAGCAAAGAGTAGAATGGAAGAATTACTTCTCGTGTCTTGCTTACAACACTCCTGCTAATACATCCCAGAATGATGTTTGCTGTTTTTGCAACAGTGTTACACTGTTGACTCATATTTAGCTTGTGGTCCACTATGACCCCCAGATCCCTTTCCGCAGTACTCCTTCCTAGGCAGTCATTTCCCATTTTGAATGTGTGCAACTGATTGTCCCTTCCAAAGTGGAGTACTTTGCATTTGTCCTTATTGAATTTCATCGTATTTACTTCAGACCATTTCCCCAGATCATTTTGAATTTTAATCCTATCCCCCAAAGCACTTGCAACCCCACCCAGCTTGGTATAGTCCGCAAACTTTATAAGTGTACTCTCTCAGCCATTATCTAAATCATTGGTGAAGATATTGAATAGAACCGGACCGAGAACTGATCCCTGCAAGAACCCACTTGTTATGCCCTTCAAGCATGACTGTGAACCACTGATAACTACTCTCTGGGAATCATTTTCCAACCAGTTATGCACCCACCTTATAGTAGCTCCATCTAGGTTGGATTTCCCTAGTTTGTTTATGAGACAGTATCAAAAGCTTTACTAAAGTCAAGATATACCACATCTACCACTTCCCCTCTATCCACAAGGATTATTACCCTGTCAAAGACAGCTATCAGGTTGGTTTGACATGATTTGTTCTTGACAAATCTATGCTGAATGTTACATATCACCTTATTATCTTCTAGAAGTTTGCAAATTGACTGCTTAATTATTTGCTGCATTATCTTTCCAGGTACAGAAGTTAAGGTGACTGGTCTGTAATTCCCCAGGTTGTCCTTATTCCCCTTTTTATAGATGAACACTATATTTGCCTTTTCCCAGTCCTCTGGAATCTCTCTCATCTTCCATGACTTTTCAAAGATAATTGCTAATGGCTCAGATATCTCCTCAGTCAGCTCCTCAAGTATTCTAGAATGTATTTCATCAGGCCCTGGTGACTTGAAGACATCTAACTTGTCTCAGTCATTTTTAACTTGTTCTTTCCCTATTTTATAGTGTTTTCCAATGACTATATGCATTGAAGGATGTCATAAATATAAAGGGAAGGGTAAACCCCTTTGAAATCCCTCCTGGCCAGGGGAAAGCTCCTCTCACCTGTAAAGGGTTAAGAAGCTAAAGGTAACCTCGCTGGCACCTGAACAAAATGACCAATGAGGAGACAAGATACTTTCAAAAGCTGGGAGGAGGGAGAGAAACAAAGGGTCTGTATGTCTGTCTATATTCTGTCTTGGCCAGGGATAGACCAGGAATGGAGTCTTAGAACTTTTAGTAAGTAATCTAGCTAGGTACGTGTTAGATTATGATTTCTTTAAATGGCTGAGAAAAGAATTGTGCTGAATAGAATAACTATTTCTGTCTATCTTTTTTGTAACTTAAGGTTTTGCCTAGAGGGGTTCTCTATGTTTTTGAATCTAATTACCCTGTAAGGTATCTACCATCCTGATTTTACAGGGGGGATTTCTTTATTTCTATTTACTTCTATTTCTATTAAAATTCTTCTTGTAAAAAAACTGAATGCTTTTTCATTGTTCTCAGATCCAAGGGTTTGGGTCTGTGGTCACCTAGGCAAATTGGTGAGGCTTTTTATCCAACACTTCCCAGGAAAGGGGGGGGGGTGCAAGTGTTGGGAGGATTGTTCATTGTTCTTAAGATCCAAGGGTCTGGGTCTGTAGTCACCTAGGCAAATTGGTGAGGCTTTTTACCAAACCTTGCCCAGGAAGTGGGGTGCAAGGTTTTGGGAAGTATTTTGAGGGGAAAGATGCGTCCAAACAGCTCTTCCCCAGTAACCAGTATTAGTTTTGTGGTGGTAGCGGCCAATCCAAGGACAAAGGGTGTAATATTTTGTACCTTGGGGAAGTTTTGACCTAAGCTGGTAAAGATAAGTTTAGGAGGTTTTTCATGCAGGTCCCCACATCTGTACCCTAGAGTTCAGAGTGGGGGAGGAACCTTGACAAAGGGCAACAAAAATATTTAAAAAAAAAAATCAGACTCTCTGAGCATAGCTCAGGACCTCTTTTTACCTAAGAGAATATAACTTGCTTCTTTCTAGCCCAGATTTTTTTTCTGGGATTATGAATCAGAACAACATGATTAAGGGGATAGTGTTTTCATAACTATTAGAGCTAGTTTAATAAACCATAGAAAAGGAGGAACCTCCAGAAAGCATTCTTTGGATGCAGCAATACTAAATGTAGTCCTAGTCTTTGGGTTCAAATTAAGGGACTACTCCTGCAATTCCTGCATAGGAATATACTACCAAGCACATGACCAGGATGGTGATAGTGACTATGAAATGCTCAGGGAGATCGGAGGGACTACAAAAACAGAAAACCCAACACTAACGGGGATTTCAACTGACCTCATATTGACTTGGTACATGTCACCTCAAGATGGGATCCAGAGATAAAGTTTCTGGATATCATTAATGCCTATGTCTTGGAGCAGTTAGTCCTGGAACTCAAAAGGGGAGAGGAAATTCTTAATTTAGCCCCAAGTGGTGCACAGGATCTGGTCCAAGAGGTGAATATAGCTGGACCGCTCAGTAATAGTGACCATAACATAATTAAATTTAACATGCTGGGGGGGGGGAATACAAAAGAAACCCACCACATTAACATTTAACTTCAAAAAGGGGAACTACACAAAAATGAGGAGGTTAGTTAAATGGAAATTAAAAGGAATTGTCACAAGAGTGAAATGCCTGCAAGCTGCATGGAAACTATTCAAAACCATCACAATAGCGCCTCAAGCTATACCTCATTTTATATATATACAAACACACACACACACAGCAAGAGGACCAAAAGAACCTCCACCAGCTAAACAGAGTAAAAGAGGTGGATAGAGACAAGAAGAAGAGATCCTTTAAAAATGGGAAGTCTACTCCTCCTAAAGAAAATAAAAAGGAGCATAAATAAAAAGTTTAGCAAGTCACGTGTAAAAGTGTAAATATGCAGGCCCCAAAACATGTGAAGAGCAACTCGTGAAAGACAAACATTACAGCAGTTTTTTTGTAAAGTACATCAGAAGCAGGAAGCCGGCCAAGTGGGGCCCCTGGAGAACGGAGGTGCTAACGGAGCACTCGGAGAAGAAAAGGCCGTGGCGGAGAAGCTAAATGAATTCTTTGTATCTGTTGTCACTGTAGAGGATATTGAGGAGATCCCCTTGTGATGCTGGCAGACCAGGTGCCAGCTCATGCCATGGTCCCTAGGCCTCAAGAAAACACTGTCAAATGTGTAGCTGGAAACCAGTCTGACTCACCTGTGTGTTAGTGTTGTTAAAATAGGTATAAGACTTGTCACAAGCTGTGTAGTGTGTCGACTTTGTTAAATGCTTTTAAGTTGCTACATGCATTAAAAATCTCACTTATAATATCTGTAACCCATGTTACAAGGTAATACTTAGGAGTTTGATCTGTAACTAAAAATATTTGCTCTGAAACGGTAAATGCAGTCAGGAAAGAAACATTCCCAAGTGTGAAATACTGGTTTGCACCCACGAGGAGGGGTTATCTCCGGCCAAACAGGTAGGCCTGTTGAATGCAAATGAACCATTGTAAGCCATCAAAGCACATACATTTTTTGATTACTCCCCACACACCCATGAAGAGGGGACATGCAGCTTGGACTCTAGGGAGATGGGGATAAAAGACCCCGACCAGAAGGAATTAGGGTCTTTTTATGTTGTTTGGACTCTAAGGGACAAAAATTCTGTCTGGAGTGGCTCAAAGTGAAAATACCAACTTCAGGAAAGACTGTTAAGAAGTAGGGCACAAATCCCACTCCTCAGGCACTGTAACAGCCTTAACATGGAGTTACAGATTGTCTCCTTGGGCCCTCCGATCTATCTTCCCACCCGGACTCTGGGATAGATGTTCACTTGACACCAAAGATCACAAATTATTCACGTTTCTCATAGTCCCAAAAGACCAGTCACTTACCCCAGGTCAACTTGCACCAGAAATCTCACACCAAAGACAGTTTACTATAGGATTGGCTACAAGCATTAACTATGGATTTATTAAGTAAGAAGAAGAAATGAGAGTTATTTACAAGGTTAAAATAGATAAACATATACACACAAATGAGTTTCAGGCTTAGTGATAGAGCTGCTGAAATATGCCAGCCCTATATGCCCTTTTGGGCTAACCCAGGTTAATCCTGGAGACCTCTTGCTTATGTTTAGGTATCTTTGCCCATTAGAGTCCAAACAGCATAAAAGTCCCCCATCTCAACAAAAGATATATTAAAATCGGAAAAGGCACAGAGAAGGGTCCCAGAAATGATGAGGGGTATGGAACAGCTTCCATATGAGGAGAGATTAAAAAGGCTAGAACTGGTCAGCTTAGAAAAGAGATGCTGGGGGTGGGGGGAGGGGTATGGTACTGGTCTATAAAATGACTGGTGTGGAAAAAGCAAATAAGGAAGTGTTATTTAGCTGCTCACATAACACAAGAACTATGGACACCAAATGAAATTAACAGGCAACAAGTTTAAAAACAAACAGAAAGAAGTATTTCTTCACACAACACACAGTCATCCTGTGGAACTCCTTGCCAGGGGATGTTGTCAAGGCCAAAACTGTAACTGGGTTAAAAAAAGAATTAAATCTGTTCATGGAGGATAGATCCATCAATGGCTACTAACCAAGATGATCAGGAACGCACCCCATGCTCTGGATGCACCTAATCGCTGACTGCCAGAAGCTGGGACCCGATGACAGGGGATGGATCGCTCAATAATTGCCCAATTCTGTTCATTCCCTCTGAAGCATCTGGCATTGGCCACTGTTGGAAGATAGGAAACTGGGCTCAATGAACCATAGGTCTGACCCAGTATTGCCATTCTTATGTTCTTAGAATGAGAGAAAATATAAACATTTAATTTATGAACTGTATGTCCTACAATGAAGAGAACTTGTCAGCCTCTATGACTGAGCAATTCCTTGCTCTATCGGTCCCAGAACCTAGTCAGGGGCCTGGGTGTCTGCAAAATATAAACAAGACTAACGAATTAATGCTCTACGCATCAGTTCAGCTCACTGCAAAAATCCATGTTCAGTCGTAAGTAATGAATGTGCATTGACCGTTGACTATTGATACTGGACACCTGCCATTCTGCACAAGCATGCTGCACACACGCTGACTAATCATGGAAACAAAGCTATATTCACACCCCCTCAGCATGGTACCACTAGTTGTGTTGGTTTACAAACCTGCATAAAGTTCTGGTCTCTGTATTCTGATTGGCTGCTGGGGGAATGGCAGTAATTTACTATTGTACGGCCATCCAGCCAAAGACTATCAAATATTCAAATGGCGAAGCATTAATCTAGCATCACTACGTCCCAGGGAAAGATGGGGGCTCACATCTGCTCCTACTGAAGTGAAGGCAACAGGAACATTGTCTTTTAATAGGAGCAGGCTCAAAGCTAGACAGACCTTCTCTAGTGTCCCAAAGTTCTTTATTATAAAAAGAGCTAGGCAAACGCTTTCAGGCAAATAGTTTATTTGCTGAAAAATGCAGTTTTGATCAACCCAAAATTGTCTGAAAAATTGACATAAAGTGTGTAAAACTATTTGGTACAAACTTTTTTTTTCTTCAGGACTTGGATGCCATTCACATAAGGGCTGGAGGAGAAGCCACTATTATCCTTACTGTTTAGCTGTGTACAAACACCCAAAAGAAAATGTTTCCGACTGAGCGATTTTTTTCGGCACTGACAGCAAACTGAAAGATCAGTTATT
The DNA here is from genome assembly GCF_965140235.1 of Caretta caretta. Lineage (NCBI taxonomy): Eukaryota > Metazoa > Chordata > Testudines > Cheloniidae > Caretta > Caretta caretta. The sequence continues at coordinate 130,952,515 of NC_134211.1, read as the reverse complement.
CCCCCATCTCTTAGAATCAGTCCAACTTGTACACAGTACGTCTGCAGTGCTAGAAGGTGTTGGAGCAGGATGTCATGGGCTGATCTCAGATGAAATAGTCCATTCTGTTAAAACAGATTTCTTTTTAAGGTAAACCATAATGCATTGGCCTTTTTGTTTTATTTCATAGAGTGTTATTTTATTGGAAAGAATCTGTGCATCTCATACTAGGATTTTACTAACCATGTCTGCAGCTGATTTATTCGATTACTATGGAGCAGCAAAAAGAAAGGAGGAGGACTTGTGGCACCTTAGAGACTAACAAATTTATTTGAGCAGAAGCTTTCGTGAGCTGCAGCTCACGTCATCGGATGTAGCTGCTCAGGAGTGAATGCTACATCTAGCTTCCTACTGGGGAATAGGTTTTTCAACCCTTCCCACTCACTTAACCTTCCCCAAAAGAAACCAATCCTTCTGAAATTTGACAGGCCACATCTCATTGAAGGCAGAAGGTTTCTGGGACGTTTGGAAAGGATTAGGAAAAGGTTGCAGCGTTATGAGGCCTCAGAAAGTTACCTGTCGATGCTTTACTAATTTCCCTTGGCCCCTCACTGCCAACAGTGCTGCGGAGTGGTGCGGGTCCCAGGTGAACCCCCTGACCAAGCTCGCTACTGCGGCCAGTGCCGCGTTCTTGGAACTCCAATGCCAGCTGTGCTGAAGCTCCGGAATTTGACTTTCCTCCCAGTTAGCCAAGAATTCGACAGTACCGCAGTCAGCCATTTTGCATGTTCAGCCCCTGCCAGCTGAAACCCAACATCACAGAGCTATCACTAATCTTAGGCCCTGAAAGGCAAGGCAGTGCACCTGCCTGTTTGCAGTGTATGACCTCCTGAGGTCCCTTCCAACCCTGATATTCTGTGTTGCTATCGGAATGGGAGGCTGGGACAGGGCGTTAAGGTTCCATGCAAACAGAAGGAATGTTTGGACAGACGATTTTGGTTTGGGGTACCTCTGACATGTACATTTTATTGTTATGATTAGAAATGCTTCGCTGGTAAGGAGAATAATGAATTGTTATTGGCTGTTGCTAGGCAAATCGTTACACTGTTAGGGGCTATTATGAGTTATGTGCTTTGATTGGAGACAATTTATAAAGAGTTTAGTTAGAAAGTAAAGGAGGACTTGTGGCACCTTAGAGACTAACCAATTTATTTGAGCATGAGCTTTCGTGAGCCTGTGGCTCACGAAAGCTCATGCTCAAATAAATTGGTTAGTCTCTAAGGTGCCACAAGTCCTCCTTTTCTTTTTGCGAATACAGACTAACACGGCTGTTCCTCTGAAACCTAGTTAGAAAGTGTACTTTGGAGCAGTCCGAGGAAGCTTTCTTTGGACAAGGATCGGACATCTAAGTTTCCTAGAAGCTATATTGAAGGCGGGGGCCCCCAGAAGCCTGGCTGCTGATTCCTCAAAACCATTTAAGACTTTTGGGGTAACTATCAATGTTTGAAATGCTCTGAACCGACGGCTTCAGCATGTGTGTGGATGTGTGCACGCACACGTCTGAGACCTAATAAAAAGGAGTTTTAGGTAAAAGCACATATACCAATCACATATCAGTCCGAGGAGCTGTGCCCCCATTAATTTATTCCTGACGCTGCCTGGAGAGAACATTAAATTGCCTCCGCTTTGGGTTTTGAAACCCTGGGTAACAGCGGCAGCAGATCGTGCAGCGTGTTAATTCAGCAGCTCTCAACGTTATTCACAAGACCGCTGCAGCTCACGAAAGCTTATGCTCAAATAAATAAATGTGTTAGTCCCTAAGGTGCCACAAGTCCTCCTTTTCATTCACAAGGCCGACCACAGACTCCGTTTGGTGCCGAAAGCACCTGGGCCGACAAAGCACAATACTAGTGCCCCACAGGAGCTACACCTACACTAACACACACACACGCCTGTGACAACAGTATGCATTCAGTCAGGACACCAGGATCCTGTCACTGAGATCCGCCTAAAGTAGCCCCTCCTGTAAACTTCTCTGTTTGTACATTGATACAAATAAGCTATATATTACACTCCAGACACTGTTAGTTACCACCCTAATCCTCATATCCGCTAGTTTGAACAAAACATCCTTATTCATTAACTTGGCATCCCTTCTTATCTTACGAGGGGTCAGTGTGTTCCTGCATCATCTCTTCGGAATTTGTTTCTGGAGTGACTTGAGAGACCACTGTGTTTTGTACTATCCTCTCTGGTCAGACGTGCTCACTTGATGTTAGCAAATACCCACTGTGTTATTTTGCCAAGGGCAGGCCTACTCTGATTCACAGCCTTTGATTCACATGGTTAGTTATGCCTAGGGCTCCAGCAAGGCCTACTGTGACATCTCATGTACAGAGGTGGGGAGGAAGATCTCGGGGAGCCAAGGACACATAGGAAAATAGGAGAATGAGGAGGGATGGAGGGGGAGATAAGGACTGCAACACTCTTTCCTCTCCACTAGTATCTCAGAAAGATGTTAAACAGCCGCTATAGAAGCTATGACATTTTAAAATCAGCAGGTCCAGGTAACTTGCATCCAAGAACACTAAAAGAGCTGGCTGAGGAGCTCACTGCACCAATAATGTGGATTTTCAGTAAGTCTTGGAACACTTGGGAAGTTCCAGAGGACTGGAAGAAAGCTAATGTTGGGCTAATATCTAAAAAGGGTAAACAGGATGACTCGGGTAATTACAGGCCTGTCAGTCTGACATCGATCCAGAGCAAGATAATGGAGCAGCTGATATGGGACTGAATTGATAAAGAATTAAAGGAGGTTAATAAAATTAATGATCCACATGGGTTTATGGAAAATAGATCCTGTCAAACTAACAATATTTTTTGATTGTATTAAATGTGTGGTTGATAAAAGTAATAGTGTTGCTATAAATACTTATACTGCTCGAAGACATTTGAGATGGTATCACATGCCATTTTGATTAAAACCTAGAAGGATATAAAATTAATGTGACACATTAAATGGATTTAAACTGCTAAAAGACAGTTACCTTTTCCGTAACTGGTATTCTTCGAGATGTGTTGCTCATGTCTATTGCACAAGAGGGGTGTGTGCTCACCATGTGCACCGGTGCCGGAAGTTTTTCCCCAAGCAGTACCCGTATGGGGGGAGAACCCCCTGTGAACCCTGCAGTGCCGCCTGCCTGGCGCAGTGTAAGGGGGGCTGCACGCTCCCCCCACCCTCAGTTCATTCTTGCCAGACAACTCTGACAGAGGGGAAGGAGGGCGGGATGTGGAATAGACATGAGCAACACATCTCGAAGAACACCAGTTAAGGAAAAGGTAACTGTCTTTTCTTCTTCGAGTGATTGCTCATGTGTATTCCACAATAGGTGATTCCAAGCTATGTCTGTTGGTGGGAGGAGTTCACAAGTTCCCAGGACGGAGGACAGCCCTGCCAAACCCAGCGTCATCCCTGGTTTAGGGGACGATCGCATAGTGCAAGGTGAACGTGTGAACCGAAGACCACATGGCAGCCCTACAAATGTCCTGGATGGGGACGTGGGCCATGAAGGCAGCCTACGAGGCCTGCGCCCAAGTCGAGTGTGCCTTCACAATGGGTGGCGGGGGGACAACCGCCAGCTCATAGCAGGAACGGATGCATGAAGTGATCTGATTGGAAAGCCGCTGAGTGGAAATCGGCTGGACCCTCACACGCTCAGCCGAGGCGACGAACAGTTGAGAGGACTTTCTGAATGGCTTGGATGCATAAACAGGGGAATCTCGAGGAGGAATAGGGAGGTTATTTTACCTCTGCATTTGGCACTGGTGTGACCACTGCTGGAATCCTGTGGCCAGTTTATTAAATGCAAATTTCTAGCACTTGAAGTTTTATACCTACAAAATGTCAACTAAGCTAGAAGTTTTCAGTGTGAGTAAAAGGAACCCATTATGCACTGCCCCATATCCTATGCAGGTAGAATTGGCCCTAGATAACCCATCCCTATGCAGTGGCTAAAGTCTAAAAGAGGGAGCCCCACCATGGGGGAACCCTTAAACTGTGTCAGAATGGGGTGCCATTAACACAGACTTTGTATGACAAGAGGGTATAAAACTTATTGTTGGCATTTAAAAAAAAAGAAACCACACAAGGAAATTCCCAAACAAAAAACTTTGTTGAACAAAGAGTTAATGTTTAAGTTATAAAAGGCTTTTTGTAAAGGCAGTGTGGACATCACTGAAACACACTTTGAAATATGAAGGGCTCAGTTTGTGAGGCAATGAAGTGAATCTAAAGTTTTAGAACCAGTCGGCTGTATTCTATGTACATTTCATCAGAGCAAACAATGCCATGTATAAATGAAAGTGAAACCAATCACTTAACAAAAAGGGAATTATTTCATGGGTTAATAATCTCTAAACTAATTAAAACAATTGTATATACTATATATCTACATTCACAAGCAAACTATATCTTTTCTTGGCATGGCTGAAACTGATGTTTTAAGCCAGCACCATCAGCTTCTCCAACTTTTCCTTTTCTTTGCACCCAGGGAGCTGTGATGTCTTAGAATAAGTATTATAGCTATCAGTTTTACAACAGAATGCCACAAACCATAATATGCTGCTGTCTGGAATTCAGAGAGAGAATGTGTTAAGGGAATTTTAGCGGGGAAAAGAAATTTCACATTTTGGTAAAGCAAAAATGAAGGGAACATTTACTGTCTTCAGATCTGTTTGCAACACTGCAATCTAAATGTAAGCGGGGAACTGGTCCCGCTATTGTGGGGAACTTTCCTGGCTTACACACGACCCCGGTGAAGTGGGCTGAGTCCTCGCTCCCACTCCCTTTACCCAGAGGCCTGCTTGACCTTGAGAGCTCCCCTTCCATTCTCCTGTGTGGCAGAGTCCTCGTAACCCCGACAAGGCTGGGCACAGGATTCCTGCGGGACTCGACTCCCAACCTTGTCATGGTCACTTAGAGCAGGGACTAGGGTGTCCCCACTCCGGGATGCTCTCTCTGCACTGGATGCTTCCCTGACCCACTGATCATTACATACAGTTCAAAGCAAATACAATTTATTAAACAGAAATCAGTATAAAAAAATAAGGAAAAACTGGGAAAGGTGAAAGGAAAACCCATCACCTGGCTCTGTGGCACAGGGACATCACAACGAGTGTCTCTGGGATGTCAGGGCAGTTCACAGTCTGTTCCTCACACGTCCCAGGCCCCGGCCCGGGCTGTGCTGTGGGTCGGACACTCGCTCCGGCGGTGGCCACACGCTCTCAGGCTCTAGGTGGCAGGACCCTTCTTCCCAGCATCGGCCCCCACGTCGGGGTTACGATCCCCCTCCAAGTCTGGTCTGCAGGGCCTCTTGGCTGGGGGCGTTTCCCTGTGCTGGACCCGCTGCCCAGGGTCCCCCTCGCTCTCCCCAGCTGCTCCCCGCCCCCGGCTCCGGACGGCTGCAGCTCCAATTCCAGCTCCAGCCCCGTCTCCACCTCCACCATTCTGCCCCAGCTCGGCTGCTGCTGCTGCTCTGCCTCCAGCTCCCTGGGCTGTTTCTCTGGCCGGCCCAGCTCTGCTCCCCAGCTCGGCTTGGGCCCCTGCTCTCCCCTTAGCTCAGCCCCACTCTGTCTGACCCAGGCAATTCCAGCTCAAACGGAGGGTGGGGGACCCCCCCCCCCGGCCTCCTGACTCCCTCATTAGCCTGCCCGCCCTGTCAATCAGGCTGACCTGGCGCATTGGCCTCTCCCCATTGCCCCTGGGGACTGTCAGTCTCAGGGTCCTGATTTCCCATCCACCCTCCCCCTTCCTTTTGGTACTGGGGGCTAGCAACCAAAACACCCCCAGCGAGTGTTAGTGCAGGGGGCAACAGTCCCCCCTACATAAACAAGAGCTGACCACTGCTTTGGGTGTGAAATTCTGAGCTGGTCTTACAGCAGAGCGTGGCTTCAGCTAGCCAGAGGAAACGAGCCTGTTCACGAAGTCAGACTGTCAGCAGGCTTTTCGTTTGCCTCTCTCCACTTCTGGAAGTTGCGGAGCACTCCATTAGCCTGAAAGCCGTATCAGCTTCCGAGTGCAACAACATGAACAATGCAGCCCTATGGGGTAGAACAACTCCAAGAACTAGATCAGGCAAAGGATTCAGTAAAAAGGCAACAAGAAGCAAAAGAAGAACTGATATCTACTCCATCAGCGCTTTCACAAAAGTACAGTAAATTACGCCTTTGACTATTAGTGGTGGCCATAATAGCATTCAGAAAGAATGTTTTCTTTGGTGATCTTGCCTAGCTACATCAGCTGGCTTTGAACACACAAATGACAATTATTGATTCAGACCCTATCAGGTTGCCTGTATTCAAAAGGTTCTTTCAATCTCTCTGTGCAGGACTTTGAAACACAGCCCACTGACTGATAAGCTAACAGAGACTGCAGTGCAGCATCAACCAATAAGGGAGATTCAGTTTTCCATTGATCAGACCAGTAAGAGGCAGGTTTCAGTTGTTTGGTTTTGTGCTTTACCCAATCAGCATCAGAGCCATCACAAGATGTTTCCATGCCCTATGCAGTAACCCCTCCCAAAAGCAGTCCTTGGGGCCAGCGGTCTCAGCCCAGAGGAAGGTTTGCGTAGGGGAGATTACTGTGATGGGGGGTTGCTGGACTAGACCGGAGTCATGATGGCGTGGCAGCACTTGATCTGGGTCCTGTTGCTCCTCAAGCTATTCATGGGCAAGGGGGGCAGAGCAGGAGAAGAAGAGAACAAGCCACAGGTACCCCCACTAGGAAGCCACTCTTAAAGACAGTTTGGCTCACAAAATGAAGAGCCAGATCCACCTACAGAACTGTCTGTGCTTGGAGAAGGGGCAGGGTTCTGATCTGAGAAGAGACTTTCTTGGTCTGATACTTTTAATCAAGGAGGGCCACAGAATTCCTGTTTTAAGGATCCTGAGGTCCAGCTCTGTGGCAACACAACGCTGCATGCCCTGATACCATGGGGAGAGGCTCAGTATAAAGCCCTAGACAAACCAACTCTTCCTGTTTCCCCACAAGAGAGCACAGAAATTCTGTAGGTATCTGTGACCCTTATATCTGTGACTGTTTTCCTCACATGCATTCCCACTCATAATGGTGCCACCCGGCCACTTGCCTGATATCTCCAGCTCTGCGGTAACACCTTCCTAGAAATGCTACGAAGCAAAATGCGCTAGCCCTAGGCTGGCTGCCACCAGTGATGACACAAACACAGGACTCTCCAGAATGGGTCCCTCTGAAGTGGCAGAAAGAAAGCTGAGAGCTTGCTGCTATCCAGTGGTTTTAGTCAGGATAATACAATGGTTTCTGTCCTGGGCTGAGAACAACAAGCACAGAAATAGCAGTCTGAATTCCTCCCGCTCCACCATCAGACTATACACCCACCACATCCAGCTCTCACTAGGCACACAATCCTGGTCAAAACACTAGTGTCCTTACAGAGCATTCACATTGCTTTAGCAGAGACATAAGACTAAAAGACCCCAGTTATCTTTTATGTTGGATTTTCTTAGTTTAGGTGGCACTTGTTGGCATTCTGTAATAATTTCAGGACTGTCTTAAAAGTATAAGACATTGAGAAGACAGGGCACTTTTAAATCTGGATGTTGCTCTGAGAGAAAAGAATCCTATGGGTGTAACAGTTTGTAAAGGTAAAACCAGAGGCCTTGGAAAAAAACCACAAAGATGCTAATTTACTGCACATTCTGTAGTAGTTATATTGCTCTATTAATTATTGCATGATTACTAAGGAAAACTATCTCCAAACTTTTTAAATCACGCACCCCCAGGGCCAGCTCTGGGGAAGCAAAAAAAAAAAAAAAGAAGAAGAGCATGCCACCGAAGACAGAGTGGGCTGAGCCGAGCAGCCGCTGGCATGCCGCCGAAGAATCAAAGGTCCAGGAGCACTCCTCCTGCCGCGCACTCCCACGGATGGTCTTGTGCACCCCACTTTGGAGACCACTGGTCTAGGGCATGGATAACTCTTGTAGACTGAAGAGTTAAGAAAGAATTCCTAGTAAGAAAATACCTCTTTGGTAAATAAAGTAACATTGACAGACATATTTCTGTAATACTAATCTATTATTTATAGCTTCTCTAAGAAGCCACTGTTTAAGTATTTCTAAGTGGTTCTTTTTAAGATACCATACCAAATGCACATTAAGAGCTTAGAAAGCTCTTTTTTTCCCCATAATAGTTAAAGGACAGAACTGTCAGAACTCTTAAAGAGATGCGCTGAATTCTGAGTGTTGGTTATAACCATAAGGAGTGGATATCCTTGTGTACTCACATGCTTGTAAAGCACTGGAAGAGATTTCAGGTGTCTGTCCTAAGAAATATGCTTGAAAATTATGCACATTCATTTCACACATCTGGACGAGGACACAAAACTGTCAAATGGAGACCAACAGAGTCACTATGCCACATGCTGTTGAACTTACTAATGATTCAGCAGCAGCTCAAGTACCCAGAAGATATTCAATGCTTGTTGACCAAGAAGTACAGTGAGCCCAATTCAGCAAAGCACTATCGGTGCAATCTCATTTAGGTTATTTTTAAAATCTCACTCTCAATCATATGCTCAGTATTTTCCTATTAAGTCCATTCCTATAAAGCAAAGAACTTTAGTGGCACAGATTCCAAAGGGATCTATGTACCTGCTCAAATTCTTTGGGGAGTCAGGTCCCAGTTCTATACACTTAGACAATGGTAAATAACACTCATAATAGCCTACTACCTGAATGCCTAGACGAGTTTGAGGTGGGAGCACCAAACTCAGTCCAGAAATTGCAGATTTTTACACAAAAATTGTACTCTATCCTTCCCCCATCCTCTTTCTTTGCCCTAGATAAGCAGAGAGGCGCACCTTTTGTTAGTTTCTTACTCAGCATTGTAAGCGTCTCCTGCTGAAACATTCACACAGGACTGCTGGTGCTCAGGCTCTACTGACATCCAAACTGAACCAGAAGGAGTGAGCTGAAAATTGTAATCATGCAAACGACCCAAGTGCTGACTAGTTTCCACATCCTAGTATGCTGGATCATCCTTCCTAGAAACTCGTTAGCTATGTTGAGCCTGATTTGGACGGTGGCTTCTCTGCACATGGAAAGACTTCGTACATGCAAGTGATTGGCATCCCACTACCTTTGTCCACAACCCACGGCAGGCATGCATTGCATCACATACATGCTAAAATTAACAGGTGAAAAATTATAAACAATCTATTTCAAGTACAAAAAAAAATGACCCCCTGAAGCCAGGCCTGTGCCTGGACTTACCATTGCTATTTAGTTGCGGAAACAACTCTTCATTTAGATAAATATTGACTGTCTGAAAATCCGGCTTTGTTTGTGTATTCATCTTTATGTTAATGAACCAGACTCCAAAAAAAGGAGCAAAACCCCACAGCAGGACAACTGATGATAGTTTACACTTGTGGTTAATGATAAAAATAAAACTATTCTAAGCTGACCTTATGGACCCAATTTTTCCTCTGCTAGGCAGAAACGATCCAGATGCTTACAACTTCTGTGACATGAAACTTCCTAATAAAATAGTTCTATCTGGCACCAAAACACAGTGAAACTACAGTGCTAAAAAACATGTACCAAACACTATCTACTTCTTAAATCTGTAATCTGAATAAGCTAGACAACCTTTTTGTGGAACTCAGTTCCTTTTATGTTCTGCTTTTAGAAGATGTTCCGCATGGCTGGCAATTGAAAGAGGAATTTGTTTTACACATTAAGTTCAAACATAAAGCCTATTACTGCTCCTGATTCATGGAGCAGAAAGTGTAACCCATAATTTTCATCACTTACATATCACAGGCACTTCCAGGTATACACAGGTTTGGTCAAGTCTCTTCTAATTGTTCACTCAATTTTCATCCTAAACCACAGTTACACTGCTTTCAGCAGTCTCTGAAGCTTCCAACCAAACTACTAGAAATGGTTTCCTGTTGTACAGACATACACTTGCCGTTTTGATTTACGGAGGTTTGATTTTCATACAAGAAAGTCCAAAATAAATAATACAAATTGAAAAATGCTGGCCCAATTAGGAACTACAGGCTGAAAACCAATTTAGAAGCTTTTAACTAACAGGAGTTACCTGTAGCTCCTCAGTCTTACCAAATCTAGATTATCTAGATTATTTAGAATAAAATTTATAAGTGAAAAGCCACAGCACAAGAATAATTCTCGCTCCCCCCTCCATCCCCCCGAAAAATCAGGTACGTCTTCACAGGGAAGGTCTCTATGGATTACTGTATCCTCCTCCGCCCAGCCACACACACAGTTTATTCTATGTTTGCCTCTCCTGCTACATTTCCCCAACACCTGTCCCAATGGGAGAAGCGTAAAATGCAGCATAAAATCTCTGACAGAAACCCAGAAAGAAACAATGTAATAAAAGCAGGTATTGCTTAAAAAACTACGACGTTGGTTCAAAGAGCCTGCAGCAAAGACTGAGTCAGAAAGCCTGGCCTTGGCTCCAGCAGACAGAACGAAAGCAGCTGCAACTGCAGTTTTACTGACCTATCGAAAGTGAAAGGGCGGATTCATGAGACCGGGCGGGGGGAATATGCAAAACTGACCTTGGTCTGGGTGCCTGTGTTTTTAACTTTCCTGCTGAAGCTGTTTTGCTGATGAGAATAATAAATTATTATTGGCTGTTGCTAGGGAAATTGTTAGCCTATCAGAGGCTGTTATGGGTTATGTGGTTTGTCCGGAGAAAATGTATAAAAAGTTTCGTTAGAGAGTGCACTTTGGAGAACTTTGGATTTTTTGCAAGCAACCAGCCACTGACATGAAACTCCCCAGCAGATCGGAGGAAGGCTAGCCACTGGAACTCTGCTACTGAATCACTCAACATCACCTCAGACTTTGGGTAACTATATTCTGGGGTGCTTTAGTTTGGTGTGTGCTTTGTACTTAATAAAAACAAGGATTTGGGGGCACAAGCACCCTTGTGTGTACCAATCATTTATCAGACAGAGGTGCTGTGTCCCATACTAGTTTATTTCCTGACGCTGCCTGGAAAACAGAGATTACTTGCCATAGCTTGGGTTCAGATAAGCCCAGGTAACGTCACATGTGCCTAGCCTAGTCCGGCTCTCCAGGTGAAGGGAATGAGTCCAGGAGTCACTTGATGAGAGCCTACCACTCAGAACCAGGTCTGCTGTGAACTCTAATGGTGACCGGAGCTCAGGGAGAGACTCACAGGGGTAGAAGGGATATGTGCGCTGCTCTACACAGAGATGCTCTCCCCAGCTCCCAAGCCAAGGAGTGCATGCCTGCAGGGAGCAGCAGCCAGCTTTCTGGAGGAAAGCCTCAGTAGGGACAGGGCAAAGAACCTGAGTGCCAGCTAGCTAGGAGGGGGAACGTTTATGTTTTCATCTTTCTGTTAATGAACCAGACTCCAAAAAAGGAACAAAAACCCACCCTGGGACAACTGATTAAGAGGGGAAGAAGGGGAAACTGAGGCAGCAACAGAGCCTCACACTGGATGACATAAGGCCCTGCTTCACTGTCCAAGATGTATTGTTTTCTCTAGAGAAATGTGTCCTGTTGAGAACACTTGGGGGGCTAAGCCTCTGAGACAGAGGGTTCCCTAATGCCCAGGAAGTTGGGAAATGTTCCAAAGCATGTTGATTCCACATAAAAGAACACACTGTGCTTTCAAATACAAAGCTAGAACATCACAGAAACATCTGCTCACACTGCCCAATTCTGGCTTTGCCAGAAGCAAGCTAACAAGGAAAACAAAAGGGAAGCCACAGCTGCTGGGGTCTGTGTGCAAAAGCAGCACTCCGTTTGCTGTACAGGTTATCCATCATACATATTACATGAGAAGCATTAGTGGGGCCACACAGAACTGCAGTTGGCTCAGGATGGTTGAGCCAGAGACATGAAATAGAGAGAGCAGCAACAGCAAAACGCTTCGGTATAAGAATCATTCTGATCTTCCACAAACCCAAGAAACTAAGAGGAAAAGGAAATCTCCTCCTTTGTTCTCACAGCAGGCAAACTTTTAAACCTTGTTCACTAGAGACCAAAAAGCATGAATCACTAATTTTGTTGGACATGAACTTGAGAGATGAAAGGTGGAGATGAAAAGCCCTTTAAGCAGAATTGCAAGATAGCACAGAATGAGCACTCTCCCAGCAAAAAGAGAAAGTGGGACATGCTAGGGCAAATCAGAGAATCATAGAACTGGAAGAGACCAAGAGGTCATCTCATCCAGTCCCCTGCACTCGTAGCAGGACTAGTTATCTAGGCCGTCCCTGACAGGTGTTTGTCCAACCTGCTCTTAAAAATCCCCAATGATGGAGATTCCACAACCCTCCTAGACAATTTATTCCAGTGCTTCACCACCCTGACAGTTAGGAAGTTTTTTCGTAATGTCCAACCTAAACCTCCCTTGCTGCAATTTAAGCCCATTGCTTCTTGTCCTGTCCTCAGAGGTTAAGGAGAACAATTTTCTCCCTCCTCCTCATAACAACCTTTTACATAATTGAAAACTGTTATCATGTGCCCTCTCATTCTTCTCTTTTCCAGACTAAACAAACCCTTCCCCCCCCCCCAGTCTTCCCTCCTAGGTCATGTTTTCTAGACCTTTAATCATTTTTGTTGCTCTTCTCTGGACTCTCTCCAGTTTACCCATATCCTTCCTGAAATGTGGCGCCCAGAACTGGACACAATAGGTGTTGAGGTGTAATCAGCGCAGAGTAGAGCAGAATAATTACTTCTCATGTCTTGCTTACAACACTCCTGCTAATACATCCCAGAGTGATGTTCGCTTTTTTTGCAACAATGTTACACTGTTGACTCATATTTAGCTTGTGGTCCACTATGACCCCCAGATCCCATTCCGCAGTACTCCTTCCTAGGCACTCATTTCCCATTTTGTATGTGTGCAACTGATTGCAGGCAAGCAGACAGCTGGGCAGTTATAAAAGGCTCATGGCTCCCCAAATGTGAAATTAAACCTCTCTGCCATACATGTGGACCCTCAGAAAGCCCATATAAGATCTTAATTTTATTCTTCTTCAATTGACCACCGCAAGGCCCCTCACACCCATGATACTCCCAGAGGCCAACAGTAGATACAGTCCTCCTGGTGGAGCAGATCAATCCTGCTATTTAACTGACCGGAGTGGTCCCCACAGAATGGCTTGATGCATTCCCAGGAGATGACTGGGCTGCCATCTCCATATAGTATGCAGAGTGAGAAGAGAATGACCAACTGACCCTCCCCAACTCACAACCTGGAAAAAGGACATGCCCTTCTGGCTCTTCCGTCTGTGACTTGGGACCAACTGTTTTCTGGCATTCATCTACAACAGTCCTTATAAAGCGAGTTTTCTATCCCCAGAAAGCAGCAGCCAGAAAACAATGAGCACTCTTGTGTTGACACCCTGGGATGAAATGACCAAGCAGGATGGGGTAGTCCTTTTCCATGTAACCACTGGAGAAGAGGAGAGAGGTTCTTACTTCCCTATGCTTCCTTCCAAGGCTGGCAACCCTAAGACTGATGAACCGCTTGGGACAGAAATGACGGGGGATGTCTTGTCGTCATGCACCTGCACAGCACCTTGCACAATGTCTGGGGTCCCCCAGTCCTGCCATAACACAAATCATAGTCAATCCTCCAAGAGAGGCTGGGTCAGTGAACAGCTGTGAAGATCCCTGGCTACTGAAGTGATCTATTGAGCAAAGGATATTTGTGGGAGATAGTCTCTATGTGAGGAGCTCAGGCAGATTGTCATAGCTTTGGTTAATGCACCACCTTGGTATGAAAAGTGAGACAGCTCTCATCCCTCTTTGTCCTAGAGAAAAGGCAAGAATTGTCTCTGGTCCTCAGAGTGGCATCAGCATGTTATGGAGTGGGGGAATTAAGAACCCTGAACCCTTAAGACTCCATCATTTCTGCACCTGCCTCTAGGTTAGTAGTTCTCATTTACTATTGAGGGTCACATATGAAGCTGTGTGTGTTGCGTGGGCTGCACCCACACAATGCATACACTACCTGTATGGCTGTGAGGATGTCAGGGGTTGAGAACCACTGCTCTAGCCTCATCTCTCATAATTAAGGATGGGGGAAAGGGACACACCCACTCCGATACAGACTTAGAAGATTCTGCTAATATTTTAAATCTTGTCTATATCTTCCTCTCCTCCCTACCCTGCCTGTTCCTCCTTGACAAGTAGGATAATTGAATGATGAGAATTTTGAAGATTGATTTCTCATCCCGATTTGGGATGGGGACATTTTTCAAAAATCTATTTTCCCTAGGATATGAAAACATTTTCCAGCCCCACTCTAATCTCAAGCACTAAGAAACTGGTTAAATGGATTCCAAGGCCAGATGGGACCACTTACCTGTTTAGATCCTAGTTTTTAGGATCTAAACAGGTAAGACAGATCAAGGATGGGGAGGAAGAGGGTACTGCGCTTTCCACTTTACAGATGGAAAATGAGCTGTAATTAAGGCATAGAGTAGATTAAGGAGCTCTGATCCCTAGCTCCAACTCTGGATCAACCATCGGATCATTTACATCTTAATTTCTCTAGCTTCAACTTCCAGCCATTGAATCAACACTTGGTATGTGACTCCTGCTCTGGTCCTCAGTTTTTGATTCCAGGTTCTGACTCTGGGTCTAACCCAGTTCTGGTATTTGGTAATTCTCCTGGTTGTGACACCCATTTACGTTTCCTGACCTGGACGCACGCTCCACCCATTAGACCTGACTCATGTTCTGGCCACTAGACCGGACCACCTATGTCCTGGTTCCTAACAACTGGCGTGGATGCCCAAATGGAGGGGGTGGGCTTGTTGCTACCCAGTGGTCCCCCCATTGGCACTAAAACCACAAAAACAAGGTAACCAACTCCAGACCAGGTCCATGATGTTTGCGTGGTCACCGAAGACCTCATTAAAGGCTTGCTGTGCAAGATCACCTTCATGACAACCCCCATTTTGGCGCACACGGACCCAGTCAGCCATTTGTGGTGGAGGTAGATGCCTGTCTCTTGGTCCTGCTCTGTCCCACAGTTTGGGTCCCAATCTGTTACAGCCTTGCATGCATTATTCACACAAGTACAAACTTCTGAAAGAAATTACAAAATACTGGACAAAGAGGCTACTTGCTATTAAATCTGCTTTTGAAGTGTGATAACACTATTTGGAGGGGACCCGAAACCCAGTACACATCTTCACTGACCATAAAAATCTTGAATACCTTCTGAGGGCACCGGTCCTAAACCCAAGACAAGTTCAGGTGGGCACTTTTCTTCTTCCAGTATGGCTTCAGTAGCTCATACCATCTGAGGACCAGAAATGGGAAGGCAGATGCCTTGTCATATAAAAGGGATTATCACCAAGGGAACAAGGACCTCAGTCTGGAACCACCCCATGTCCTGAAGCCTCAGAACTTCATCTACACTGGAACCTGCCTAGAAGTTATGGTCCTCCTTCAGACAGCCATTCAGGAAGATACCTCCACCGGGGGACTCCACCTGAAAAAGGAATGGCTGAGATGGAACAGTCCATGCAGGACAGAGTCACATATGTCAGTGGGTGCATCTGCATTCCACAGGGGCAAGCCCAGTTGGAAATACTGTGCTTATGCCATGACGCTCCACTCACAGGCCATTTGGTGACTTCAAGACTTTTCATACTATTGCCTTCTGTTCTGGTGGGCTGCTATGCATGCTGGAGTCTGGGACTGTGCAGATCCTGTACCGTACGTGCTTCTACTAAGACACCTCATGCGAAGACCCTGGGTGCCCGAATACCCCTAAAGACTAGCCAGACCCTGGATCTCAATCACTCTGGACTTCATTGCAGAGCTCCCAAGCTTCAAGGGCCACATCTTAGTCCTCACAGTCATAGACAAACAAAGATGATTCATTCCATTCCCTGAGATGGCCTGCTTTTGGCTGAGGCAACAGCTCAGCTGCTGGTGACCCTCCTCCTCCTCCTCGATGGGCTCCCAGACCAAATTATCCCTGAGGGCCACAGTTTGTGTCTTGCTTCTGGTGGGAAAACACATTTAAGTTGCAACTTCTCCAGTCCCTCCACATCCACCTGGTATTTCATGAATCACTCCTCAAGCCCTACACAGAGAATCTCCTTTCAGATCAGTCTCAACAAACTGCTCCGCCAGTTGAGATTCAGGGACAAGACTATACAGTGCATGAGATCCTTGACTCCTGACTGCTGTGAGGTTGCCTCCAATAACTCAGGGACTGGGAAGATTACGGTCCCAGGAAACAATCCTGGAAGCTTGAGACCCACGCCAGGCCCCTGATCTAGTGAAAAAGTTTCCCCAGACTCAGCCCAACAAGTTGAGTTCAGTGCCACTCCAGAGAGCAGCATGCCTGAAGGGCGGAGGTGCATGTGTGTAAGGATCCAAGGGTGTGGGTCTCAAACGCTGGGCTAGGACTCAATGGACACTCCCTTGTCACCACCAAAGGAGATGGGCAGAGAAGCATCTCAACAATTCTGGAAAGTCAGGCCCCACAGGAAGTCCTATCAGAGCACCCGAAGCCTTTGGCTGCCTGATTGTCTCACTCCCGCTACTTCGGAAAGTCAAGCTACTTACTGTAGGAGCCCAAGACCCTGATACTCAAAACTCTTAAGCACATGTGTAACTTCTTCATGTGGATAGTCCAACTGATATCAATGATACTCCTCATCATAGCTCCTCAAATTATGCACATGCTCAAGGGTCTGCAGGATTGACCCTAGCTATGGATTTGGGTGGCTTGTGTCAGGTATGAAACTTTTCAAGTAGGGATTCTCAGTAACTTGGATATGGCAAACTGTTTTCTCTCATTCACATGGCAAGAGGTGCATGCTAAAGGGAGCGACCCAGCTACTTTGCAGAGCCAACCTGTATGCCTGCCCATGAACATTTCCTCTGATTTGACCTCCTCTACTGAAACTAGAATAGAGGAACCTATCTGCCTTCTCTATGTGATATGTGCATTCTTTCAAGTCACTGAACTCTTCCAACTTGTATGGTTGATTCCATTGCCCATGTAAGTGTCTTCCAGTACAGAGAAAGAAGGTCTCTGCCCAAAGAACTTAACATCTAATTACAGACAATGGGTGAAAATCCATTGGAAAACTCCCAGTGACTTCAATAGGCTCAAAAAGAAAAGGAATACTTGTGGCACCTTAGAGACGAACAAACAAATTAATTAACAATAATTATTGCTATTGTTGTTAATATATTGTTATTATGTATTTATTTTATAGGCACGAATGCAAAATATCTCCTCTCTCTCTCATTTACTGCAAATGCAACAGATGCTGTAAATGTAACACACACACTACCATGGTCCAGAGATATCTAAGCTTCAAGACTCAAGCGCATAAACAGTGAGAGAGACCATTGTGCTTTTAACTCCATGTGTCTGAGCACCAGTATCACTGGGCTCTACGAAAATCTTGTAACAAGTCAGTGAGTTCCCAACATCATCTATTCTGCTTTTGTTTTTTATTTGCTATGTTTTGAACCTGCACAAGCCAATGGAAGATGAAGCATTCAAATTAGGGGGAAAGGAAGCGAGGAGTGCGGCATGACTCACTTCTGGGCTGTCAGAACCCTTTTGTTGAGTTAATTCTCTGATGCACAGACCAGGAACTCACCGTAACAGGATTTAATTTCTATATCCGCGACTTTCTTCTTGAAACAATAGCTGCATGCTAATAGGCATCTGAACAGCAGAAGTCTTCCAGGGGTTAACCGTGATTTGGCTATAGTGCTACACAAACCCAGTAGGACCGTCAAAGTAATTCAGTTCCAGCAAACTCTTCCTATCCGTCCCTTAAATCTGATTCTACATCTTCACCTCAGACCCTGGGCTGCAGCCAGCACAGCTCAGGAAAGGGAAGGGGAAGGGGGCAAAAGTGGCTACAGCATCTCTGAATCACGCAGTCTGTTACACAGGGAGAATCCTCCAGAGGCCAGTTGAAACAGCCTTCCACACATCAGAGATGTGAATTTATAGCTTATTACAACAATTTGTAACCCACTAACCTCTTCCTTTTGTCCTTTTACTGTCGAGGTGTAATGGGCCACGTCACCTTGAATGGTCCCTTAAAACCTGTGCTAACTACTTATGCTAAACAATTGGTTCCACCTTGCATTTAGCTGGGACATGGGGAGTACCTTTCCCAGACCTGAAGATGAGCTCTGCATGGCTCGAAAGCTTGTCTGTCTCACCAACAGAAGCTGGTCCAATAAGAGATATTACCACATCCACCTTGTCTCTCTCAGATGTTTTAAAGACATCTATAAATCTCATCTGTATTAACAGTACAGGCAATATTGATTTTATCATAATGGTCCAACAATACACACACACACAAATCTATGTTAATTTTGGAGTGATTCTTACATGTTTGCCAAGCATGTTCTCCTAGGCTCGTGAGCCCTCAGGGCTGAGAAATGGTTCAGCAACAACAACCGACAGAGGAACTGGCTGATTGTTCATGCATCGGGCAGGCATTGTAATAATACTGATCACAGCTGGGATTGGGGGTCATGTATCTCCCTGAATCCTGAACACAGAGGTGAAATATCATGTTGATGGTTGTATGAATGCATTCACAGACTGCCCCATTGAGAAAAAGGGATACTGCATAAAGATGTTCACCATTAATTTTCATTGCTAAGCAGCTACAAATTTCATGGTCCAACTGAGATTCTTCTTTCCCTCTTTCCCCACCCCAAATTGACGCTGGTAATTTCTAAGCTTTGAATGATGTCCTTAATAAGTCTGACTTACAATGGAAGCCCGTGCTCCTGTTAAATAGATGACGGATAGCACTGTTATTGCTGTAGAATGTAGATTTTAATATTCCAACAAATTTATATGGCTAAGTATGATGAGAAAAGGCACTTTATACGAATAAACCTTATCAGGCTCACCATGCAGCGATAAAACATATTAATCTGATAAGTTCTCCAAGACACAATAAATAAACAGAGAAGTATAAAAATGGCCTCAAGCAGCTGCCAGAAAGGGATTTTTAAATCAAGTGGGTAAGCAAAGCAGATTCTTCATGGCAGAAGCGAAGCTGTGACCTGTAGGTAGGTGTCACATTGCTCCCTACTGAAATGTGAGATACAGGCTTCTGCATGGACATTCCTCTGGAGCAGGTGTCTTTAGCCTTCTGGGTAACACTGGGGGTAGGTGCCAGTGACTTGGGAACAGAAGGTCCCGAGTTTGAATGCTGAGGTGGAACTTGAGACGGGTGTTCTCTGAGTGTGGTTGTCATTTTTGTTGACCGTGTTCCAATGTTTATAGATCTGATCGACACAGAAGGATACCTGATTGTTGACTTCGACTCTTGTAAAACTGATGAGGAGGACTTGTGGCACCTTAGAGACTAACACATTTATTAGAGCATAAGCTTTCGGGAGCTGCAGCTCACGTCATCGGCTGCATGAGGTGGAAAATACAGTGGGGAGATTTATATACACAGAGAATATGAAACAATGGGTGTAACCATACACACTGTAAGGAGAGTGATCGGGTAAGGTGAGCTATTACCCGCAGGAGAGAAAAAAAACCCTTTTGTAGTGATAAACAAGGTGGGCCATTTCCAGCAGTTGACAAGAACCTCTGAGGAACAGTGGCGGGGGAGGGAAATAAACATGGGGAAATAGTTTTACTTTGTGTAATGGATGTGTCATTACACAAAGTAAAAGTATTTCTCCATGTTTATTTTTCCCCCTACTGTTCCTCAGTTTCTTGTCAACTGCTGGAAATGGCCCACCTTGTTTATCACTACAAAAGAGTTTTTTTTCTCTCCTGAGGATAATAGCTCACCTTACCCGATCACTCTTGTTAGTGTGTATGGTAACACTCATTGTTTCATGTTCTCTGTGTATAGAAATCTCCCCACTGTATTTTCCACTGCATGCAGCCGATGAAGTGAGCTGTAGCTCATGAAAGCTTATGCTCAAATAAATTTGTTAGTCTCCAAGGGGCCACAAGTCCTCCTTTTCTTTTTTTGAAGATACAGACTAACACAGCTGCTACTCTGAAACCTGTAAAACTGATGTGAGCTAGAAAATAAGAGGAAATTAAAGTAAGCTGGGTCGGGGGGAGTGGAGTGTACTGATATCACTGTATTCCATAACTTTGCCGCTATGGAATAAAGTACACATGCATCTGTATCGTGATCTCTGTACAAACAATCTTGGCTAATAGCATTTACAAATAAATAGCAGAGGGACATTGTACCAGGGAGATCATCTTCACCTTTCGGACCACTGCAAACCAGCTGAATGCTTTCCAGATTTGCAAGCACCAGTGTGCTATTTCTTAGTCCCCTCCAGCACAGCACAGGCTTCTGCAGCAACATACAAGTGGACATAAACTCCCTACTTAGCCCACTCTCTGGGAAGGGAGAGGGAGAGATCACCTCATCCTGAGATCCTCTATTCCCTGCCACGTGCACTTGCTTCCTCGCTTTTAACTGTTCACAGCTGATGGGCTGAGTGTTCTAATTAGCTCATCAGCCTCCTGCCTGATTAAGCCATGGAGTACCCATCTCACAGGTAAGATGGGAGCAAGCAAACAGTATGAGTTTTCATAACGCTAAATGTAAACACATACATCAGGGAACAAAGAACATAGGCCATTCTTACAGAATGGGGGACTCTATCCTGGAAGCTGTGACTCTGAAAAAGATTTTTGGGTCCTGGTGGATAAGCATCTGAACATGACCTCCCAGTGCGACACTTTGGCGAAAATAGCGAATGTGACCCTGGGATGCATAAACAGGGGAATCTCGAGTAGGAGCAGAGAGGTGATTTTACCTCTGAATTTGGCACTGGGGTGACTGCAGCTGAAATACTGTGTCCTGTTCTGGTGCCCACAATTCAAGAACGATGTTGATAAACTGGAGAAAGTTCAGAGAAGACCCACAGGAATGATGAAAAGATTAGAAAACCTGCCTTAGAGTGGGAGAGTCAAGGAGCTACATTTAGCTTAATAAAAAGAAGGTTAAGGGGTGAATTGATGACAGTCTGACTATCTGCATTGGGAACAAATTGTTGAAGTTGAAGCTAGACAAATTCAACTGGAAATAATGTGCAAACATGTACTGATGAGAGTAATTAACCATTGGAAGAGTTTAGTAAGGGTCATGCTGTATTCCCCATTACTGGCAAATTTTAAATCAAGATTGGATGTTTTTTTTCTGAAAGATCTGCTCTAGGAGTTATTGCGGGGAAGATCTATGCCCTGCCTTATACAAGATGTTACATTGGTCCCTTCTGATCACAATGGTCCCTTCCAGCCTTGGAATCTGTGAATATCTTGAATGCCATTCTGTCCTAGTGGTGACTAAAAACTGTTTTAAATGGTGATCACTACATTGTGTATAAGCCCATTGATTTCTCCACACATCATTACCGACGAGTGTACCCTCAAAATATTCCCCAAAGAGAGGACAATGCTTCAGTTCTCTAAACTCTGCACACACACAAACATTGGGCTGCTACTTGCAGTACGCTTCCAAATGGGCAGAGTGAGCAATGATCTGCTTTGCCAAATGCCAGCCTGAGGGGTTGGATTCCCATTGTGTCAAACCCGACTAACTCCAATGAATTAAGTGGAGTTATTTCACATTTGCACAGTGGTAAGGGAGCAGAATTGGCCTCTGGTGCCGTAGCACAGAGCAGACCTGCTGGAGAACTCACCCTCTGCAGAAAGACCTGAGCGAACAGGGAAGAAGAGGGCAAATATTTTATTTTAACAGTGTCAGGAAGTTTGATTAATATATTCACAAACCATCTCCCCAGCTCCACAAGCTGAGCAAACTGTGAAAAAAGTGAATAATTGAATAATTCATTCCAATTATTATCCCAGCTCTCCCTAGTGTACCAGCTGCAGCTCTCCCATTATGGCAAGAGGGAGGTGCCTTTTGACAAAGCCACTAGAGCTGTGCTAAGCGGGTGCTACACCGTGTATATCTCACCGGGTGTTTCCTTATGAGCGTACATGCCTTCTGAAGCATGTGCTGACGATCACTGTTCAAGGAGGGAGCGGCGAGAGAGAGCAGACATTTGACTAACAGTAAAATGCACAGGATGGACGTAGAGGAAGATCAGGGCAGAAGGCTGCTAGAGAGAGAAACCTGTCTTTCAAAAAGCACACAGGGAGGACAGATTGTTAGGCTCAAAACAGATTAAGAATTCCTTTCTAAACTGAAGCTCTTCCTTTGGACCTGGAAAAAGCCAACTGATTTAGTTTAACACGACTGTGAAGCATTAGAGCAGAGACATGCATAGGAGACAGAGCAATGTCTTTTTCCCATTGGGTAAGGAGGGGTTTTAGTCTGAAAGCCAGAGAGACAAATCTTGCTGTGCCACATAAGTGGAAATAATATTTATGTTGCAGCATTTTGCCATGCTCTATTGGCTGTCTGTGGCTATCCAGATGCTAGAACAGCCTTCCCCAATTGGATGGGCTCCCAATGCTTTGGATGGTCTCACTGCATGCCGCAGCCCGCACTACAGCCGAGAGGCACACCAGAGAGAGGATCTCAGCTCTTTCCCTTGATGCTACAGGTGGATAGCAGGCTTGGACACGAAGCACTGACTTTGCACAGGCCTCTCACATTCCCCATCTCAGCCACTCGGATTGACCTGGGGGTCTGGAAAATCCACAGCGTGGTTCAGCTGATTTTCAGGGCCTAGCTCAAGAATACAGAGGCATTTGCACCGAGGCTGCCCTGGTAGTAAGGACCAGCTGTCAGCATGCTGCAGGGCCAGCTCCTCTGCTGAGCAGCTGAAATGACCTCGACAAGGAGGTCAATGATCTAGTGGACTAAACCAGGGCCTGAGCACAACAGACTAATCCCAGTACTGACACCAACTCCTTCTGTGTCCTCCTTGGAGCATTTTGGCTGGTGTGTCCTGACGCACTTGGGTGTTTGAAGTTAGTCAGCTAAACACAGAGGTTTGCTGGTAGGTGCTTCATTTTAACACACCCCTGTATAAAAATACCAGCCTTCCGCAGTGGGTGCTTCCACTTCACGTTTAGAACGTTAACATACACGTTTTAATTTTCTTGATTTACTTAATCTGACCTGAAACACCAATCCGACGTTGGGGTAGAAATCAGGACCGTCCTGTTTCCCAGGGGCATTGTGACAAGTGTGTCGCTAATGCCCACAGAGTGCTTGAGTAGCATCACGGAACTCACCAGAATGCGCGCACACTGGCTTCTAGCAACCCCATCCGCAAACCCCTTTATCGGGCCCGCTGTCCTTTTCAGGCATTCTCTAAAAGCACAGAAGGTGAGCAGCAGTGACGGTGCTGGCCCCCTGCTCCTGGCAAAAGCCCAGCCAACCCGGCTGTGGGTTTGCCACTCTCAGACCCTGCATGTGGGGAGAGGGCAGCTGGCTCCAGGGGTTACTGACTGAGGGGCTTCACAGATTGCAGAGGGGCAGCACTTGTGTCTGATCTAGCTGGGGCTGCTTCGCAAGGTCCGTACATGCTCACCCAGCCCATCAGCGTCACCAGTGGCTCCCCAGCCACTGGCCTTAGAGGAGAGGGACATTCTTGATTTATGGGGCTAGCCCATGTACTAATGAAAGCAGAGGCCTCACCTCCATGAATGTAGGGGGTTGGGGGAGAGATCCTGGGGGGATGACTGGAGAAGAGGTAAGGGAAGGTAGGGCAGGGGAGGTTGGGAGGGAGGATGTACTGGGAAGAGAAGTGGGTGAGGGGAGAAGTGGGACTGGCAAGAAATCCTAAGGCCAGCCCAGATATGGGCAGAGCTTATCCAATATGGACTTTGCTCTCTGCTGACTTGACAGGTTTCTAGTAACATTTTTTACATGCACAGTCATAGGGCACAAGTACTTTGAGGTATGCCCATTCTCTTTCCTCATTCATCCATCCATTGTCCCTGCTCACCTCGTGTCTCTCTCTGGCTACCTCATCAAATTCACACATTTGCTAAGAGACGCAATTTCCAGTTGTAGTTTTCACCCAGTGTATTTTAACTGCAAAGGAAAACAGGCATCTCTGGCTTGTTTTATTCATAACAGCTTTTCATTCTCTTTCTTAATCTCTAACAACATGCTGAGTTACATCTCCTTCGTATTACACAGCTATTCTGTTTCAGCTGGGAGATTAGTTCATTTGTGTTACTAGGTCGCTTCATGGCTGTTTCCATACGGACTTTTAGCATTGCATGACTGGGGAGATTGGAGATTACAGTAGCACCCGTTGGCATTTCTGGAACAAATGGTTTGCTAATATTTTGTTGACAAGCACCAGTTTTCCTAGGTTTATAACGCAGCATATGTCTTCACTGCAGAGTTAAGCCAGGCTGTGTCCCAGGTTTTCACTTCCCCCAGTCGTCCACACAAATGCACCTTTTCTACAGGTGCTTTAAACCCAAGCGAGCTTCATCCGGCTGCGTGTTTGGGTTAGAACCCAGGCTCTGCTTTAACCTGGGCTGGAACCTGCCCAATTTGCAGTGAAGATGCAGGCTAAATCACTTGAGTGCTGGTAGTCCTCCAGTGCCTTCCCACAATTCCCCACAAAGGACAGCGAGGTTCTCCCACAACTGGGAGAGAATCCTAGATCATCTCCGCACAAAGAGTCATGGGATATGCCCCCCCAGACAAGTGCACAACAGTGAGGACCCAGCAATGCAGTACATCTTTGCAGTGAGGATGCTCACACCGGGTTCAGGCTAACCCAGGTGTTGATCATTTGGCTAACACTGCAGAGAAGACATCCCCATAGCTCCCCCACCAAAAAAAAAAAAAAAAGTCGTTATGATGCTGAAATATACAGTTTCAGTGAGGGTTGTTTTTTAAAACCAATTTCACTTAACTTGGTTCATTGGTTTTCGGTGTTAGTTGTCACTGTCAAGAGAGCGAAGAGGTTTGCTTCTATGAATTTTCATGAAATTTTGTCCCTTTTCAGTGGAACAAAATGTTAAATTTTGAAGTTTTTGACCAGCTCCAGTAGTTTGGTTGGGGTTTGTTTTTAAGTTTTAAAACATCTCGGTTCCTCTAGTTCAAAGCTTGCTGTCCTTTTATGGGCCAGCATTGATTTTGGTTTATTATAAAACACAAAGTTTTAGAAAACCTACAGCAACCACTTGTCGACTGAGAGATTGGGATCAGGATCCTTACACATATTAGCAATATTACCCTGATTGGACCTATGATATATTATAGAGATATTAAGACCTATAACCCCCGAATAACTAATTTCAGTCATTTCAGCATTGACGCTCCCCAAAGATGCGCTAGCCTGCGGAGAAGCAGCTGTCTCCACTTTCCAGAGAGGATAACGGACGCCAGCGTAAACAGTCCGATGTAATGGTGCCGCTCAACATGTTTGAGAAGGGCCAGCAGTGGTCTGACTGACACAACACATGTGGATTGGCAACTAAATGGAACTATTCTAAGTGCTTCTTCCCTGCCCCAGCATCTGAAAGAACAAGAGGGAATCTGGCAAGACCACAGGGCATAAGATGAGAATTTCTAGGGGCTTTTACTCTTTTACTTTTAAATACCAAAGAGCTGTTCTGGTTGATTGTGTCAGTGATCCGAAGATAATGGGTCACAGATTATTGAATTGTGCCTTTTAATCCAATGGGCTTTGAGGGATCTTTTACTGGAGCTCAAACTGCGTCTCAGACATTTCCAGTGAGAACAAGCTGTCTAGATTTTAGCAAAAGCTGTAACATTGCCAGTGAAATCATACAACCCAGCGCAGCCTCCTTCCGTGTTCTCCCACCATTTGAAAAACAAAAAGCCACCACGTAAAACCACTGAAATCTAGCTGCATAACACAGAAGCCAAGAGATTCAGACCTTCTTCCACGGCACAGTGGCTAGCCACTGGAGATCTGAGAGTGGTACAGTAATTAAGCACAAAGGCCCAGGTTACTGCTTATTATTTGTATAACAGTAGAGCCTTCAGTTTCCAACAAGATCGGTGCCGCGTTGCACTAGGCACCATATATCCCTAGAGTATGCAGCAGTCTCTGCCCCAAGGAACTTACATTCTAAGCAGACAAAAGAAAGGGGGAGAGAAAGGAAATATCATCCCCGTTTTACAAATGGAGAAACCGAAGCACACAAATGTTCAGTGACTTGCCCAGTCCCACACAAAGCTCAGTGGCAGAGCAGGGACGTGAACTCAGATCCCATGTTACCTAGTGCAGCGCTGCGACCAACCACAAGATCATCCTTCCTTCTCAAGCATGGCATGAGAAGTCTTCGCTCCATGCTTGCTGGCCTAAGCGGCCTAGTATTTGCTTTAACAGTTTGTGTTGACGTGGCAGCCTGTCAGATCCGACAACGATGCCTGCCACAGCACCATGTGTGTGCTCGTGTGGTTGTGTAGTCTCATCCATGGGAGCAAGACTGCAAACAGATGTCACACAGGAAGACTTGGCATGAGGATAGGACGGGCGAAGTTTGTGTTGAACATTTAACTAAATGGTAGCTTTTTTTCCTGTAACTATAGGACAAAATGGTTACTGACAGATTTTAAGTTTTATTTCATAAATATGTGTCGTTAGCATTTAGACCATAACGCACAGGGCTTGTCTACACGTACAGTGCCACCAACACAGCTGCGCTGCTGTAGCGTTTAGTGGAAATGCGACCCATGCCAACAGGAGAGCTTCTCCCGATGGCGCAGGTACCCCATCTCCTGAAGAGGCCGTAGCTATGTCAACAGGAGAAGCCCTCCCATCAACAGAGCTCTGTCTACACTGGCAGCTGGGTCAGCATAACTGTGTCACTCAAGGGGTGGATTTGAGTGACGTATTTACACCGACTTAAGTTGGTGGTGTAGACCAAGCCACAAAGTATTATTGAGCTAAAACATGGCCCAGCTGTGTGTCACAATCGCAATATAAGATACGTACTGATGACTAATCAAAATGACAATGAGCAAATTCTGGAGCCAGAATTACTGTATTTGATGTTATGAATGGTGCTTTGAACAGTAACTACCACGTACTAACCAGAGCTGAGAATTCTGAACAAACCCTGCAAGCGTTAGCACATCACAGCGCCCGGGACCCATCACACTTGCAGAGGAATGCTTCAGACCTTCCCAAATCAGAGAGGATGCACCAAGAACCAGAATAATATCCTTTGGCTTGATAGCATTCTGATCATAGATTCATTAGGGTTTATGACCCGAAGCAATTGAGATCTAGGGGAAAATAGTGAAATTAGTGTATTGAGTTCCAAAAGAACAGCTGCAAGGGGAAATACGATAACCCATGCTGCACTTTAAACTGCTTTGGAGAAGATTTTCCAAAGCGACTAGTGATTCTGTGTGCCTCAATTTCAGAACGCTCAACCTGACACAACAAAAAGTGGCTTCTTGCCCTCTGAATAAAAAACAGCCCCTTCTAACATGTCTCAAGTTAGGTACCCAAAGTCACTAGTCACTTTGGAAACTTCCCGTCAAAGTTCATATCAACTACTAGTAAGAGAAAAAGGAAATAGATTGTGATCACAACATCACAATCCCTAAGCCACTACCCTTTCCTTCAGGTTTTAACTGCTTCTCTGGTGAGCTTTATTTTCATAAATCCAGGACCAGCCAGGATGAGCCAGACACACTGACCAGCACATTGACCAGAAAACGGTTACAGTGCTTTGCTGCAGCCCGACAGTGGCCAGCAAGCAGTGACCTGGGCAGACACATGCTCTCTAACACCGATGTCTCGTCTATTAGGCAATTCAGCTACCTAAATAGCAACTTCAGGAGTCAGACAAACTTCTCATACACCCACGTATTGTCAATGAGAATGACAGTGAAGGGGTTTTTAACACCCTTGGAAACTTAATGCTTGAGAAGTTGGGTGCATAAAGTTGGTAGTAATTTGTTGATGTGATATTCAAACTAAAGGCTAAGCTTCACTAAGGACAGGTCCAACACAGCACCCCGTTAATATTTGTATTGCCTACACACAATTGGTACATTGGAAAGATATTTAATTTCACTACGTCACAAACTCCTGTACCAACATGACCATTTCATTGTAATTTTTCACACATTTTATTTTTATGTGTCCTATCTTTCAGTGCAGTTTAATTTCCCTGATGTATTGAGGCAGGCTACCAGTCTGCACTAATGTACAGCCATGGACTAAAAATAATAAAAATGAGAAATTGCAAATGAAAACCTAAATGGTCACAGTCATTAAAATGGATCCGACTCTCACAGGCTCTATAGGTTCTGGAACATCAACCCTGAGTAGCTGCAGACACCAGGGACAATGAAGCTCTCTCGGATGCAGCTGTATTTAGTCAAGAAAAAGAAAAGCCATCTTTCTGCTGAATGCCAACTTGGAAAACGTGAGACACGAATCAAGACCACAGAGTACCTTCTGCAGCTGGCCATTTTCAGCATCCGACTGGGTTGTTTTCTGTCTGTAGCACAGATGGCAGCTCGCACTTTCAGAACATTCCCATTGCTTCAGACCGATGAGTGGGCCCCACATTTTGAAAAAGTTCATTCACATCAACATGCCACCTCCACAGCAGAGTCTCACTGTGACCACTCATGCATGCTTTAGTTTTGTTATGGGTATGGACGACGAAACATGTTGCTTAGAATCTGTTCAAAACTTTCCACAGAACATTTTTCAAATGTAAAGTTTTTCAGTAAAAATGTTTCATTTGAAATGTCTCCGAGGCAAAATTCTGTTTTTTGCCAACGGGAAACCATTTTTTTTCTTATTAATCAAAACTGGGCATCTGCAAACATCCGACCCAAGGGGGAGAACATAAGGACGGGTTACTCTTGCCCTAGCAATTTTACCAATAGGACCTAAAACCCCGAGTGACAGATTATGAAGTTATTCTATTTTGCTACAGCTAAGAGATATGAGAAGACTGCAAGCCAGCATACAGCACAGCAGAAATGGCTTTGTAAAATCTGAAGTTTACTTAATCTTGCTTTTTGTAGCTGCCTTTTTAAGCAGTATTTTTTAAAACTTTCATAAATTCCATAAGCTCCCTATATTTCAAATATAGCTCTTCATAGGAATCAACAGTGGCAGTAAGAAAAAGAAATATCTATAAACGACTCGGGAGGATAGCAACTCTGAGTCAATGCAGCCGTAAAGAATAAATGCTGTGGCACTTATCTTTGCTCTGAATCATGTTTAGCCTTATTAAAAGGGGATCAATATCATCAGAATAAAGATTATGCAACTTTGGAGGGGAAAGACACTCCTAAATAAGTCACTTACTTTCTGAAAGGAAATCTCATCTGCAGAGGAAGCAGAAATATGCATTCCTTTTGACTTATAATTGATTTTCACTCTTTAAAAAGAGCCAAACCAGTCAATAGCAGTAACAGTGGCAGGAACTGAGCTCTCTGGTTTTTAAATAAACAGAAAAAATAGCATTTGCATGCATAGCAAGTTTAAATCTAAGAGCTTCCATACTTCCACCGTGAAAATCCTTGATCATGTGTAAATACATCCCTAGAATGTAGATCAACATGTCAGTAGTAATTAGGCAGGAATTTGTATTATATTTTATACACTGGATATCAGTTAAATGGAGATCAAACTCAGGCAGAATATGCCATTCAGTTTATGAAGACTTTCAGACCATTTAATAAATAAGCAAAAGCATCAATAAGAAACTAAAGACAAAACAACAGAAACCTTCAAGAGCAACAGCCATTCTAAAACCAACTCTGTGACAATGAAAAGGAAGTCATGAAACATGCTTTCCCTATACAGGCATCTAAGAAAATTCCACTATGTGAAAAGCTGTGAATTTTAACTGCCTTCTTGCCAGAAGAAATTTCAGTCTGTTATAAAACTTCATCAATTGTTTCAGGGAACCACATATTCAGTATAACACCAATGACCATCACATTTAGAAACCCAAGATATATTTGCAAATTTGCCCCTATATGATATACATAGATAGTCATTTAAAAAGAAAAATCAATGAAATTTAAGATCTTCCCAAATTCAAAACAATGTCTGAAGTATGAAAAAATTCAAATTTAAAATAAACTCTCTTATCTGTCAATGACAAGTTTCAGAGTAGCGGCCGTGTTAGTCTGTATTCACAGAAAGAAAAGGAGGACTTGTGGTACCTTAGAGACTATCAAATTATTTGAGCATAAGCTTTCGGGAGCTACAGATCACTTCATCGGATGCATTCAGTGGAAAATACAGTGGGGAGATTTATATCCACAGAGAACATGAAACAATGGGTGTTACCATACACACTGTAAGAAGAGTGATCACTTAAGGTGAGCTATTACCAGCAGGAGAGCGGGGCGGGGGGGGGACCTTTTATAGTGATAATCAAAGTGGGCCATTTCCAGCAGTTGACAAGAACCTCTGAGGAACAGTGGAGGGTGCAGGGAGGAATAAACATGGGGAAATAGTTTTACTCTATGTAATAACCCATCCATTCCCAGTCTATATTCAAGCCTAAATTAATTGTATCCAGTTTGCAAATTAATTCCAATTCAGCAGTCTTTCCTTGGAGTCTGTTTTTGAAGTTTTTTTGTTGAAGAATTGCCACTACAAAAGGTTCCCCCCCAACCCCCAGCTCTCCTGCTGGCAATAGCTCACCTTAAGTGATCAATCTCCTTACAGTGTGTATGGTAACACCCATTGTTTCATGTTCTCTATGTATATAAATCTCCCCACTGTATTTTCCACTGAATGCATCCGATGAAGTGAGCTGTAACTCACGAAAGCTTATGCTCAAATAAATTTGTTAGTCTCTAAGGTGCCACAAGTCCTCCTTTTCTTATCTGGCAATATGTATATTTCCAGACTCTTCACTTGTTTTAATTGAGAAACTGTAGAATTGTTAAAACAGTTTAAAGGTAACATATCATCTGGCTTGTCTCACATGACACCATTCCATTAGCATAACCTAGGAGGCACATATCACCCTATTGGTATAGGAAGAAGCTGTCTAGAGAGAATGATCAATACATTTTACAATCCAAAGGAGAAATATATATTCATGAAAAGCAGCTGCATGAGCAGAACCACCTGTCACAAAACAGGCTAGATCAGGAGACAGAATCGGTCTTTTGTGACTTATGATTGAGTATGTATCCTAATGACAAAAAAGGTTTTGCAGTATTGATTTTATCACAGAAACTGCTTACCTCAGTTCTCTCTGGTTCCTGGACTTCCAAAACCCCTAAACTCAGCAGGTATTGATTGGAGATGAGAGACACCCCTGTTAAGAGTATATAATTAGAGCTCAGAACTTCTTGTTGTAGAAAGCGTAAGAGCTATTGCTGATCTCATTGCTAATCTTTGACCTTGTCCATCTCAAATGATGGCACTTCTGATGACACAATAGAAACCTTAGCTAGATCATGTTGCACAGACTTTAAAACAATAATCTCGCATGCCTTAAACCCCTGTGACCGAGGCACACCCCAGTACCTGAGGAAAACTAGGGGGGTAGAGCCCCCCAAAGTAAGCTTAACTAACTATAAACTACTATTACTACAACTCAATTAAACTATTTACAATGAAGAAAAGGGAACCACTAGGTAGGCACTTGTGAATGCAAGAGACTGAGCTGCTCCAACAACCGTAACTAGTGGCAAGTAGGAACGGAGCAGGCGGTGGGTTGGCAGGGACCTATATACACCGCCATGAAGGCGCCACTCCAGGGATCTCGACAGCCAACCCGATGGGGACTGCTAGGGGAAAAACCTTCTGACGATTGTGCGCATGGCGCATGCTCACAACTATTGGAATGCACATGAGCAGTCACACAAAGAAGAACTGACTCTCTCTCACTCGCACACACATTACTTTTAGAAGGCTAGACTAGCCAAGCTAATTTAGTGCTGCAGATGTACTGCTGTGATAGGATAAATATATTTAGTAAAGCTGGTTGAAACAAATCAGAATTTCCATTATGTGAGAAGTTCCACTAGTTAAACATTTGTTTCCATCATTGTTCAGGCCAAAAGTTGAAATATCAAAATTCTGAATTATTGAAATTAAAAACTTTTAGATCTTTCCAGATCAAAACACTTTGTTGTGCCACACTGACCTCAATCCACCTGGGCTCTTGTGGTGCCTCGGGGGAACTATAGTTCAGTGCTTCCTTCCGCTTTCTCCTTTGGGTGGGGCTGTCTCCCAGGGTCTTGGGACTGCCATAATGCACTGCAGCAGTTCAACCAGAAGGGAGACCACAAGCATCATGGGAGATGTAGTTTGGGCACCTCATACTATCATTCTCCTCTATGGACCAGGTTCCCCAGCCAGACTACAACTCCCAGGAGGTACCACAGGAGCTAAGGTAGACAGAGATTAATGAACCCTATTTTTCTCCAGTGCTCCCCAAGCAGGGGGGTAGAAAAAAAAATCCAGTTTCCCACTGAGAAAACTTTCTACATAAACAATTTGGATGAGTTCTCGCTGTCATGTGTTCTACTAGTTTCCCATGCGTTTCAGTATGGCTGGACATCTGATTTAAAAGGAAAACAATCTGTTAAGGGTGAAAGTTCTCTGTTTAGGTTGTAACAGACACTCCAAGTGCAGTCACATTGTTGGAAGACCCATGAAACATGCCTGAAGCATGAGAGAACAGTGAGCACCCAGGGCCTATGTATAAAGTGTCAGCCTTTACGCCATAAAATCTACAAAATAAGTGATGTTAAGTCACATTCTGGGGTCTACTATAATTGCATATTAACAACCCATACCTCTGAACAGGTCTGGATGCTCTGAAACATGGGAGAGTCAGTCATGCTTGGTCTCTGATTCAGGACAGCACCTAATCACATTCTCAAGTCCCACCAATTTAGAGGGCTCATAAGCATGTGCTTATATGCTATCTGAACAGGGGCCTTATAAACTGGTAGGCCAACTTACCAGCCAAGGGATCAAATACAACTCCCCACGGAAGCAAAATTTCAGTCCCTTCTATAGGGATGGGTCTATTTCTCAAAACCCTAACAGCCCAGGATAAATTAAATAAGACAGGCCTCGTCTCCTGCCTCACAGCCTTCCATAACCACCTATCTACTTCCCCCACAACTTTGTCCATCTCTTTCAACTGAGCTGCTTGTTGGCCTTCAATCTAAAGGACCAAGTTACCTGATGGTTTTCACCTGATCCCTTGCCTCACCCCCAACTACCTGGAATGCAGCTAATTAGCCACAGCTGGGATTAAGCCACCTTGTGACAGGCCTATAGATCATAATGACTTTTTTTGCAGCTGTGATGGCTTACCCTGCAAGCGAAGTACAAACCCACAGAGATGCCAAGTCCTAATACAGGCTTGAGGAAGCACTTCTAGCAAGTGCTCAGACGTTTTTCTAGGGTAAGAGCTCTTCAGGAAATTGTTTTTAAGGAGAATAATTAGAAAAAAATAAATTAAAAATAAAGGGCCATATTTTAATTGCAATTAGACACTTCAGGGCATGTTTCATTGGACTATTAATAAGTGCCCCAAGGGACTAAAGCAGAAACACGGCACATCTGAGGCATGGATTAATGTCCCCATAAAATCATGCCCCGGGGTGTCTTTGAGCTCAATTGAGAATATTTTTGAGTCAAAATTACCATTTCTAACCCTCCTGCAGGCAGTAGCCATCTTGATGAAGAGGGAATTAGTGACATAAAAAATAAGCAGCCCAATGTCAGAAATGGTTATAAGCTCTATTCTGCTTTCTCTCAGTTTCTGGCGGAGGCAGCCACAAACCAGCACTGCCAGGTTAACAACACGGGAAGTTATTTCTTGAACTTGTTGATCAGACATCTGATGTTGCTTTGCCAATACTTTGACCTTGGAAAATGTAATTGAAAATAATATTTGCTTAGGTCATTAAATGAACTGAAACTTTAAGTCAAACCAGTGAATGCTGAAGGAATAATTTATAAAAGTCTATCCATCATGACTTTCTAGTTGTCTTTGGAGCAGAGGCAAACTTATTGACAAATGGCAATATTTGCATAATGTCCCCAATCAAAAATGTTTTGGTCTAATGTCTATACAAGCGTGTACTTATACGTGTTGTTTTGGCAAGAAATATCAAATCTTATGTCAACCATATATTGTCAAAGGTGGCTCTGTGACACTGAAAACACTTATTACTGAGTATGGTGTTTACTGATGATTACTCAAACCAATCATCTTTAAGCTTCATAATAGATACCTGTAGGATTAAGACCTATGAATCTGGTCTTTTAGAAACACATTCATACAGTTCACTTCACATACTGTGGGTAGTCCCATCACAGTCAGTGAAGCTATTCCAAGTCCATGAAGTTAAACTCATGTGCTGGTCTTTGAAGGATTCTGTGCGTGTGTCACCTCGGAGATTTTCTTGAAGAGGCTTTGGCAAAATTGGTGACTTTCAGCATATATATATATATATATATATATATACACACACTAGACGTGTCCACTTGATAAAGCTCATCCCAGTGCAGCTTCTACTTTTGGAACCCAGCATGGGTCTCCAGCGTTATCCTAGAGCAGGCTGGGTTCTAGAGTGGGACAACACCCGTGAGAGGAAGAAAAGTGTTGTTACCGCTTTATCATGGACTGGAAGCTCTAAAACACACAAAGATGAAGAGCTAGATTCACAAAGGGACTTGCGTGCACCTAAGTCTAACATTTAGGCACCATGGGCATTCACAAAACCTCTGCTCAAATGCTGCCTAAAGTCCGAAGACCCCTGTTTCTTCTAGTCCCTAAGTTTCAGCGGTTGGGGATGCACAAAACTGCCTCAGTGCTGAGCCGGCTCTGCAGCTTGGCACCTAAGTCCCAGCATGATTCTCAAGACAGATGTTGTCCTGCCTCTTCTGGCTGTGGGGCTTTTTCAAAGCATGCCCCACTCCTCACAAAAATGGCCGAGGGGTGAGACTAACACCCTCCCTCAGGACTATTTTCTCAGTGGTTAGGGTACTCATGGGGGAGATGCCAATTCAATTCTCCCGTCCCTCTGATTCCGGTCTGGCATTTGACCAAGGACATGCTGCCTCGCAGGTGAATGCCCAAACCGCTGCACTGCAGAGTCGTTTTCCCTGGCTCTGGCCGATGCCTAGCAATTAATTCTTTCATACCCAGTGGAACAGCTACAAAGGAGAGCTGAAGAGCAGCCCCTCCCACATAAATATCCCATAGGCCCACAGTTAGGACACTCTCCTGTAAGGTGGGACACCTATGTTCAAATCTCTCCTCCACACCAGGTAGAGAGGGACTTGAACTGGGGTCTCCTAGAGCCTGGCTGAGCACCCTTAGCCAGAGGGCTAAATGCTGTAATGGGAGAGCTGAGGACCCTGTCCTCCTGCAGCTCGCTGTTTTGTGTGGCTTGGCGTGTGCACTCCCACCTTTCTCGCAAGAAACAACATAGGCACCTGACTCAAGGAGAAGGTTCCTGGCTGTGAATCCCAAACAAGGCGAGGTGCTGACCTTCCTGAGAGGAAGGCACTAATGAACCACCCCTAGCCTCTCCGCTAGCTTAGGCAGCTCCCCGTTTCGCTTGCTGGCTTTTGTGAATCCCATTGCTAGGCACTTCTCTCTCCCCATGTTTAGTTTAGGGAGCCTGGACACCTGATTCCACTGAGTGGCTAGGCACCTGGGCTCTTCAGTGCCTAAGTTCCTTTGTGAATCTAGCCTTAATGACCTCCCAAAGGTCACTCAGGAAGTCTGGGCTGAGCGGGGAACTGAGCCTTCATCTCCTGAGTCCCAGACCCGGGTCTTCAGCACAAGCTTTAGCACTAGCAGATTCTGCTGTAAGACTGGGACAAAGAAACTTCCCAAACAAGAAGCATTAAGGAGACTAAACCAGGTGCCATATAGTAGAACCGTCTGTCCAGAGTTGTAGGGTTCCGTACATTTCCTGCATCACAGGTATGCATATGCAAAGAGTTTTAAATTAAGGGGTTTTGATTGCATGATGACTTTTTTACAGCTGAACTCAGTGTGCTTCTAATTCCGAAAAACAAAAGAGAAAAATGTATACTGTTAGAATTTCTTTGTTTGAGTAAAGCAGGAGAGGATTTGTTTGGCTATGTTTGCTTTATATTTTTAAATGTTTTATTGCATTGTTAATGTATTCCATTATGTTTTGCTTCTTTTCAAATGTGGATTTTCTTTTTTTTTCCCTCTCCTTTTCAGCCCTGGCTCTGGTGCCTGACCTTCTTGTCCTTTTTCATATTATTGCTGTTTTACGGATGGGTATTGAACACAAAGGGTAGATCCACCCTCCTCACTGGCTACAGACTCCTCTGCACAATGTCATCATTATCTTTGCAAATCCCAAAGGGCCTTGCAAATCCATTGCCACCTGGATCGATTGCTGGCAAGGTGCTTAAGATGGTCTGATTGTAAATTCAGTTTATGTCCATCACTATCTGATTGTGCGACCAAAGCTTCTGGTGCCCACATGATCACGGGCCATGTTGTGGACCTTGTGGGAGAAGCAAAGCATTGTCAGCCCCTGGCAACATTAATTGAAGAACATGCCATAGAACTTGCAAAGCCTATCAAGGCATCTCTTTTAGCACCACAAGGCCACAGCGCTCTTCCAGCACTGCAGCACCCCTAGGCGTACTTTGATTTTTTTGTTACAGCTAAAGCAGAAGACCAGAGGTCAGAATTTGCAGGAAAAAAATGATCTCCTGTCAAAGACAGAAGTAGAGAGTTCCTTCATTTCAAAAATTATGTTGGCAAGCAAAAGCAAATGAAGAATAAAAAGGCACAGGTCAGAATATCCTCCCAGAGCACATTAACACCCATTGGAGTATTTCACTTACAGCAATTACCCCAAGAGCCACAAACGTGAATGGGTTTGCTGACCTAACAATAGTGCCCCAAATTGAAGAGACAGCTTCCAGAGGGCAATGCAAACATCTGTATCAGCAGATTTTGGCCGTTGAGACGGAATAGATCTAAGGAGCCCTTTGAATGTGAACACAAGGCAAAGAGCAGACAGTCACTCTAAAATCGCTGCCACCAGAGGAAGATGGACATGGAGTTCCAAAAGGAGGAACTTTGGAAACAGCAGCCTAAAAGAATCAGGACTTGGGTCAGCTCAGAAGGAACAACAGCGATGTCTGGCCACATTACACTTTGTAAAGGAATCCTAGCAATTAAAAAAAACAAAACCGAGAAAGATTCCCAGTTATGCAGTAATATTATTGTAAACAGCCAGTCACAAGCAGATGATATCAAATTAGTTGGACAAGATCTATTTTCCATAAATCTATGTTGATTGGCATTAATTATATTACTTTCCTTTAATTCTCTGTGAAATCGAGTCTGTATCAGCTCTTCCACTGTTTCACATTAGGCTGACAGACGTATACATTTTCCAGGTCACCCATTTACTCTTTTTAAGTATCGACACAACATTAGCTTTCTTCCAGTCCAACCAGTGTGCCAAAAATATTGACTAATCAGCATTGATAGTCCAGATAGATCTTTGGCCGGCTGTTTATAAACTCCTGGATGCAAATTATCCAGACCTATTGATTTTAAAATGTCCATCTTTAGTAGCTACTGTTGAACATTCTCTTTAGATACTATTGGAATGGAAAGAATTTCATCATCATCATCTGATGACTACATTAATTGACTTGTTCCTCAAATACAAAACACAAATATTTATTGAACACTTTTGCATTTTTTGCACAATTATTTCTAATTCTACTGTTTTCATCCAGTAATGGATCAGTATCATTATTAGGATTCTTTTGGTTCCTAACATACTTGAAAAACCCTTTATTGTCCTTATCTCTGCTGGCCATAGATGTCTCCTGCTGTGCTTTTGCTTCCCTTATCAGTTTTCTATACTTCTTAGTTTGTACTTTGAATTCAGTATTATCACCTTCCCCTTTCTTCCAATTATTTTATGTAATCTGATTTTTCATAGCTGCTTTCACTTCCCCTTTAAGCCAGGTTGGTAACCAGTATAGTATTCTCTCCATGATTGGTTTGGGGGATCTAGTAAAATACACTTACACAGTTCCTAATTATCATGAACATTTTTCAGTTTAAATTCTTCCTCCCCCCTGATCTGCACAACCTCCCAGAGGTTCTGCAAAAGGGCCAATTTACCCGACTCCCACTTTGAGAGGGACCCCAAAATGACAGAGAGAGTCTGGGCTAAATTTGATTCAGAGGCATTGCGATCAACACTGTGACATGGGTTCCCTTTAAGCTGCACACATGTGCAGCAATGCGGTAACTACCATGAATCTCATATGCCTGGGAGAAGCACCTGGGTCCTGCTAGGCCTGTGGGAACCAGCAGCTACTCCTCTCAGCGCCGAGGACTGGTTGGAAGCCTTGAGCCAGTAAGGAGAGAGGTAGCAGGCAGGGAGCGCTCCTGCTAGCAGCCAGCACCCTAAACCTACTCCATCTGCCAGAACCCAGAGCACCTCCTCTCAGCACCACGGGAAGACTCAAGTCAGCACAGAGGAGTAAGGAGTGCACTGGTGTAGCACAGGAGCGGCTTCTATTCAGAGGGAGCCCAGCTGGCAGCCGGGTCCTGTCAGGCCCTCCTGCTGGAACCTGGGGAAGTTCCTCTGGACGCAGGGGACCGGCAGGAAGCCTCGAGCCAGCAGGGAGAAGTAGGTATTTAGGTAGGGCAGGGGAGACAAGTCCAGGTGCTCTTGTCCGACCTGGGAGGGAGATGCAGAGCAGGGGGAGCACTGGGCTGGAGGAGCCCATGCTGATGCTGGGGCAGGGGTGCCCAGTCCCTGCACACCTCGCTACTCTGTGTTGTGTGGGAAACTCCCTCCAGGGACACCCATGGCAGGGATGGGGGGAGAGAGAGGGGAGCAGGGTTGGATATGGGGCACGGATGGAGGGGAGCAGTTGGCCATTAGAAAATGTCTACTGAGAATGTGGCATAATCAGTCTCCTGGACAGTAAATCACCAGAATAATTAGGGTTCTGTTCATGAACTTGGTGAAAAGAGGACTCAGGGTCAATGGCAGCTAAGTATTCCTCAGAAGACTAGGTCAAATTTTGCGCCGTGTTCTTACCTCCAGTTTGCTAAAAGCTTTCTCCTGTCATTTAACTCCTCCGTGGGACTCTCCATAAACCTCATTATGACCTGTCTGACAGGAAGATCCTTGGAATACTGCGCTGAAAATATGTCTCCGCCTGTCTCTCTTCTGACAGCTGTAGCTTTGTGCTGCCTGACATGTAGTCACTTCCCAATATCAAATCTTCAACTTGTTGAAGGGGAGAGTCTTTGTGGAAGTATTTTGAACTGTGTTTAAGCAATACAGCCAGGGAGGGCATTGTACGTCAGACTTGGTGCACAGCCTGAGGAAAATCTTCCACACAGAACACTTCCTCTCTCGGAAAAACATGAGGTCATTGGAATAGCCCCCATAATGGCATCTACAGTGTTCAGTCAGAGTCTCTCGTGGAGAGCTATAGCTGGCTTTAATGCCCGTACAGACTTGCCTCGTCTGCTTTGAGAAAAACTGGAATCTGCCATTTGGGGAATGGGTCGTGGCGGAAATTGTAGATCAGCAAACCGCTTCCTCTCGCCTTTGTCCTGTCTTCTAAAGTGGAGCTCCACACCCAGTGGGATATCAAGTGTTATGATTGATTTGTGTTGTGGCTGCTGTGAGATCAGGACTTCCTTGTATTAAATGCTCTACATCCCACTTATTAAACATAACCTTGAATGGCTCATAAATAGCTATCATCTTCTGTTCTAAATATATACCTTTTGATAATGGACAGCATTTCCCTCTGAGGTTACGGAGCTTTTTAAAGTCCTCGTCCTTTAATGACTAGCACGGAACACGCTTCCTCTGCATTCCATTTTAACTATCAGAAATATAAATTCTATTTCATGTGTGTTCTGCGTTGAATAATATCCGAGATGAAAAGACAGATGAAGTAACAAAACTGTTCTACTTTTTGATCCAGACCCTAGGCAAGTAAAGAAATGCCTGGACGCATTGCTATGTGTCAGGGTTAGCTAAATGAAAGCCAAAGGAAATACAACTTGAAAAGGAAGCGAAAAGGAATAGAACTTACAGGACCCTGACTGGGAAGTGAAGAAGACACCAAAAGACGCTTGTTACACTCCAGGAGATTCAGGAGGATCTCATTAGGAAGACATTCTTGTTTGAAATAATGAGAACACTGATATTGGTCCTGGATTCACGCTGGATAAGAAATTGTAGAGTGAAACTAGTGATCAACATCTGCCTAGCCGTGACCCGGCACCGTGAAGACAGTGCATGCCACTGAATGCATCCGATGAAGTGAGCTGTAGCTTATGCTCAAATAAATGTGTTAGTCTCTAAGGTGCCACAAGTCCTCCTTTTCTTTTTGTGAATACAGACTAACACAGCTGCTCCTCTGAAACACAGCTCACAAGTGCAGATAGAAATTTGATTGTATTGAATGGGGTTTCTAAGCATCTAGCCATTTTCCATGAGATTCCTGTGCCTATGCTTTTCCAGTCAACATACTTTTCAAGACCTGGCCCAATGGAGGAGAGGCATCCAGAGACTGAAGTGGATAGAGTCAATCTGCTCAAGGACTGTTCTGTTTTTCTTGTTGTCTTTTTGATGATGTAGTGAACACGAGTCCAAAGTATCCATGCTTGGCCGCCCTGATGCTGGACTCAAATAAAACTGGAAGAAGCTGTGTTATCAGGTAAAAAGCCATTTCTCAGTCTACTCTGACTGGAAAAATTTGGAAAAAAGTTTGAAGAATCATACTGGAATTGATGATGCTCTTCAAAAACACATTGAGGCAGAAACAGTAAAGTGGTGCAAAATTTTGAAATCCATCTTAGCTATCACATTGTTTTTAGCTGAATGGAATCTTTCATTTTGTGGACCCAGTCGTGAAGCAGGGGACCATGGGAATGACCTTTTCCTAGGAATTTTAGAATTGCTTAGTTGGCACAACAGAGTCTTAGACCTAAATGAAGTACAAATGCATCAGGATCAGCAGACTTGCATGCGAGCGCATTATCTTTCTTGGAGGCCTCACAATGAGTTCCTAGAAGAGTGTGGAAAATTAGTCCTGACGGCCGGTACCCAAGGAGTACGAAAGGCAGCCTACTATGGTATTGTTGCTGACAGAACCCCTGATACTTTTCCTATGGAGCAAATTACTTTTATTTTGTATTATGCTCATCAAAATCAAGATAATGTTTTAGAAATTTAAGAATGCTTTTTGATGTTTGAGGATTGGAAAAAGAAATAAAAGGGTAGGGCAGAAAAATCCCCAGGCAATCTATTCACCATGCAGTGCACACAGCAGATCTAGCATGGAGGTGAAGAGTTTCTTTCAAAACATTCAAAAACTCTACAACTTGTTCAGCTCAAGTGCAGCCTGATGGAAAATTCTACAGGAAGCTGCACACATTTAGTTGCATATTATGTTGCAGAACCGCGGCCACTGGGAGCTGCTAGCGGACGTGCAAATATAAACAAACGGTCTGGCGGTCCGCCACTGGTCCACGTCATGCCGGGCCCTGCTTGAAGCACAGGATAGGAGCAGCATTTGTGCCACAATGACAATAAGTTCTATTTAGCAGCAGCACATAGACTGAAATGTCAGGCAAGAGGCCCAGGAATCACTGAGACACACTCAGTGAAGGCATCTGCCCCGTGCTGACCTGTGGTCAGAAACTCAAATAGGGTGTGCAGACTATTCAGAAAGGGACAGAGAATGGTGTTAGGCTAAATACCATGATATAAACTGGTGGCATACAATCAGCATGGCCATTACACTCATTTTTGATCACTCCACTTGGAAGAGGTAACAAAGGAACTAGGAGGCCTTAAGGGAATTCCAGAGAAGGGGAGAGTGCTCAGTTTAGCCAGGAGACACAAAAGAGGGATGTAAATAACAAATAGCATGGAGCATTCCCTACTTGCCCTCTCTGGCAAAACCAACCACCACCACCCTGGAACATCTAATTAAATTATAAGTCAACAAATCCAAAGAGAATACATTTTTAATACACTATTGTCATAAATATAAAGGGAAAGGTAAACCCCTTTGAAATCCCTCCTAGCCAGGGGAAAGCTCCTCTCACCTGTAAAGGGTTAAGAAGCTAAAGGTAACCTCGCTGGCACCTGACCAAAATGACCAATGAGGAGACAAGATACTTTCAAAAGCTGGGAGGAGGGAGAGAAACAAAGGGTCTGTGTCTGTCTGTATGCTGCTTCTTGCCAGGGACAGAACAGGAATGGAGTCTTAGAACTTTTAGTAAGTAATCTAGCTAGGTACGTGTTAGATTATGATTTCTTTAAATGGCTGAGAAAAGAATTGTGCTGAATAGAATAACTATTTCTGTCTGTGTATCTTTTTTGTAACTTAAGGTTTTGCCTAGAGGGGTTCTCTATGTTTTTGAATCTAATTACCCTGTAAGATATCTACCATCCTGATTTTACAGGGGGGATTTCTTTATTTCTATTTACTTATATTTTTTATTAAAAGTCTTCTTGTAAAAACCTGAATGCTTTTTCATTGTTCTCAGATCCAAGGGTTTGAGTCTGTGGTCACCTATGCAAATTGGTGAGGCTTTTTATCCAACATTTCCCAGGAAAGGGGGGTGCAAGTGTTGGGAGGATTGTTCATTGTTCTTAAGATCCAAGGGTCTGGGTCTGTAGTCACCTAGGCAAATTGGTGAGGCTTTTTACCAAACCTTGTCCAGGAAGTGGGGTGCAAGGTTTTGGGAAGTATTTTGGGGGGAAAGACGCGTCCAAACAGCTCTTCCCCAGTAACCAGTATTAGTTTGGTGGTGGTAGCGGCCATTCCAAGGATAACGGGTGTAATATTTTGTACCTTGGGGAAGTTTTGACCTAAGCTGGTAAAGATAAGCTTAGGAGGTTTTTCATGCAGGTCCCCACATGTACCCTAGAGTTCAGAGTGGGGGAGGAACCTTGACAACTATATTATGAGTTTGCTGGATTAATTGGCATAAGATATTACTGAGAAAATATTTTTAGGAGGATTCAAAGCAGTAATAGCCATTTACATGAGTAATAAGGATACCATCTGCAGTTACAGGAGTTTGCACATTCATATGGAGCAGCAAGCATCCTGCTTCAGGTCACAAAGGAATCACTGACTGGCTGGAGGACAGGAAGAAGTTACCCCCAGTGTCTTGTTTTTGCAAAATTGCCCATTGTATGAATGGTTTCAGACCTTGTTCTGAAACTCTAGGTACTAGCTGCAGTCGCAGGCTATTGCAAGAGGTGGGCTGTTACTCATTAAAGTGCATAAGAGAATGTGGAATGTTTTTGGCCTCTACAGAATAGGTAATTCAAAATGAAAAAGACCAATTCTATAAAGTTTATCTCAAGGTCTCTTTCCATCCAGCTGTATCCAAGGTCCCAGTCTATCAACAAGACATGCACCACTAACCTGTAATTCATGGGGCCAGACACAGCCATAAACATGTGGTTAAATTCCCACAACTTCTTTATTAACAGCTTGGGCCATCAACGTCAATGGAAGTTTTGCCGTTGGACTTGACTTGGGATCCCAATCCTGCTCCGAACAACATTGCTCATGGAGCTGAATCCTGATAATACCTTTACTGTCACCTCTTGGCCCCACATCACGCTCTTCCACTTTATAAAGATGAGCTCATCTGTTCAGCTCTGCTCTCACAAAACCCTCGTGCACAGAGAGGCAGTGATATCTAGGGCACCAGTCGAGTCAGAAGACCGGAGTTCTTTTCCTAGCTGTTCCACCAGCCTGCTGCACAAGAGCTTGGGCATAACAGGCCACCTCGCTGTGCTGCCAGTTCCCCACCCACTCTTTTCCAGTCTGGAATGTTTACACGGTCAGCTCTCTGGGGCGGGGACTCTTTCTTACTAAAGTCTGCACAGCGCCTCCCGCAATGGGACTTCACCTCAGCTGAGACCTCTGGACTCCGTCATGTACTCAATGGGAATGACGACTTGTCTAGCCGTCAGGAACAGTATCCCCGATAATGTAATGGCAAACCTGGTGGCTGAACTTT
Organism: Caretta caretta; assembly: GCF_965140235.1. NCBI lineage: Eukaryota > Metazoa > Chordata > Testudines > Cheloniidae > Caretta > Caretta caretta. Next base: position 130,908,483 of record NC_134211.1, on the reverse strand, counting down.
GTAACTTTGTCCTCACCCATAACTATTTCACATTTGGGGACAATGTATACGTTCAAATCAGCAGCACTGCTATGGTTACCCGCATGGCCCCACAGTATGCCAACATTTATATGGCTGACTTAGAACAACGCTTCCTCAGCTCTCGTCCCCTAATGCCCCTACTCTACTTGCGCTACATTGATGACATCTTTATCATCTGGACCCATGGAAAAGAAGCCCTTGAGGAATTCCACCATGATTTCAACAATTTCCATCCCCACCATCAACCTCAGCCTGGACCAGTCCACACAAGAGATCCACTTCCTGGACACTACAGTGCTAATAAGAGACGGTCACATAAACACCACCCAACACCGTAAACCTACTGACCATTATGCCTACCTACATGACTCCAGCTTTCATCCAGACCACACCACATAATCCATTGTCTACAGCCAAGCTCTACGATACAACCACATTTGCTCCAACCCCTCAGACAGAGACAAACACCTACAAGATCTTTATCAAGCGTTCTTACCACTACAGTTCCCACCTGCTGAAGTGAAGAAACAGATTGACAGAGCCAGAAGCATACCCAGAAGTCACCTACTACAGGACAGGCCCAACAAAGAAAATAACAGAAGGCCACTAGCCATCACCTTCAAACCCCAACTAAAACCTCTCCAGTGCATCATCAAGGATCTACAACCTATCCTGAAGGATGATCCCTCACTCTTACAGATCTTGGAAGACAGGCCAGTCCTTGCTTACAGACAGCTCCCCAACCTGAAGCAAATACTCACCAGCAACCACACACCACACAACAAAAGCAATATCCCAGGAACCTATCCTTGCAACAAAGCCCGTTGCCAACTATGTCACATATCTATTCAGGGGACACCATCATAGGGCCTAGTCACATCAGCCACACTATCAGAGGCTCGTTCACCTGCACATCTACCAATGTGATATATGCCATCATGTGCCAGCAATGCCCCTCTGCCATGTACATTGTTCAAACTGGACAGTCTCTACGTAAAAGAATAAATGGACACAAATCAGACGTCAAGTATTATAACGTTCAAAAACCAGTTGGAGAACACTTCAATCTCTCTGGTCACTCGATTACAGACCTAAAAGTTGCAATTCTTCAACAAAAAAGCTTCAAAAACAGACTCCAAGGAGAGACTGCTGAATTGGAATTAATTTGCAAACTGGACACAATTAACTTAGGCTTCAATAGAGACTGAGAGTGGATGGGTCATTACACAAAGTAAAACTATTTCCCCTTGTTTATTCCCCCCCTCCGCCACCCACTGTTCCTCAGACATTCTTGTCAACTGCTGGAAATGGCCCACCTTGATTATCACTACAAAAGGTTTTTTTCTCCCCACTCTCCTGCTGGTAATAGCTCATCTTACCTGATCACTCTCCTTACGGTGTGTATGGTAACACCCATTGTTTCATGTTCTCTGTGCATATAAATCTCCCCACTGTATTTTCCACTGAATGCATCCGATGAAGTGAGCTGTAGCTCATGAAAGCTTATGCTCAAATACATTTGTTAGTCTCTAAGGTGCCACAAGTCCTCCTTTTCTTTTTGCAGATTCCGACTAACACGGCTGCTACTCTGATTCCCATACTGGCTTTCAATAAGATATTTTTGGTAGAGTTCATCAAACCGTGAAGCACTTTGATATTTACAAAAATAATGTGTATTTACTCACAGATAAAGCTGAAAAAAGATATAAAGAATCTATTCAGATTCACTTTATCTTCTTATTCCCAAACTGATTTGATTGTCAAAACCTACACAACGACACACACAAAAAAGTTTACTTGTGGCACCTTAGAGACTAACCAATTTATTTGAGCATGAGCTTTCGTGAGCTACAGCTCACTTCATCGGATGCATACCGTGGAAACTGCAGTAGACATTATATACACACAGAGACCATGAAACAATACCTCCTCCCGCCCCACTGTCCTGCTGGTAATAGCTTATCTAAAGTGATCATCAAGTTGGGCCATTTCCAGCACAAATCCAGGTTTTCTCACCCTCCCCCCCACACACACACAAACTCACTCTCAGGCTGGTAATAGCCCATCCAAAGTGACCACTCTCTTCACACTGTGTATGATAATCAAGGTGGGCCAAACCTAGATTTGTGCTGGAAATGGCCCAACTTAATGATCACTTTAGATAAGCTATTATCAGCAGGAGAGTGAGTTTGTGTGTGTATGGGGGTGGGGGGGTGAGAAAACCTGGATTTGTGCTGGAAATGACCCACCTTGATTATCATACACATTGTGAAGAGAGTGGTCACTTTGGATGGGCTATTACCAGCCTGAGAGTGAGTTTGTGTGTGTGGGGGGGGGAGGGTGAGAAAACCTGGATTTGTGCTGGAAATGGCCCAACTTGATGCTCACTTTAGATAAGCTATTACCAGCAGGACAGTGGGGTGGGAGGGGGTATTGTTTCATGGTCTCTGTGTGTATATAATGTCTACTGCAGTTTCCACGGTATGCATCCGATGAAGTGAGCTTTAGCTCACGAAAGCTCATGCTCAAATAAATTGGTTAGTCTCTAAGGTGCCACAAGTACTCCTTTTCTTTTTGCAAAGACAGACTAACACGGCTGTTACTCTGAAACAAAAAAGTTTATTGAACTTTGGAGCAGACAGAGCTAACAAACAGCAGGATCACAGCACCACCAAGTGGCAGGCTCTGAGTTACATCTGGAGGTGCATGCTTTATCTATTACAGCCATGGGTACTGACTTAATGCCACCAGCTCATAAAGGCAAAGATATGCAAACCAACAAGGACTTTGAACTTTCCCAATTGTTACAAATTCTTTCAGAAATAACCTTGCGGTGAACCTATTTGAAAATTAAAATGTTCAAAATCAGTTAAGAAATATAAGGCTAATTGTCATAAAAATGGGATTTGTAGAACATTAGCCTGCAGTGCAAGACATGCAAATTCTCTACTTGAATAGTTTATAAAGGACATTTGATGGTACATGTGTTTTCTTAAGTATAAAAGGAGACATGAGGTAAAATCTTCAAAAGCAACTTTTCCAAGAAGTCCCATTATTATTAGTGTTTATTTTTTGTATTATTGTAGAGCCGAGGAGCACTAGTTATGGACCAGGACTGTACAAACACATTGATTTTTCACTGGGCCATAGACACTTTATGCAAATTTTAGAGGTAACATTTACAATCCCTGAATAAATCATCATAATATTGAAGGGCCCAATTCTGCCACTGTTAAGGCGACTGAACGAGGCCCTGGCAAGAAGGTTATCACAAACATATGGATATAATTCATTAAGCCTTACATCATCCTTCATACAATACGTATCACTCACTAAGCCTGCAGCAAACAGGTGAATTGCAGTTGCAAAGTATGAAAGAGTCTTCAGATCATCCCAGGCATTCCCCATTCTGCTCTAAAGCACTCCTTCGTTATAATGTGGCTCAAACGGATTGTACCACTGCCAAGGTACGAACATTGGAAAGTCACCTACTTGTTGTTAAATTATTTATAGCATTTAAGCAATGTCGCCCTCCAAACCATGTGCTAGTGTACCACAGGCACTAAAAAGATAAAATATGTAAAGAAACAAAAAATATTTAGCACCAAAAAGGAATGTGGAGGCTTTCGTTGCAGTACAAACATCTTACTTCTTAGGTAGCTACTGGTCACAAAGCTGAATGTGCATCGACCCACAGAGTTCCAGGCAGGAGGAAAAAAACAAACCAAAGCTGACAAGTGTGAATATGCAGCATAGCTGTAGCCATGTCAGTCCCAGGATATCACAGACAGGGTGGGGGAGGTCATATCCTTTATTGGACCAACTTCTGTTGGTGAGAGAGACAAGCTTTCAAGCCAGACCTGAAGAAGAGCTCTGCATGGCTCGAAAGCCTGTCTCTTTCACCAACAGAAGCTGGTCTAGTAAAAGCTATTACCTTATCTGCCTTGTCTCTAACTCTGAATGTCATTTGTCCACACGGAATAGCTCAGATTCACTTACTCAAAACTTTTAAAACGCAATGGAAGTAAGCAAAGTAATCAATTGCAAAATATAAACAATAGCATCATCTTGAACTCACGGCATCCCAGACCTCTATATATTCATTTTAACCCTTAACCCAGGTATCTAATTAGGCTTCTAGATCAGTTAACTGACTTTTTAGCACTCACCAGCTCCCCCTAAATCGCTGGAGGCTTCAAGAGCTCTCAGCAGCTCTGAAAATCGGGTCACTAAGGAACTAGATTTACAAAAGGGACTTAGGTACCTAACTGCCACTCTAGGCAACTAAGTCCAACACTGAGGCATTGCTGGCATTCACAAAACCCCAACTCAGCTGCTGCAGGGCCTCGTATACACCTGGTAAAGTTTCTAGGCACCTAACTTACCCTGGTAAAGTCCACTAGCCCCTTACATTTCTGCTGCGGGGAATGCAGCATCTAAATTCGGATACTGCCAAGCCACTCAGTGCCTAACTCACACCGAAGCCCCGATGCGATTCACAGACTAGGCTTTCCCCTGCCTATCTCACCTGGGGGACCCGAGCTGGTGGGGGTGCACAGAAGCGAGCTAAGAGCATGCCTAGCAGATCAGGGCCCACACAGGCAGCTGTGGTGGTCCCTTTATACCCAGTCATGCCGTAGTTAGCACACGCGCCCTGACGGTGGGAGACCAGGGTTCCAATCCCATATGGGCTAATTCAGAGCAGTCCTCATGGATCCCAGTGAGTGCCCTAAGCATGGAGTATAGGGTGTTCTGGAGTCAGGGGCTCTCAGTCGCTTCTGTTGAAGCTGTTCCACCATGTTTAAATACTTCCAGCATTCACTGAGCCAGAGAGCAAGACTGACTCTGTAGCCCAGGGATCAGGGCACTCACCCGCTCCAATGCACAAGGGTTTATACACAGTGGAACAGCTTCAGCGGAAGAGAATCTGACCCCAGTGTACACTGGTGAGATGAGGGGTCAGTGCCCTCCCTGTGACTCTGCGTGTCCTCTGGAGGACAGAGGAGATAACAACTCTCTTTTGGAAATGATGCTAAGATAATGATAAGTATCAGGGGGAGCCATGTTAGTCTGTATCCACAAAAACAACAAGGAGTTCGGTGGCACCTTAAAGACTAACAGATTTATTTGAGCATAAGCTTTTGTGGGTAAAAACCCCACTTCTTCAGATGGGGGGCACTCTGCCCAGCTTCCTCCACCTATCACCTGTGCTCCATGCCATGCAAGATGTGCACTCCTCCCACACTGCAGCCTTAGACCCAGCTCCAGCCCTGTGCAGCTGTCCCTCAGCTCCACTCTCCCTCAGAAACCACCACACCCATGAGGGCCTAGGGTCAGACTTGCAGTGACATTTTCAGAGCTTGCAGAATCATTAGCGATGTGAAATGCCTCTAAATATTTTATTCCCTTATGATGCCAAGGCTCAGCCCCTTGAAGAAATGTGCTCTGTTGATATACATTATTATGATGACCTTCATATATGAAGGTCATCAAAAATGACAGAAAATTACAAATACACTTAACTGACTTAATAAGCCAATTCTGCAGAGGGTCACACTAGATACTTTGTTATTTATGACCTTGAGCTTTTAATTTCTTGACTGATAATGAAATGTAACCTACACATTTTACAGCCAAGAATGTGGTAATAGATAGAGATTCTCTTCACCTCAGGAAGCTTTGCTCTAATTTAATACATAAAAAGCAGAAAATGATCTTGGTTTACACACCTTCCCAGTGACCTCATATTTTGCCTGTAACAGTGCAATGAACTCTCAGACAGGTACAGCTTCTTATTTCTTTTTCTTAAAAACAAAACAAACAAAAAAGACATCTACTTCAGAAATTGTAGCTAGTAACTGTAGTGAAGGGCTAGCTGGATAGTGCTAAAATAGCCAGATGGGTCTGGTTATTCCAGATGGGTCTGGCAGCACAGCATGGGGAGGAGGTGACCAGCCCTCTGGAGAAAGAAGTGGTTTGGGACAATTTAGAAAAGCTGAACGAGCACAAGTCCATGGGGCCGTATGCGTTGCATCCAAGAGTGCTAAAGGAGTTTGCGGCTGTGATTGCAGAGCCATTGGCCATTATCTTTGAAAACTCATGGCGATCGGGGGAGGTCCCGGATGACTGGAAAAAAAGCTAATGTAGTGCCCATCTTTAAAAAAGGGAAGAAGGAGGATCCTGGGAACTACAGGCCAGTCAGCCTCACCTCAGTCCCTGGAAAAATCATGGAGCTGGTCCTCAAGGAATCAATTCTGAAGCACTTAGAGGAGAGGAAAGTGATCAGGAACAGTCAGCATGGATTCACCAAGGGCAAGTCATGCCTGACTAATCTAATTGCCTTCTATGATGAGATAACTGGCTCTGTGGATGAGGGGAAAGCAGTGGCCATGTTATTCCTTGACTTTAGCAAAGCTTTTGACATGGTCTCCCACAGTATATTCTTGCCAGCCAGTTAAAGAAGTATGGGCTAGATGAATGTACTATAAGGTGGAAAGAAAGTTGGCTAGATTGTCAGGCTCAACAGGTAGTGATCAGTGGCTCCATGTCTAGTTGACAGCCGATATCAAGTGGAGTGCCCCAAGGGTCAGTCCTGGGACCGGTTTTGTTCAATATCTTCATTAATGATCTAGAGGATGGTGTGGATTGCACCCTCAGCAAGTTTGCAGATGACACTAAACTGGGAGGAGTGGTAAATACGCTGGAGGGTAGGGATAGGATACAGAGGGACCTAGACAAATTAGAGGATTGGGCCAAAAGAAATCTGATGAGGTTCAACAAGGACAAGTGCAGAGTCCTGCACTTAGGACGGAAGAACCCAATGCACCGCTACAGACTAGGGACCGAATGGCTCGGCAGCAGTTCTGCAGAAAAGGACCTAGGGGTGACAGTGGACGAGAAGCTGGATATGAGTCAACAGTGTGCCCTTGTTGCCAAGAAGGCCAATGGCATTTTGGGATGTATAAGTAGGGGCATTGCCAGCAGATCGAGGGACGTGATTGTTCCCCTCTATTCGACACTGGTGAGGCCTCATCTGGAGTACTGTGTCCAGTTTTGGGCTCCACACTACAAGAAGGATGTGGAAAAATTGGAAAGAGTCCAGCGGAGGGCAACAAAAATGATTAGGGGTCTGGAACACATGACTTATGAGGAGAGGCTGAGGGAACTGGGATTGTTTAGTCTGCAGAAGAGAAGAATGAGGGGGGATTTGAGAGTTGCTTTCAGCTACCTGAATGGGGGTTCCAAAGAGGATAGATCTAGACTGTTCTCAGTGGTAGCAGATGACAGAATGAGGAGTAATTGTCTCAAGTTGCAGTGGGGGAGGTTTAGGTTGGATACAGGAAAAACTTTTTCACTAGTGTTAGGGGGCTTATTCCTTCACCCACTTACTTCCCTGGTCCTTCTCACATGAACAGAGAGCAACAATACCCAAAGTCCAAAGGTGCAAACAATTTGATGTTTATTGGGGTGAACTTCCAGCAAGCATGATTCCAGTTTCCTTCCTTAGTATCCTCCTTCCCAGCTCTGACACCACAGAGCCTTACACCTGTGGCCCTGTTCCCATTCCTGCCCTTAGCCAAACATGATTCCAATTTCCCCACCCCCATTCCCTGTTCCCATTTCCCCCTTCAGCAAAACTTGATTCCAATTTCCCACCCCCATTCCCTGTTCCCACCCCCCCCCCACACACACACTTCCTGATTGACTGTGGACTGTATAGTAAAACTTGAGTTCTGCTTAGCTACACCTTAACCAATCATTTTCCTGAAATTTAACTAACCAATTCTAACATATTGTAACATGATTATGTAACCAATTATATCCCACCACCTTAATTAGTTTACACCCAGCAAAATTAATTATACAGCAGACAGGATCAATCGCAGAACCAGACAGAGATTATACAGACAAACACTAGCAAAGTGGAAACTATAATGACAAAACAACACATCCCAGCTATTGATGAGTGAGTTCTTGCCAGACAGGATGCTATCAAACTAAGTTTCCTTTTATATTTTCTAGGCACTTCCCTTTCTCTGGAGGCGATAGGCATTATCAGGACAGGATTGTATTCCAGCAGCCCAATAGCACCTGATTTCAGTGTGACTAGTTTGGAATGTGAGGAGGTGACCAGTCACTTCCCATCTTATGGCTGCCTCTGTTGCTTAGCCAAAGGCCTTAGCCTAAGAACAGGGCCTCAGACTGTCACAGTGAGAGAAGGTTCTTACCCCGGCAGACAGTGACCTTGATCTTTCTTTTATACCTCTATGACTAGCCAAATGATAAGAATACCCCTAAATTCTTTGAGTATAGGCCTTTACAGACAAGCCTGTATACCTATGTCCTAACAACTAGGAGGGTGGTGAAGCACTGGAATGCGTTACCTAGGGAGGTGGTGGAATCTCCTTCCTAAGAAGTTTTTAAGGTCAGGCTTGACAAAGCCCTGGCTGGGATGATTTAGTTGGTGTTGTTCCTACTTTGAGCAGGGGGTTGGACTAGATGACCTCCTGAGGTCCCTTCCAACCCTACTCTTCTATTATTTTATGATTCTATGATAAGATTAGAACCATGATTAATCACCCCTCTCAAATCTCACCCCTTTTAATGGTTTGGATAGCTTATAAAAATATCATTTGTTCACATCTTCACTGGCTGTGTAGGACATCCTGGTTCAAGAAACCAGCAGGGCAGACCCCATTGTTTTCTGCCTCAGTAGATTGCTGTTTTTTTCTCTCTGCTGCCTCCCCGCCACTGCCTTGTTGCCAACACCAGTGCTAGGAGAATGTGCCCAACACTACATTTTGCTAGTGGGAGGGGTGAAGTCATGTGTACTCGGCAGGCGAGGCAGGGCACACTGCATGAAAGTGGAATGAGATGGGTTTGAAGAACCATGGTGCAGCAACATTTGCCATGGCCAAACAACATGTGCAAACCAGACAAATGTGTATACAAAATGGTGAGTTAGGTGCACTAGTAGTTGAGCTGGTCAAAAAAGGCTTTGACTAGAAATGAAAAATTGTGACAAACTTGTGTTTGCCATATTTTTGTTTGGCCAAATCTTTATTTTAGAAATAAAAACAAGTGTGAAAAATTGTGTCTAAGGTTTTTGATTTTTCCCCGACTCCTACCTTTTTAGTTCCCCCTCCCCATGGGAATCACAGAATCATAAGGGTTGGAAGGGACCTCAGGAGGTCATCTAGTCCAACCCCCTGCTCAAAGCAGGACCAATCCCCAACCAAATCATCCCAGCCAGGGCTTTGTCAAGCCTGACCTTAAAAACCTCAAAGGAAGGAGATTCCACCACCTCCCGAGATAACCCATTCCAGTGCTTCACCACCTTCCTAGTGAAAAAGTTTTTTTCTAATATCTAACGTAAACCGCCCCCACTGCAACTTGAGACCATTATCCTCATTCTGTCATCTGTTACCACTGAGAATAGTTTAGATCCATCCTCTTTGGAACCCCCTTTCAGGTAGTTGAAAGCAGCTATCAAATCCCCCCTCATTCTTCTATTCTGCAGATAAATAATCCCAGTTCCCTCAGCCTCTCCTCATAAGTCATATGTTCCAGTCCCCTAATCATTTTTGTTGCCCTCCGCTGGACGCTTTCCAATTTTTCAACATCCTTCTTGTAGTGTGGGGCCCAAAACTGGACACAGGACTCCAGATGAGGCCTCACCAATGTCGAATAGAGGAGAACGATCATGTCCCTCAATCTGCTGGCAATGCCCCTACTTATACAGCCCAAAATGCCACTAGCCTTCTTGGCAACAAGGGCACACTGTTGACTTATATCCAACTTCTCATCCACTGTAACCCCTAGGTCCTTTTCTGCAGAACTGCTGCTTAGCCATTCGGTCCCTAGTCTGTAGCGGTACATGGGATTCTTCCGTCCTAAGTGCAGGACTCTGCACTTGTCCTTGTTGAACCTCATCAGATTTCTTTTGGCCCAATCCTCTAATTTGTCTAGGTTTCTCTGTATCCTATCCCTACCCTCCAGTGTATTTACCACTCCTCCCAGTTTAGTGTCATCTGCAAACTTGCTGAGATTTAACCCATGCCATCCTCTAGATCGTTAATTAAGATATTGAACAAAACCAGCCCCAGGACCGACTCTTGGGGCACTCAGCTTGATACTGGATACCAACTAGACATGGAGCCATTGATCACTACCCATTGAGCCCGACGATCTAGCCAGCTTTCTCTCCACCTTACAGTCCATTCATCCAGCCCATACTTCTTTAACTTGCTGGCAAGAATATACTGTGGGAGACCGTGTCAAAAGCTTTGCTAAAGTCAAGGAATAGCACGTCTACTGCTTTCCCCTCATCCACAGAGCCATTTATCTCATCATAGAAGGCAATTAGATTAGTCAGGCACAGGAAGGAGGGAAGCGAAAGAAAAACACCTCAAAAAAAAAAAGCATCAAAACTTGTTTTTTTCACTAAAAAGGTAAATTCAGTTTTTGCCCAATTCTACCAAGCAGTAATTTCTGTGAACATTAACCCAGATTCTGCATGCAGTCACAGTAACTATGCCCACACATATTGGTTTCAGTGCCTTGGTTGGATCTGTTGAGAAAGGTATTAATTTGGCAACAATCAACATGACAGCATCTGCCTTACAAATAGTATTCAGGTCTCAGTGTTGAGGAAAGGAACTCTCTTTCCTTCTCTTACAGAGTGCGTGTCCATCAGAGCAAGTGCAGGTATTTTCTTCTTATGAAGTTAAATCATTGCTCAGTGTTTATGATCCCTAAGTTAGTGAGAGGCCCGAGAGGTTTGCTCTGTGTTTGAATGTATATATCCAAGTATGTGCATTGTTGGGGCTAGTCTGCACCAAATCGGCAAACAAACAGTTTAAGAATAGCCCACTACTAGTATTAGGATACTGATGCCCCTGTGCCCACCCACGGAGGCCAATATGGCACTATCCTCCTCATTTCCCAGAGGTACCTAGGCTTCAGCAAAAGACTTACAGGTAGCTTCTCCAACTGAGCTGAAAGATGCCATTTTTCAGGACTGCTTGGATGTTATATATATCCCCACCTAGTTGTCTCTGGTAGTACCGAGAATGTACTAGGTACTGTATGAATGCAAAGGAGGAAGACCAGAAGGGACCATTCATCATCTTCCAGTCTTGATCTGAAGACAAGAGATGGTGAATCCCCTGCTTTCCTGGGAAGTTTGTTCCAATGGCTAATCACCCTCACTGTTAAAAATGTGTGCCTAATTTCTCATTTGAATTTGTCTGGGTTTAACATCCAGCAACAGGTTCTTGTTCTGCCTGTCTCCACTGGATTGAAGAGCCCTTTCATACCCAGTATTTTCCACTAGGAAGGAATTTATTTACTGTTATGAAGTCACCTATCAATCTTCCTTTTTGATAAGCTAAGCAGATTGAGCTCTTTAAGTCCCTCACTGTGCGGAAATTTTCTCCAGCCTTCAAATAATTTGTATGCCTGTTCTCTGCATCCTCTCCGGTATTTCAACATCCTTCCTGAAATGTAGATACCAGAACTGGACACTGCATTCCAGTGTACGCAGGTGAAAACCTCCCTCACTGCTCCTCACCACTCTCCTGTTCACGCACCTGAGTGCAGGAACTGGCGCATGGGCCATGTCACAAATTACTTATGGGTGGATGAATCCAGGTGTATTTGGAGAGAGAGGCTAGCTCTGTATGTGTATTTCTGCAATTGTCTCCTTTTGTTAACAAGTCCATGTTCAAGTTATTACAATTCATTGCTGATAATGGCCTTTTGACATTGACTCAGAACTGCATTCTCAGTGACTCATGAAAGTATAAGCCGCAAAGAGTCCCGTGGCACCTTATAGACTAACAAACGTATTGAAGCATGAGCTTTCGTGGGTGAATATGACGAAGTGGGTATTTCGTGGGTTGCCTCCAATGAAGTGGGTATTCACACACAAAAGCTTATGCTCCAATATGTCTGTTAGTCTTTAAGGTGCCACAGGACTCTTTGCCGCTTTTACAGATCCAGACTAACATGGCTACCCCTCTGATAATGAGAGTATGTTTACTTATTTTGCTTATCTCTTTTCCAACTTAAAGTACTTTGAACATAGCCACTTCAAAATATGCCTCTCCTAATCAGAGTAGGACAGTTAGGCCACAAAGTTCTGCTAATCTTGTCCCTGAGTTACTCTGTGTTCCATCACCATCTTGAGTTTCATCCATTTCTACCATCCTGTTCTCCAGATAAGTTGTTGTTAGGGTCTATATATTTTTGCCTGCACTAGTCTGCAAAAGCCACTCATTTGCCATACAGAGGGAACAATTCTTTCTCCAGCTGGAGTCTGACTCCTGACGCACAGCAATAAACAAAAAATCTACTTAGTACATAACTGGATATACTGATTTATTCACCTTCTTGAAAACTCTCATTATAAGTACATGAAGTGGTCTGAAACACTGACTGACAAAAGTACTGCATTTTTGGACCACAAGTTAAGTAGTTGGCAACATAGGGATCAGTATTTGGAAAGTAAAACACTGCTTCATAATATGAAAAGCTGGGAATATTTTGTCTGATTCAATTATAATTTCAATGTATGGTGTTTTGAGAGCCCAATCTTTTGGATCTTTAGGAATATATTATTATAAGAAAGGACCAGGAGACCTATTTACTCATACACTCTGCCATTAACTAGGTTAACAGCCCTTTTTAAAAAAATTCTGCTTGTATAGCATGACTGCTCTTTGTGACTCCAATGAACTTTAACTCCATCCCTTTGTGCCCTGATTTCCACACATTGATACCAGTGGACACTTTCCTCCCACAAACAATTGATATGGAACAGTTTAAATGGCTGCCTGAGCCCTCTTTCTGCTAAATCAATCAGAATAATGTGGTTTTGGAGAATAACCAACTACAGAAGAGGAAAGGTTGTGCCCAGCTTGATGGTAGGAAGGGAGAGGGTTTAAAATAAGTGACTTGCCAAAGCTTTATGCCTCAAATTTCAAAAGCCTTTCCCATAGACGAACGAGTCCTACACAGAGCCGGGAAGGCATTAGCCTGGGGTCTCAGGCAATCTCTGTCCACTTCCTATCTTTGCCACAAACATCTCTGGGCCAATCACTTGATCCCTGTCTGCCTCATTTCCCTATCTGTAAATGAGAATAAACCATACTCTCGCTGTTCTGAGCTTTGTTTGCTTTGACTGCAAGGTCTTCATAGCAGGGAAGACAGCCGCTGACAGAAAGAGGCCCTGATCTTCACCTCTAGCTGCTACTCTAATACAAATAATGCTTTCCCAGCTGTGACTCTTTTTAAGCACTCAGCAAATGCCTGTTACATTGCTGATTGCTTCTTAGGTCATTTTCCATGGCATCATTTTCATTAACTTATTAATAACTTTCCATAACTAGCAAACGATCTGGACGTCTGCTCCAGTCAGCCATTGACTAAGTATTTGTATTACTTGGGCTTCGGTGACGTCTGAGGAGACAAATGATTTGAAGTTTTCCCTCTGCTCGAACTTCCTGACCTACACACCATGAGGCTTGGAACTGAGCCCTGGTCTACACTGGGCGGGGGGGTGGGATCGATCTAAATTACACAACTTCAGCCACATGAATAACGTAGCTGAAGTTGACGTACTTAGATCGACTTACCGTGGTGTCGTCACCGAGGTGAGTCGACTGCTGCTGCTCCCCCGTTGACTCCTCCTGCACCTCTCGTGGCGCTGTCGATTTATCACATCTAGACTAGACGCGATAAATCGATCCCCGCTGGATCGATCGCTGCCCGCCGATCCGGCGGGTAGTGAAGACATGCCCTGAGAGTTCTCGTTCCACTGACAGCTCCACTTGTCGCAGTCTCTCTCTGACAGATGTTGAATTAGAAGTCAACAAGTTAACGCTGCCATTTTTGTAGCTTCTCTCCCAAGCACAAGTTACTCCCCATTATGGGGCCTGGTAGTCTGTGAAAGCGATAAACCATCTACCCAGCAAATCAGATGAGTGAGCTTTAAAAGCCCCTGCTATTGCCAAGCGTTCCAGCTCAGCTGCCAAATGCCATTCTTTCAGCTGCTCAGCTTCCAGCTGCCAAAAGCAATGCTTTATTAAAAACTTTGTGAAGTCATCTGTCAGTGCCTTCTTGTCGCTCTACCTTCAAGTCCAAATGCCATTTGAGAGCATCATAATCAACAATAAATGCCCTGGAGAAAACTGCATTAGAAAGTAATAATACAGCAAAACTTCATTTCAACTTGCGAATGGCAGTTATAATTGCCTTGCCAGATGAACTGTTCCTGAAGCAGAGGGACGGTAATGTCAATGACGAATGCTTTACATAGGTCTCTTATTAGCACTGTAATGTCAAGGAAGTGGATCTCTTGTGTGGACTAGTCCAGGCTGAGGTTGATGGTGGGATGGAAATTATTGAAATCATGGTGGAATTCCTCAAGGGCTTCTTTTCCATGGGTCCAGATGATAAAGATGTCATCAATGTAGGGCAAGTAGAGTAGGGGCATTAGGGGACGAGAGCTGAGGGAGCGTTGGTCTAAGTCAGCCATAAAAATGTAGGCATACTGTGGGGCCCTGTGGGTACCCATAGCAGTGCTGCTGACTTGAAGGTATACATTGTCCCCAAATGTGAAAAAGTTGTGGGTGAGGACAAAGTCACAAAGTTCAGCCACCAGCTTTTCTGTGGCATTATCGGGGATACTGTTCCTGACGGCTTGTAGTCCATCTTTGTGTGGAATGTTGGTGTAGAGGGCTTCTACATCCATAGTGGCCAGGATGATGTTCTGGAAGATCACTGATGGATCACCATCAACCTCAGCCTGGACCAGTCCACACAAGAGATCCACTTCCTGGACACTACAGTGCTAATAAGCGATGGTCACATAAACACCACCCTATACCGGAAACCTACGGACCGCTATGCCTACCTACATGCCTCCAGCTTTCATCCAGACCACACCACACGATACCATTGTCTACAGCCAAGCTCTGCGATACAACTGCATTTGCCCCAACCCCTCAGACAGAGACAAACAACTACAAGATCTCTATTAAGCGTTCTTACAACTACAATACCCACCTGCTGAAGTGAAGAAACTGACTGACAGAGCCAGAAGAGTACCCAGAACTTACCTACTACAGGACAGGCCCAACAAAGAAAGTAACAGAACGCCACTGGCCATCACCTTCAAACCGCAACTAAAACCTCTCCAGTGCATCATCAAGGATCTACAAACTATCTTGAAGGATGATCCCTCACTCTCACATATCTTGGGAGACAGGCCAGTCCTTGCTTACAGACAGCTCCCCAACCTGAAGCAAATACTCTCCAGCAACCACACACCACACAACAAAAGCAATATCCCAGGAACCTATCCTTGCAACAAAGCCCGTTGCCAACTGTGTCACATATCTATTCAGGGGACACCATCACAGGGCCTAATCACATCAGTCACACTATCAGAGGCTCGTTCACCTGCACATCTACCAATGTGATACATGCCATCATGTGCCAGCAATGCCCCTCTGCCATGTACATTGGCCAAACTGAACAATCTCTACATAAAAGAATAAAGGGACACAAATCAGACATCAAGAATTATAACATGCAAAACCAGTCGGAGAACACTTCAATCTCCCTGGTCACTTGATTACAGACCTAAAAGTCGCAATATTACAACAAAAAACCTTCAAAAACAGACTCCAACAAAAGACTGCTGAATTGGAATTAATTTGCAAACTGGACACCATTAAATTAGGCTTGAATAAAGACTGGGAGTGGATGGGTCATTACACAAAGTAAAAACAATTTCCCTGTGCTTATTTTCCCCCGCTACTGTTACTCTCACCTTCTTGTCAACTGTTGGAAATGGGCCATCCTGATTATCACTACAAAAGGTTTTTTTCTCCTTCTGATAATAGCTCGCCTTAATTGATCACTCTCATTATAGTGTGTATGGCAACACCCATTTTTTCATGTTCTCTGTGTATATATGTATATCTTCCTACTGTATTTTCCACTGTATGCATCCAATGAAGTGAGCTGTAGCTCATGAAAGCTTATGCTCAAATAAATTTGTTAGTCTCTAAGGTGCCATTAGTACTCCTAGAGATGGTTATTGATAGCCTTGGGGAAGTGAGGGGGAACCCTTCTGGTGACACCTTGGCTGTCACAGGAACAGTCCAATTATTTTGTATAGAATTATTTTTATCAGATAGTTTGAGGGAGCTCTAGTATATGAACGGCACTATAAATACAATAACAACAATACTAATTATTATTATTTGGTGCTAGCCTCACCAGTACTAGCTGGAGTGGTTTGCAGGCATCAAGACAAGGTTCTTGTGCCAGGGTGATGGAGGAGGGGAGACAATGGAGGGCTGAAGAGGGGAGTGATGTGGTCAGAGCAATGAGCCAGGAAGATGATTCGATCAGTAGTGGTTAGAATGGACCTGAGTGGGGCAATATGGCTGACATCAAGACCTGAGAGGAGGAAATTATGGTAGTGAATCTTGAGATGAGACCTGAACAAGAGTCTTGGCAGCATGGTCAGACAGCAAAGGCCAAATCTTAGACAGATTATGTAGGTGTAAGAGGCAAGAACTGAACCTGGCCCAGATACATGGATCTAAAGAAATGGTCAAATTGGGGTTGATGCCCAGATAAAGGGCTTGAATGTCCGTGACGACAGTAAGGTTGGAGTTATTCACAGTGATTGAGAAAGTGGGAAAGGTCCTAAAAAAAAAAAAAAAGAACATAGGAGCACTGAAACCTCAGAGTTCTCAAAAAAACCATGAAGTTCAAGTTCTTATACACTTTGCACTGGAAGGAGACTTTTAAATTCAAAATACTATACGAACAATGTTGCTATTAGGAATATAAACCAAGGAGGGTGATTATAAAGGATGAACTAGTGAAGAAGCAGATTGTATAGTCAGAATGGGGCAGGGAGAGAAAAATAGCTTTGCAGTTTTAAAATGTTAGCCTTCTACTCCTAGCCATGTAAGACAGATTATATTGAGTCTACAGGAGACTGAAAATATTACCGTAATTTATTCCTGTCTCCAAGGTCTTAAGCAAACTGAGATTTTAACAAAAACATGATATATAAATATCAACTCATTGTTAAAAGGCTATGTTAACTTATCTCTCCCTATGTCCTTGGAGCTGATGGATCAGCTGCTCAGCTTGTTTTTCAGATGTGCTTTCACTTAGGTATTCACAGATTCAGTGTTTTGAAGTCTTTATTTTTAATTTAGGCTGCCTTGGCCCAATGCTTTCATCTCAAGCAAAAATGATGAAGCAGAACCTGTTCAGATTTAGATTATGATACCATGGAGTGTTGTCCCACTTACAAAACAGCTGGTCCTGTCATTGTTTCTAAAAGTTCCACCGTGTACCAACACAGGCAGTTTTTGCTCTCTACTCAGAGCCAGACTACGTTTCACTCAAATGTATAAAAATTAAAACCACTGTGTCAGTGTATAATGTTCACTGCTAACCCAAAACACCAGCACATCACCTGAAACATACAGAGCTACCTCTCCCACCCCCTTTGTTCTTCAATGCCCAGACACTGCAGCATAATATGACTGCCAGACATAGGAATCATCATAGGAAATGATTTTTGGAAGATAGATAAAATAGACCATAAGAAGATGGATGCAATATGTCCTAGGCCTCTTTAAAATTTAGCTGTGCCTAGGATTTGTGGGGGAGGGGAGATAAAGTTTCCTCGTAAATTTAAATCATATCTGTTCCAAAACAGAGATTAATATCCCTTTCCATTGATTCAGACAGGCATCCCTCTGTGTGACTGCTCCTAAAAGGACACCTCTCTTGTGGATCGTGGCCTCCTACCTAAGACACAGCCAACAGCCAAGAACTGTCAGCTTCCCAGATGCCGAACTCATAGCCATGGAAACCACTCCTGAATGAGTTCAGCGTAGCATGACTCTTGCCAGAGCCTTCAAGACAACTGCACAATCCACCAAGTCAACTTAGCTTTCCCACCAATCACGCCGTCCAACCTACCTATTCAGGATATGATGGGGAGAGACAGCAATGGGACCTGACAGTTATGGAGCATTCTTTGGTATCTATCGCTGGGCAGATAGAAAGAGGCACCAGCACATCCAACTTCTGATAAACTCCCTGGAACCGGTTGTACTGTCAGCTACATGGAACCTTGCAGATAGTCTTCCTGTCAAAGAATTCTCTGGGATTACTATGGTAATGGTTTGGACACACAAAACTAAAGCACTCAAAGCATTGTTTCCAACATTAAAGTGGTAGGTACATGTTTATACGGGCAACCTACTCACAGAGCAATTTTGCCAGTGAGATCTGATATGTTTGAAGTCCATCTAAAAACAGTTAACTCTTAATACAATTTGTATAGAATATTTTTGAGTATTTTTCCTCCAGAAAGTAGCTTTTAGTTGTGAAACCTTCACCCAAATGAAGTGCAACTGTTATGGAACATACATATGCAAAAGAGACTAACCAAGGACTTGCATTTGCTAGCAACAGACTCATATATCGGGTATATTTGACATAAAGCAAAACTGAGTGCTTTCACTACCCTAAGAAATATATACAATTTGTGATGTAAAGCCCATTGACATAAATGAAAACGCTCCCATACCATTACTGGACATGGGATCAAGCCCACCTTGCCTGTTAAAGGCATGCCAAACAGTTATGTGTGTAAAAAGAAAAGGAGTACTTGTGGCACCTTAGAGACTAACCAATTTATTTGAGCACAAGCTTTCGTAAGCTACAGCTCACTTCATCGGATGCATCCGATGAAGTGAGCTGAAGCTCACAAAAGCTTATGCTCAAATAAATTGGTTAGTCTCTAAGGTGCCACAAGTACTCCTTTTCTTTTTGCAAATACAGATTAACATGGCTGCTACTCTGAAAACAGTTATGTGTGTGTTTTCATACATTGCAAGACAGTAGGTTTGATCAAAATAAAAAAGGCCTTCAGAGACAAAACAACTTCTGTGTCATCTTGTCCTTCTCTTAAGTCCAAACCAGTTTCCTTCAGCCATCTCCACCACCCACTTCCACTTTACTAAGGCTTAGAAGAGCTAAGGATGGTAAGTAGCTAAATCAGGAGTGTCTGCCTCTTCTCCCCTCAGCTTGCGAACTAATCCAATGCTGCAGAGCCAACATTTCATGAACCTCCTCCAGAGGAGCTGGAAGTGCTCTTTATATTTACATGAATATGGACCATAATAGCTGGACTAGGCCATCCATTGTTATTTTGTAAGGCACTATGACTTTTAAACAATAGCTTGCTTTAATATTACAGATTCGCTTTTCAGATCCCAACTGGTGATCTGAATGCCTTGCACGTACTAACCCTTGAAAGTAATAATAATTAATAATAATAAAAATGGTGCGTAGAACTTAGCTTGGATCCTTAAAAGGACTTGATGTGTTGCAACACCTAACTTTTAAATGCCTTGAAAATTGCTGGATCGCCAAATCCTGAGTTAAGCAGCTAGGCTCCCTATACAATTCATGAGGAGAGGTAGGCTCCTAAGAATGGGATCCACAAAAGCTAGCACAGTAGCTGAGGAGCCATGTATGGTAGCCAAGGACAGAAGCTTGTCCTAAGTCCTGCCTCTCTCAGGAGGCATCTAGATCTACTTGTGATCCATGGCCAAGAACCCCTCTCCTGGAGTCAGGCAGATGACACCAAGGTATCCTTGCATGAGGAGTCCCCTAATCACCTCTCTATGGGGTCATTCTCACTCAAAAACACCTCTCTCATCCCAGCATGATGGTCACCCTGGGGCTTTGGCATGAGCCAGGTATTTCTATACCCAGTGTGAGGCACCCTGTGCATAAGAACAGAGACAGACGAAGGAGCGTGGGAACTTTACAGCAAAATTTTTGGTGCCGAGTGAGTTTAGGTGCCTACAGAGTTTTGCGGATTGTAATTGTGCCTAAATCCTTTTGTGGTTCTGGGCTTTATTGCCCACCTCACTGAAAACTTTCCCCTGTAAATGAAACTGGAACAGTAAATCCTGAGAAGAACATCAAACATGCAATAACGAGCATGCAAATGTTAGTAAGATCAGAGAAGCCACTGCAGAAGCACTGGTCTCTCCACATCTCATTCAGAAGGCAGCTTAGTTCCCCCCCCCCTCCCCCCGAACTGCTTAATTGAGAAACACCAACTCTCTAATACGTTCAGCCTTCTGATTTCAGTGTGTATGCATCTTTGCAAAGAGAGATCAGTCATATTCCAGAGTGTTGCTTTCAGAGAGCTCTATTAAGTTATTCATTCTTTAAGATGTTAATTAAATTAAAAGAAATTATAGCAACTATATGAGGGGCATGGGGAATTTGAAGTCATGGTATTTTGGGATAGTTTTTGCAATCAGAGCAACAAAATGCCATGGAAGCATACAGCATATGCAACAAACCATGGCCAGGAAGAGTGTCTCTTCAGTGATAAAGCCAAATCCAGCATCTCTCTCAGATAAGTCTCTGACTGGTCTTGCTGGAGTTTTGCGTAAGTATTCATGACTGGTCTAGCCCGGGTTATAAAAGCAGATTTCTGAGCAATCCTGGGTGCACTGAGATATGGCATTCAATATTGATTACACTTTGTATAATACACTAATCAAAAGGTAATAATACATATGTTCTAAGATCTCATCACCAGGCAGGGCTGAGAGGGAGATACTTTGAACATCTTTGTTTGTTTATCTGTGGTGATGTGAAGAAAGAGTTCTGGGTACAGTGAATGAGCCTCTGTTAGATTGATCTTTCTACTTGGGAGTCTGACTTTGGCCCTCAGCACATCCTTCACACCAGCTGTAATTCCCAGTCGATCATCTCAGATATACAATTATGATTCCCCCACAACACTAGACCCTCCACATCCCTCAGATGTCTAACATAGAGGTGAAATTGTTTAAGTGTTCTATACCCTATTCCACGCACTGTCTGCTACAGAGATAATAAGTTCCTTCTACACAGTTCTGCAAGGATAAACAACTGGTTTACTGTAGTCATAATTTTGACCAAGAAGCTGCATGTTGACAGTTCACACAAAGTATGCGTGACTCCACAGAGTGTTCAGAGGAGCTTTCTTGTGTTCTGCACACAATCTACTTACTAAATGCAAAAAATAATTTACATTCAATGAATTGTTAAATTAGACCAGTGAAGCACAAAGGAGTCAGAAAGGGAGAAAATTAAGGTCAAATTCCCAGCCGTAACTCTGACCATATAATGCAAGGCTCCTCCTCACTCTGACAACCCATGACACAGGTAATCAGGCAATTTACCACAGAATGCAGCATTGCATTTAAAATGAGCCCAGTACATGCTGGGCAGCTCTCCGGGGTGTAGTCAATGCCCTGTTTCAGAGTAACAGCCGTGTTAGTCTGTATTGGCAAAAAGAAAAGGAGAACTTGTGGCACCTTAGAGACTAACCAATTTATTTGAGCATGAGCCATGCTCAATGCCATGGTATGCACCACACTATGGTGTGGTAGGACCCAGTTCTGAGCGTGAATCTGGAACTGAGGGGAGTTACGCCAGCACAGAGGTGACACAAGACCCTCAATGTCAGATTTAAGTATTCCCAGTTACCCAGAGCATTAACATGCAGCTCCCCCAGGCTTCGCTTGTTTGTGGTGAAGTCATTGGCCTCTCAAGTGTACAGGGTCCACAAATCCAGACCAGGTTTGTTCTCATTAGTCACATGGAAACCTGCAGGATTCATTCACTGAGGTTAATCCCCAAACTAAACCTCTCCCAGCAACCCCTTTGCTCCTTCACAACTGTACTTTTAAGTCTGCTAGGTAGGTCAACATCCTTATTGCCCTTTTCTACTCCATTCTGATGTCTGACCGCCCCTTTGTCAAGGTCCTACTTCTTCCCTGGGGCCGTGCAATGCAGCCTCCATTCATGTGCAGTTCTCAGATACACACTTACATCTAATGCTACAGAAAATAAGTGTTTTGTGCTATCTGAGCAAGCCTCCAATTACTGAATTAGTGAGATAGCATAATGCAAATGTCCAGTGGGAAAATTAAGATTGTGGGCTGTCACAGTTCCCAATTTCTTAGTGTCCTTAGGGCTAGATTCACAAAGGGATTTAGGTGTCTAACGTGACAGGCCAACATTGGCTGAGGCCAACATTTAGGTGCCACTGAGATCCCAAATGCCCCTCCCCACACTCAGCCTCCTCCTCACCCTGCAAGGACCTGAAGTCCACTCAGTACCTAAATCTCTGCAGGTAATTAAATCCCAACGCCACCAAACTGCTCAGCCCCTAGTTCACACCTAAGCATCAGCAGGATTCTCAAAGTACGGGTTCTCTATCTCTCTTGCCTGCAGGTTCTGAGCTGGTAGGAGGTCTCAGAGCATGCCTAGCCACACTGAAGACAGCCGAGCAGTGGAAAGTGAGGGGGGTGGCCATGTCTCACCAATAGCCTACTGTCTAGTGCATTCACCTGTGATGGGGAGACCCATGTTCAAACCCCAACACTGCTTGGTTTGGTGCAGGACCATAAACTTGGGTCTCCCCCTGCCTTAGCACTGAGCTCTAGGGGGCTGTGGGATGGGTATCTCTCAAGTCGCTCCTGTTGAAGCTATTCCACTTTGTACAAGATATTTAAGTATTCATTGGAGCAGGGACTGGAACCCCAGTGTCCCAACTGAGCGCCCAGACCACCAGGTCATTCTCACTCTCTCTCTAGCCCAGTGGCAGCTCCCCACTCAGACCACTGGTGTGTGTGAATCCAATCTTAGATGTCCAAGTCTTCCCATTGGGTTGTATAGGGAGCCTGGTGCCTAACTCGGGCCTGGGGATTCCAGCAGGCACATAAAAGTTGAGTGTAGCAATGCTGAATATAGCAAGCCTAAGTCCCTTTGTGCATCCAGCCCTTAGTTCTTTGCATTTCATTTATTCCTTCTGTAACTGTCACCACACTATTATTTTGAGTACTTTTGTAAAAAGTGCTGAGAGGTGCCTATCGACAACGGGAAGTAGGATTTGCCAACTGCTCCACATAAATGTTTTCCCTACTTCTCTTAACCAGACCTCAACCTTCAAGTTTACTACTGTCACACATGGCCAATCAAGATGTAGCATAGCTGTGTTTTGTTGCATGTCATACCTTAATTTACAATTCATGGTTTTAAAACATAAATCTCACTGTGTGAATTAACTAAAATAATTAAAAATACTGAAAAGGAAATTTCATCACATGCAGCCACACACTCTCCCCACCACATGGGTCTTCAGCAGGGATGGATCCCTGGACATACAGATCAGCTCAGAACACTACCAAAGTAACTGATGTCCTCTACACGGACCAGCCCTGAGAGCGGGATTTGACACATTCTTTGAGAGAGATTTTTGTAATTCTGCTAGCTAGACAGCAGGAGAATTCTGGCTACCGGGAACCTTGGGTATTATTCCTGGCTGTAGCATGGGAGTGTGGGGCCACAATCACTGCTAGGCCAACCAACGCACACAAAGTAGTCAGTCAGTAAGAAAGGCTGTGTGGCGAAACTTGTGTTTGCCACATTAAAAGTGGGTTCTATTCCCAGCTCTGCACAAAATGATCTTGTGCAGTCTCTATTAATGAATTTGTAAAATGGGGCAGGCTAATCATTGACTGCCTTTTAGGGTTGGGAGACAAGGCCTCGCTCAGGAATAAGGGTCGTGAAGTGCATGGAAATATTAACCGTCGTCAGAGGTGAGCCTTGATTTTATAGTTTCCTGACTCAGTTCACTTTCTCCCAGGATACAGGTTATATGACACACAGAGAATCCGAATTTAACAAATTCATGAGTTTGATAATCCCTATCACTGGCTAATAAAATACAGTTATAGCTCTCAAAGTGCTTTAAAAAGGTTGGTAATTAACTCCATTTTGCAGATGGGGGAAAGAGCCACAAAGAGGTTAAACAATTTACCCAAGGTCACAGAGCAAGCCATAAGCAGATCTAGGAATAAAACCCAGATCTCCCAAAGAATTTCTATGATGCTGCTACCCCTCACTGGACCATCTTGTCTCCTTCAAGCAATTGGAGGACGAGGATAGTCTAAAACGAACCCTTTTACTACTTGTTTGAACTTTTCTTACTCTCCCTTATTTAAAGGGTACCATTATCTCCTCGCTTGGCTGCCCATTTTGCTATTTGCATTCTTCTTTTCATTTACTGGTCACATCATCTTTTCACGTCTTTAACATACAATTACCTCCACTGCATTCTCCAGTTACTGGGATATTTCAGCTTTTTCTCTAACAAGCTAAAAAAAGAAACCCTTTCTGTTGCCAAAAAACAAACCTGCACCTAGTTATCCCAGAAGATATTTTGTTCCTCCCAGTGACTCTGATTGGGAATTTATATAATGGAATCCATCTGCCTTTTCTGCGTACAGCTTGATCTTCCATTTTTCACAACATTGCTGACCTTTGCTCTTTTGCCTTTTCTAGCTCTTGTTCTAATTTGCTCTCGAGTTCCCTTCTCTATAAATCTAAATGTATTTTTATTTTCCGCACAGAGCGAAAAGCCTGTGGAGTGGAAATGTCACATCTAGGGCTCTCATTTTATCAAGGTTGTTTTCTTCCCCTCTTTGATTCTCATATAATAATTGACAGTCAAACTTCCAAATTTTCTTTTTAATGCCCAAAATATTACAGATATTCTCCCTCTTTTTTAACAGCCCAACCAGCAATATTAGACGGCTGAGTTTCTGAAGCATGCCAGGATCAGATTGTCACTTTGAACAACAACAACGAAGTGCATAGAGGACAGTGTTGCTGTACTGACTAATATATTGTTGTGGTCAGAAACCTAAATAAATAAAATAAAATAAAAGACAAAGCTCCAAAAACAACATTAACTTAGCTGCATTGCTCATATGTAGTATTTTCTATTTCCCCCCCGATCCAAACCACAATGAAGGCAAAGGAAAGACTCACACTTAGTCCAGTAAGCTTTGGATCGGGCCCATAATGTCAATATTGATGGGTATTTATTTTGTAAAGCTTAACCTTTGCATTTCTTGACTTCTAAGACCAAATCTTCAATTAGGTAATTAGATGAAAAAGACTGCCACACCAAAACCTCATCTACCACCAATACACTTATTATTCAAATGGAATAATACTCCTAATGATAGCAACTAATAGGCTTATACAGCTAAAAGCACCAGACCAGAAATCTAAGGGATACCAAATGTCATTTTAGCCAACCGAAGAAAAATCGACCTTGCTCTATGTGCCAAAACACAAAGCAAAACAAAAACTGAACTTTCGAGATGGGAGAGTGTGATCCTAAAGAGAACAGTGAGTACAGTCACCTGAGGACAGGCCAACCTCTGTCCTTAAACATTCCAGTGAAACTATACTGCCCATGCAACGACGTCCAAGGTTGATGAAATATGTAACAGGTCTAAGTCAAAGAACCTCTATAAAAATTAATAAGAACATTAGCAATGCCATTCAAGGCAGCCTCTGTAATATGGCCTTATTAAAATCTAGACTGGAACATCCTATAAAGCTCACAAGGAGTCAGAGGAGTTGCATTTCCAATTTATTATTTGGAAATGCTAACAGAGATTGGACAATAGTAAAACAATGGTCCTGGGTGAAGCAGACATCTTCAGTAAAACTTTGATAGGAAATTTCAGTTTCTTCAAACTTGGGCTACTACCAAAAATCATTAGAAATTTAGATATTAATTGTCAACCTCAGACAACGTCTGTATTTTGCCAAGTATTATGATTTCTGGGGACATTAATGGGAGAGAAATCTCTTTGAAAATCGAAAAGAAAAGGAGGACTTGTGGCACCTTAGAGACCAACCAATTTATTTCAGCATAAGCTGAAGTGAGCAGTAGCTCACGAAAGCTTACACTTAAATGAATTTGTTAGTCTCTAAGGTGCCACAAGTCCTTCTTTTCTTTTTGCGATACAGACTAACACGGCTCTACTCTGAAACCTTTGAAAAGTGTGGAAAAGGAATCTCCAGCTACTTATATTTCTGAATGGAATTGCACGCGGGATTCACTCACAGCTTTGCCCATCTGACTGGGACACGCGTCCTCAGAGTCTAGCTAGTGAAACAGTAACGATGAGAGCACGGTGGGAACTGAGCACGGGTCTCAGACACAGGCCAGACACGCCATAGCCAATCCCTCCTTGTGCCTCGAAGTGCACGAGGGAGTGTGCCTGGAGGAGGGTCATCTTTGCTTCCAACTGGCCAGCCAGGGGAATGAGGGGAACTGATTGGTCCCCCTCTCAGTGTAAAGCCTCCCCAGGTGTCTGGGGGCCATCTTGCCATGTTGCTGCCCCCGCACCCGCCCCGTGGCTGGGGAATACCGAGCTGTGTTTGCAGGATTCAGGGCAGCTGACCCAGTGCCTGTTTGGGGATCAGGAAGGGATTTTTTCTGCTGGGATAAACTGGCGGGGACTGGAGAGTTTTCACCTTCCTGGCAGTATGGTGGAGGCCCAGCTCCGGTCCGGAGGGGTACGAATAGGAACGCGACCGTTAAGAATAACAAGGGAACGTTGAGTTCATCACCACTTGTGGCTGGTGTCCCGTGCGCATAGAGGCTTCCAGGGCCAGCTCCCAGAGGGGAGTGGGGCCTGGGATATGGCTGGGGGGGACTTTGCCATAAGGGGAAGGGGAGACTTGGACCTTGGCAGACTGAGGCCCCCTGGGTGCCTGTCAGGACAGGGTGAAAGGAGTCAGAAGTGAGCTGGGGTCAGTCTGAGGAGGGTCTAGCCGGAGGTATTGGTTATATGGTGGAAGGCCTGTGACCCCACACTGGGCCCAGTTAAATGGCTGGTGTCTGAGGGGGGTGGGCACATGGCATTCCTCCCCAGCGTTAAGCTAATAAAGTTGTGGCCAGTTGCTTACCTCTGTCTCTGTGTCTGTCATTCACCTGTGTGTCCAGATCAGCAGGAGTTGAATTGCGGGAATATCACCCAGGCAAGTATTCCTATTCACCTCAATAGGTTTCAGAGTAACAGCTGTGTTAGTCTGTATTCGCAAAAAGAAAAGGAGGACTTGTAGCACCTTAGAGACTAACCAATTTATTTGAGCATAAGCTTTCGTGAGCTACAGCTCACTTCATCGGATGCATACTGTGGAAAGTGTAGAAGATCTTTTTATATACACACAAAGCATGAAAAAATACCTCCTCCCACCCCACATTCCTGCTGGTAATAGCTTATCTAAAGTGATCACTCTCCTTACAATGTGTATGATAATCAAGGTGGGCCATTTCCAGCACAAATCCAGGGTTTAACAAGAACGTCTGGGGGCGAGGGGATAGGAAAAAACAAGGGGAAATAGGTTACCTTGCATAATGACTTAGCCACTCAACAAAAGTTGAATTGGAATTCATTTGCAAATTGGATACATTTAATTTAGGCTTGAATAGAGACTGGGAGTGGCTAAGTCATTATGCAAGATAACCTATTTCCCCTTGTTTTTTCCTACCCCCCCCCCCCCCCCCCCGACGTTCTTGTTAAACCCTGGATTTGTGCTGGAAATGGCCCAACTTGATTATCATACACATTGTAAGGAGAGTGGTCACTTTAGATAAGCTATTACCAGCAGGAGAGTGAGGTGGGAGGAAGTATTTGTTCATGCTTTGTGTGTATATAAAAAGATCTTCTACACTTTCCACAGTATGCATCCGATGAAGTGAGCTGTAGCTCACGAAAGCTTATGCTGAAATAAATTGGTTAGTCTCTAAGGTGCCACAAGTCCTCCTTTTCTATTCACGTCGATGGCACTCTGACCCGATAGTATCCAGCTTGAAGAAGGGTTGCACAACCTAAAGGGAAAAGGAGAAGCTCACCTCACTAAGCAATGCTGGGTAACAGGGCAGCTGGTTTGTTTGTCCTTATGCAGAGATTGGTCTCCAAACCATTATTTATTAATTCAGGCTCACAATATCCCCATTAGAGAGGGAAGCAGAATCAACACCCCTATTTCATAGCACTGCTGTCCTTATTTTACAGATGGGGAACAAAGGCACAGAGAGGTGAAACCATTTGCTTAAGATCACAGAGGGAGTCCGTGGCCGAGCCAGAAATTGAGACCAGAATTCCTGGGTCCCATTCCAGAACCTCTCTCCCTTTTCTTAATAACTACCAATGATTGTTTGTCTATTTAACACTGAAACTGGAAGAGTGAGATAATTTTGATGTATCCCCAACATCAGCATCCCACATATCAGCCAAACAGACAGAAGGTAGTTATGATCTTCCTCACACTAATCCCTCCTCCCATCCCAGCAAAAATATATTATGTAACATATACACATCTCATCTGTGTTCTCTTTTCTGTCCCTTTTATTGTAAAGGACAGCAGTCTAGCAGTGTACACATGGTATATCCTGAGCACGATTGGTCACCTTGGCTTCTGCCCTTGTTAAAACAAGGATCTGTGGGGTTAGGCATGTTCCAGGAGTCGCCGATGTGTTAAGTGAAGTCAGGTTCCCTCCCATACCACCTGCATCAGTAATTGGGATCTGAACTGGTGCTATGCAGAGGGCTTGGGGAGGCAGAAATACTCCCCAGGGCCAATGAGCCTGGGTTATGTGTAACCCTCCACCCACCTTCCTATGCCAGGCAGTTGGCAAACAACTACTGTGCCCCCCTCACTGATCCATCCCTGGTCGAGCTTCATGCCGGAGTAGTCTGAGGGCTTCTTTGGGAAGAATGGCTTCTGCACCACAGGAGACTTTCTCCCTTATCGAACAGGTCCCACACCCCAGCCAAAGGAGCAGAGCTGGGGAGAACACAAATTAGGAGCCAACTAATAAATCTCCTGCATGCTTGGAAACCTTATGTGCTGCAAATGGATTGTGCAAAATTATGCATGAAACATGGCACTACTTATGGAAGAGAAACTGCTTATTTCATTCCACTGTATCACATACAAATAATTTGCAATCAATAGCAGGAAGGGAATAATCTATGGAACTGGGAGAAAGGAAATTTCATGAAGAAGCTCATTGATGAATGCTAGGTGGCAAACACATGAGTAACATTTCTGGAGCTATAAGGGAATGAAAGTAACAGAACCTGCAATTAAATGAACAAAAAGTTAAGACCTGATCCTACGACAATGAAAATAAATGGCAAGATTTTTGCTAACTTCAAGGAGGCAGGAGGCTAGAGAAGCACTAAATCACCCATGGGTAACATTAAAATATCATGGGGAACTGGGTGTGTGTGGAAGACCTACATACCACACTAGCTAGGAGAAACCTCCAGTGGGCCAAGGGACCTGCCACCTCAACAACAGAAGGGACCAATCCGCCAACTGATCACCCACAGCGACCATCTCCCCATGCAACCAACCCACAGCCAGAGGTCACAGGACAAACCACCTGCTGACATAGTCAGCCAGAGGGACAAGAAAACCCATCTACCTGCTGTGAGGAAGAGTAGTCAAATATGGGATTCCCTAAGAGAGACATTCGTGAGGTACTTGGGAGCAAGAGCAGGGTGGATTGAGATGTACAGGAACATATGGAAGGGTTGGATATGTTCAGTGAAAGGAAGAGTAGAAATTGATGGATGGTTATTTTTAGAGGAGGGGCAGGTATGAGGAAGGGTATTTGACCTCGGGAACATCACCAAATGGGACAGGACATTGCTTTTTGAGGGAGCTGCCTGTTAAAATTCTGGAAGCGAACCAGACATTCCTAGTTAAGTTCTTGCTCCCATTGGAGGTTTTTGGAATCCTCTGGCTTCAGCCACTGCAGCCATAACTCTCAATTCCACAAGTTCAATAACTCATAAGATATATAACAAAACTGTTTTGATCATTTAGAATATCTAAAACACTAATAATCAAACCGGCATTTCCCTCTGCTCCCTACGAAGCTTCCATAACTGCTAATTTAATCAACTGCTTCATTCCTAAATTAGAGTCAATGGCAGGCATGTTTCTAGGAGGTTTGTGCCATATGAATGTGTCAGTTTCCATCGAGGAAATGAAAGGATTCACAGCAGTGGCAACTCAAAGTGGAAAGAATATTGAACAAAAAGCCTTTGTGTGTGCAGGGTATAAAACATGCTGATACAAGCTACAAACTTACGCAAAGGGGCAGTTCAGGGTGGATTTACAGTAAACTTATCTCCTTCACCTTTGCTTTGAATTAACCACCTTCCCTTTCATTTATTACAAGGAATTTAATAGAAAAGATAATTTCATGGGACTTTGCTCCCTCACCTTGGATTCCTTTACGCACGAAGACTTCCTTCGGGACAAAGGTGGGCAGGTGGCGGAAGAGGCTGGTGAAGTTAATTTACTCTGGGGTGCCTGTATCATCACATACAAAGCAGCTACCGTTCAGTCAGCTACTGTTTAAGGTCAGGCTTGACAAAGCCCTGGCTGGGATGATTTAATTGGGTATGGGTCCTGCTTTTGAGCAGGGGGTTGGACTAGATGACCTCCTGAGGTCCCTTCCAACCCTGATATTCTATGATTCTATGATTCTATGCACAGCCAAACAGTCATCCAACAGTGACTCTCGTTCATGCCATCTCACCACTTGTATCAGATCTTATTGGAAATGGTCGTTCTTCAGTAATAAAGCACCGTTAAGTGAAACGGTATAGGGACTGCTCTGCTCAGAGGCAATATATTGAACTATTTACCCAGGAAGAGATTTTGTAAAGAGGGTGGCTTGTAACTCACAGAATCCCCCGTTCTGGAAATTATGGCTCCAACTCCGCAAAGCACGAAAGCATAATAAACTTTAAGGCTAGGGAAATTAATCACATGCCTAAGTGCTGTCCTGCATCAGAGCCTAGAACAATACTCACTTTTAAATATCGATCTGAATTCAAACGCCTGGGCCTGTAGAGACTCTTTTAGCTCTATCCTCTGTTGTGGCCTTTTGTTCCTTACACAGCATTCATAATAGGAAGGAACCAGAAGGGCACAGGGGGATCTAGATAATAGTGTTTACTGATTATATGCCACATTTGTAGCAGGGAAATGGTCCCGCTATTGTGGGGAACTTTCCTGGCTTATACACTACCCCAGTGAGGTGGACTAGCGAAAGGATTTGAGTCCTCGCTCCCACTTTCTTTACCCAGAGGCCTCCCTGCCCTTGAGGACTCTCCTTCCACTCTCCTGCCTGGCAGAGTCCTCATAACCCCAACAAGGCTGGGCACAGGATTCCCGGGGGGGCTCGACCCCCAACCTTGTCGCGGTCACTTACAGCAGAGACTAGGGTGTTCCCACTCCGGGATGCTCTCTCTGCACTGGATGCTTCCCTGACCCACTGATCATTACATACAGTTCAAAGCAAATACAATTTATTAAACAGCAATCAGTATAAAAAAATAAGGAAAAACTGGAAAAGGTGAAAGGAAAACCCGTCGTCTTGCTCTGTGGCACGGGGACATCACAACCAGCGTCTCTGGGATGTCAGGGCAGTTCACAGGCTGTTCCTCACACGTCCCAGGTCCCGGCCCGGGCTGTGCTGTGGGTCGGACACTCGCTCCGGCGGTGGCCACACGCTCTCAGGCTCTAGGTGGCAGGACCCTTCTTCCCAGCGTCGGGGTTACGATCCCCCTCCAAGTCTGGTCTGCAGGGCCTCTTGGCTGGGGGCGTTTCCCTGTGCTGGACCAGCTGCCCAGGGTCCCCCTCGCTCTCCCCAGCTGCTCCCCGCACCCGGCTCCGGATGGCTCCAGCTCCAATTCCAGCTCCAGCCCCGTCTCCACCTCCACCATTCTACCCCAGCTCGGCTGCTGCTGCTGCTCTGCCTCCAGCTCCCTGGGCTCTGGCCCCTCTGGCTCTGGTTGCTACAGCTCTGCTCCCAGCTCTGACCTGCTCCCTGGGCTGCTTTTCTGGCTCCTCTGGCTGGTCCAGTTCTGCTCCCAAGCTCACCTTGCGCCCCTGCTCTCCCCTTAGCTCAGCCCCACTCTGTCTGACCCAGGCAATTCCAGCTCACACCAGAGGACTGCCTAATTAGCCTGCCCACCCTGTTTCCCTCATTAGCCTGCCCATCCTGTCAATCAGGCTGACCTGGAGCGTTGGCCTCTCCCCCTTGTTCCTGGGGACTGTCAGTCTCAGGGTCCTGATTTCCCATCGACCCTCCCCTCAGTACTGGGAGCTAGCAACCAAACCCCACATTGAGTTTTAGTGAGGGGACAGTAGTCCCTTTACACATACAAGGCTCAGCTACACGGTCACATTACAGCTCCAGCAGGCTTCTGGAAGTTTCTAGAACATAGAAGACCATGAGGGCCACTACAGAGATCACAAATTAGTTAAAAGCATACTACTCGATGACTATACATCACATCCTTCTTCTCTGTCT
This sequence comes from Caretta caretta, assembly GCF_965140235.1. Lineage (NCBI taxonomy): Eukaryota > Metazoa > Chordata > Testudines > Cheloniidae > Caretta > Caretta caretta. The sequence goes on along the minus strand of NC_134211.1, from coordinate 130,876,124 downwards.
CCGTCCACTTAAGTGTTTGTGGGACTCAGAGAGGACAGTAAGCCGGTCCGGTCCGGTCCGGCTTACTGGCAAGAGCCAGTACGCTGTGCTGGACTGGACCGGCTTCCCCAGGCTGGCAATTTAAAGGGTTTGGGGCTCCCTGCAGCGGCCGGAGCCCCGGGCCCTTTAAATCACCTCCCGAGCCCCGCTGCCAGAGCCCTGGGGTAGCAGCGGCAGGGTTCAGGTGGTGATTTAAAAGGTCCAGAGCTCCGCTGTGGTAGCAGCAGCCAGAGCCCTGGGCCCTTTACATTGCCCCGGGGCTCCCAGCCGCCTCTGCAGCTGGTAGCTCCGGGGGTGATTTAAAGGCCCTGGGGCTCCCAGCCACAGCAGGAGCCCCGGGGCCTTTAAATCTTGATTTAAAGGCCCCACCTCTTCCGATTGAGACCACGCCTCTTCCAGTGGAGGCCACACCCCTCCTCAGGACTCCAGCGTACCGGTAAATCCTTTCAACCCTGGTGGGACTAGAATTTTGTTGTAGAACCCTGGGCAAAACACTTACACTCTGTGCCTCTTTTTTCTATATGTAAAATGCAGATCCCTCCTTTCCACGCACCCTTTGTCTGCCTTCCTATTTAAGCTCTAAGCTATTTAGGACAGTGTCTGTTGTGGGGCTATACAACACTTAGGAGAATGGGGCCTCTAGGTTCTACTCCAGTACAAGTAATGATGAATAGGGCGCAAGGCCGTTGGCAAGCACTATTTTATTCCTTGCACAGAGTATATCTTCTTATATGCCTTACATGAACCCCACCAGCCACACCTCCCTGCCCACTAACTACAGCTGCATGTAGCCACCTTCATGAGTGTTTGCACATGAAAATGACTCTTCTTCCACCAGCAAAGACTGCTTTTCATTCTTGCCAACAAAACAACATTTCATTTCACAATCAATTTTTTCCCCAAACTGAGCCAATACAAAACCAAAAATGTAACTAACTGTTCTTTTTTGCATTGTGTAGCTCATTTTATCTAGCTATGCAGGAAGCAAATGAAAGGAGGGCCTGTGAAAGATTAGACCCCAATACTAAAATCAGATCCACCTGGTCATGAGCCCATTGCTAGAGCAATTGGTCACCCAGATGTATCCAATTGCAGAATCAGATTTCATTCCCATTTTCACACACCATAAAATGACAACAGCATGGGTTTAAGTACATAAGAACGGCCATACTGAGTCATGTCAATAGTCCATCATCTTGCCCAGTATCCTGACTTATGAAAGTGGCCAATGACAGGAGCTGAATGAACAGAACAGGGCAATTATCGACTGATCCATCCATTCCTGCAAGCACTCTTGTGGGGGGTGGGGGGTTGTTATTTCAGCATTTCATAATAGGAGCTGGACAAACAGCTGACATCAGCCCATTTAAAATGATTTTTTTAGATGTTGAAAGTATTAGCCATTCAAACCATTGCTGAAAAGTACTTAAATGCAAAGGATCTTGACATTTTGTGAATTTAATTTAATACCATTCTACAAAGAACCAATTATAGCGACATCATTATGTATAATAACCATGCCTGGAATCTCACTCTCACCAACCATGAAAGGATATTCTTCGGAAATCTTTCCCTGTGGTTAGATTTGTTCAACTGTTGTGTCCCACCTCTGGACACAAAATAATAGAAGAAAAGTGTCCTAAATTCCCTTGTACAGATTTGTGGACAACATAACACATAAAGAAGAGAGGCTTTTTAAAGAAATGAGATTATGTGCCAGTTTGAAAACATAGAAAAGATGTTTTCAATTTATTAAACACAGGAAATAATTTGCATTAAATCAGACCACTAGCGAATAAATGGAGAACCCTTAAAAGCTATCATAACAGGAACATATTCAAAGATAGCTGTCCTGTAAGAGTACAAGGCATTCTTTGAAAATTTCAACCTGAGAATTTCAAACAGTGGTAAGTGGGGAGAAGATATAAATAAAAACTTCTTATGCAGTGTTAACTATAAAGTCACTGCCATTCCCAATGTCATGTACCCCAGTGCGGAAAACACAGGGCCAAACTCAGTCCACATAAGATGGATAAGGTCAAAAAAATCCTTCTGGTACTGAAGATAACCACTGGATATTATTTGTTTACCTTAGTTACCACTATATGCTAGGCGTCCTCCAGACATGTGAGGAAGGACAGTCTTTGTTCCCAATTTAGGGACAGGCAGCCACTCACCGCACAAGGGCTTGCTTCTAAGACAGGGGCTCCCAAATGTTTTGCTGCTATGACCCCATTTAAAAATATTCCCTCCTGGAACCCCAGACAGTGAAGAGGACACCATTTTGTAGAGCAAAATGGAGTCCTCCACACAGCTTGACCTCGCATGCACCATACACGTGAGGTCAAGCCACATGGAGAATACCATTTTGTAGAGCAAAATGGTGCCTTCATGCATCATGACCTCACACACACCGTACATGTGAGATCATGCTGCGCAGAGCAAAATGGCATCCTCCACTCACCAGGGATCACCGCAACCCCCATCTGCTGATGGTGCCACCTTGTTTGGGGTCACAAGCCACAGACCGGGAACCACTGCTCTAAAACACTACCAACATCCTTCAGAAATTCCACAACATTAACAACGTCCCCCATAACTCTGTCCTTGCCACCATGGATGTCATCTCCCTATACACCAATATCCCTCACCATGATGACATCAAATACCTAAAAGATAATGAACACGTGGAAATCCACCACAACCCCATCACCAAACTCATCCATTTCATCCTCACCCACAACAACTTTACATTTAACAACAAACACTTTATCCAAACCTTGGGAACAGCCATGGGTACTAACTTGGCTCCCCAGTATGCCAACCTCTTCATGGACCACCTCAAGGAAGAATTTTTGGAAAAATGCACCATGAAACCAATGATACACCTAAGATACAATCGATCATATCTTCATCCTCCGGACAGATAACCTAAATTCCCTCTTTGATTTCCACCGCAACTTTAACAACCGCTGCCTGTCCATTAAACTCTCTCTAGGACACTCCCGTGCCAGAATCAAATTCCTGAACACCACCATCAACTTCAACAATGGAACGCTACAGACAAATATATACAAGAAACCCATGGATCGCTTAACTTCACAGATAATGTAACTCCCACAAACACACCAAGAAATCTGTTTTCTACAGCCAGTTACTCAGATACCCAAGAATACGCTCTGAGGAGAAAGGCTGGGATACTTGCCTTAACACGTTTAAAACTGTCTTCATCAAACAAGGACACTCCACCAGAGAAACAGATTGCATCATTTAATGGGCCACCTAAATACCCTGGGAAAATCTGATTCAATGCAGCAAAAAAAAAAAAACCCTCCAACTGCACACCCCTAGTTGTCACCTACCACCCTGCACTGGAGCCCATATGGGGTATCATCAAACAATTTCAGGCCAACTGAAGGGGGACCACATCCTGAAATAAATTTTTCCTGAACCCCCTCCTCTGGCCTTCAAACAATGCCCCAGCCTCAGCAAACTCCCCAAAGACCAGGACACACCAACCCAAAGTGGCATCAGACCCTGCCAGAACAACAGATGCAAAACCTTCAGACATATTTACCCTGCTATGATCAATCCCCCACTCCCCACACAACGCACCTTTCAAGGTCCAGGGGTCCATCACAAGATGTGGTTTACCTCATACAGTGCATCATATGCCCCAACTACAACTATGTGGGTGAAAGAAATCACTATGCTTTCAAATAAACTCACAGAGAAAAATTATAAGAGATTTAAACACCCCGTCACTTCTGGGTAAACACTTATGACAAAGCATTCACTCCATCCCTGACCTCGCAGTCCTCTGTCCTCAAAGCTGCACAACGCCTTCCAAAGTCTAGCTTGGGAGCTTAAATTCATAACTTGACTAGACATTAAAAACCATGGACTGAAAAGAGATGCTGGTTTTACGGCTCACTATAATTTGCAACACGCCCGACTGCATCCTAACCCTTAATTGCTCACTTCATTTTAAATGGTCTACAGTATGTGTGAATCCCTTATGCTTAACAAGGAGTCCCGACTTCTAATAAGCTCAGACCCTCTAGTTACCTTCCTCACAACTGAGGAAGAGCTCTGTGTAGCTCAAAGGTTTATCCCTTCCACCACCAGCAGTTGGACCAATAAAAGATATCACCTCACCTGCTTGTCTCGGTCAGACAAATAGGCAGAGGGAAGAGGAGTCGCGCTATTTTTCATTTTAAATATAGAGAATCTCTCAGACTTTCAAGGTCTCTAGAATCAGAAGGAACTTAAGTGCACCCCATTGAATACATCTGTGCAGCTCCACTTGACTTAACGGGGGTTTCATGCCTTTGTGTGGGCAAAATTCTGCTGAGATAGGCCACTCTAGCTGTCAAAGACTTGATGAAAGATGTCCCCAGAGATATACCTGGTCACACAGCCCAATTCACCACCTTCTGTTATGTCTGAATATCACTAACAATGTCTGGCTAACATGATAGTCCACTTTTACCACAAGGATCTGCTTTGAGCCAATTCCTCTTCTATCTCATTCCAAACTTTGATTTCACTTATTAGAAAGGACACTTTTTGAATCACCAGGCATCAAATTGTGTAGAAGTATGATAAATACATCAAAATAAGAGTCAGCTCCCAGACAGCTGCACTGGGCAGCACAGTATGGGGAGGAGGTGAGCAGCCCTCGGTGGTGAAAGAACAGGTTAAGCACTATTTAGAAAAGCTGGACATGCACAAGTCCATGGGGGCAAACCTAATGCAACCGAGGGTGCTGAGGGATTTGGCTGATGTGATTGCAGAGTCATTGGCCATTATCTTTGAAAACTCGTGGTGATTGGGGGAGGTCCTGGACGATTGGAAAAAGGCAAAAATAGTGCCCAATTTTCAAAAAGGGAAGAAGAATAATCCGGGGAACTACACACTGGTCAGCCTCACCTCGGTCCCCGGAAAAATCATGGAGCAGGTCCTCAAGGAAATCATTTTGAAGGACTTGGAGGAGAGGAATGTGAACAGGAACAGTCAACATGGATTCACCAAGGGCAAGTCATGTCTGACCAACCTGATTGCCTTCTATGATGAGATAACTGGCTCTGTGGATATGGGGAAAAGCAGTGAACATGATATACCTTGACTTTTGCAAAGCTTTTGCTACCGTCTCCCACAGCATTCTCACCAGCAAGTTAAAAAAGCATGGATTGGATGACTGGACTATAAAGTGGATAGAAAGCTACTCAATGGGTAGTGGTCAACGTCTCAATGTCTAGTTGAGTATCAAGCGGTATCAAGCGGAGTGCCCCACGGGTCAGTCCTGGGGCCGGTTTTGTTCAACAGAGAATCAGAGAATAATAGAATATTAGGGTTGGGAGAAACCTCAAGAGGAGAGACCACAACATCTTCATTAATGATATGGATGATGGGATGGATTGCACCCTCAGCAAGTTCACGGATGACACTAAGCTGGGGAGAGAGGTAGATACACTGGAGGGTAGGGATAGGGTCCACAGTGAAGTAGACAAATAGAAGAATTGGGCCAAAATAAATCTGATTAGGTTCAACCAGGAGAAGTGCAGAGTCCTGCACTTAGAACGGAAGAATCGCTACAGACTAGGGACCGAATGGCTCGGCAGCAGTTCTGCAGAAAAGGACCTGGGGATTACCGTGGATGAAAAGCTGGATATGAGTCAACAGTGTGCCCTTGTTGCCAAGAAGACCAACGGCATATTGGGCTGCATCAGTAGGAGCATGGCCAGCAGATCGAGGGAAGTGATTATTCCCCTCTATTTGGCACTGGTGAGGCCACATCTGGAGTATTGTGTCCAGTTTTGAGCCTCCCACTACAGAAGGGATGTTGACAAATTGGAGAGAGTCCATCAGAGGGCAATGAAAATGATTAAGGGGCTGGGGCACATGACTTATGAGGAAAGGTTGAGGGAACTGGGTTTATTTAGTCTGCAGAGTAGAAAAGGGAGGGGGGATTTGATAGCAGCCTTCAACTACCTGAAGGGGCGATCCAAAGAGGATGGAGCTTGGCTGTTCTCAGTGGTGGCAGATGACAAAAAAAGGAACAATGGTCTCAAGTTGCAGTGGGGGAGGTTTAGGTTGGATATTAGGAAATACTAGTTCACTAGGAGGGTGGTGAAGCACTGGAATGGGTGCCCTAGGGAGGTGGTGGAATCTCCATCCTTAGAGGTTTTTTAAGGCCAGGCTTGACAAAGCCCTGGCTGGGATGATTTAGTTGGTGTTGGTCCTGCTTTGAGTAGGGGGTTGGACTAGATGACCTCCTGAGGTCTCTTCCAACCCTAATCTTCTATGATTATATGAAAAGGTTTGGGGGTTTAAATATAATGGACTTGGTTCCTGAGGTTTGGATCAAATAAAATGAAAGATCATGTTAAACAATAATCTGATTAAGTGCAAATGGCTGAGTTAGATATTTGGAAATCAGGAGAATTCTTAGTAGTGTGGCATTGCATTTGTTACAGCTCCAATAATGTTATGTTACACAATTTGCTACGATTTCTAGACCTATAAGGGCAACAGAGTAGCCCCAGTCATTATAACCCCATCGTATTTATTTGCTCGTGGACAAATTGCCCCTCTCTCTCTCTCTCTCTCTCTCTTTTTTTTCTTCAAATCCACCGCTGATATGGAACAAACTAGTAGTAGCACTGTCTGGAAAACAAGATTTCTAGGACACAAAAAAAATTGAGGTTTTGACATTTGTTTCTTTTTCAATGTGGAATGATATCAACACCTTCCAAAAATTTCACAAAAAACACAGAGGGAGAAACGTACACAGAACAGCCAATAGCCCCCTGTTTAAGGCATTTACCTGCAATGTGGGAAGTGCAAATTCAAGTTCCTGCCCTGCCACCTTCAAGCCAGGGACTGGAACCTAGGTCTTCTACATCAGAGGTAAGTGCTCTAACTACCCACATAATGGCTGGACCGGAGCAGATAGAATCATAGGAGTGGAAGGGACCTCAAGAGGTCATCCAGTCTAGTCCCCTGCCTCATGGCAGGACTAAGTATTATCTAGACCATCCCTGACAGGTGTTTGTCCAACCTGCTCTCAAAAATCTCCAATAATGGAGATTCCACAACATCCCCAGGCCATTTATTCCAGCGTTTAACCACCCTGACAGTTAGGAAGTTTTTTCTAATGTCCAACCTAAAGCTCCCTTACTGCAATTTAAGCCCATTGCTTCTTGTCCTGTCCTCAGAGGTTAAGAAAAACAATTTTTCTCCCTCCCTGTAACAACCTTTTACATAATTGAAAACTGTTATCATGTCCCCTCTCAGACTTCTCTTTTCCAGACTAAACAAGCCCAAATTTTTCAACATTCCCTCATAGGTCATGTTTTCTAGACCTTTAGTCATTGTTGTTGCTCTTCTCTGGACTTTCTCCAATTTGTCCACATCCTTCCTGAAATGTGGCACCCAGAACTGGACACAATACTCCAGTTGAGGCCTAATCAGTGCAGAGTAGAGAGGAAGAATTACTTCTCGTGTCTTGCTTACACTCCTCCTGCCAATACATCCCAGAAGGATGTTCGCTTTTTTTGCAACAGCGTTACACTGTTGACTCATATTTAGCTTGTGATCCACTGACCCCCAGATCCCTTTCCGCAGTACTCCTTCCTAGGCAGTCATTTCCCATTTTGTATGTGTGCAACGGATTGTTCCTTCCTAAGTGGAGTACTTTGCATTTGTCCTCATTGAATTTCATCCTATTTCCTTCAGACCATTTCTCCAGTTTGTCCAGATCATTTTGAATTTTAATCCTATCCTCCGAAGCACTTGCAACCCCTCTCAGCTTGGTATGGTCTGCAAACTTGATAAGTGTACTCTCTATGCCATTATCTCAATCATTGATGAAGATATTGAACAGAACCGGACCCAAAACTGATCCCTGAGGGACCCCACTCATTATGTCCTTCCAGCATGACTGTGAACCACTGATAACTACTCTCTGGGAATGGTGTTCCAACCTGTTTTGCACCCACCTGATATTAGCTCCATTTAGGTTGCACTGAATAGTTGGTTCTCTCTCCCTTTCCCTCCTGCCCAAACTTCCTGGACTTGAGAAACCTTCCCAACAAAAGTTTCATCGAACAGATATATTTGTGGGAAAAGTTTCAGATTCAACAAATCTGCATTTTCTGACAAAAATATTCCATTGAAGAGTTTGTGCCCAGATCTAGCTAGTTGGCATTTCTTTTATAGCTCCAATGTTTTAGACGTTTTGGCTGCCAGCTGTGGCTATTCTTGCATATATAAAAGACTATTTCTTGCTGTATTAGATTCAGTGTGGCTTTTTTGATGTCAGTAGATTTTGTTCCATTATTGATCAGAGATTTGTGCATTAAGAAGAAAGGGCTATGCTCTTGTGAGAGAAGTTAGAGTTTAGAATTATTCCGACCGTAGACAAGGGAAGAATGGCTTCCTCTGTTTATTCTGAAGATCTAAGGAAGGTTCCTGTAGTACATGTGTCCATAATTATTATGTTAATAATGGAACTCGTCGTTATATACTTGACTATGAGCCTGAAGAGGGTAGAGGAAATCAAATTAATTTATTTTAAAAAATGTTGCCGAGACAGACACTCCAAATCGAAATAACTGCACATTCAGATGGAGATAAATGGATCCAGAACAATCCCTGGAGGCTGATTTCCTGATCCAGAGAGGAACATGGGCAAGGATAGAACCTGTGGCTTGGATGAGGGCGAGCTGGCTGCTGGATAAGACTGAAGAGAGGCTTGCTGGCTTGGAGAAGCCATTGGAGGAAGGTTGGGTACGTGGAGAAGATATTAGTGATGAACTTGGAGCAGGAATGCACATAGCAGCAGACAGAACAGCAGGCCCAACCTACACATTGGTGCCAGTTCACTGTGGGTGCTGACACCGTATGTTGTTGTTTGTATTCCCATAATGCCTAGGCGTCCTCATCGTGCACCAGCACCCCATTGTGCCAGGTGCTGTACAAACAGATCAAGAAGAGGTCTCTCCCCCAAAGAGCTTGCAATCCATGTCTGAGACAAGAGAGCACAGGCCGATACAGACGGACGGGACAGCGCAAGTCAACAACAAGACCGTATTAGTCAGCACACTAGACTTTGGTCTCTGCACACCAGCAGCCTGACCACTGTCATGTTCTTTGCAGGTATCAGAGCAAACGAGAGTCTTTTCTGCCGTGTTGGGCTAGTTTCTGGCGTTAGAAGCCGGTCTCAAAATAGAGAGAGGCAAAAATATATTTTTAATTTGAATCAGAGGTAGGAGAAAAGTGGGGGACGTTGGAAAGCATTCACCTCCCCACAGGCTGCTAGTCAAAAGTCAAGGGGTGGCCTTGACTGTACTGTAAAGACCATCTCTAAGATGATGGAGGTTTTACCACAGACACATTCTTGCTGTCTGAGCCCATCTTGTTTCCTAGGAGCCTGGAAATCCGTTCTTTCATCCAATATTTTTATCTTCATAATTTCTTCAAAAATAATTGAGGCAAGTCTAACAAGACATGACCCACAAGTTGGCACTGAAACACCTCTCAAACAGGAACCAAAATTATTTCCTCCTTATCCAGAAGCACAGCACTTAGCAGAAACAGGTAAAGACCGAGGGCAGGAATCACAAAATTACTTGTGTGCCTAACTCCTATTGAAATCAAGGGACATTTGTTGCCTAAATACCTTTGTGATTCGTACCCACAGCCCCTGCCCTGAATGCCATGCAATCCTGCAATAGGATCTACCCATGATTTTAGGGTGGATGACAAAGTCCCTGGCGGGCATTTATAAGTTTGGGCTATCCTATACCACGTGGCAACTAATCAATCACTTGAATTTCAAATATAAATGAGCCTGCTCTAGAATAAGAAGAAATGAAGCTTTGCTGAATACTGAATACATTTGAGGAAATCATAATCTTCTCATTGACATTTCGTGAGTAGGATTTGGGGGTGGGAAAGAAGTTTGATTGGGAAGGAAGAAAAGGATATATTAATTGGGTAAATTTTAACTATTCCCCCTACAGTAAAAACAGACATACTGGAACTTGCATTAGATTTCGAATACTTAAAAAAAATTATTGAAAAATCTGTGGTCAGTATATGTCCCTATCTGTTATCATACTAGGCAGAAATGACCTTCTTGATCAATACACATGTATTTTCCCCCAATGTCTTGATATCTCTATCTATTTGGCAGGAACATTGATTCGCAACTGTCAGATTCAGATCACCGAAGCGGTGCAGTAGGTCTCTATCTTTAATTTTAAGCAGTGCATAACAAAATATTTTGGCCTATTTCTAGCCATTTTCTTTTTACTCTGACTGTAAAAGTTCTCCTCCAACGTCTTTGTTAAGGTCTTGACAGATCATTATCGTTTTCTCAGAATACCCTTGTACATCTCCTTTTTCTATTTAGCTGACTACAAAATGTGGCATAAAGGAGCATATAAATTGCTTTTACAAAGGACAGTTGATACCCATTTCATAGATTATAAGGCCAGAAGAAACCACTATGATCATTTAATTTGATTTACTACATAACACAGACTTAACATAACATAGACTTAATTCCTATTTGAATTAGATAATATCTTTTAGAAAAATATTCAGTCTTGACTATAAAATTGCCAGTGATAGAGAATTCACCATAAATCTTGGTAAACTATTCTGGTGGTTAGTTACCCTCACAGATAAAAAAATTGCTTCTTAGTTTGAGTCTCAATTTGTCTAGCTTCAACTTCCACTATTGGATCTTGTTATAACTTTTGTCTGCTAGATTGAAAAGCCCTCTGTCGAGTGGCACAAAACGAACACTGGCAGCTTCATTCAGCCAAGGGCCTCCTTGGAGGGAGACAAGAAAGGAACAAGACTCCCTGCAGCTCCAGTATCTGGCATCAACATGTTGCAGGCAGGGGTTATATCCCCCATTACTCTTGTCCTGTAGCTGGTGCTTGATCCAGGAGTCTCTCAGCACATGAGGCGGTTAGAGACAAGCTCCCCTTGCTTCCTACGAACCCTTCTGTCCTCTTCCAGAACCTTCCATCTTATGTCTCCCTCTACTCAGGAGGCACAACTGTCAGCACTAGCAGTTATAGCTACCAGCTCGCCGCTCCAGTCCTTCCGAGACAGCTGTCTTCTCTCGTGCAGGGTTTATTCTTTCTCTGGGTCACACACAGATGGGGCAGACACTCCCCAGCACACGAGAATTTCAGGAGATGAGAGAACTAAAGCTCACTGACATTGCAACATAAAGCCACAGCAAAGCACTGGGAAACGTGTTCAGAGGCTCAGTTCCCACCTACAGTGGAAAGTCCAGAAGTGAGCTTCAGTGTCAGAGCAACGGCAAATTTTGACCATAGCAAATTAATGCAAATAACCAGCAAAAATAAGACACACACACACAAAACCGCACCAGAGAAACCCAGAATGGCAGCAAGTTTCTATTGCTGATTACATCTGGCAAGGCAAAAGGAGATCTTCTATAAAGGGGAACAAAATCTTTATGTTTACTTTAGCTCAAGGATGCAAAATTGGAGAAAACACCACACTGGGGTCAAAGGGATCTTTACTAAAGAGAACCATAAAGGTCAGCTTCGGATCTCAGCAATCACACAGCAAATCCAGAGAAATCTCTCTCAAATCAGTGGAGAGACTCATTTTCAAAATAAAAAGAAAAGGAGTACTTGTGGCACCTTAGAGACTAACCAATTTATTAGAGCATGAGCTTTCGTGAGCTACAGCTCACTTCATCGGATGCATAAAGTGGAAAGTACAGTGAGGAGATTTTATATAGTGAGCTGTAGCTCATGAAAGCTTATGCTCAAATAAATTGGTTAGTCTCTAAGGAGCCACAAGTCCTCCTTTTCTTTTTGCGAATACAGACTAACATGGCTGTTACTCTGAAATTTTCAAAACAGTTACACCTGAGATTAGAATCAGGCCCAGGGCTTACAACAGCATGCCCAGCAAAACAAAGCTGGTGATTACCTTGTTGTAATGGGGTAGGAGAAAAAGGAGTTCCTCCAACTGATGTTTGTTATCTGAGCCACCCCGCCTTTACAGCCAGTGAGTTGTAAGTCCTAGGAATGAAATCCAGGTCCTACAGCACTCAATGGAACAACTCCCATGGGCTTCAATGGGGCCTGGATCTCACTCTATATATTTTATTACACACAAAGAACATTAAGGGTGCAAACTAAGGCGTGTGAAAACCAGACAATGCCAGAATTAAGCTTTCCTGTGTTAAAAACCAATATGTGATCATGTAACACAAAGGGGCTGAATTAAGATTGCACAGGCTCCCCATCAGATCTTTCCCCCATCTCCCCTACTGGTTCTCAGTTCTGTTCTCCGTGCCCTGCCAGTCTCAGTCCCCCTCCTGGCTCCCAATCCCAGGCTACTCTCAACCTCCCCCTGCCCTGCCGCCACCCTATAGTCCCAGTCTAGTTCCCACAAGGCTCCTTGCCACAAGCCAGTCCGCCACAGCTCCAGCTCTTGTCCCTTCCGCATTCCAGTCAGGCAGCTTCCTCTGCCTCACTGCCTGAGTGCAGCAGGGGGGATTGAGAGCACAGGAGAGAAAGGCTCCCTGCCCTCAGTTCCAGTCCCTGGACCTGGTACATGGCAAGGAAAGGACTGCTTATCCCCGCCTGGAGCATGCTCAGTGCAGACAGAATATTAGAGGATTTTAGCTAAAATCTAAGAAGATTCAACTGAGAGTGTAGAAGCTGCAATTTTTCAGAGGCTTTATAATTAGGCCAGATCTGGATGGATTTCACAGAGTCCATCCCCCACAAAGGCTACCCAGCTGACAAATTTCAAGTCCCTGCTCCAAAGAATGGGGTTGCTAGAGCTGTTCAAAAAGAAGGTCACCACATTTCTTTAACATGGGCAAAACAATGTATTTTTCCCTCATGTTGTTCTCAGAAGTGAAAATTTCCAAAACAATTCAGCCTGAGCCCAACGCCCAGCGTGTAAAATTTCAACCCAAATGGCTGAAGTGTCTCAAAATTATAAGTAACTGAAAACAGGGTCTTATAATGGGAAACGTCAGGGAACCTTGATCATAGGTGGTGCTGCTAGCCCCATCTATAATATGATTGGAAGGTAGCTGAAGGTGAATATTCTTCTAAGACTTGTCAAATTGATTCGATGTCATATGGCTTTGACACACACCGCCACAACAGCAGCTCTCCTAAACTTACCTCTGAGAAAGGTAGATTAGATCAATTTGTAAAGAACAGTAGACAGAGATCTTATGACAGCGCCCTGGGTAAGCAGGTGAAATACATTTCTGAAAGTGACACATAACTGAATGTCCAAGAAAGCAGCCTCAATTTCCCAGGAGACAGACTATAACTGTTATCACTGCTGAATGCTGGAAGTTAAAGGTTCTTCTGAGCCAGAGGTCACCATTGCTTTCCTAAGATATTTTCTTCCTAAAATGTAATAAAAATGGATTTTAGGTTTGCTAGCACAAAGATACCTGGAGTCAAGATGGTCTTATACAACGCAAATGCCAAAGACACTTGTATTATTGGAAAGTGCTCAACACCATTGGTGGGAAGGGCAAGTAAGAGTTTGTTTTTCTATTCACAGGTTTCTTATGTTTTTATTTTCTTTTTGATTTTGAACAAGTGGAACATCCACAAGCTTTCACCCTGCATCCCCCTTGCTGAAATTACATCATTGGTTTAATGCCATGAAACTGGCACTGAAAGCAAAATGCATATTTTATTTAATTTTCCCATGAGGTCTCATGACTCAGACCTTCTTTATCCCCTTCAAGCTACAGCAACAGAAATATAGATAAATACCACTCTGACTGAGACAGTAGATGTGCTGGGAGTCAAAGAGACTACCCACTACATAAAAAACAATACTACTTAGAGCCAGTGATGAGCTTCCAAAATCTTAACAATGGGTTCCCTCCTCACCCCACGAGGGGGTCGTTGCCCACCCCCACCCCCTGGGACTCCTGCCCCATCCAACCCCACCCATGTTCCTTGACCCCCCGCCCCCCCAGGACCCTTGCCCCATCCACCCCCCCATCCCCTGACTGCCCCCAGAACTGGGCAGGAGGGTCTCGTGGGCCACCGTAGTGGGTGCCCACCCCGCCCCTAAGAGCCAGAGTCTCCTGCCGGGGGGGCGAGGTGGGGAGTCCCGGCGGTGCTTACCTGGGGTAGCTCCTGGGAAGCAGCCGGCAGGTCCCTCTGGCTCCTAGGGGCAGGGGAGCGTAGCTAGGGGGGAGCAAGGGGAGCGGCCGCTCCCCCCACTGATCACATCAAAAGTGGCACCTTAGGCGCCGACTCCCTGGGTGCTCCGGGGCTGGAGCCCCCATGGGGAAAATTTGGTGGGTGCAGAGCCCGCACCTGCAGCTCCCCTCCCCGTCCCCGACCCCAGCTCACCTCCGCTCCGCCTGCTCCCCTGAACCCACCGCCCCGCTGTGCTTCTCCGCCCCCCCCCCCCCCCCGGCTTCCCGTGAATCGGCTGTTCGGCAGGAAGCCGGGGTCGGGGGGAGGGCTGAGACGCAGGCCGCGGCTTCCTGCTCAGGCCGAGGGTGGCGGAGGTGATCTGGGGCGGGGAGGGGCCCCGCTGTACTTCTCCGCCCCGCCCCCGGGTTACCTGCTGCAGCGCGGGCGGCCCTCCTCACGCCCCCCCACTCCCCCGCCCGAGCTCACCTCCGCTCTGCCTCCCTGGGCCTGAGCGCAAAGCCGCCACCTGCTTCTCAGCCCCCCGGCTTCCCGCGCGAACGGCTGATTCCCGGGAAGCCGGGGGGGGGGGGGGGGGGAGCAGAGCGGGGCAGAGTGTAACTCAGGAGTGGGGGCGGAGGTGGTGCCACTTTGGGCTGGTTAAATTTAGAAGCCCTTTTAGAATCGGTTCTCCCTCGCGGAACAGCCGGTTCTAAAGGGGCTTCTAAATTTAACAACCGGTTCCAGCGAACCGGCTCCAGATCACCACTGCTTAGAGCCATGTTTGGTTCTCAGCTACTGATATCCAAAACCCAGCCCTACAAAAATAGATGATGTAGTTGTTAGTATATAGGTCTATTTGTTAGCCTGGGATAGAATTTTGGGTTTGATTTTTGATACTCTTATATCCTTACTAATATGTGTGAACAAAGAACAAAGACCCTGCATGTTGCTTCTGCCCAGCCAGATGGGTTTGTTAGTATAAGACAAAAAGATACGGGATAGAGCTAAAATGTTGCTGGGCATGGTGGGAGTGTAATATACAAGCATACACTGGAAGTCTCCCTGGTGCCTCTCTCAAGTCAAGGTCAAGCAACCGGTAGGGAGGGGAAAGGGAAATGGGGCAGGTAGGCATAAGACACACTAAAAACCAAAGAAAAGCCTGGCCTTGGCCAGAACACGACCTCACTGCTTATCTCTCCAATGGGATACAAAAGAGTTGGTATGAAGTCCCAAGACTCATGACCCCCCAAAACAGAACATGACCATAAATTGTAAGGGGTTGGACCAAGGGTGTGCACTTCAGGTATAATTATGCCTGCTAAAGGGAGAAGAATGAGACATGGGGAAACAAGGCTTTGTGGCATCAGAGTTATGGACACACTTGCTAGAAACTAACCCCAATAAACATTGCATTGCTTGCAATTCAGACTTCTGGTCTTCTGCTTTCTGTCTGCGTGACAAGAACCAGGGGAGGGGGTGAAGGGAAATCCCCCTAACAGTGGCCATATCATATGATGAGGCTAATACTTTTTCCATTCCACTAGTATCTGCAGCTGCTAAAAGTTAGAGTTTTAAAAGAACTGGATAAGATGCTCGGTGGATCATTGATACTGATTTTCAAGAAGTCTTGGAACACTGAGGAAGTGCCAGAAGACTGGAAGAGAGCTGATGTTGTACCAAATTTACAAGGGTAAATGGGATGATCGGGGTATTTATAGGCCTGTCAGTCTACATCTATCCCAGGCAAGATAATGGAACGGCTGATATGGGACCTGATTAAGAAATAATTAAAGGTGGGTAATATATTTAAAACCAATCAACATGGGTTTATGGAAAATAGATCCTGTCAAACTCAACTTGATATCTTTTACTAATGAGATTACAAGTTTGGTTCATAAGGGTAAATGTATTGTTGTAACATACTTAGACTTCTGTAAGGCAGTTGACTTGGTACTACATAAGATTTTGATAAAAAAGCTAGAATGATATAAAATTAAGTGGCACACTTTAAATGGATTAAAAGCTGGTTAACTGATAGGTCTCAAAATGTAATTGTGAATGGGAAATTATCATTGAGCAGGTGTGTTTCCACTGGGAGTCCCACAGGGATTGGTTTTCATCCTTCACTATTAACATTTTTTATTAATGACCCAGAAAGAAATACAAAATCATCACTGCTAAAGTCTGACACAAATTTCGGGGAGTAGTAAATAATTAAAAGGATAGGTCTTTGAGAGAGAGCAATCTGGATTGCTTGGTAAGCTGGGCACAAGGAAACAATAGGCAGTTTAATAGGGCTAACTGTAAATGTAACCTTCTAGGAAACAAAGAATGTAGGCCATACTTAGAGCATGGGGAATGCTATCTTGGGAAGCATGACTGGAAAAAAAATTGAGCGCTGGTGGATAATCATCTGAACCTGAGATCTGTAATACTAGTTTAGATAGACTATATGAGCCCAAAGAGTTAAAGGAATTAACATAATCCAGTCACTGTCCCAAATCAAACAGTTGCAAACAAGATTCGGGGTCCCAGGAGATGGTGACGGTGGAAGTCACAATTGTGATGCTTGCTGTGTAATCATTTTTTTCCCAAAAATCTCTTTTTCTAGGGACCCCCCAAAAAAAAGCAATGAGTGCAATAGCCCATCCGCTTATTATTTTGACCACCCAGTTAGGCTTAATTTCTGACACACCAATTTTGGTTCACTGACTTTCACCTGGCATGGTCTTTATATCATCGTTGAGCTGCATCAGGAGGTCTTTTGTTCGGACTAACTCACTCTGTCTTGCTTTCCTACCCTTTGCCATTGTCGTGGGGCAAGCGCGCCCCGTGCCCTCTTGGGACAGGGTGAGAGCAATAATTCCCCACAGCTGATTCCATACGATCACCCCTTGTCTCAGACTAGCGTGGTATAGGGGGCAAAGTCAGCACGACTGCCTTCTCCCTCAGGGCTGCGGGGCCTAATGGCCGGAGTCAGCATGGTGGCCTGTTCAGCAGGGCTGCGTGGCCCAGAGGCCAGTTAAGGGGAGTGGGATGCCACCTAGGGTTGGGGGGCAGCCAGGTAGGGGGACCCAGGGCCTCTCTGCTCCACCAGGGCCCTGGCAGTGGCAAGAGCGCTCGCCACAGGGTCAGCGGGACATCCATCGGAAACACACTGGCACCACGCGGCACAATGACCTAATGCCCCCGAGCAACTTCCTACCCTGTCCCTGGTGCAGCGGTCCTGGCCTCTCCAAAGTCCATAGGCTCCTCAGCCCGCGTGGCTCCATCACTCTTTGGGTGTCCACAGTAGCTTGGGCATTGGCCAGGGTCTTGGCATCTCCGGCCTCTGCTGGCTGGGGCCTCGGCAGTTCCCGGACTGGAGCCTGCAGCAAGCAGCCTCCTTCCTCAGCACTCAGCCCCAAATGAGCTGGGCTGCTCCCTTTTATACCTGGTCTCCAGCCACAGCATGCCCTGCAGGGCCGAGGGGGCGTGGCCTCCTTGGCCCAAAAAGTAGAGTTAACCCTTGTAGTACTAGGGCGGGGCAAGCGCACCCTGTCACACCCATCAAGATTTGTTGCTACAGGTAATTGTAACAGTTTATAAACCGTCGCTCACTTTTTACAGTTGAGTTCACAATTAGGGGACATTTGTAGGCCCAATCATCACAACAGCTCCCAGTGCAACACTGTGGCCAAAAGGGCTAATGCAATCCTTGGACGTATAACCGGGGGCAACTCAAGCAGGAGCCAAGAGGTTATTTTGCCTCTGTATTTGGCACGGGTGCAACTGGCATATGCAGTTCTGGTGCCCAAAACTTAAAAAGGGTGTTGATAAATTGTAAAGTGCTCAAAGAAGAGTCACAAGAATTATTAAAGTATTCGAAAACCTGCCTTGTAGTGATAGATTCAAGGAACCCAATCTATTTAGTTTAACTGAGAGAAGGTGAAGGGGTGATTTGATCACAGTCTATAGTTACCTACATGGGGAACAAATATTTGATAATTTAGCTGAGAAAGATGTAACATGATCCCATGGCTGGAAGTTGAACCTAGATAAATGCAGAGTGGAATAAGGTGTAAATTTGTAACAGTGAGAGGAATTAACCAGTGGAACAATATACCAATGGTGGTGGTGAATTCTCCATCCCTGGCAATTTTAAAATCAAGACTGGATGTTTTGTTTCTAAAAGGTCTGCTCTTGGAATTATGTGGGGAAAGTTCTCTGGTCTAGGTGATCACAACGGTCCCTTCCGGCCTTGGAATCTACGAATTCTCTATTTCAGTTGACAGGCTTTGCCAAGTTTTGGGTGATTGGCTGGTAGCAATAGTAAGAAGAAAGCCATTGCTCCAATATGCTGCATGAACCTATGCATTTAAACTGTCTTACCGGTGGATTTGCTTTGGGTGAGCGTATAGCAGAAGGGCACTGGGCTGCGATTCAGAGCATCTGGGTTCTACTCCTAGAACCAGGCATGCTCTTTGTGCCTCTACTTTGCTCTCATCTTTTGTCTGTCTTCTCTATTTGCACTATAAGCTCTTTGGGGAGGCCTGTTCCTTGATGCGCATTTCTGTAAGTCATGGCACAATGGGGCCCTGGGCTTGGCGGGGACCTCTAGACACTTCTGTAATACTTAATATCAACGAATAGTCTGACGTCCCCCAGCTTCACTATTAATCATACAATAAATGACATTAAACCTTAGCAGCACTGAAATTAGTTGTACAAGAAGTTGACCAGCCAGCCAGCCACCAATGGCCTGTATCATCTAGGAAGCACATCCCCAACCTTCCCCAGAGGCCTTACCACACACGTCTTTTCAAAGTTACCAAATTCAATCTATTTCAGACCAAGGGGAAAGCAAGTTCCAGTCATGATAATATCCTCACTAGTGAGTGTTTTAAATTGGAACCACATATGATTTTTACCAGATTTATAAACTGAGGTTGTAGAGAGAAGTTTTTGATGCTAAATTCAGTTTCATGTAAATAATTGCAATATATTGCTCACAAAAGAAGCCAAAAACTCTTAAAGAAGTCCCTTCAGCTACACATTGCACTTACTTTTCTAACCCAATTTCTTATTTCAGTTGTTTGGTGTTTGCTTCTCACTGTAGATTAACAGTGAAGATAGATTGTCTTGATCAAAAATGTGGCCTAAAACAACCCTTGTTTGATTTTATGCTATACACTTTGACCCCCTTCTCCAAATCAGAAAGGCCGAGAGTGAAATAAATATCCCTAATGAATATTCTCTCATTATGTAAATTCTCTAGAATGCTGTCTTCCTGAATTACCATCCAATGTGGTAACATATGTGGAAACATAAATAAAACATTTGCATAAGTGTGGAAAAAGACAGACCCATTTCTGAAAGTGTTCCCTATTGTAACGGGCATCATCATGCCCACTGATAGGAAGTTATTTTTATGGTTACCATTATTAACAAGAGACCCAGTATGTCTGAAGACACTGGGTAACCATGACATTCCTATTATATGTGTTCTCAACCTGCCTGCATTAGGGGGCTCTGTTCCTTTAATTAGTGATACTTGTGAAGCCTGAGTTGGGGGTAGGCTTGGGTGGTAGAATAGAGGTGTCATGTCCTCCTGACTTTCAGTCAGGTCCCGATTCTGTTCTCACTGGTGTCCCTAAGGAGCAATTCCAGTGCAGCCAATGTGGTTTCACCCTTGGTGTTAGGCTGACCTCTAACACGGTCAGGAAGGAATGTTCCACCAGGCTTGTTCTGGAATGTAGTGGGCTTGCCAGCCTTGGGAAGCCTCAGTTTACTGTCTGGCTGAAGCTCAGAAGGAAGTAAGCCATCCATAGCCTGTTAGACATGGTGTAGAAGGGGACTTCTACCAGTCAGTTAGGCTCTAATCATGCTGCCTTTGAAGTCTACATTAAAACACCCATTGACTTTACAAGGTTCTATGACAAAGCCCTTTGCATGTTGAGTGGGAATCAACAGGAGAGAAGCAAAGGCTCACAGGAAATGGAAACCTGGAAAGCAACATTCATAACATTGTTGCTAGCTGAGAGAGAAAAGTTTGGGTTATGGTTAAGGGAAGCTCCTAAGCGGTGGGAGGGAAAGAAAAAACAAATGGAATTTTCCTTTGCCCAGTGAGCGGTGACAGAGTTCAGTAACCGAGAGAAGAGGGAGATAAATTCCAGTTAAAGCAATGGAGAGTAGAACAGTAGCCCTAGGCTATAGCTCTCATAGAAGGAAAGGCAGTTTATCAGAGTTAAAATCCGCCACGGTTCTGATGTATTGGTGTAGTCACCGCTGGAGAATGTATTCTACCGCTAGACCCAGAGCAGCATGGGTCGAGCATGTCCCACTGAGGGTGTGCCCAAAGCCCAGAGAGTGACGAGACTGGTGTTCCAAAGGTGAGGTGGGAACCTCCGATCTTGGGGAAGCAGTAGATTTAAAGTTAAATCAAGTCCCTTGTAATTGGGAAATAATGGCACTTTCACAGATGAGACTTCTGGATTTGGCAGAACATGAAAGTGTCTGAAAAATCAGATTATTCTCATCTGTGTGTCCACATGGACGTTCACTTGAACTATTCTCCTTTGTAAGCCTTTACGGCATTGAGTAATACCGACGACCCCTTTAAACCATAGTATTAGCAAAGGTCTGTTCTCCATGGCTACTTCAGTACTCAAAACATTTGGGCTCACTCCACCATGTGTGTTGGCATTGTAGTGGAGACTTGAAGAGCATGTGAGAAACAACAATCAGATATCATCAGAGGTAACTTGATTAAAAGTCTCATCATATAGAAAAGCCCAATTAATATAACTGCCACACAGATTGCAGTGATTACAAAATCCAAAGTGTCCAGCCCCAGTATTTCCAGTTCTTTCATACTCGCATCTCCACCTGGACACCTGAATCGGAGTGGAGGGGCTGGCTCCTGCTGAGGGTCAGGAAAGGATGACTCCAGGAAGCAACAACCTCCAGCCATCTTCTATTTATAATTTATGCATATGCCCACCAAAGCTTATTAATATGCATGAGGGTTGAACCCCCTCATGTCCATCTTTGGGAGTTTTATACCACTGTTAATGGGGCGGGGGGGGGGAGGAAGGTGTTCACCTGATAGACCAAGTAGATCTTTTAACTTACGAACATTTATGTCACCTGACCACCATGTGGTTACCTTAAGGAAGCCTTTAACACTTCAATCTGGCTACCAACGGTTATTTTGTGGTGTCTACTGATCTCTTAGAGGCATTATTATCCAAACTCAGCAGTTATTTTTCAAATCATCAGCATACAAACAGACACAAGCTCATCAGATTTATTATTAACTTATTTACACTAATTTATCTTTATAATATGGCTAAATTATCCTAAATGCTAAGGCCTAATTTGGCTAAATTAAATATTTTACAGGGCTAAACCTGTAGGTTTCTTGCATTTCAGCTTTAAACCTTAAGTTATTTTTTAACCTATTACCTATCAGGTCTTAGTCTCTTATACCTAGCTCTTATAATAGATTAATTTATTAGTTGTAAACTATACCTTTTGTGATGTTTATTTGTGGGACTCTGGGAGATATTAGAATGTTTTTGTGTGTGAAATGAACATACTAAAGTCAAGGTTTGAATGTTATGTTGGAAAATGCATGGCTTGTGGTCTTTAGGATGAAAGGAATCTCCATAGAGTGATGCTTCTGCTGTATCACTTTTCCTTTTGCAGATGGTAATCTGAAGTAGTTGCAGATGTGTATAGGACAGGCTTTCACTGAGGCCCATGGAGCACTTGCTAGCAGTCTACAGAGAGCTGTGAAAGATATATACATTTTTCCTAACATTACTATTCCACGTAAGCAATGGCTGTGGTTGCCAGAGGGATGTTACAGGATTGTGAATGGGAGAGGATTTTTTAGTGAAGGGAGAATTAGGACAAAGTATAAAGTCTAACGAGTGAATAGACAATAGAAAGAAATGAATAAAAGGAAAGTGTGTCAACTATATAATAAGATTAAAAAGTGTTTAAAACCATGAATTGATCAAACTAACTGTTCTTATATATCTAGAAACTATCACTACTATGGAGATAGTCAAAGTCCAGTAAAGTAACTTTTCTACTTATAGCTTCAAGTCTAGCATGACGGGGATGTAAGGAGTTTTGCCTCTTTACTTCCTTGCTTCTCTGTCATGTATAACAAAACCATGAACCCCCCTCTCAAGTCGTGAGCCAGTACTTTACCAAGAGGAGTCCTTTGTGGAGTGGAAAATTAATGGGGTGACATCACTAGAAACTGAAATTTGTGGAAAGAGAGACTTTTATTCAGACTTTTGAAAGTCTGTTTTTGGTTAACACTGATTTGACTCAAATTACTAGTATACACTTGGGAGAAAAACTCTACATGTGAAATATTCACACCCACACCCTTTCAACTAAAGGCTTAAAAAACTCCTTTTTTTCCAGTTTTCTAGTAAAAAGCAGGGAATACAAGCAGGAAAGATTTTATAGTCCTGATATTATATATTTGAAACACAAAGCTAAAATAATGGGCAGATTTAAGTACCTTCCCCCAGAACAGTAATTTAAGTTCAGGCTTTTTTATACCTCATAAAGCAGCAAAAAAAGGGCACTCCTTTTCCTTTCCAGATCATCTCTGATGACAATTTTTTTATTACATGCAATTAAAATAATAATAAGCTTGGGGCTTGAGCCACAATAGAGATAGCCATTCCAAAGCTTACCTATGATAATTGATTTCAATTGCTTTCTTTTCAAGTAATCTGCATATCAAAAATTATTTCTTGAAGGTACAATATACTATTTCATGAAAATAGTTTTTGAAGAAAATTAATTGAAAATTGGGACAGAATGCTCTGTTCGAGTGCTTCCCATCTGAGAACATAGATATCTGAACTGTAGAGCCCTGATGCAATCTAATTAAAAATGAGTAAGCAATATTTAATTTCATCACACACGAGGCAGTTGGTTGTTAGCCACCTCTCAACAATTTCTTCCATGCTTCTGATTTTCCGGGAAGTAAATATAAATGTCACATTTATCAGAATGGAAAGGGATAACTGAACAATGTTTATACTCTTTGATTCTTTCTTCATCAACCATGAAATGCCAGCTCGGAGCTACTGAGCACCTGGAACCATTTCTTTCCCTTCATAAACTTTGGTCAGTGATGTTTATACCAGAGATCACTTTTAAAGGGTCGCGTCCCTTTAAAATATCACTTTTTCCCGCTCTTTCAGTGAAACCCATGAGTTCCTATTTAACTTGAACTAAGTAAGGTTACAACACAAGCAATCCAAAGTTATGGTAAAGCTGCCTAAAGCAACTCCAAATTATTTTGTAACGAGCCTGTCCTAGAGGGAATGCAAGAAGTACATGTAAGCTACTAATCACACAAACCACTTTTCATGCATATATTTAAAGCTTTTTATCATAGATTCTGGTTTCAAGCACTTCTAAATTTCAGGGGCTTTTGGACTGGAGGCTGTGATTTAACCCGTTAGAGAGATAAGGGCCAGCGATGAAATCCAGATCCAGGTTTGGATTATGAGAAACATCCACTCAGATAGTCACAGGAACTCATCTGGAACTTTGGTTCAGGGCCGTCCCCAGTTTTGTAAGTTCTCAGCTGTTTATGTTGGCTTGAAGAGGAATAGTCCAGTTATAAAGGGAGCCCTGACGTAAATGTGCCAGTGCTAAAGAGCTCAAGGAAAGAACAGCTAAAGAAAAGTAATATCCCACACAATAAAGAAATACAATAAGGATGAAGGGAACGCCTCTAACCACAGCGTACGCCAGCCTCCTCCCGTCAAGGCCCGTGTCAGGAAGCAGCAGCCGGTGTTCATAGTCAGTCTCCTTCCTGGCATGGAACTCCTTTCCCATAGAATTGCTGCGCTCCGACAGGCTGCTCTGCACTGCAAGACAACACAAGGCTTGCTCCATGCAGGAGGTCAAAAGTCCTGATCTTAGTCCTGAAAAGAAAATATTAGTTGAGAGTTTTATCCCCAAAGTCCACTGAAGTCACATATCAAGCAATATAATCAGTGAAGAGTATTCAACCATCTGATTGAGTAACTTAGCGGATTAATAGTGGCTCTCTTCAATTCAAAGGGCAGCTACTGTACAATCAGCTATCACTAAAATGACACCATCTCATGGGACATGCATCTCCTCCCATCCGTGCTTCCCTGTGGGAGGGAGACCCACAGGCCATGGATACTGAGAAGGGATGATCATGCCAGTACTCCCCCAGAGAGTATATGGGATCCCTCCCTACCCTAACCTTGGCACACAGGGCTAAAGACTCCCCAAGAGGGGTCCAATTCAGAGTGCAGCCTGCACGTGACAGCCTCTGGGGCACCTATGCTCCAGAAAGCTCCATGCATATGGTTGTGGAGAAAGCATGCAGACATTCAGTCATTTCAGGCCTAGTCAGTGAGGATGCAGACAGAGTATCTCCCACCATTGCATTTGAGGTGAGCTCTCCCAGATATTGACACCGACCACAGTTCCTGTGAGGTCTGTAAGGCAAAGTATGTCATAGACGAGTTCTCTTTTCCAGCTGCCTAGTCGTTTCACTCGAAACCTTTCTCAGCACTTTCTCAGTAAAGGTTCTGACATGGGTCACTGCTTCCTGTCTGATGATACAAGAGACTGCCACAGAATATTAAATAATAAATCATACATTATTAATGCTTAGCCATTCAGACCTTCAGCCCACTGCGCTAACACTATGTAATGGCATCAGACCGTGGCTCTTGGCTGTAGCAAATTAGATAAGAGACACTTACTGAATATTTGCCCTCTCTTTTCCAGCGACTCAGCTGGTATGAATGGGGTTAGGTGCAATTTTATTATTCCTCAAAAGGTTCTGGAAAACTCTAGCCTCAACTACCTAGGAAGGAGTCTCATATTTAAGACTGATCTCCTACTCCAGTCAGCTAAGTCAAGTAGCTAGCCCAGAGCACAGACCCTCTTTGCATTCCCCTCCCTGCCCTTGTCACTGGGCGTGTAAATACTTTCAGGACAGCTCCCCACCACATGCAGGGGACATTCTTATTTCACAGACAGAACTTAGGGAAGATTCTGAAAGCTGGTGCCAAATTTTTCAACCTGACTAGTTCGCCTGGGGCCCAACATGAGACACGTTAAAGGGACCTGATGTTCAGAACATGCTGAGAACCAGCCCTTGGAAAATTCAGGCCCATTAAAGCTGCCACAAACTGAGCTTTCAAAAATTAAAGCACCCCCAGAAAGTAGGCCCTGACCTATACTGTCTGCAAGTGCTCTGATTTGCTATTGTACAGACACTTCCCTAATCTGTACGAGGGAGGGTAACAATTACCTTAGCGACATTTCATTGTTACTTGTACAATAGGAAATTTGTTGCTTGCTTTTGTCTGAGTAACATCTCTTATTCCTACTTTGTATATTTTCTTTTTTCATCTATTTTTACATTGCTAACTTTTGTTCTGCTACACCTATAAATAAGGCAGTACCAAATTCACAGGCTATGAAAAACATGTCATGGACCGTGAAATGAGACCTCCCCCATGAAATCAAGCTATTGGAGGGGAGGAGGCAGGGCTCGGGGCTCCTACCATTCAGCCTAGCTGCTAGTCCTGGCCCCAGTGGAGTGGAACAGGACTTCCTCTTCCCCTGCACGACTGTTCTCGGGGAAGGGGGGAGTTCAGACCCACCTCTGGGCACCTCCCTTGTCTGCAGGAAGCTCCACGGCTGCGTTGCCTTCAGAGCACAGCAGAAGTGAGGGTGGCAAACCCACAACCCTCCTACAACAGCTTTGCGACCCCCACATGGCCCCTCTTTGGGTTGGGACCCACATTGTTACAACGTCATGAAATTTCAGATGCAAACACCTAAAAACGTGAAATTGACCAATTAAAAAACCCTCTGGCCATGAAATTGATCAAAATGGATTGTGAATTTGGTAGGGCCTTACCTATAGAAACTATTTTGTTTGTCACCTGTCAGAATCATGCCCATATCTGTATATTAATGATTTACATAGTGTGGTTTTCCAGTACCCATGTACTAGTACATACACAATATTAATATATCATAAGCAATATTCCATTTATATATTGAAATACCATTTCAAATACTTTAAAGCCATAACTAGGGGAACTATTATTTACTGTTTTTCAAAAAACAAAGTGTCAGCCATTGGCTTAAAGTAATTGTACTTTCAATCCAATGAAGGCTGCATAGGTACTGTGCAGACACCCAGTGTTTGAAACTTTGCCCTCTGTGGAGAGGAGCACTGACTAGTTTTACTTGTGTCCTAGAATCATAGAATATCAGGGTTGGAAGGGATCTCAGGAGGTCATCTAGTCCAACCCCCTGCTCAAAGCAGGACCAACCCCAACTAAACCGTCTCAGCCAGGGCTTTATCAAGCTGGGCCTTAAAAACCTCTAAGGACGGAGATGCCACCACGTCCCTAGGGAACCCATTCCAGTGCTTCACCACTCTCCTAAGAAATAGTGTTTCCTAATATCCAACCTAGACCTCCCCCACTGCAACTTGAGACCATTGCTCTTTGTTCAGTCATCTGCCACTACTGAGAACAGCCGAGCTCCATCCTCTTTGGAACCCCCTTCAGGTAGTTGAAGGCTGCTATCAAATCCCCCCTCACTCTTCTCTTCTGCAGACTAAATAAGCCCAGTTCCCTCAGCCTCTCCTCGTAAGTCATGTGCCCCAGGCCCCTAATAATTTTCGTTGCCCTCCGCTGGACTCTAAAATTTGTCCACATCCTTTCTGTAGTGGGAGGCTCAAAACTGGATGCAATACTCCAGATATGGCCTCACCAGTGCCGAATAGAGGGGAATAATCACTTCCCTCTAACTGCTGACCATACTCCTGCTGATGCAGCCCAATAGGCCGTTAGCCTTTTTGGCTGCAAGGGCACCCTGCTGACTCATATCCAGCTGCTGGTCCACTGTAATCCCCAGGTCCTTTTCTGCAGAACTGCCGCTTAGCCAGTCTGTCCCCAGCCTGTAGTGGTGCATGGGATTCTTCTGTCCTAAGTGCAGGACTCTGCACTTGTCCTTGTTGAACCTTTCAGGAAGCCTGGGGAAAACAAAAAACTGTGATGGGGTGTGCCAGGCATTCGCTGCCTTCTGCCATGAGACCCCACTACTGTAGTGCACCTCCACCCCATGAAGCACCCCTTTAAGAAGAGAAGGGCAGTCATTTTTGGATCTTCAGGGTGACCTTGCCGATAGAACCAGCAAGAATTCCTGGAAGCTGGCAGCAGCCAATCAGGGCCCAGCAGACCACATAAGAAAAGCTTGCTGCCTTCTATCAAAGGGCAGGTCCTGGGTGAAGCTGGGGGTGGGAGGGAGGATGGATGGATTGATTCACATATCCACCATCCATGAAGCCAGACCAAGCCAAGTTCTATTGCTGACCACACTTGGAAATACTTTTTTGCTTTACTTTCCAAGAGTGCGCCGTCAGGTGGACTATTGAACACTAGATGTTCGCAGTGTTGTTGTGATTGAAAACTAGATGAGCTCACCTTGTGAGCCACTCCGTTGCTCATGCGAGCTAGTGAAAAGGCCCCCAAACTGTGTGAAGCATCAGCTTAAACTCAGAGGCTCCCTGAAAGCTGTCAAAAGCCTTTCACCAAGGGAACAAACCCTTCTGGAAAGACTCAGACTCCAGCCAGATCCCCATGCAGAAGATGGGCAGCCTCTGGTGAGCTTACTATGCATTCAGACCTTTTATAGGTTTCCTTGTGTGTTTCCTCTGTAATGCTTTTGTCCTAAAATAAATGTGCTGTGCTGTGGGAAAGCTGGCTGGTCACTGATAATAGTATCCTAGCCCCTGAGAGAGACTAAACTGGATGACAGTCTGGCCTTCTGGGGTAGGCGATGACTCCCAGCCTAATTCCATGGTCTGGCGGGAGAGAGTCACAGGTCTCTGCCTATAAATGTGATGCCTGGAGGCCTGAGTCCTAAGGGGGCATCACTGAGAAGACCAGCAAGGGACCACAGGTGCAGTTACCCCCAGACTGACAGCTCCATCCATATTCATCCTCAGAAGCGTGCATTTGGCTGCCTGCCTTGGAAATGCAAATTACTTAATGCCAGGGATTTGGGACTTGCTATTGTGAACAACAACATGCATGTCTGACTGAGGACATTTTTATTCCATTGTTATGAAATCCCCCAAACATGTGAATCCTTAAAATATCAGAAATACAGGCTGTGAATATTAGATTTATTACAATGATTTATGCATCAGACATGCCTCTTCTGAAAGTGAAAATAAAAGAAAAATCCAAAATGTATCCAAAATAATAAATTTTCCTGAATTGTAAGCACAAATGTTTAAGGGCCCTTCCCCTACACAGATTCATCTGTGGAACTCAGCCACTACTTTGTGTCCTTCTATGGGGTCTTTCATCTTAAAAACCAGAGGGAATGTTTGAAACTGGAAGTATTCTCACTCCAAGAACAGGCATTACCCGAGAAAGAGAAAATTCAGGGTGCTATAGTTAGGTTTCAATGTTACATTCCTGCCGTTTACAGCATGCTAGTTTTGACTTGGTTTATTCAGATGTTTATTAGAAATAAACCATGTCAAGCCCAGCACTGTAGGGGCTTGTCTACATGTTGCATGAGGCCACACGAGAGGAGTGTACATTCTAGTGATCCTGGCATGGTGCACTCTAGCTGGTCTGTGTGCCCTTTGCTGGTGCACTCACAAGGTTCCCTAGTGCGTGTTGATGTTGTACAGTTTGAAACGGGACCACGTTAACACGCACTTGGGAACTTTTAGTGTCCATCAGCAAGTCCACACAGGCCAGTGAACGTGCAACATACTAGTGTGCACTAGAATTGAAACCTCTCTGGTCCCTAGGACAGACATTTTGCCTCTTGAGCATATTATTGCCTGAAAGATACAGCCATGCAAATTACAGTAAGAATTGACTCCACGGTTTGGAAAAAGAGGTCGCATAAGCTTAACTCTGCATCTGTGAACTTCACTTTGCCACTTTAGCAATGTATTAATGCAGCCCTTTGTATGGAACAGATATAACATGCAGTGCCTCCCTGTCTAACTCTGCCACACGTTTCTGTGAAGATTTGTTTGACTTTTTTTTTTAAGAGTATCACTTTGTGTTTGTCAAAGAATTTTCTGTTTTTCAATGGAAATTCTGTGAATGTGTTTGCAGGCAGGAACGTTTGCAGATGCAGCTATCTTTAAACAAATATCAGTGGCTATTGCGGGAAAGAATATTTTGAACCAATTCACATGAGAAATCTGATTCACATGAGAAACCTGGTCCTGCTTTGAGCAGGGGGTTGGACTAGATGACCTCCTGAGGTCCCTTCCAACCCTGATATTCTATGATTCTATGATTCTAGGAAGAACCCTCGTCCAGTCAGAGAGAGTGAACATGGCATATGTCATGCATGTGCAACCAAAGCCAAACAGCTCAAACGTCACATATTGCATGGCACAGGTTGCTGACACTTTCCAGTCCAAGAATCATTCACTGAAAATGTAGGCCCTGATCTGCAAGCACCTATGCACTTGCTTAACTGTACAACTGTGAGCACCTCCCTTGATTTCAACAGGACTAGTAGCAAAGGTAAGCACATGAGTAAGTGTTTGCAGGTTCAGGGCCACTTATTTTCTGTTCAAAATTAAGATTTTTTTTTTTTTTTTACTCAAAAACGTATTGTGGACAATTTGCAAAGAAAGAGGCCACATTCATCAATTTTTTTTCTCAGCTCTATTTGCTAACCTAAAACACCTGCTGTTGAAAACAGGTGTTGCTTTTGAGTCACACTTGTGTCTTACCAGCCATGGCACACACAAGCTGGTTTGGTTAAAACAATGGTACAAGCAGGAGGACCATCCCAGGACTGAAACAAAAATGTTGATTGCATTTTCTGAACATTTGTTCTTTTAAAAACTTTTCTTCGCATAATAAATGCTACAGTTGAATGATATAATTATGGCTCACCATACCATAAATGGGACAACATTCTGCAACAGAAGGAGAACATGTGGCCCAACAGTATCAATTTACCTACCTACCTGGAACCATTATCCTGTAATGATATTTTTCTCCTCACTTTTTGCAAATATATTTGTCCGTTGAAGCTTCTGCCACTGCCTATAATTGTCTGGAATGGACTGTCACCATCTGTGTAAGGAAGAGCTCAAACTCCCTGAGGGCCTGACCTTTCCTTAGCTTCAATTTGTACCCCTTTGTTCTTGAACCTTTTACATTCTCCGACTGTTTTGTGACATCCGTCTTCTCTCCCCCTTGGAGAATGCCATGAACCTCATTTTACAAAACCTCCTCTTAATGCTTTGATGCCTGTACATTTGCATAAGCAGGGGATGTCCATGCAAATATCAACTAATGAATATTCATTGCATAGTTATGAACGTTCTCATTTTTCTATCGTACTGCAGGGACAATATGGCCGAAGGGCTCAGGGAAAGCAAAAATAATACCAATTGCTTGATATGATAGAATACACAACCCCAGAGCCACAACGGTGTCACTTTACAACAATATATTAATTAGAGAAAGGATGAACCCCTTCAAAGGTAACTCAGAGTTCCCTACTTCCCATAGTTATGGGGATCACCTCAAAATCCTCTCTCACCCTAATTGTCCTTCAAATCTGCAGTACGTGTAGAACGGTACCCAAGTATGCCAGAGATCTTTCCTGATTTGTGCTCTGGTCCTGTGGTGACATGGGCCCAAGTCTTTGTTTTAGCACCACTTCTGTGATGCCAAAAACTCCCGCTGAACTCTGCAAGAACCTAAACTCAGTTGGGGCCTAAGTTTTTCCTGTCAAAGTTCCCTTGGTGCCTGCATTTCTGCCTCTGAGCATGCAGGTCGCAGCTCCTGGACATCTACCTCATGCCTAAGCCAACGAGAAGGGGTTGTGCTAAGCCCCTCTCCGGCTGTATGTGTCTAAATTCTGGCTGCTGGGAGACACCATCCTCGGCCAGGGATGCTGCGTTGCAAACCCTCTCTTGGGGTTAGATACCTGCGCTGCTCGCAAGGAGCCAGGGGGAGGGGGGAGAACACGTCCTAGAGTGGGGGACTATGTAGCCTGGTGATTATAGCATCCCCCAGGCCATGGGAGACCCAGGATCCAGTCCCCTGCTCCAGTGACTCTCGCATTCCCTCAGGGGAACGGCTTCCTCAGCTGAGCATGGGTAGAGAGATGTATGGGGCAGTGTTTACTATGCATGCAGTGAAGTCAGCCACCTCTCCTGCAACCCCTCCTGCCAAGGGGGGGGGGGGGCTCTGCAGTGTCCTGCTCACAATTCCTCCCTCAAAATGCTTCTTAAACACCACACACCCTTTTTGTCCACTCACAGCACCCCTCCTTGGGGGTCTGGGTTTATTCCAAGAAAATCAAATCCATGTATTTTACCCTTTTGTCAGGTAACTCCCAAGCTTTTCCTGCCTGTAGTATCAATCCCACATGCCAGGATTCTCTGGTGGAAAGTGCCCCACCCTAGGAGTCTCAGGTCACCCTACTCCCAGTCCTTTGTGGCTGGGGCCTTTCCCACTTTAAAAGGCCACTCCCTGGCCCCACCTGGCCGGAGTCTTAGTCCTAGGAGTCACTCGCTGCTAGCAGTTCCTCCTTTCCCTGGACATGTCCCCCTTTCACTGCTGCCCTTTCTTGGCAATTACCTCATTCAGCCCAGGCATGCCTCACTCCTTTGGCTAGCCCCACGCCCTAAATCGCAAGCCACCCTGTTACAATGCATTTGACCACAGTTCTCATTTTCGCTCTCACTTTCCTTAGGATTAAGCGTCTCCAATTCTGTAAGAGAACTACAAAATGCAAACAAAATATGTGAAAAAAGAAGAGAGAAAATTGTGCCAAGTTTTCCCTAACTGAATCCCGCCGAGAGGGCTGTGGCAGTTTTGGCTAATTGCCATTCAAAAACGTCTCTGACCTTCAGACTAGCAAGCAGATTTCATGCGGGGGCCAAAGCAAATGTTTTACTTTTCTAGTGGAGGAAATTGACAACAAAAAGAAACTGAATTTCTATTGAGTTCTCTGCTTCCCTGAGAGCCAGCTGCATGAAATAATAACTTCAGATAGAAAAATAGACAATTACATATTAGAAAGAGTCTGTACGTGGGATGTACACAGCACAATAAACACAAAATTGTCGAGTATTTCACAGCACACTGAATTTCAGCTGAGAGAAATAAAGTAATTCAAACAGCTACTATGCACCCTGGCGTAAACTAAGTAAAAGAATTTGCCTTCATGTACTGGAAAAAATGTGAGCAGTGAATATTTAAAAAATTATATAGTGTTTTCTTGCTAAGCTTTACATGCATTATAATCACATCATGAGATCCATTCTGATAACATTGTAATACTAAATGACTAGGATGACTCATTTGTAATATAGAGACGCTGAAAGTGTGTGGTACTGTATTATTGCAACATTGTTTATCAGCTGTGGCTTCCAATCACAAAGGGAAGGAGTGTTTGCAGAATAAAGGTAGGCCCTGGACCATGGGACGCAGTTTCCAGACTTCGTATGGTAGTGAACTGCCACTAAAATATTCATGATTATAGCCTTTAGCAGCTCAAATTAAATTACCATCCATAATTAAACTGCTGGGTAGAATCCAGCTATTTATTAAATGTGGCATTTATGCGGCTTTAATTTGTAGTACAGGTTTTGTTTACTTGACACTAGGAGTAGAAAACAACCTACGTGTCATATTCACAAAATCAGTATGCAGCATGTTGTACCTACAATCTGATCACCTGTAAATTAGCCACAAATACTGTGCAATATAAAAGTCAGTCATATTAATCTTCTAATTCTCAATGTGGCATTTATCATTCGCCCCCCACTACAGAGGCATTAGTCTCATTAACAACAATGGGAACTGTAAACATGCTTAAGGCAAAAAAAAGACCCCAAAACAAAAGCTATTTTGCATAATAATCTTTCCTAACGCATCTCACTCAGTACGCAGAGGCAAACTACACCACAGAACTGGGATGTATCTGAGCCCACTCAAGCGGAAGCTCTGCCCTCGGTGTAAAACCAAAGGGCCAGTTCCTCAGCTGGTGTCAATCAGCATAGCTCCGTCAGAAGCAGAGGAAATGTACCCATTGACCCTGGCTGAGGTGCTCCTCCGAAGCTGGTAGAATTCTACACGATGTAAGCCCTGGTTCTCTGCAGGGGGCGATTCAAACCAGTTACAGCCCTAAGGCAAGATCCAGGTCTGGAATCGGTGGGTAGATAAGATAACAGGAACAACCGCTGGTGGAGCGGTCTTTTACACCAAATAGCCATGGGCTGTTGCATGACAGTCAGTTCCAGGCCCATCCCATCCCTGGAACAGGTGAGATGCAGCCTGTCACTGCCACGGGGGAAGGGCTGGCTGGAGTCCCCACAGAGGCCTTGCCCTGAGTAGCTCCTGGGAGGGGCTTTGGGAGGGGTAGGGGGATGCTGAGGCAATATTGCTAAAACCCGCTTGCACGCTTCTTCCTGCACCTCCACTTCACCCTGGGCTAAAGCGCGGGCCAGAGCGGTGTCTTTTCAGAAAGCATCACCCAGAGCTAAACTTCAGTGCTACGGGAGGTAAAACCCAGATACGCAGGTGTGAACAGTTCCCAGTCAGTTTCGAGAGGGGGGCAAGAGCAGGAGCACTATGTAGTTCCTTAGGCCTGGTCTCCCCTACAAAGTGAGGTCCATGTGCGTAGCTTTGTGTTGACCTATTTGCACAGTGTCTACTCTCCAGTGTGTGTTCAGCCATGCAGCGACACCCTCTCCACAGATGGTGTGGAGCCACAGTTGACCTAATGAGGTTGACACAGTGTGAGTGTAGATGCTGTGTGACCTATGTCAACCGTAACACTCCTCCAACAGCTGTCCCACAATGACCCACAATGACTGTTCTGGTCACAGTTGTGAATGCCACTGCCCAGGGGTCCCTGAGACTGGGCCCACCCCTCCCTTTAAATATCTTGTGTCTTTTTGAAATGCATTGTCCTGACTGGAGAGCACGCCCAGTGGCTCTCCCGTGTTGTGAGCAAGTGCCCAGCCAGCCATGCAGCTCCATGCACTAGACACACCCCTGCCTGACGTAGACAGGAGGTGTCGGATCTCCTGGGCCTGTGGGGAGCAGAGGCTATGCAGGCCCAGCTACAGACCAGTCACAGGAGCATGGATATCAACAAAAGCCTGCACGGGGGATGCAGGAGAAGGGGTACAATGGGGATCAGTAGTGGTGCCATGTGAACGCAAAGGAACTGTGGAAGCCGTACTTCCACGGCAGGGAGGCCGGCAATCAACGTGGTGCCAAGCTACAGACCTGCTGGTTTTACAACAAGCTGTATGCCATACTTAGCGGAGACCTCACCAGCACTGCCCAGGCCCCCAAGAATGCCTCAGGGGGGCTTGGCGCACAGACCCCGACCATGAACAATGAGCTGGAGGGAAGCACATGTGGCAGAGTGTCCAGCTGTGCCACGAGCTAGGATCTTTTCAGGACTCCACCACAGACTAGCCAGCCCCACCAGCTGAGCCCAAGGAAAGGGAAGAACCGAGGGTAAGAGTGTGCATGAATTTTTCGTAACACTTTAAATGTAAAGATGGCGCCTGGGCCATCCCCATGTTAGCAGAACACAGGTATCCACTTTGTATTGTTTTATTCGGGTCAGAAGGAGCCGCAGCACAGCAAACAAAGGAAGAGTTGGTATCGCTTTTTGTTCTCCTAGAGAGGGTGAGGGGCAGGTGGCGTTGTGTGCGTACATTGGGATGTCCCTTGTATGCTACCAAGAGATCCCGATGAACCTTTCAGGGAGGTGCTCTCCCAAAGGTTTCTAGGGCTGGCTGCCTTCTCTGCTTCCACGGTAGGGCACTTTCCCACGCCACGTGGCAGTGACTTCGGCAGGCACCGTTGCAGTAAGCAGGCTAGCCGCAAAGGGGCCTGAGTGGCTTTGGGCTGCCAGTAGCAGCCATGCTCCCCGTGCCTTTGTGACTCTCAGGACTGAGATATCAGTGCCAGTGCCCCCCACTCATACCCATGGTAATAGGGGCAACATCTTATTGTTTCATGCAATGGAATGATGCCCACCTCCTTTCCCCCGGCAGCCCATACTCACCCCGGCTGGGACTGGAGAGCAGTGCTGTGCAGAGACATGCCAAGGCGAAACGTCACGAAGCATGCCTTATTTAAAACTCTCCTGGGAATAAGGTAAGAGAGCTCTGACACATGTCTTCCCCTTTCTGTTGTGACCGTAAATACAATACATCCACCTGTTTTACCTGTAGCTGCTGCTGTTGAGGCCTTGAGGGGTACACCCCACCACACCTGACTCTGAAAGGAAGAGAAAGAATCATGGGACTGGAACAGCCCTCAAAAGGTCTAGACCAGTCCCCTGCACTCACGGCAGGACTAAGTATTATCTAGACCATCCCGGACAGTTTGTCTAACCTGCTCTTAAAAATCTCCAGTGACAGAGATTCCACAACCTCCCATTAGGGGGATTTCCCTTCGCCTCCTCCCCTGGTTCTTGTTGCACAGACAGAAAGCAGAAGACCAGAAGTCCGAAGTGCAGGCAATCCGATGTTTATTGGGGTTAGTTTCAAGATAGCATATCCATAGCTCTGACACCGCAGAGCCTTGTTTCCCAGTGTCTAGTCCCCACCCCTCTTTAACAGGCATAAATATACCTGTAGTACACGCGCTTGGTCCCACCTCTTTTGTATCCCATTGGAGGAGTAAGAAGTAGGGTGACCAGATGTCCCGATTTTATAGGGACAGTCCCGATATTTGGGGCTTTGTCTTGTATAGGCTCCTATTACCCCCCACTCCATGGCCCGATTTTTCACACTTGCTGTCTCGTCACCCTAGTAAGAAGAGAGGCTATATTTTGGTCAGGGACAGGCATTTCTTTGGCCTTAGTGTTGATTATACCTTCCCCACCCCTAGCCCCCTTGCCCCTCCTGACTGGTTGCTTGACCTTGCCTGGAGACAGGAGTTGAAGGGAAGTCCTCAAGTGTGCGCTTGTGTATTATACTCCCACTATACACAGCAACACTTAACTGTTCTTACCTGTTCCCATTATACTCTAAGCACTATCTGGATGGGCAGAAGCAACACACAGTGTCTGTTCACACATATTAGTAAGGATATAAGTGTATCAAAAATCAAATGGGCAAACAAGAACCAAAATTCTATCTCAGGTGGATATACAGGCCTGAATCCTACATTGTCATTACTAACACTCCTAACAACTCCTTAGGCAATTTATTTCAGAAGCAGACTAGGGAGGATATCTTCTGTGAGATACTGCAAGCCACTGCTGCACCGGGCCACGAAAAGAGAGCCTGGTGCATGCATATGGCAGACGGCCTGGAAAAGGAAAGAGCGGACAGGAGAAAAGACCAGGAGTCCCCGCAGGAAAAGGAGGAGGAGAGATACCAGGACATAATGGGGCTTCCAAGGCAGCAAACAGAAATGCTGAAAGCTCTTGTTTATCTACATGCCCCACACTCACAGGCTCACCCCCCTTTGTAGTCCACAGAGAACTTGACTGCAGAAGCTGCCAGCACTCTCACCATTCCACGGGGCATCTGGGGCTGCATCCCTAGCCTCCCACTCCACACCACGGGACAGCAAGGGCAACTTCAGCTTCACATCTGCCAACCTGGGAGAGCCACGGCTGGTGTCTGAGTAGCCGCAATGGATTGAAAGGGATAGGAATGGTCTCAAGTTGC
Source organism: Caretta caretta (assembly GCF_965140235.1). Classification (NCBI taxonomy): domain Eukaryota; kingdom Metazoa; phylum Chordata; order Testudines; family Cheloniidae; genus Caretta; species Caretta caretta. The sequence continues at coordinate 130,839,140 of NC_134211.1, read as the reverse complement.
AGTGGGGGAGGTCTAGGTTGGATATTAGGAAACACTATTTCACTAGGAGGGTGGTGAAGCACTGGAATGGTTTCCTAGGGAGGTGGTGGAATCTCCTTCCTTAGAGGGTTTTTAAGGCCCAGATTGACAGAGCCTTGGAAGGGATGGTTTAATTGGTGTTGGTCCTGCTTTGAGCAGGGAATTGGACTAGATGACCTCCTGAGGTCGTTTCCAACCCTAATCTTCTATGATTCTACCTTTCTAATTTTAAAGTCCATTTATCTTAGAAGTCTGTTTTGTATTTGTTTTAAATTGCAGAGTTGACTGCAGTCATTGTCAAATTCTCACAATGACAGCCTGGGTGAACATACCAGAGTCCTAGCTGAAAGGGTGTGGTCGGATCCCCATAAGTGTGCCGTGTCAAGGCTCTGGACAGGGGTCTGGGGAGTACTTAAACAAGTCTGTGCGTCTGGATTAAACACTTTTATTAAGTTAAACTGCCTTTACTGGGGGACTAGTGGAAGGAGAAAGGAATCTGTCAAAAAGACCTGTTAGGCTACTTGAAGCTACAGGATGGTTCCTGCATTGCTTTAGCACAACTTTAGAGCTGACAATTTTAGAAGCATAGCGCATTGTTCTACTGCGCATAAATGTCAATCCAGTTTGCACTTGGACAGCCACCTGTCATAATTTATTTGGGCTCTTTAAAAAAAAAGCCTTCAACAAAATCCCAGAACACACAAATAGGAATAAATGGTCAATTTGCAGTGCAGGAAAAGGCTAACAGGGGGACACCTGACAGTCCACATTAGGACTGTTATTGTTTAACAAACCAATTAATGATATGGTGACGGGAATGAACAGTGATGTGGTAAATTTGCGGATGATAAAACTACTTAGATCAGCCAAGACTGGAATTCTTCCAAGTCTTCTCTAGTGGGATCTAACAAAGGTAGATGGTTGGGCAACACAGAAATGGATGAAAGGAAATATTGAGAAATGCAGTGCCCATGGGTTAGAATAACTCAGGCAAGTCTCAGACTGACAGATTCTAAACTAACTAATAGCTTGGAGAGAATGTCAGAGGAGAGACCTGGGCATCTCTCCAGAGAGCTCAGTGGATGCTTTTGTTCATTAGGCAGCATGGGGGCAGGTAAGTTAAAAGCTGAACTCTATTGATCCCTCAATCCCTACATGGTGCACTCTCTCCAGGCTCGGAGTTACAAGGCACTCTTGGCTGACAAAAATTGGAGGAGGCTTTTTTACCACTTGCTGTTATTCACTACCAGAATTGTTTGTCAGGCTAAGGGCAAGATGTGCTGAAAGCTTCCAGTTTGAACCATTCTTACTAAAGCTGGTTCACATTTTTCATTTGAAATTATTTGTAGTGAAAGCTTTTTGTAGAATTCTTTACTTTGTGACAAAGCAAATTCTTGTTTTGTTTGCTTTTAATTTCCAAATGCTTCCCTCCGCCCCCCGCCAGTTTTGTGTCACCACTTTGTATTTTCCCCCTTCCCCCAACCCTTCCAAAGTCAATTGGAGTCATGAAAAGGGCAGGTGGGGTGGGGTGGGGATGGGGAGGAAAGAAAAGTAGTTTTTGGGCTTTCATTGGACAGACACATTTCAAAGAAATCGCTAATAAATGAACATTTTTCTAAACTGCCATGAAAAGTACTTGCCCTTCCCACCCCACCCAATTACTACTTACTCCTTGAACTGCACTTCCTTGATTGAAGTGCTGCTCTGGTGTGGTTTGGTATTGCCATCCTCTGTGGACAATGACTTATATTGTTTGTTCACCTAAACCTGGGAAATAACCCATTGCAAAAGTTTTCCAAAAACCATAGAAACATGAATGTTACAAACAAATGAGATGCCTTAAGAATCTGCTTTGGAACCTTCATTAGGCAGGGAAATCCACATAGGGTAGTGGGAGACAAATACAATATAGATTATAAGGCCAGAAGTGACCATTCTAATCAAGTCTGACCTCCTGGATAACACAGGCCAGAGATTTCCCTGAATTAATTCCCCTGTTTGAACTAGAGCAGATGGAGAATCCACCAAACTCCTGGGTATTTTGATCATGACAGTTCATTACCCTCATTGTTTTGATTTTTTAAAATGTCTTTCTCCAGCCTGAATTTGTCTAGCTTCAACTTCCAGCCAGTGGATCTTTTTCTACATTTCTATGCTAGACTGAAGAGCCCCTTATTAAATTTGTTCCCTATGTAGGTACTTAATCTGTTATCAAATCGACCCTTTACCTTCTTGTAAATTGAAATAGATGACTCAATGATATTTTACAAGGTCCAGTGACAAAGGATGGATATAAACAAATAACACAAGTATGTAGGGACAAAATTAGAAAGGCCAAGTCACAAAATGAGATTAAACTAGCTAGAGATATAAAGGGTAACAGAAAACATTCTCCAGATCCATTAGAAGCAAGAGGAAGGCCAGGACAGGGTAGGCCCGTTACTCAATGGGCGGGGGGGAGGAGAGAGAGACAATAATAGAAAATGTGGAAATGGCAGAAGTGTTAAATGACTTTGTTTTCCCCAAATTGTTAGTAGTGATTGGACGTCTAACAAAGTGAATGCCAGTAGAAACAGGGTGGGATCAGAGGTGAAAATAGAAAAATAAGTTGAAAATTACTGAGACAAGTTAGATGTATTCAAGTCACCAGGGCCTGATGAAATGCTTCCTAGAATACTCAAGGAACTGACTGAGGAGATATCTGAGCCATTAGCGATTATCTTTGAAAAAGTCATGGAAGACAGGAGAGATGCCAGAGGATTGGAAAAAGGCAAATATAGTGCCCATCTATAAAAAGAGAAATAAGGACAACCTGAGGAATTATAGACCAGTCAGCTTAACTTCAGTACCCGGAAAGAAAATGGAGCAAATAATGAAGCAATCAATTTGCAAACACCTAGAAGACAGTACCAACCTCAGTTCAGTGCTTGCTTTGCCACAAATTTCCTGTGTGACCTGGGGCAAGTACTAAAGACTATGTAGCGGGGTAGTCACTGCAGGCCTGTTGAAGGCCTACAAAAGGTGCTGGGGCTGCAGAGGGGCAGCCTGGGGATAGGCAAAGGCAGCAGGTCCTACCCCCTTGCCGATGATGAGTGGCCGTTACAGACTGCAGTTTGCCCCAGTGAGCGGGGGCTAGATGATGACTGGCAGTAGCCACTGAGGCAAGGTGGGGTTAGAGGGTTGGGGGTTCCCCTGGGAGGGGAGACCCAGAGTGTGGGGGTACTGCTGGGGCAGAACCCCAGGGTAAAGGGCACTAGGGTCCGGGAGGGACATGGGGCCAGTGGCAGGCGAGACACTGGCCTGCAGAGGGCTCTCTGGACGCTGGAAAAGAGCTAATTCCCAGATGACCAGCAGGAGGTGCTGCACCAGTGAGTCGTTGCTTCGCTACAGACTGTCATTCCCCAGTAAGGGCTGCCATCGTCCTTCACAGCTGAGGAAGAAAGTTTGGGCCCCTCCCTCACAAAAGCTGAAGCTGGGGAAGCTGCGGGACTTGATGGGGTCTTTACAGAATTTCCTCAAACCCTCAGAGTCAAGGGATGAAAGTGGTTGGCTGCACAGTTCTCCAGTAGGAGTCCTGAAGAATGGAGCCAGAGGATCTGGCGCGAGGCTCTGGTTATGGACCTCCCAGTAATCCTCACTGTACCAGCCTCTATCACTCCTCTGCATGTTGTAGAAAGCCACCAAGAGAACATTACCGAAAACAACATCACCGAATGTACAAGCCGATTCCCAATCAGGCCGCAGCTGCACCAAGTATTAGCCTTGACAAAAAGAAAAGGAGTACTTGTGGCACCTTAGAGACTAACCAATTTATTTGAGCATAAGCTTACACTGAGCTGCTTTCTCTGGAATCCTACAAGACTGGGGCAGCTCTCTTACACGTATCTGCTGCCTAAAATATTGTTTGGAGGAACGGCCTCCTCCTGAAAGCCAGTAAAATTATCCCATGTTACGCAATGATAAAATTCTTCCAAGAACATCTAACCAATCATAGGTTTCATGTTTCCTTTGGTCAGCAGGCAATGAACTCTCAACAATGGCCTAACACAGAGGCCCTAGCATCAATCCTGTTTAATATCTATTCCTCGGACCATCACACATATCACAGAAACACGCTTTTGCTGATGACATTGCTTTGACCACACAGACACAGAATTTACCTCCCGTAGAACAAATTCGAACTAAGGACCTTAATCATGGAACAATGTCTTACATTGGCAGCTAAAACCAAACCCCATTAAGACTGTTGAGTCAGCATTTCATCTGAACAATCAAAAGGCTCAAGGGCAGAACTGCACATGGATTTCTGTGGCCAGCAGGTAAGACATATCTTGGTGTGATATTACACCAAAAGCCTCAAAAGCCACCAATACCCCCCAAAATATTCACAACAAAACTAAAGGCAACTGGCAGGAATGACCTGGGGAGTCAATGCAAAGAGTCTACGGACCTCTTTCACTGGCCTTTGCCTGCTCACCCATTTGGACACAACTCCCCTACTTCACTCATCAGTTCTCAGCTTTACACCATCACAGATTTTTCCAGGCACAACACAGTCAGTGCCACAAGCATGGCTTGCAATAGTGGCATATATTCACCCACACAAATTCGCCATAACATGAGAATTTGTCAAGAGGTCCATCATGGTGGAGGGAACAATAATCTTCCAACACATGAAGACCTAAATAATGTACTGAGATTCCAACTCAAATCCAGGAAACCTTTTTAGCTTGCAATACAAGAGCTTGAGGATTCAGAGTCCCATCCCCCACAATCATGGTGAGCATTGTGGAAGGATGCCAATATCCAGAACAAAACCCTCATCAAAGACCTAATTGAAGAACCCACTGGCTTTTCATGCCCGTGGAAGGAATGGTCCACTTTGATTCACATCTGCACATCACACAGCAGATACACCTGCCTTCTTCATAAATGGGGCCTGAATGAGACAATCCCATTTGCGACTGCAGAAATGGACACCAAACAATGGAATACTTCATCAATCAGTGTCCCAAACGAACATATCCTGCTGGTCACTCTGCTTCAGGTGATGCTGAGGGGATGGCAATCAATTGGATCGCCAACCCAGACTTGGGCATCTAATATTATGCTGTTATAAACCATAGGAAAGATTACAACGTAGGGCTTCTCCCCTTGGCAGGCAGGGTATGAATGTACAAGCCACCAGCTTGCTGAGCACTCACTGGCTGTGTGCATGATGCTACCACACACTATACGACCCTTAACAGGACTACAACACACACACTCTGGAGCTGCCAGCGCACAGTAGCGGCATTCACATGGCCAATTAGCGTGCTGCACACTCACTAGCCATGTAGACACGCCCTTCGTCTCTCTCTGCCTTGGTTCCTCTCCTGTAAAGGGGGGGAAGATCGCACTGCTCTGCCACACCAGGATTTAGTGAGGATAAATGTGAAGAGTGTGCAGGGTGCAGATATTAGGGTAATAGGAGCGATAGAAGCACCTATGAGACAGTTAAATAAGGTGGACAACTGTATGTGACCTCACTCTTCACTAGGGTTGCTAATTGTGGTCAGACGTATTCCTGGAGGTCTCATCACACGACAATCTTTAATTCAGGGTTAATCTTTAATTCCTGGAGACTCCAGGACAATCCTGGAAGGTTGACAACCCTTCAGGAAGTTTAATCAGCTGAACAAGGATCTGCATACAGCCTTCACAGAAGAGACTGCTAATGCACAAGTCACACACAGTGACGGTGCAGGGACATAATGAAAGATTTTGTTTTCAATCTGAACCTAGCCTTACAATGGGCTAAGTTTGCTAGCAATGGCATCTTGGCCAAAGACTGACTCCATAGGCTCAGAAAGGAAGTGGCCAAAAAAGCGTCCTGAAAATGTCCTAATCTGTCCAGCCTAACTTCACAAAACTGCTTCTTACTACATCCTGAAGGACTCCAAGGACTACTGAATACCTCATGAATTTTCCTTCTTTATGGCCATCAAATTCATCCAGTTCTAGGAGTAGAAATTATGCCATGTGATGAAAATGCCCAAAGGGTGGTAAACCATTAATGAAGAGCAAATACACCAGGTAAACACAGTCCACTAACCCAAGGGTTGACTCAGGTTTGAGCAATAATTACATATACAGTTGTAAAAATAATCTGAATAACTCATGACAAAGAAAAGAGGCTAAATGTGTTGAATAAACTTTGCAATGAGCCAGATTCTAAAGCCATGTTTATTTACATCCATCACAGTCCTATTATCAAAGTATAAAAGCCGTAATCTAATCAAGTGGTCCTAGCTCAGTGAGCTTCCTTTTGACCTATGATTTAGTTTCATTGGACTACCAGGGCTGCAGTGTAAACCTTTCAAAGTAGTTAATAGCTATTTTTGGTAATTTGAGTCATTTGAAAATAAACCTGGCAGCGAAAGGAATATTTCCAACCATTCATCAAGCCAATGTACGGTAATATGTCACAGCTACTCCCGTCCTGAAGACTTTTACTGGATAGGAAAAAAAATAATCTCAAATCTCATGAGGCATTTGACCTTTTGAGCATTTCAGCCTTTCACACTTCAGTTACCCAGTTGCCTTAAAATTGCCTATTAAGTGTGTTCCTGACTTTACGGGTTTTTAAAACAGGTTTCGGAACAGCAAATAAATCCTTCCCTAACATCCTTGTCCCTTTTGTTTTTATAATGGAAAGTCACAACACACAACAGAGCCAGTTTTGCTCTTATACACACATTCACACCCTAACTATTTCAATGAATACTTAACTGATAAAAGCACTGCAGCAACAACAAATACACCACATATTCCTCTAAAGAAAAGCGGTTGTGCTCCTGTCATAAATCTAAAGGGTGGGGTAACCACCTGTCTGTATACAGTGCTATAAAATCCCTCCTGGCCAGAGGCAACATCCTTTCACCTGTAAAGGGTTAAGAAGCTAAGGTAACCTCGCTGACACTTGACCCAAAATGACCAATGAGGGGACAAGATACTTTCAAATCTGGAGGGGGTGTGTGGGGGGTGGAAGGCTTTTGTCGGTCTGTATGATACCTTTGCCGGGAACAGATCAAGGATGCAAGCCCTTCAACTCCTGTAAAGTTAGTAAGTAATCTAGCTAGAAAATGTGTTAGGTTTTCTTTGTTTTGGCTTGTAAATTCGCTGTGCTGGAGGAAATGTATTCCTGTTTTTGTGTCTTTTTGTAATTTAAGGTTTTGCCTAGAGGGATTCTCTATGTTTTTAATCTGACTGCCTGTAAGATTATCTTCCATTTTGATCTTACAGAGTTGTTCTCTTATCTATTTTTTTTTGTTGTTCTTCTAATAAAGTTCTGATTTTTAAGAATCTGATTGGGTTTTTTGGGTCTTAAAATCCAAGGGGTTTGTGCTCATCTTGTTTATTTTCAAGCCTCCCCCCGAAAGGGGATGTAAGGGCTTAGGGGGATATTTCGGGGAAATAGGAACTCCAAGGGGTCCTTTCCCTGTTCTTTGTCTAAAACACTTGGTGGTGGCAGCATTTTACCTAATCCAAGGGCAAAGACTTTGTGCCTTGGGGAAGTTTTAACCTAAGCTGGTAGAAATAAGCTTAGGGGCTCTTTCACATAGGTCCCCCACATCTGTACCCCAGAGTATAGAGTGGGGAAGGAATCTTGACAGCTCCATATTTGAGAAAAGGAGCAGACGTTTATATCATGTTATATCAATATGAACATATATTATCATAAAAATAAAGAGATAGCTGTTGGTTATACTTGCAGGTGATCTTTATTTTCACTGTAGATAGGTGGAGGATGCCCTCAGGTCAAACACTGTTGGTATTATAGTCTTAAACCTTTTAAAGTGTAAACATCTAGAACACCTAAAGATTGTTTAGTGTTCTCAGATACCAGGCTGATAACATCTACCTGCAATATGAAATAGAACACCAAGTGTAGCAAATGGCATAAGTGTTACTTCAAGGAGTGTGTGCACATAATTGGAGAGAAAGAATAAACAGAAGCAGACATTCATTTACCATAGAAAGTTCGGATTTCCATGTTAGTGGGTGAATTTGTGCAAGAGAATAATACAAATCCTCCCAAAAATGTTGGCTAAATTATCTTCTAGACGTGCTACAACTGAACTAGATTTGTGAAATAAGATTATAATGTCTAAAATTAACTTATTTTGTGCATCCTCATGCACAGTTTTTAATAGACTTGGCCTTCTGCCTTTCTTATCATATTACATCACACATCCAGCACAAGCGGGATCCAGGAATGTGTACATTTCTACTCTTTAAAAAATGGCTGTGTGAGAAATATAAGATGCGGGACTTGCTAGCTGTAAATACTTGGTTGACTAATTACAGTGTTACATTTTAGAGTGTGGTATCCAGCCACAGACAGCAGAGTCTGCAGTGTTGTGTTTGGTGGGCAATACTGAAATCTTTTCCATCAGTTGTCCTTCCTCTCAGACAGTTGCAGAGGCCAGCAGCCCTTCCTCAGCAGGATCCATCACATGCAGCATCCCAGTGGGCTTCATCCTTCCCCTCTCCTGTTCCAAGTCTATTTTACATCACATGGGGAACTGTGCAATGCTGTGGGAACTGCTACTATGCCGGGATTCTCGGGTTTCAGAAAATGAGAACTTTGTGCCACAACCTAGACAGATTGACAGATGGTGACCAAGACAGCGATTGGTGTGTTGTACCTGGAGGCTGAGCACTGCAGTGCCTTATACCTGGGGCCGGCAGTGGAACCGGTGGCCATTCTTTGCAGAACAGGTAGACAGAAATGTCAAATGAAGAACAAGGGCTGTGGGTTTCCCCGTGGGTGCAGAGTGCTGAGCATATTTCAACACTGCTGCAATCTCAATAATAATGTGCTCTGTACACACCTGTCCAGTCCTTTCTAGGCCTTGGCTCTCATAGACAGAGATGTCAGGGCATGCCGACCCACAGACCACTCTCTGAATGCTGCATGCATTGCTGCATGCATGGAGCAAGGTGTTGGTGAAGTGAGAGGGGTGCCTCACTCTGGATCCCTGCCCCAGAAGCTCAGGAGAAGCACATTTCCCCTCCTTTGTGTTTTTTCCTCACAGCATACAAACAAAGGAGTTAAATAAAAGCATGCAGTACTCTTGCTGGGAGGTTGTACCATAACACTTCTTTATTTATTAGTTTTCACAACACACCCAAACCCCAAAAGCAGAGAGACAAAGCAGTGCGGCTGCAGGGATGTGCTGGCTGCCGCTTCCTGCGGCTCCCATTGCCTGGGAATGGTGAACAGCCGCCATTGGGAGTTGCGGGGGGCCGTGCCTGCAGATAGTCAACATCAGCAAAATGCCTTGTGGCCAGCAATCAGATTAACCTGATGGGCTGCATGCGGCCTGTGGGCTGCAGATGGGCTGCCACTGCTGTAGACTGCCCTAACCTGTAACAACCCCTGTACATTTAAAGTGTTAGCTCTACAGTTTTAATCCAGTTTTTTCCATACACCACACAGTGTAAGAGGCAAATGTTTGCAAAACTTGTTCCACCCAGAGCCAGCAGGGATATGGCCACTGAGCTATCTTATTCCAGCAGATATCCCAAACTACAGAACTAGCATCTCACCAAGGGTGGAGCAGAGAATACAGTCCCATTAGGGGAGGGCTAAAGCATAAAATGGTTTGTATTTGGATACTATAAATACAAACCAAATTAGACAGATGCTGATATGTAATTGAGGCAATATTACCATGAAGTCACTGGTACAAGACTGAGAATCAGTTCCTTCTTTGAGACTAGCACCTCAGCTCTCATAGAATCATAGAATATCAGGGTTGGAAGCTACCTCAGGAGGTCATCTAGTCCAACCCCCTGCTCAAAGCAGGACCAATCCCCAGTTTTTGCCTCAGATCCCTAAATGGCCCCCTCAAGGATTGAACTCACAACCCTGGGTTTAGCAGGCCAATGCTCAAACCACTGAGCTATCCCTCCCCCCCTCAAAGTGCCCAGATGTGGGTTTTGAGAACAAGAGCTGGTCTTAAACAACTTTATGGTTATTACCATGGGTGAGGATTTCCAAAACCAAATCCTCCATTTAAGGAAATAAATACTACGCTAGGCCCAGTTTTGTTCATAGGTTAGCAAACACACATCTAAGTTGCGGGCAATTAGCAACACAGCACACACTCTGCCCCAGAGCAGTGGAACATTTGTGGATAGGAATTATTTGAATGGCTAGCGATTGATTTTTGTTTTTCTGCACTGTTGGGTAGTGAGTGATCTAACTTTTACCTTTTATTAACCTCTCTCTGCAGTGCCAGCCTAATGAAGCAAAGCAAATGCAGTGAACGACGAAAACAAAAGACTCAGTCATTCAAATCACAGTGCTCCAAAGTCTTTCAGCAAGGTCAGCTTATTTCAAGCTACACTAGTTGACGATGCTGGATGTGATTAGACGGGAAAAACAAAGAAGCACTCTACAGTATACATTGGATTCTTAAGATTATTATATCATAGGATCTAAGTAGAGACCATTGGATAAGCAAGGATGGTAATTATTAGGTGTAATTAAAGGATATTGAAAGTATCCTATGCTCATAACAATTAATACTTGTTTGGGGGATTATGATGGCTAGAGAGTGATATTGCTGCTAATTTACTATTTATTGTACTTGTTATTCTTAGAAACAAACAGGAAAATATTATTGAAATAAGGTGAGTGATTTGCATTGGATTTTGAACTTAGGCAATACAAAAGAATGAAGACATCGCTGAGTTTTACCAGGTACATATGTAACTGGCCTAACCACATAAGGATAACAGAATAATTATAAATCCTGGAAACTACTTTATAATTAGCCAGTAGTGCAAAATGTTAGTGTAAGACAAATATGCAGCCTTTTTAGCTTGATTAAAAAAAAATAGAGAGGTTCAAATATAGAAGATCAATAAAATAGGTCATTAACATTTGGTTACATGATAATTGCTGTACACTTACATGGTAAGTGCACACAGTGGAATTATGTTTACTGAGTTATTTGACATGCTGCTACCCTGGGACTTATAAAATAAGAAGGGATGTAAATGCACGATACCAAAACCATAAACTCTATCCGTCACCCCAGCCTATAGCAAAATACCTTGTAGTTCTTAGTCACCTATTTTTAATTGCTTCCTTTTATCTAGAGTCTCTCTTATGTGCCTTTGTTCACCATGCAAACCAATTTTAAAAAGGGAGTTTTCAGAGAAGATAGGCACAATTATAGCAGTCTTTCAGACAAAGGCACATTCATCTTAATAGCTTCTGCTCTTTTTTGTGCATAGTTTAGCAGCCATTAAGACAAAATTTCAACACATACTTGAAGTTTTTCCAGAATGGCCAGAAAGTCATTTGTTTCTTCCATCCGACGAGAAGCTTGTGATTGCAGCCCTTATGCACCCCACAAAAACTTCACAAAGATTTTACCATTGCTATTGTGGTGGTATCTAAAGGTCACAGTCACACTGTTCTAGGTGTTACATGTACAAATGGAGACAATTCCTGCCCCAGAGATCTTACCAGAGAGGATTTAGCCAATATGCAACAAGGGAATAATCAGAGAAATTGGGGACAGGTCAGGAGGGTGAGGATTCAGAGGATCCAGGCATGTGTGCCTAGCTAATGGATATCATTAGTCAACCTGTGGAACTCTTTGCCAGAGGATGTTGCGAAGGCCAAGACTATAACAGGGTTCAAAAAAGAACTAGATAAGTTCATGGAGGATAGGTCCATCAATGGCTATGAGCCAGGATGGGCAGGAATGGTGTCCCTAGCCTCTGTTTGCCAGAAGCTGGGAATGAGCCTCAGGGGATGGATCACTTGATGATTACGTGCTCTGGTCATTCCCTCTGGGGCACCTGGCACTGGCCACTGTTGGAAGACAGGAGACTGGACTAGATTGACCTTTGGTCTGATCCAGTATGGCCGTTCTTATGTACCAGAGTAATCAATGTCCACTGATCCTGCTGTCTGACATCGCTGCAGAAGCAGGTTTTGCAAGAGGGATTTCAAACAAGTTGAGGTGGGGCCCATGCACAGACATGGGGGAAAGCAGGAAGGTGCTTGGGGAGAAGCAGAATAGTGGTTGAACAAGACTGTTTCCTTGGTAGAGCAAAGGCAGAAGTCAGATTTCATGGAGATGTTAGATTTTTAGCACAATTGTCTCCCTTTGGTCAGCCCTGGAAATTAGATACTTGCTGTTGTCCAATGATTTAGTGGGATGCTGCCATACATAGGTGTTTTGTGCCTTGCCACTCGAAGAGCTTCACTTGAATTGAAGGATGAGGTGATTACAGGGCTCAAGTCAAGGAGATGATTGTCTCTGCCAGGGAACAAAGTGGCAGGGAACCCTTAGCTCAACCTCTCTACGCCGTCGTCATGATTCACGCTGTCAAGATGCTGTGGCAAAGACCTGATGAAATACGGACTTTAGCCTACCACTCTTTTCACATAGCAGTGAGTCTGGACCACTTCTCCTCCCTCAGGGTGAAAACACAGACTCTGCTTAGCAAGTTTGCTTAGCTGTTAACTGCAGCAGCTCCTACTGCAGGCACAGAGGTCATCAGAGGAGTCTCTTTGCAAGTAGAGAAGAGAGAGTTTTAATTGACGCCACATTTGAAGAGGGGGAGAAAAAAGATGGGAATTGAACCAAATAATATTGAAAATAAACCAAGCACGGTATTATTGTGCCACTCCCGATGAGGGCAGCCTGAGAGGCCGCCACATGGAGAAAGGACAGTTGCTACTTGGTGAAACCCAGAGGCAGTTGTTACTCACTTGGTTCCCCCTATTCCATAAACAAACTAGAGGAAAAGTCTTCTTGGGCACCCAGACAACAGCGTGTGCTACCTTTCACAGCACAGAATCTGACAGGTCAGTTGAATAAACGAGGAAGCCACATTTTCATGAGCCTCGTGCATTATGGGCCTGATCCAAAACCTGCTGAACTCACAAGAGCCTTTCCCTTGACTTCTGTGGGCTCTGGATAGGACCTAACCTATGGATTTTATTACGCTGATATAAGCTTGTGACCCCTTTCCTCTCCAGTGACTTTAGGCTTAAGGACATACGGTCTGATCAGCCTGCCTTCATTTTGCTCTAGGGTATGAGCTATGTCAGTCTTTCCACATTACAGTGGGATCAGAGATTAAATGAGCAACTGAAGTCCAATTCCTGTTTGCAAGCCCTTTAGAACTGGCAAGGATCATTTTAAGCACACTACAGAACTCTCTCTACTTCACTATAATTGAAGTTTCCTTTATCTGCACATATCAGGTTTGCCAGGTTTCTATCACCTAGTGAAATTTTAACTCCCCATGAAAGAGGCACTCGGTGATTTTTAAACGGAAGAGAAAATCCCACAAAACTCCAGGGCTGAGGTGGGAAATAAGTGCTTGGCTGCAGTATCAGTACTTACAGCGTGGCCCTAAGAACCTTTTCTGCCAGCTGGCAAAGGACATTCCCAACGCACTTGCCAGAATATTTGGATAAACAGCAACTCATAAGGTATTAAAACTGGAGACATGCTGGTTGTGGATATCAGCTCATTCAACCATTTCCCCCCACGGAGACCAGCTCGAAACACCTTACCCAGCTCTGCGTCCCCACAGGCAGGACCTTTAGAAATTGTTCCAGGACCATCTGATCCAGGAGCTTCTCCACCGAGCTGGTCTCTGGACAAAGCCAGTGTGTTGCCAGGTCTCACAACGTCTGCACCACTACCCATGGCCATGCCCCGTGCAGGAACCATGCCTGGAACCATCTGGAACTTGTGTCTGTACACCTCCAATGCCAGCCACAGACTATCCAAAATGGCTGCCATCACCACTGGGTAGGAACTTGCCCGCTCGTCACTTACTGCCGTGTGCCTCCTCCATCAGGAATGGTGCTATGAGGGCTGCCCAAGTCGATTCTTTCCAGTCTGCTGCCTTTGCCACCCACGCAAAGGCCTGGAGGAAGGCCTCGGCGTCATCTTCCGGTCCAAGCTTTGCCAGACCTGGAGTCAACTGACCAACTGGGTTCTCAGGTGTGGTGTGACTCAACCGCCTCTGCATCCATTCCTGCTGGTTGGAGTGGATCTCCTGCCATCATTGTTGAACCGTAAACTGGGCCTGGCAGAAGTTCAATGATTGTTACCTGCAAGGCAAGGCTTAGACTGGCAGAGTCTCAAGGAGTCTGTTGGTGAGGTGGACAGGCTGGCGTGGCAGGTGTCATTAGATGTTGGGCTGCATGTGTGTACTCTCTCTCTCTGTTTGCCGTTCCAGCTCTGCACAGACAGCTGGCACAGCAGACCTCGAGCGACCCGCCCAATCGCCACAGACTCAGTTCATAGTAAACGCACTTGGTCAGGTGTATTGTCAATGAAGCACTGTCCAAATGCCCTGGCTCAATGGTTACAGGTACACTAACACATGTATGCCCATTGCAATGGACTAGCTCAGTTAGTGGTGGGACCTTCCGCTATCCCCTAGGCCAGCCAGAGACTCTGAGATACCTCTTTATACGCCGATACAAACAAGTTATGTGTTACCCCTCTGACACGGCTCGTGCCACCCTCTGACGTGGCTAACTACCACCCATCACCTTGTACATGTTGGTTCAGTCACAACATACAATCATAGAATCATAGAATATAAGGGTTGGAAGGGACCCCAGAAGGTCATCTAGTCCAACCCCCTGCTCGAAGCAGGACCAATTCCCAGTTAAATCATCCCAGCCAGGGCTTTGTCAAGCCTGACCTTAAAAACCTCTAAGGAAGGAGATTCTACCACCTCCCTAGGTAACGCATTCCAGTGTTTCACCACCCTCTTAGTGAAAAAGTTTTTCCTAATATCCAATCTAAACCTCCCCCACTGCAGCTTGAGACCATTACTCCTCGTTCTGTCATCTGATACCATTGAGAACAGTCTAGAGCCATCCTCTTTGGAACCCCCTTTCAGGTAGTTGAAAGCAGCTATCAAATCCCCCCTCATTCTTCTCTTCTGCAGGCTAAACAATCCCAGCTCCCTCAGCCTCTCCTCATAAGTCATGTGTTCCAGACCCCTAAACATTTTTGTTGCCCTTCGCTGGACTCTCTCCAATTTATCCACATCCTTCTTGAAGTGTGGGGCCCAAAACTGGACACAGTACTCCAGATGAGGCCTCACCAATGTCGAATAGAGGGGAACGATCACGTCCCTCGATCTGCTCGCTATGCCCCTACTTATACATCCCAAAATGCCATTGGCCTTCTTGGCAACAAGGGCACACTGCTGACTCATATCCAGCTTCTCGTCCACTGTCACCCCTAGGTCCTTTTCCGCAAAACTGCTGCCTAGCCATTCGGTCCCTAGTCTGTAGCTGTGCATTGGGTTCTTCCGTCCTAAGTGCAGGACCCTGCACTTATCCTTATTGAACCTCATCAGATTTCTTTTGGCCCAATCCTCCAATTTGTCTAGGTCCTTCTGTATCCTATCCCTCCCCTCCAGCGTATCTACCACTCCTCCCAGTTTAGTATCATCCGCAAATTTGCTGAGAGTGCAATCCACACCATCCTCCAGATCATTTATGAAGATATTGAACAAAACCGGCCCCAGGACCGACCCTTGGGGCACTCCACTTGATACCGGCTGCCAACTAGACATGGAGCCATTGATAACTACCCGTTGAGCCCGACAATCTAGCCAGCTTTCTACCCACCTTGTAGTGCATTCATCCAGCCCATACTTCCTTAACTTGCTGACAAGAATACTGTGGGAGACCGTGTCAAAAGCTTTGCTAAAGTCAAGAAACAATACATCCACTGCTTTCCCTTCATCCACAGAACCAGTAATCTCATCATAAAAGGCGATTAGATTAGTCAGGCATGACCTTCCCTTGGTGAATCCATGCTGGCTGTTCCTGATCACTTTCCTCTCATGCAAGTGCTTCAGGATTGATTCTTTGAGGACCTGCTCCATGATTTTTCCAGGGACTGAGGTGAGGCTGACTGGCCTGTAGTTCCCAGGATCCTCCTTCTTCCCTTTTTTAAAGATTGGCACTACATTAGCCTTTTTCCAGTCATCCGGGACTTCCCCGGTTCGCCACGAGTTTTCAAAGATAATGGCCAATGGCTCTGCAATCACAGCCGCCAGTTCCTTCAGCACTCTCGGATGCAACTCGTCCGGCCCCATGGACTTGTGCACGTCCAGCTTTTCTAAATAGTCCCTAACCACCTCTATCTCCACAGAGGGCTGGCCATCTCTTCCCCATTTTGTGATGCCCAGCGTAGCAGTCTGGGAGCTGACCTTGTTAGTGAAAACAGAGGCAAAAAAAGCATTGAGTACATTAGCTTTTTCCACATCCTCTGTCACTAGGTTGCCTCCCTCATTCAGTAAGGGGCCCACACATTCCTTGGCTTTCTTCTTGTTGCCAACATACCTGAAGAAACCCTTCTTGTTACTCTTGACATCTCTGGCTAGCTGTAGCTCCAGGTGCGATTTGGCCCTCCTGATAACATTCCTACATGCCCGTGCAATATTTTTATACTCTTCCCTGGTCATATGTCCAACCTTCCACTTCTTGTAAGCTTCTTTTTTATGTTTAAGATCCGCTAAGATTTCACCATTAAGCCAAGCTGTTCGCCTGCTATATTTACTATTCTTTCGACTCATTGGGATGGTTTGTCCCTGTAACCTCAACAGGGATTCCTTCAAATACAGCCAGCTCTCCTGGACTCCTTTCCCCTTCAAGTTAGTCCCCCAGGGGATCCTGGCCATCCATTCCCTGAGGGAGTCGAAGTCTGCTTTCCTGAAGTCCAGGGTCCGTATCGTGCTGTTTACCTTTCTTCCCTGCGTCAGGATCCTGAACTCAACCAACTCATGGTCACTGCCTCCCAGATTCCCATCCACTTTTGCTTCCCCCACTAATTCTTCCCGGTTAGTGAGCAGCAGGTCAAGAAAAGCGCCCCCCCTAGCGCCCCCCATCTCTATCCATCTGGAGAGGAGCAGATTCACCCCTGCGACGCCTCCTGCTGGTCATTGGGGAATTAGCTCTTTCCAGCGCAGAGCGCCCTCTGCAGGCCGTTGATCCGCACAGCTCCAGCCCCCATGCCCCTTTCTCTGGGTTCTGCCCCCTGGCAGTAGCCCCACACTCTGCCTCTGGGTCTCCCCTTCCTGGGGAACCCCCAACCCACTATCCCCACCTTGCCTCAGTCTGAGCTACTGCCAGTCATCACCAAGCCCCCCGCACCCTGGAGCAGGCTGCCGTGTAAAGGCCACTCACCATAGACAAGGGGGTTCAGACTTGTTGCCATCCTCTGCTACCCAGTACCTCTGTGGGCCTTGGACCAGGCCCTACAGCCTGGAGAATTGCCAGCCTGGAGCGCCCCCGCTCAGCCTGCTCCTTCCCCAGCATGGCATCACCCTCAGTACCCTGTCAGGCAGGCAGCCAGGCCCTGCTCTCGCCCAGCCTGGAGAGAGACTCCTTGGGCCTCTGGCTCCCAGCCTTTCGATACAGGCCAGCTGGGGCATGGCCCAGCTGCGGCTGCTTCCCCAGTCAGCCAGCCCCAGCCACTGCCCTCTCCAGGGCTGCTTTTAACCCCTTCTATTTTAGGAGCAGGGTAGCCACCCCGCAACACCCTCACACTGTCATCCTGATCTTATCTTAAGATGAGTCATTGTGTTTCGGTTACCCTTTGTGGGGGGTGTTGGTACCATACCTGGTATCGGGGTGTTCTGCTACCACCTTTCTGGCACGTGTCTGTGCGAGTGTCCTGTGCCTAGCACTTTCCTGGAACGTGTGTGGTTTTGCAATACCAGCCCTGTTCTTGCCAGATGCTGTGAGCAGGGCCTGCCTCTTGCTCACAACCTGACTGCTTTATATCAGCAAAGCTTTGACCACTACTTTGGCCCAGGCCTCATACCAGGATTGCCCAGGGCTCTGATACGTAGGTTTATGTCTCAGGCTCTCTTCCTACCACAGCAGGGAGCTTGCACACGGTTTAAGCTCCAGCAAAGCTCTCTCTCGCTGAGCCAGAGACATAGCACTGTGGCTCACGGGTCTGAGCTCCCTGAGGAGAAACAGCCTCACTCAAGTTTTCAACAGAACACAGCTTGATTTGTAAACAAAGCCAAACCAGCTGCTGACTGCGTCACGTTCCTTATACTGAATGTACTGGACATTTGTTATGAGAAAGAAGTCGTGTGTGACAGTCAGCATCTAGGCTAACACAGCAGGGTCTGAACTAAGGAGCTGTAGAGCTGAAAGCATGAGTTTCTACCTCTTGAGGTAAAGGGCCCAGCTCTGCAGCTGGGGGATGAACCATTCATATCCTCTGTGGATCAGGCCCAGGGTAGGATGCATGATGCACGTTGTGAATGGGTTACATGGGCAAGGAGGAAGTGATCAGCAGAAGTCAGCTTCTCTGACTTATGGAGACAGACAGGGATATGTGCCCCCCTCTCTTTGCAACTCTCCAGTAGCTCCTCCTTCTCCACCAAATCAAACACAAACTCTTGCTCTTACATTTAAGGCCTCCATGATCTATCCCTGGCCAACCTCTGCTTTCATTCCCAAAGGAGACATGGCCTCTGCTAACAATACCAGACTCAGCTGTCAGTCTGCCAAGTTTGAAAATGAGAACTTTTGTGCTTTCTCCCTTGCTGCCTCATATTCAGGGGAGGAGTGTCCCATAGCCCACCCTCCCCATCCTTACATTGTCCCCCAGTCTCGCTCCTCAGAGCTCATCTCTGGCGCCATGCCTATGAAACACGAGAACACCTAGGCAGCTGGTGTGCTGGGACCACTGCTCATTACACACATCTGTACTGCCTGCCCCTTAGCTCGTGCTCCACACGGCCATCTGTGTGTAGTCATCGGTTCTGCAGAGTTCCTAAAGCAAAACCCCGATGGCAGCACAGACAGCGTTTCCGTGATAATCTGACATGTCCCTAGCCTCCAGCGCATGCACCTTTCCTGCAAGGGCCTGGGGGAAGAGAAGCCAACCAACTTGTTTGTTTTCAACATCACAGAAGAAAGGGGACATTTTAAAAGATCTCACACATCGCCCCACCACAACTTCAATTAATTCAAGATAATGAGGCAATCTCTTTAGCAGCCCTACCGCAGCCCATTTGCCCTGCATATGCCTCTTTGGGACTCAGTTGTTTCATTATTGTACAGCGTTCCCAGGGTGGTTCTGTAGTTGTGTGAATATCCCAATAACCAAAGGTGTCCGGTTGCACCACTCGTGGCATCAGGGGTGACACTAGGAACAATGGGCGGGTGCTGTCTGACATGCCACCTGTTACTAAAGGTTTGCCACCCATGCCACTAAAGTGGGAGTGTGATAGGCCAGCCTTTTCTGGCTCCTGCATGAGCATTTTCAGCATCTTGACCTTCCAAAGTCTGTTGCCCTATGGGAGCAAACCTATGCCAGTCTCTCCAGATTCACAGAGGTCCTTCCAATTAAGCGGACAGTGAGTCTCTGAGATTTCCTTTAAGGGAATCTGCAGTGGTCTGGCTGGTTTATGGTGATTAGCTCTGTCTCTATCCCTTCGGTCTGTGTTTATCTTCAATCCTTCCCTGCAGCCATCGGCTTGTGCCTGGTCTGGCAAGTGCTTATGGGTGGTGGAGGTTTGAACGCCACCTTCCCCCCAAAAAGAAAAGGAGTACTTGTGGCACCTTAGAGACTAACCAATTTATTTGAGCATGAGCTTTCGTGAGCCACAGCTCACTTCATCAGAGTGACCCTGTTGCAAGAGTCACCAACTGGGGCACAGCAGCTTCCTCCCCATTGCTGCCCCTTCCTGTGACACATGCTCTCTGTTAAGCTTGCCTCCTCCAGTGCTTAGTACCAGGGGAGCCCAGAGCTCCTTAGCCTTCTCCTGCTGGGCTAGTACCAAGTGTGCCCCCTCACAGCCACGCAGAGTAATGTGTTCTGATCTTTATAACATCACTGGCCTCTCCTTTCTTGTGTGATTTGATCAGCAGGGAAATAATTACACTGTGAATTATCATTATGCTGGACTCGAGTGCCGGCAATATGCAGAGAGAGACAGTTCCTCCTATCCTTAACCAGATACAACCACACCACAGCCACCAAGATGGCTCAGTGCTCAGATGAAATCAGCTCATGCAGGAAGAGCAACTGGCTGACCCTAAACCCAAGCATGATAGACAGAGGTGATGCTGGTGGGCAGAGGAAAGCATTTTGGAGAGTGTCCTTTGGTTGAAGGTTAACACCCACAATTGGTCAATTCAATCTGTACTTTAGGAGGTTCCTCACCAACACCAAGCCCTCACCTAGCAGCATCCACAAGTGAAGTTTTCTACCCCATCTGGTTGCCTAGGAGATGCAGTCCCATCCTGGAAAAGGAGTTCACCCACCGCCACGCCTTAGCAATACGGCTACTGCAAACACATCACACCTCTTTGCTGCTCATACATAGAGCATCAGCTCTAGGACTCTCTCCTTATCTTCCAGGTGCTCAGTGGCCTGTGGCTATGGAATTGAAAAGAGCCCAAAGCTCCAGGATGAAGAGTGTGGTCGACAGCTCCACTCCTCAAGCACCCTTGATCTCTCTGCTTGTCTGGGCAGGAGACAGAGCTTTCTCAGCAGTTGGTGCCCAAGGCTAGAGGTGGGGTGGATGAACTCCACCAGGAACTAAAGACCGTTGCAAACCTCATCACCTTCTGCTCGAAGTGCAGGTTTCTTTGACCTGCCTTTTCTGCCAAGCACAGGGCGACGTGTATATTCTATAAAAATATTCCAAAGCTATATTCTCCTCTGCACATGCTTTGCCCCTCGAGAGAAGATGAAACAACAAACAGGTGACAGGTGTTAGTCATGTTGCCTAATGTGCTATTGGAAGCCACTCAGCAATGATGGTCATGAGGATGGTATAAGGACCTGTTTAGATTAGATTTCAGTGTAGCACTTCTCTGAAACCAGATGCCCCCTCCTCTGATTTTCTTGCCCTACACCCAATGCTTTTCCTATTGGGAAAAAGGGCTGGCTGGGGAGAAAAGAGACAGGAAAAGGAGAAGTCCCAAATCCCCTAAAAGCCCCACAAAACCAAAACATACTGGCTCCCAAAATCTAAAGTGACACTTTAAGTCAAAGTAAAACAAATCATCATTTTGTTTTGAAATGTGAATGTGAAGTTGAAAGGTTTTCATTTTGTGTTTTCCCTTTCAGAAAATATAATCAAAATTGGCATCTTCCTATGGGAAGTTTCTGTTTTCCCTGAGACAAACAGGAACTTTTCCATCAAAACTTTTCAACCATCTCTCCCTCATTGGTACCACCTAGATGGAGAGAAAAGCTCCAAGTCCTTTTCAAATTATTGCTACAGTTTGGGCTGGAAACTTCTCTTTTTAAAATGGAAACAAGTTCTGGAGCATGGAACTCAGAACCAAGGAGAGCCCCAGCTCACGGGGGAGCCAGGCACCAATTCAACCAGACCCTCCCATAGAGTCAGCCCAGAGAAGCAAAGTGTGTATAGGGAAGAGCCGCAGAGCTTTTGTATGTGGCTCTCCCAGCGTAGAAGTCAGGACTGGAGCCTGCACCCTGCCATTACAACAAGGCTCTCAGGGCCAGGGTGTGGGCAGGCTGGCCTACTGGCTAGCATCAGGCATGCCCAGCCCTCTGTGGAGATAGAGGTGGTTAGGGACTATTTAGAAAAGCTGGACGTGCACAAGTCCATGGGGCCGGACGAGTTGCATCCGAGAGTGCTGAAGGAATTGGCGGCTGTGATTGCAGAGCCATTGGCCATTATCTTTGAAAACTCGTGGCGAACCGGGGAAGTCCCGGATGACTGGAAAAAGGCTAATGTAGTGCCAATCTTTAAAAAAGGGAAGAAGGAGGATCCTGGGAACTACAGGCCAGTCAGCCTCACTTCAGTCCCTGGAAAAATCATGGAGCAGGTCCTCAAAGAATCAATCCTGAAGCACTTGCATGAGAGGAAAGTGATCAGGAACAGCCAGCATGGATTCACCAAGGGAAGGTCATACCTGACTAATCTAATCGCCTTTTATGATGAGATTACTGGTTCTGTGGATGAAGGGAAAGCAGTGGATGTATTGTTTCTTGACTTTAGCAAAGCTTTTGACACGGTCTCCCACAGTATTCTTGTCAGCAAGTTAAGGAAGTATGGGCTGGATGAATGCACTATAAGGTGGGTAGAAAGCTGGCTAGATTGTCGGGCTCAACGGGTAGTTATCAATGGCTCCATGTCTAGTTGGCAGCCGGTATCAAGTGGAGTACCCCAAGGGTCGGTCCTGGGGCCGGTTTTGTTCAATATCTTCATAAATGATCTGAAGGATGGTGTGGATTGCACTCTCAGCAAATTTGCGGATGATACTAAACTGGGAGGAGTGGTAGATACGCTGGAGGGCAGGGATAGGATACAGAAGGACCTAGACAAATTGGAGGATTGGGCCAAAAGAAATCTGATGAGGTTCAATAAGGATAAGTGCAGGGTCCTGCACTTAGGACGGAAGAACCCAATGCACAGCTACAGACTAGGGACCGAATGGCTAGGCAGCAGTTCTGCGGAAAAGGACCTAGGGGTGAGAGTGGACGAGAAGCTGGATATGAGTCAGCAGTGTGCCCTTGTTGCCAAGAAGGCCAATGGCATTTTGGGATGTATAAGTAGGGGCATAGCAAGCAGATCGAGGGACGTGATCATTCCCCTCTATTCGACATTGGTGAGGCCTCATCTGGAGTACTGTGTCCAGTTTTGGGCCCCACACTTCAAGAAGGATGTGGATAAATTGGAGAGAGTCCAGCGAAGGGCAACAAAAATGATTAGGGGACTGGAACACATGAGTTATGAGGAGAGGCTGAGGGAGCTGGGATTGTTTAGCCTGCAGAAGAGAAGAATGAGGGGGGATTTGATAGCTGCTTTCAACTACCTGAAAGGGGGTTCCAAAGAGGATGGCTCTAGACTGTTCTCAATGGTAGCAGATGACAGAACGAGGAGTAATGGTCTCAAGTTGCAGTGGGGGAGGTTTAGATTGGATATTAGGAAAAACTTTTTCACCAAGAGGGTGGTGAAACACTGGAATGCGTTACCTAGGGAGGTGGTAGAATCTCCTTCCTTAGAGGTTTTTAAGGTCAGGCTTGACAAAGCCCTGGCTGGGATGATTTAACTGGGAATTGGTCCTGCTTTGAGCAGGGGGTTGGACTAGATGACCTTCTGGGGTCCCTTCCAACCCTGATATTCTATGATTCTATGATTCTATGCTCCAAGAATCATGGGGCAATTACCAGGAATCAGGCTAGGCTGGAACACCAGATCAGAATTGAGAGACAAAGCCAAGGGCACGGATCAAGAGTCAGGGTACAGGGAGGTCAGGCTCAGGAGGTAGGAACAGGTAAGCATCAGACTAGCAGTCCATAGCAAACTCCCAGTTTCCTCCTCTGGTTTAAATAGGCTCTGCAGCCCAATTAGGAGTCTTGCAGCTCTCCCAATCAGAGCATTGGGAGTGGGGCTTGTGCCCTCACTGAGCTTCATGGATCCTGGTGTTGGCTGCTGTCTGTGAGCTCCCAGGTAGAGGATTGGTGTGTGATGACTCCCAGCCCCTGGGTTCAAGAGCTATGGGCCCAGATATGGGTGCCAGCCAGGAAGCCAGACCCTGCAGGCAATGGGCAGGGTTGTACCTCCAGTGGGAGAAAGGGAAATCCAGTGTTTGTGAAAGGAACGTAAGGGGAGACCAAGGAAGTGGGGGGTGAGATTTAGGAGCAGGGAGACCTGACACTAGTGGAGAGTAAGGAGCTCCAAAGGGAGCGACTGCCAGCTATGATGCTGCAGTCACAGCCTGAGAAGCCAGCATGAGGGGAATAGACTTACAAGATGGAAGGCTGCTGACAGATGGTGGGCAAAGGGGCTGAGAGCTGGTTGGGGAGCAGGATGTAGCTGGTGTTTGGGGGGCAGTGGCTGCCCTGGCACAGCAGAGCCGGAGAAGGTCTGCAGCTTATTTCAGCACTACAGAGCCCGCCCCACACGCTTCTCTCCTCCACCTCCCATAGCCTGTTGTGTGGGCAAAGCTGCCATGAGTTCCAGCAGACTTATCCGTGAGCTCCGTGATCAGCACATGGAGGGGAAGGAACGGGGGCAGTAGAATCACAGTGGAGCGGCACCGACCTCCCAGGGCAGCGTGGCAGCTCAAAAGGAGGTCACGTAATTCAATACGCACTTGTCACCTACACTGACTGACCCTCCAGGACCACCCACCTGCGAGCTGTGCTCCCACTGCGATGTGGGCAACTCCCGGCCTTGGCCTTCCACTCCCAAGACTAGAAGTGTCGTGGTGGCAACATCACTCTCAGCCTCTGCACAGCAAGGCCTCCAGCAGAACAAGGATCGGCCCTGATGAGCTCGAAGGGCATTTTAGTTCTTCTTCCTCAGCCAGTGAGAGTCAGAGTCACCCCCAAGCCACTACTTGGGAGTTAAGGGGAGAGCAGGGAGTGAAACATTACAAGACATAATGCAGACAAGAAACTCTTCCCTGGCATTCCACCCCGAATACAGAGTTACAGGCTTTAATTATCAATTCTGAACAAGACTAGTGAAAGGAGAATACAGGCTCAGACAATTAGAGTAATTTTTGACTTATTGCTATTGGAGTTTGCTAAGAGCTTATACTTAGTGAAGCATCTTTCTGTTGGAGGATGGGGGAAAAGTTTGAATTATATTATCACCGCTGGGTACACATTATTTTTGTAGGAGAGCTCAAGATGAAAGAATGAAATGAGGTTATTTACATTTATCGTCGTTGACACCAAGGGCCACACTCAGTGTTCTTTTCTAAGCAGGTTTGGTTGCTACAAAATGCAAATTACACCACTAAACAAAGAAAGTCACAGAGCTGTCTGGTCACATCCTGATAAAACAATCCATCCCTATGGCGTACTGCCCAGCCCCATCAAGGAGCCATCTGGTCACAGCTTCCATGTAGACAGAGGGGATGAAAAATGCCTAATCCACAAACAACTAAATTTGGGCTGGGGGAGTTAGTCTAGTAGGTAGCTTCATCAAGGAAAGATTAGACTCCCTGATTTGTGTAATGTCACGGAAATGTCATTGAGAACAGCTATATCCTGCCTGTCTTTATCATCAGTTAGATCAGGGAACTATCTATAACCCATTGCAGCTTCCAGGCACATCGTGATGCAGTTAATGTCACTGGAATAGAGAGATTGCCAAATTGTGGGAGAGGCACAGTGTGGAGTGAGTTTAGGGGTGCTAGATACTTCTCAAGGTTTGGCCCATATAGAAGTAATGGAGCAAGTTTCTGTACACTGGCTAGGAAAAACAGTGCTCTGGAGTTGCTGGCTCTGCATTGGACTTCATAGCTTAAAAATCTGAGTTTATTAAGGTCAATGAGATTTTTGCCACTGAGTACAGTGAGGCCAGGATTTCACCCTTTGTGTTTCAGCATGACATGGGTGCTATGAATGAACATATTTTACACTAAGGGTGGCCTTGGCTGTGGTGTGAAAACCCTACAGCTCAGTTCAATTCACACTGGCCCCACTCAGTGCCCCACTGGGCTTGGGTCATTACAGCACGTGGCTACAATATTAAATACAAAACAGGCAATTTTGTATTTAACGCCAAGGATCAGATTTAGACCAACAAAAGGCAAATGAAGGCAGAAGCAAAGTTACCACTTGGTTTTCACATAACCTGTTTATGTTTACTTATTGCAAGGATCTTATACATCCTTACATGGCAGATGTGATACAGTGACTTGGCCTATTGGAGTGATGAACCAATGAATAAAGAGTCCTAATGATGTGGTATTAATTTGGACATTAATGTTCATATTCAGAACGTCCCAATAAGCACTGATATACATCTTGAAATGTAAACAAGCTTCTTTAAAAGATGGATAGAAATAGGAATATATATTTCCTGGATTGTTTCTAAATTCTACATTTCCCTTCCATATCAATAGAGCCCAAAGTAATTCATAGGAAGCAAGGGAAAAATAGCATTGAAACTTTGATGCATTAAACCTTCAAGTAATCTTACACTCAGGTCCCTAAGGGCCAATACCAGAGTTATCAAAAAGGCTAAGAAAGAATATTTCACTATAACCTGAAAATAAAAACAAGCCACTTAAAGAAAGGAATGATCTAATATCTAACATCTAATATACTAGTCACTTTTCTAAGAGAATAAAGCCTGTCTAAATCATCACCCAGTGAACTCTTTAAACTCAGTGTTTCTCATTTCTGAGAAACTGACTTCAACAAAAACATTCTGCAACGTCAGAAATAAAAAATCCAACACACACATTGTTCCCTTGTCAGACCACTCTGAGTTCTGCTGGGAACATTCTCACTAGAACAACTTTAGCAAAGACATATTGAGATTTAAGACCCCTAGTCCTTTGTTCTAAGGCCTAGACAATTGGTGCTGCATTTGTTAGTGCATGAATCCATCTCTCTCTACATAAAGTTTTGAAACTTTCCTGTATCACAAAAACTTAATTGAGCAAAACTCAATTTTGTCCTCAATATTTTTCTTTGGACATGTTAAATTTTAATGGTATAAAGATAAAAATTTGGAGAGAGAAATAGAGTAAATGCGACAAGAGAGCTGGAGGGTGTGATAACCCAACTGAACAGATCTTTGACTCCCTGAAAAATGGTGTCACGGATTGCCATCGAGGACTGTGGAACGTGGACAGTTTCTATTTAAACTACCTCTACAGGAGAGGATTCATTGACTCCAAGGCCAGAAGAGACCATTGGGGTCATCTTGTCTGACCTCCTGTATAGTACAGGTTATAGAACTTCCCTAAAATCGTTCCTAGAGTTTTATCTTTTAGGGAAAAAAAATTACAGTCCTGATTTCAAAATTGCCAGGCATGGAGAATCCACCACGGTCCCTTGTAAATTGTTTAAATGGTTAATTACTCTCATAGTTAAAAATGTACACCTTATTTCAAGTCTGAATTTGTCTAACTTCAACTTCCAGCCACTGGACAGTGTTACTACCTATGTCTGCTAGACTTAAGAGCCGTTGCCAAACATTTGTTCCTCATGGAGGTACTTACAGACTAATCAAGTCACCCCTTAACCTTCTGTTGGTTAAGCTAAATAGATAGGCTCGATGAGATCAGTCACTAGAAGGCAGGTTTTCTGATCCTTTATTCATTCTTGTGGCTCTTCTCTGAGCCCTCTCCAAAGGAGAAAGTCAGCAGCTGAGATATTTGCATAACAAGGATGTGTCACTCAGCTCATTACCACACTAGGGATCTGATCATAGGCACATAGGACAGAGGACTGGAAAGGGACCTCCTGGGACATCAGCCCAATCCCCTGCTATCATAGGCAACTGCATCACAATCCGGTTTATCCATTTATCAAGCTTTGTATTCAAGCTGGTTAGGTTGTTTGTCCTCAGTCCTGCTATGGGAAGGCTGGTCTTGCAGTGAGCAGACCCTGCATCAATGCAGAGCCCCACAGCAGTCAGCTAGGCTCCATGTAGTCACAGGGTGTCATAAATATAAAGGGAAGGGTAAACCCCTTTAAAATCCCTCATGGCCAGAGGAAAAATCCTCTCACCTGTAAAGGGTTAAGAAGCTAAAGATAACCTCGCTGGCACCTGACCAAAATGACCAATGAGGAGACAAGATACTTTCAAAAACTGGGAGGAGGGAGAGAAACAAAGGGTCTGTGTCTGTCTGTATGCTGCTTTTGCCGGGGATAGAACAGGAATGGAGTCTTAGAACTTTAATAAGTAATCTAGCTAGGTACGTGTTAGATTATGATTTCTTTAAATGGCTGAGAAAAGAACTGTGCTGAATAGAATGACTATTCCTGTCTGTGTGTCTTTTTTGTAACTTAAGGTTTTGCCTAGAGGGATTCTCTATGTTTTGAATCTAATTACCCTGTAAGGTACCTACCATCCTGATTTTACAGGGGTGATTCCTTTACTAATATATACTTCTATTTCTATTAAAAGTCTTCTTGTAAGAAAACTGAATGCTTTTTCATTGTTCTCAGATCCAAGGGTTTGGGTCTGTGGTCACCTATGCAAATTGGTGAGGATTTTTACCAAACCTTTCCCAGGAAGTGGGGTGCAAGGGTTGGGAGGATTTTGGGGGGAAAAAGACGTGTCCAAACTACGTTTCCCAGTAAACCCAGTTAAAGTTTGGTGGTGGCAGTGGATCCAGGGGCAAAGGATAAAATTAATTTGTACCTTGGGGAAGTTTTAACCTAAGCTGGTGAAAGTAAGCTTAGGAGGTTTTCATGCAGGTTTTCATGTACCCTAGAGTTCAGAGTGGGGAAGGAACCTTGACACGGGGTCTGACCAAGTATTGTTCATTGCAGGATCAGGGCCTTAGGCTTATACATTGGCTTAACCTAATGGACCATTGGGCTTGATTCTCAGTAAGAGTATGGCTCCTTTAGACCACTCTGGCTGTGCAAAAAGGCCTGGATGTAAGTGAGAACTGGGCCCCGGGATAGTCCCTTTGGCTTCATAATCTTAAGCACTGTTTCTTTGTACTCACACTTTTGGTTGCAGCCACTTATTGTTTCTCTTCTTATACTTAAGCCACAGGCCTGTTGGGTCTCTGTTCTATGTGTTTGTTCAGGGCCTAGTACCATGGGGCCCTGCCACATGCCTGGGCCCCCAGGTGTTAGCATAACACAAAATCTGTAGGACCGGGGTTTAGTCTGTTACATGGAAGACCAAACAGTGTCCTTGTTTGAATGTAAACATCACACGTATTTACCTCCCACTGTGAACTAAAATGCAATTGTCTCATAGACATGCAGGCTTGGTGCTGATGGGCAGGTTCACAGGGTTCCTCCATCCCGTATCCTCACTTGACACTTCTGCAATTCTAATCCGCTGTGGATCCCTGCTTGGCCTCTAACTACACAGGTATATGTATTTGCTATAAATACCTCAGCCTATGGCAGTAGAGTTTATTTAGTTGCTTCCCCGCAACCCCAAACAGGAAGCAACCTCTCTGCCATTCTTTAACTCCTGCTTTCTTATACAAGACGGTTCTTACAAATCAGCTCTCATCAGTATGTGAAAGTGATGGTTAATTAGCAATGCTCACAGATCCAATTCTTTATCCTTTGTTTCGGCCTGGCTTTCTAGGTAAGTTATCAAATTCTTTTCCACTTGACAGAACCCACAGAAACTACCCTAATGAGGGATCTATATTCAGAGCTCAGCTCAGCTGGCTTTTTGCTTATAAATTACTGCCCTTTCACATTTTTTTTCCTTTAAAAGAAAAAGAATTTTATGAACCCATTTTGATATTTAAAATGTGTGCAGCATCCAGTTAACAGTTTGGCATAATCTCCCACTGTGAGACAGGACATGTTACAAGTGATCTATTGGCTATCAAGAAGAGGACACTTGAAAAAAAGATGTGGGCAGAGCTACAACCCTTCTGGATGAGCAGAGAAGAATTTGGCTGCCAGGAAGAAGGATTTGCAAGTCTATGACTACACCCCATTTCATTCATTTCCAAATGGGGCTATTCAAGGAAACAGAGGCACCGTGGATCAAATCATTTCCTTGGATAATGGCAGGTTGACTATATCACCATACGTCTTTGGAATGAAATAAGTAAACAAACAAAACTTTCAGGTGATCAAAGGACCCCCTGAATCCCTGTGAAATTGGATCTGGTTTAAATGCAGACATGAAGAGCAGGAGGGTAATGTGTCTGCAGTCCAGGATTAGTTGGTGTATCCTAGGGCACTGCATTTTTAAAGGATCAGAAGCACTGACAGGGACAACACCACTGAGCTGCAGTATGCAAGCAAGCTGCTTTTCAGAAGCACTGCCTGGGAAGGGAAAACTAGAGAGGATTGAAACAGCCCCAGACCATTGCCTCTGTTAAGATGTGACTGGTTCGTATGAGGATGGCTTTGATGTTGGGAAAACATGACAGCAGTAATTTAAGTGCCTATTTCCAACTCGCTTTGCAAGGGCGTTGCACTCTGAAGAGATGCAGCAAATCGTACAGCCAGTCCGAATGGTGACCTGGGTATCCACAGAACGTCTCAAGCCACTGAGCAACCTGGACTGGTCTCTCATTTTGCCAGCAAGGTTCCTCTTGGGCTTGGTGAAGTCGTGCACTCTCACAATGGCCTCACACATCCCACGAGCTGACTGGCATGATTACAAAGCATTTCCCACACAACAGGGGGAGAATACACAGCTAGATGGTTCGCTCTGAGGAGAGCGGACAGATGTACTGGAAGGAACCAACTGTCCCCAATGCATGAGAAAAAACATGTAATAGGCACTTGGAACAACCTAAGCAATATAAGGTCCCTGTGTCACACAATTCACCAAGGGGAACTCTGTGTGAGAGAAACAAGCCTCTCAATACAGTGTATGAATAATGAACATTAGGAACTGAATTCTCCACTCCCATGCAACAACATTAAGACGAGATCATCAGACCTCACTGACAGGATCAAGGGGGAAAATATAGAACCAGGCTTCACACCAGGACTAAATGTTTTGACATCCCTCCAATTAGCTCTTCTTTCCTCTATTTTCCTCCCAGTGTTTCTCTCTCCATTTACGTCCAACCCATTTCTTCCTCTGTAACTGGGGCCATCCATCTCCCCTCCTTGTTATCTCCTCTTCCTCCCTGTCTGAGTATAGCAAATGACAGTGCTCTCTTTCTCTGTGTTCAGAGTAGCGTGTTACAGATCTCTTCCCATGGAAATCTCCCCTAGGTACTTTGGGAACTGGGACACTATTACGTGTGTGGGGGGGAGGGGAATGGAGGGAGGTGGGGGCATCAGACCTGCTGTGTGTGAGTGTGTGTGTGAGTGTGTGTGAGAGAGAGAGAAAGAAAATGCACACACACAGGAATTACTTATCCACCATTGCCACTTCTGGAGTGAGACACCACAGCTCTGTAACAGGCAGCAAATTTACCCAACAGTTTAGGACAGGAAGTGAATACTGTGACGTACTATACTTTGGGGGAGCATCTTGTAACCCCAATATTCCTCATCCGTATATAACTGTGATATTGCGTATAAAGCATGCCATGTGAAGTATCAGGGAAAACGTTATGATTGGCTGAAAGTCACATCAGCAAGATATTAGCTCCCCAGAGGCAGCAGCAAGGGAAGTAATCTATATCCAGGCAGGGTGTCAAACAACCAACAAAGCCATTGTCTAGCAAGGGAGCTACAATTCAATGACTCACCTGCATGAGGCCACACCAAGGGAATTGCTCAGCCTTGCCTGGGGACTCAGAAATATCCACCAGACGTGCCTGGACTTGTGTTCTAGAAGCACTTGGCCTAAGGGTGTAAAACAGAACACAGGGGCCCCAGGTTTGGCCTTTCTCCTGCCTTCACCTGTGCTGCAAGCAACAAGGACACTGAGGAGACTAAAGACTCAGAAGAGACTGGCCCAGGTTTCAAGGGTGAAATCTGTGTACTATGAACTGCAATATCCAGTGGGGTGAGAAGTTGCCCAGTCTAATAGGGTTGAGAGTTTAGACTTTGTGCTTACATTTTCTTTTCTTTTAGTAACTAACTCTGACTTTTTGCCTATCACTTATAATCACTTTAAAATCTATCTTTTGTAGTCAATACATTTGTTTAACTGTTTTACCTTTACCAGTGAGTTTGCCTGAAGTGTCTGGTGATGTCAGGTTTGCAAAGGCTGGTGTATATCCACTTTCCATTGATGAAGTGATGAACCAATTAATAAATGTGCATTGCTAGTCTTCAGCAGTGCAAGACGGTATATTCCTGAGGTGCAAGGCTGGAAGCTGGGGGGGATTTGGCCGGTGCCTTTCTCTGTGTGATTTATGAGTGGCTCTGGGAGAATTCATGCAATCTAGCTGGCTGTGGGGCTCCACATCCTGTTGTGCTGAGTGATCACAGCACCTGGAGGGGTTTGCTGCTGGTCACTAGCAAGACGTTGTGAGAGACAGCCCAGGCTGGAGAGACCATGACCACCGCTCCCAAGAGAAGGCGGTGGGTGGTGGTGGTCGGGGACTCTCCTCGGGAGACTGAGTCATCTATCTGCCGCCCTGACTGGGAAAACTGAGAAGTCTGCTGCTTGCCAGGAGCTAGGATTCACAATGTGACAGAGAGACTGCTGAGACTCATCAAGCCCTCAGATCACTACCCCTTCCTGATTCCTGGGAAAGTTTGCCTCTGCATACTCCTTGTCATAAATATAAAGGGAAGGGTAAACACCTTTAAAATCCCTCCTGGTCAGAGGAAAAACCCTTTCACCTGTAAACAGGTAAGAAGCTAAGATAACCTCACTGGCACCTGACCACAATGACCAATGAGGAGATAAGATACTTTCAAAGCTGGGGGGGGGGAAGAAACAAAGGGTCTGGGTCTGTCTGTGTGATGCTTTTGCCGGGGACAGAACAGGAATGGAGTCTTAGAACTTTGTAAGTAATCTAGCTAGATATGCGTTAGATTCTATTTGTTTAAATGGCTGAGAAAATAAGCTGTGCTGAATGGAATGGATATTCCTGTCTTTGTGTCTTTTTGTAACTTAAGGTTTTGCCTAAAGGGATTCTCTATGTTTTAAATCTAATTACCCTGTAAGGTATTTACCATCCTGATTTTACAGAGGTGATTTTTTTTTTTTTACTTCTATTAAAATTCTTCTTTTAAGAAACTGAATGCTTTTTCATTGTTCTTAAGATCCAAGGGTTTGGGTCTGTGGTCATCTATGCAAATTGGTGAGGATTTTTATCAAACCTTCCCCAGGAAGGGGGTGCAAGATTTTGGTGAGGATTTTTTGGGGAAAGACGTTTCCAAATGGGCTATTTCCTAATGAAATAAAATCAATTAGACGTTTGATGGTGGCAGTGGAAGTCCAAGGGCAAAAGGTAAAATAGTTTGTACCTTGGGGAAGTTTTAACCTAAGCTGGTAAAAGTAAGCTTAGGAGGTTTTCATGCAGGTCCCCACATCTGTACCCTAGAGTTCAGGGTGGGGAAGGAACCTTGACACTCCTCTGTCAGTTTCACGGCAGCATCCACCATGCCTGGTGGATGTCGCCTGACCCACACTCATATGCTCTTGGGGAGGCCCCGAAGGAACTGCTCTAATACCAGAGTGTCCATTATCTCCATCACCATTTGGGTGTCTGGTCTCAACCAGCCCGTGGCTCGGTCCATCAACCTTTGGGCAAATGCCCGGGGCCATAAACCTCCCATCCACCTTGCTGATCTGAACTCTTGGTGGTACTTCTCAGTAGACAGTCCCACCAGATCCAGGATGACTGCCCTCACTGTCTCATAGCTTCTGGCCTGCTCCTCACTCAGGGCCATATAGACTGCTTGGGCTTCCCCCAATAGATGGGGAGCCAACCGCAAGGCCCAGGTTGCCCTACCCCATCCATCACCCATGGCTACCCTCTCAAAAGTGCCCGACAATGCATCTGAGTCATCTGCAGGGCTAATTTTACATAGTCCTAGGCTCTGTGTTTGGGCACCATCCCCCATTGGGGGACTTACCACCTTCTGTAGGAGCTGCTGCTGGATGCTGGCTTGTTCCCTTATGAAGTCCTCCAGGTTTTTCTGCTGCTCTGCCTGCCAGGTAAGCAAAGCCTGTCTCTCCATGTGGTGGGATTGTTGAAAACCTTGTAGGGCCTTCTGCATCTCCTCCTGTTGTTTTACCAGCCACTGCAGGGTCTCCTCCATTGCCTGGGCCACCAAACCCTTGCGTTGGCTCAGATCCCGGACAAACCTCCACGTGCAACAGGGCCTCCTCAGTCGCATTTCTGTCTCAATCTACAAACCACACAGAGACCCTTGGGCTGGTTCAACATCCCATGCAGTTTATTTATAATTGAGTCCAACCACCTTCACAGGGTACCTAGTGCCTTTACAAGCTGGGGAAGAGCAATCGCTCTCTCTCCCTCTCACTGCCTGCTTCCCCCCTCCCCTTTTCACTTTCTTTCTGTGCCTATTTGTGGGTTCTGGATAATGGTTTAATTAGCCTGTCTGCCCTACCCCACCCACAAATTAGACACAGGTCTGCCCGTCAGCTCCAATCTGCTGACTCAGGGTTTCCTACCTAGCACTTTGTCACACTCACTAGCACCAATTTCTGCACAATGGTGGCTGTTCCTTCAGGTCATGGACCTCACCTGATTCTGGTCAGTTAGCAAGCTCTGGCACGAAAGCAGTTGAGTTTTGCACCCTTTGGATAGCACTGACTTTCCATGAGCAGAGTACCTAAGAAGCATTTTTTTAACCTTAGTTGAATGCATGTTATTGAGAGAACAGTGGTCTCCAAGCATTTTTTCCCTTCTGTTATCCTCTCTCTTAGAATCGCTTAACGAATGTGGTGAAGACAGACACAAAGAAGTAGCTAGCGGTTAACAGAAGGTCTGATAGGCGCATTCTTCCCTAGCAGGTCTGTTATCGGGCATTCTCTCGGAGTGTGTGAGATCTATGGGTCTCCCTGTTCTGTGTATGTGTGTAAGATATAACTGCTGGACATTTCAAAAATGCAAGATGCTAAAATGAAGGCAGAGAAGGCTGGCACTTTCTATGCACTCTGCTCCAAAAGGCCATGGTCTCTCGGGTTCCCCGTGATTACCCCACCCCAAACATTCTTTTTCACTTAGCCAGATGGTTCCTTTGGAAACACTCCCCATGCTCTGACCAGGTGACTCAAGTTAATAAGCTGAGAGGGAAGAATTTGACGTAAAGGAAATTGAACTGGGGGATAGGGGGAGGGCAAAGCTCTTAGACTCAAGGCTTTGTGAGCTTTTCAAACTAATTGCCAAATGGCTGAGGGCTATGGCATGTCATCTTCTTCTCTGAGGGGGTAGGGGGGAGCCTGACCTGCCCTCTGATAGACAGGTGATATGTAAAGATCCTCTGGCTTCCCTTCTCTTCACTCACAGAGCAAGCAGGTAAAGATGCCGTCCCCAGTATAAGAGACTTCCTCTTCTCTGCAGGCTTCAGGGGACAGACTGCCCCACCCTATTTATTTATAAAGAGGGTGTTGTGGAAGCTCAGCTAGAGAAAAGATCCCCAGGATGTACCAGCACTGGGACCAGCCAATAGCATTCCCACTCATGCCTAAAAGTCTAGTCCACTGGTGAAGAAAGCTAAGCCAATGGGAAACCCAACCCAGGCCCAAGCAAACATATTCCAGGGCTCCTCTGAATCCAGATAAACTTTTCCTTTAACTGATTTTGTGCCACAGAATCATAACAATGAAGGGGTGGAAGGGATCTCAAAAGATCATTTAGTCCAGCCCTGCACTGAGTCAGGACAAAGGAAACCAAGATGATCCATAACAGGTATTTTCTTAAAAACCTCCAATGATAGGGTTCCACAACCTCCCAGGAAGCCTATTCCAGTGCTTAACTATCTTAAGACTTAGAAAGTTTTTCTAACCGAAATCTCCCATGCTGCAGATTAAGCCAATTACTTCTAGTCCTATCTTCAATGGACATGAAGAGCAAGTAACACTCTCCTCTTTGTATCAGCCCTTAACGTATTGGAAGTCTGTTACTAGGTCCCCCCCAGTCGTCTTTTCTCAAGACTAAACATGTCCAGATTTTGTAACCTTTCCTCACAGGTCAGGTTTTCTAAACCTTTTATCGGTTTTGTCATTCTCCTTTGGACTTTCTCCAATTTATCCACATCTTTCCTAATGTGGGATGCCCGGAACTGGACACAATACTGCAGCTGAGACCACACCAGTTCTGAGTAGAATGAGAGAATTACCTTCCGAGTTTTACATGACAATACTCCTATAGATACACCCCAGAATGATATTCGCCCTTTTCACAGCTGCATCGCA
Source organism: Caretta caretta (assembly GCF_965140235.1). Lineage (NCBI taxonomy): Eukaryota > Metazoa > Chordata > Testudines > Cheloniidae > Caretta > Caretta caretta. The sequence continues at coordinate 130,803,341 of NC_134211.1, read as the reverse complement.
GTGCTGACTCATAGTCAATTTTTGATCTACTATAATCCCAATCCTTTTCAGCAGTACTACTGCCTAACCATTTATTCCCCATTCTGTATTATGCATTTTATTTTCTCTTATTCAGTGTAGTACTTCACATTTGTCTTTATTGCATTTCAGCTTATTGAATTCAGACCAAATTCTCCAATTTATCAAGGTCATTTTGAATTCTAATCCTGTCCTCCAAAGTGCTAGCAACCACTCCCAGCTTGGTATCATCTGCAAAATTAAATAAGCATCCTCTCCACTCCATCATCCAAATCATTAATGAAAATATTGAAAAATACCAGACCCAGGACTGACCCTTGTGGAACCCCACTAGATAAATCCTGCCAGTTTGACAGTGAACCATTGATAACTACCCTTGGAGTACAGTCTTTCTACTAGTGGAATTTCTTCTAGACCACATTTCCTTAGTTTGCTTGTGAGAATTTCATGTGGAACTATGTCAAAAGCCTTCCTAAAATCAGGGTATAATCACATCTACAGCTTCTCCCTATCAGCTAAGCCAGGAATCCCATGACAAAAAGAAAAATAAATTTGTGAGGCATCATTTGTTCTAGATAAATTCATACTGGCTATTACTTATGACCCCATTATCCTCTAGTGCTTGCAAACTGATTGTTGAAATAATTTGTCCCAGTATCTTTCCAGGTATTGAAATTAGGCTGACTGGTCTATATTTCCCTGATCCCTTTTTAAAGATTGGCAAATAGAGTACCTTTCTCCTGACCTGACCTGTCCTCCATTAGTTCTTGAAGATAATTGCTAACAGTTCTGAGATTGCTTCAGATAGTTCCTTAAGTACCACAGGATGGATTCCATCAAGCCCGGCTGACTTGAATACATCTAAGTTATGTAAATATTCTTTCACCTGTTCTTTCCCATTTTGACTTGGCTTCCTTCCCCTTTGTTGACAGGTTTCAGAGTAGCAGCCGTGTTAGTCTGTATCTGCAAAAAGAAAAGGAGTACTTGTGGCACCTTCGAGACTAACAAATTTGAGCATAAGCTTTCGTAGTCTCGAAGGTGCCACAAATACTCCTTTTCTTTTCCCCTTTTGTTGTTAATATTAATTGTGTTGAGTATCTCGTCACCATTAACCTATTTAGTGAAGGAATGCAAAGTAGGCATTAAACAACCAAGCTTTCTCAGTTGTCAGCAGTCTTCCCCAATAAGTCGAAGACCTACACTTTTCTTTGTCTTTCTCCTAATGTGTTTATAGAACCTCTTGTTACTGACTTTTATATCCCTTGCTGAGTGTAACTCATTTTGTACCTCAGTCTTTCTGATTTTGTCCCCACATGCTTGTGCTAATCTTTTGTAGTCATCCTTAGCAATTTGTCCAGGTTTTCACTTTTTGTCAGATTCCTTTTTGATTTTCAGATGATTGAAGAGCTCCTGATGGAGCCATATTGGCCTCTTACTATTCTTCCTGTCTTTCCTTTGCATTGGGATAGTTTGCTGTTGGGACTTTAATATGGTCACTTGTAGAAACGGTCAGCTCCCCTGAACTCCTTTTCCCTTAGAAAAGGGGATGTCATGGGACATCTCTTTCTGATAACAGTTAAAAGGGGCAGTGCAGCAGAGTCCAGAGAAACACGTTTGTAATCCTGCTTCTGCCAGGTGTTTGCAGAAAGGGGCAGTTGATTTATAGTACCTATCAATGTAGGTATATCACGGTGTCAGGACTTTTTGAGCCAAACTGTGGAGGTGCATTTGGCCTAACATACCTGATACATTAGGCAACACTCAAATGGCACTCGAATGGCTCAGTAAGTAGTAAGTAGCAAACCATAGCAACAGGCTTGGAAACCGTTGAGCAAGGATTGTTTGTTTCCCTATGAAATAATGGAAGAGGCACTGGGAAATCATTGTAGTAAAGGTAAGGTCAGTGCAGTAGAGGACAGCGTGAACCCAAGAATCATGCACTGGACAAATCTTTAGTGTGCAGGAGCTTCTAGAACTGATGAGTGTGTGGGTTTTGCCTTTGCATCTTTTGTGTGAGCACTCCACACCAGAGTGGTGGACAAACCTCGAAAAAAACCTTCTATTCATTGTCTGTTCAGACTGTAAGCTCAAGCCAAGAAACTGCCTTTATCTAGATCTAGTTACAGCACCTGGCACATTTTTGGGGCGTTGGATAAATAGTAGGGTGTGGTTGTTTGTGTAGGGGATTACAAGCAGATATGGGTTGGGATTTCAAAAAGCCTAAAAGATGTAGGTGCCAGGTGCTGAAATTCAATGGCTGTTTGTGCCCAACTCCCTTAATCTCTTTTGAAACCTCCAGCCTGGATGTTTAAGAAAATCTTTATGTATAACAAGCCCTGCAGTTTTCTATTAATTAGTGTATGTTCTTCAATCCATTACACATATGTACATCCCATAGTTGTGACCAGAGATGATAAATGATCTTCTGGCATCATATTGCTCAGCCCGTAGCTTTCTCTTGTGGGCACAGGGAGTACATAGCTCAGCAACCTTTGGTAAAGGCAAGTATTCCCACCCTTCTCCTACCTCAGGGAAATAACACCAGGAGTTTCATTGTAAATGCCACATGCTCCTTCTGAAGCCTGTGTTTATATGAATTGTGGAGCGGCACTGGTAATGCTAATCAGTGGGAACTGAAGTGATTTCTTTCCTGCAAGCACCGTCAGATTTGGCCCAACCAGTATTTGTAGTCAACATTCAGAGGCAGGAGACAAGGCTCTTTCAAATCTCCGCACTCATTGAACTGATGAGAGTTGACTCTGCAGCTCTCTGCTGACAATATCATTATTTCCTCATGCATGATAACAAATCCCACAAACCTCAGGGGAATGATGGCTAATGGGACAGTGGACTTTTCCTCACCTCTTGGTCACTGAAAGGCCCTGTCTGAAGTATGGAAATACCTTTACAAGTCAGTGTGAATGGCAGAGCATGACTGCCTGGCAAACCCAGGGCCAGATTCTCAGCTGCTATAAAATATTATAGTTCCAGAAAAAACCAACTACCCGGAGGAGTCTCTCCTCTGAGGAGCTAGCCCACAAAGTTTAAATCCTTGGCTCTGAATAGGACACAGCAGGTGGAGGAAGGTAACTCTAATCTGATTTACCATGGGAAGTATGAAGGTATGTATGCTGTTTCTTCAAAGTTGTATCAGGGAGAAGCCGGGCAGGCATGGACTGGAAGAGATTTGAGACAGGCATTCTGCTGTGAAGCAGAGAGACAGATAGAAGATGCAGGGACAATGACGTTTGCCATGTTCTGATAAAGTTCTGTGGTCATGGGTTGAAGAAAGTAAGTAACTTTCTGCTATTCTTTGTCATTTCAGATGCTAAGACAGTGTGCATGCCGATAATACCTGTGCACATGTGATCTGTTCTTTCACCATGGAAAGGGGATTTTCCTACGTTAGAATTGCAGTTGGTTTCTGAGAACATGAGACTAGTCAGAGCAAGCATTACTTATCCTCTAGAATTTAAAATCTCTCCTCATGGAATGCCAGGTGCCTGTCTTTCCCTGCCTTGCCATCTGAGCTTTTGGCATAAACCATAATCTTCTCTTTGAACAAAAGGAAGGCAAGGCAATCTCTTCTCGCCCATCATGCATGCCATTTTAAAAGCAGAGACTGAGCGCTCACCCTGCATTGCACTGCTCAGCCATTCAAGTGCTCGTCCTCCAGGTTTTCACATCAGCACATGCCCTTGGGTTCACACAGAATGCTAGAGAGCTTTTAGGTAGTGCAGACAAAGTACCTCACAAGAATATCTAATCCTCCGCAATCCATGTCAGTGTCTCCTCCTGATTCTTCAAAGGGGTTTCTATAGTTCTGGCCCTCACATCTGGAAATCTAGAATGGTTAAGACAGTGCCACACATTCCATTTTCTTTCCATGCAAAAGTTGGTGAAAAGCTTCTCTGGGAGGCAATGAAACATTTTCAAGAGAAAAGACCCAGATCCTATCCCAGGCATACTTTCTCCTTGAAATTATTTCGGAAAAGTCAGACCATTCATGTCTAATGTCAAGCAGTAAGGGTCAATACATCAACACATCTCCACTCAGTGACCTCCTGTCTGTTAGTAATGACATTAATGACATTTCTAAAAACATTTACCAGTAAGGGAAAGCTCATGAAGCTCGTTATGTGAGAAGTGCATGATTCAAGAACAGGGTGAAATTCATTATGTAACACTGAAAAAAAAGAGAGAGATCTCTAAGGCCCGTTCCCTTCAGGCCATGGCAGGAAGCGCACTTGTTACATACACCTCAGATCTGCCTTTTTTCCCCTCTTTTGTTTTATACAGGCACAAACACAGAGCACTGTTCACAGACAGGGTCTCTTGTGTTGAGAACTGAGAGGAGGAGAAAAAAGGAAGATCATCTTCCTTTCTTTTCCAAATGATTGAAGGGATGCACATGGGTGAGAAAGTGGGACTCTCATGGGCAATCTATGCTGCGGTGTCATGACTCGGTGACTGAGGAAACACTTTTGTAGGTGAAGCAGGAGGAAATTGTCATCTTGTACCCAGTTTACTCAAACACATGTTGTTTCTGATCTTTTTCCTTATTAATCTCCAAGAAATGAATGCTGAGCCCAGCTTAGAGGGGAAGCACTGGGCCAGTGGAGCCAAGGAGTTAAACAACAAGACAATTAAAGTAGGCCAGTACACTATCATACCGTGAGTCTAGGGTTCATCCTTATCCTATTTACTGTCAAATGCTGTTAATCATCATAGGGCCTAGTCACATCAGCCACACTATCAGAGGCTCGTTCACCTGCACATCTACCAATGTGATATATGCCATCATGTGCCAGCAATGCCCCTCTGCCATGTACATTGGCCAAACCGGACAGTCTCTACATAAAAGAATAAATGGACACAAATCAGACATCAAGAATTATAACATTCAAAAACCAGTCGGAGAACACTTCAATCTCTTTGGTCACTCAATTACAAACCTAAAAATGGCAATTCTTCAACAAAAAAACTTCAAAAACAGACTCCAAAGAGAGACTGCTGAATTGGAATTAATTTGCAAGCTGGATACAATTAACTTAGGCTTGAATAAAGATTGAGAGTGGATGTGTCATTACACAAAGTAAAACTATTTCCCTTTCTTTATTTCCCCTCCTACTGTTCTTGTAAAGCGCTGGAAATGGCCCACCTTGATCATCACTACAAAAGGTCTCCCCCCGCTCTCCTGCTGGTAATAGCTCACCTTTCCTGATCACTCTTGTTACAGTCTGTATGGTAACACCTATTGTTTCATGTTCTCTGTGTATATAAAATCTCCCCACTATATTTTCCACAGTATGCATCCGATGCAATGAGCTGTAGCTCACGAAAGCTTATGCTCTAATAAATTTGTTAGTCTCTAAGGTGCCACAAGTCCTCCTTTTCTTTTTGCAGATACAGACTAACACGGCCGCTACTCTGAAACTGGTAATCCCTGTGACATTTGTCCATTACATGGTTTAGGATTGAAATGTGGTCACATGTTATCTGAAGGAGTAAAGTAAATTATCTCGATACTGCATTTATGAGGTGCAGTATTTCACTGAGTATGCCAGATACGGTAGGAGTGCTAATCAATCTCTTCAAAATGAGCAATGAGTTTGGGGCAGGGAGGAAGTGGGAGATAAGAGGTATAATGTTCTTTATTAAAAGCTATCGCTTTTAACAACAAACTCAGTCTTGGCACAACGAATTCTCTGGGGAATTCATGGGCTTTGGCTCTAAAAAGGGCATGTCTAGAGGAAATCACTCAGTGCCACAAACATTCCTGAGTCAGTGTGTTATTTGGACACTTACTACTGCAGAGTTCCACTCACGGAAGCAATTCTAATAATTCCGTATGCGCTACATCATGAAGATTAACCTAAGTTACATCGTGGATGGCATGGGACAGTTCACCGCTTGCAAGCCGTTTCCTGTTATGGAAAATGCTTTGAGAAAATTCGTATCCACTTTTATGGCTCTGTTATCCCATGAGGAGATGCCTGGACAGATCTCTGAATTGGTTTGTGACTCACTGAATGCAAGGGGGCTATCAGTCTGACTCCATCGTCATCGGTCTTAAAAAATAGAAATAACCTGACCTGACCCTAGAACACATGATCAGTGTATGTAGCCAATATCTAGAGCTGAATTTATGTAATCTGGGTGTTCAAACTGCCAAATATGGAAATGAAGTTCTTAATTCTTTAACCAGATTGATGCTGCTACCTGCCAAGACAGAAGGGAGAAAATCCAACACGCCCCCCCCACCCCCCCATCAGCTCTAAGAAGAGAAAAACTAAGTGGAGCAAAGCTGCAAAGATAACAGCAAGAACAGTGAGAGCAAATGAGACGATGACAGCAAAGGCCAATAGAAGGGAAAACAAAGTCTTTGGAGCCGGGATGTTTTGGAAAACTAACAAAGAGCACCAGGAACAGAGGTCGCAGAATGGAACACCCCAAAGGAGCCCAGGGCTTAAAACCCTCTTGAAAGCTGGAGCAATTCGGAGATCAGCAGCAGACCCGGACGACTTGGGCCCAGAACAGCACTCCCGTCCACCTTTACCCCCCACCCCTTCTTCTGATGTTACGCCCAGACTTGGCCAGTCTCGGGGAGCGCATATGTAAGTTTGAAAGTGGGTTAGGGCTTGGGGCATTAACGCTTTCTTTCTTCCCCTAAGTGACGTGGGAGTGTTCCCAGCACTCTCCGCTGTTATTTTATCAAAAAAGCTTTAAAAAACTTAGACACTTGATGTGTTCCGTACACCTCCTCCCCATAAATCCTGTGGCATCAGCCTGAGCAACTGATGCCCTAGGCAGATTAGTAACAAAAATCTGTCACAGCATGTTGTAACGGGGTTGGCACCCACCTCTCACGAATGCCCTGCTGCCAAATGGTTTCTTCGGCAGGTCTTCAGTAACTCATCCCTCCAACCAAGTCACATACACTGTCTGTAGGTGGAACAAACAAACAAACAAACCCACCCCTTCTGGTGTATACAGTCTCTCCCTTTTTTCTCACGGCCCTGGTATAAGGCCTTACTGCCAAGGCTTCCTTCCCAGAGAAATTGCCTTCTACAACAGTCCAACAGAAACCTGTCATGGTACCCTCAGTTGGTGTGTGCTTTTCAGCAGTCCTCCCTAGGCTCAGTCTCTAACAGATCAGCAGGGCCCGTCATGGTGCTCTCGCTTGGCCTGGCTAGGTTCTAGGCTAAGCCCTTGCTCAATCCCCACAGCCAGCCAGGAGCGCCTTCTGAGCTCCCTTGGCTTCAGCAGCCTTCCCTGGGCTCAGCCTGACCAGCACTGAGTTCTCCATGGTCCTGCTGCTCTTCCAGCCAGCGAGGGATCCAATCATCTCTCCTCCAGCTCTAGGCAGCAACTGAAAACTGTTGTTTGTGCTGCTTCTTTATATTTGGCCCTCCTGGCCCCTGATTGGCTGCTTCCCCTGCAGCCACTCTAGACCGCCTGGATGACTTCTCCTCTGCTCCTTTCTGGGACAGGATGAGGCATGGCCGCAAGGCCTCCAGCAGTGGGCCTCTGGACCTTGTCCACTGTGTCACACAGGTGTTTGGGAGAGTAAACTTTCTTCAGAGGAACATTCACTGAAAGCAAACACGAAAGCGGCGTGAATGCAATCCAAGCATATACTTTGACCGTAAACTCTTCGGGGCAGGGTTTGCCTCTTTGTTCTGTGTCTGCCCAATGCCTAGCAGAATAGGATCCTAGGCACCACTGTAATACACAAATACATACATAATGTAACAGAGGTTTTTGCAAGCCAATCAGACATGTAATCCCTGCCATAGACCACAGAAATGACCTATATGGGGCAGTGGAAAATTTACATTTTCTATAACCCGTTATTTTTTTTAAAAGTGGCCTTTTCCCTTGTGCTTCACTCAGCCCCCCAGGTGGCTCTATCTGGGGTGTGCAATTCTTAAAGAATAAGCGCTAAAGAGGGGAAATGTACTTCAAGCCTGCAGCCTGGGCAGATTGTAAAGTCAGAGAAAACACTGTCAAAGTGGAAGACACACACACAATGAGATACTCCATAACTATTTACTGAGCTTCTCAAAGCAATAGTAATTAGCAAGGAAAGCGCCATGTATCAAGTATTATGTGCTATGCTGGAAAGAGACAACCTTCTGAAGAAGTATGATATGGCAGTTTTAGTGTTTTCAGTGCTCTAGGTTAAGAACAATTAGTTCAGTACCAGAACACATGTCTTGTTGTTTTATTGGAGAGAATAATTGTTTCATTAAAATCTTCCCGCTGAGATTTCTTGTTAGATTAAAGTTACAGTACTATTACATTCACCAATTAGTCACAGATTTATAGCCTGCTCTAACAGCTGCTTCTGCTGTGGGCTCATCATTGGTGAGCAGAGTCTTTTCTCGGTCAATAGTTTGGGCTCCCCCAATACAATTAGCATCTTCAGGATGATTTAGTGTAAACTGCTGATTGCAAAACATCACAACATATTCTATGTGAGGAAGACAGAATGAACTGTGAATGTTTTCTCATCACAGCTTCCTTAATGCGCTATCAATTGTTTTCCAGACTATGGACTGAGGTCTATTTGCGTTATCCACACAAATATTCCAGGCTAAACTGCCATCATGCCTTAAGCGACTATTTAAATAGCACTGAGAATTTAAAGAAAAACAATGTTTTAGAGTTGGATGTATTGTTCATCTTATGGATAAAGCTGAGGGACTGGAAAATGGAAAAACCTAAATCCAGGTCTGAGGTAGCCTTCCTCTGAGACATTGGTAAAATTCCATAATTTCTCTGTTTCATCATTTATAAACATTCACCCACATCACAGGAGAGTTGAAGATAATAAATGCTTGTAAATCATTTTGAAATCTAATCAAAAGGCGCTAATCAGACCAAGAACAGGAATATTAATGCCCCACTGGGGTAAGCAGAGCTGGCTGGGAATGCTCTATTAAAATGCTTATTTGACAGAAAATGTGGTTTACATAAAGTCAAGATTTTCCACAGGAAAGTGTGGATTTTGCTAAAGTTTTCAATCTTCCACCAGGAAAATCAAATTGAAACATTACAGATGGGTCAGACAGAATTGTAACATTGCATTTCCAAGTGGTTGAACTGTAATATTCCTCCAACTGAGCTGCACGGTGCCCCCAGGGAGTTGGAGTTCAGATGCCGCTTGCCCCCACTATTCCCTGTGGGCTGGGCTCCCTGGTCACACCACATCTCCCATGATGCACCATGATACCCACACTGTATCTTGCACAGCTGCTGGAAGGCAGCAGGCCAGGTAGCAGCACAGAAGTTAATCAAAGCCAGTCAGGAGAGGGAAGAGGTCCAGTATACCAGCCACGGAAGTCTGGATCATCAGGACTGAAAGATACGGCACACGCGTTCTGACCAACTGACAAGCCATTTCTCAAGCATGAAGCGAATTCTCTGACTGCTTCTCCAACACCTTCCTGGAGCAGCCCAAGCCAGCGCAAGGAAACTGCAGAAAGGGTCATTTTGGGGACTCAGCGACAGCTCTATGTCATGACCGTTCACTCCGCCATTCTGAGGAGGCCCAGTGGAAGTGACCCAGAAGCTTAACAAGGTTCCCTGTGTTTACATTTGCCGTGTTCTTCCCAAATACTCTCCTGACCACGCATCGCGCTCTGTGGGGCCGAGGTGTCTCTGCCTCCCACCCATGAGCTCTTCTTGGTGGGTGGAGAGGCTGCCACTTTAAATAGGGGGAAAGGAGGGGGAATTTTGTTTCTGCAGCTGCAGCAGAGTGGTCTTCAGGGAGGGGCATGCTAGGGGCCAGCCCTATCTGCCCTGTGATCTTGTTTTTGTCGAGTTGTGGTACATGGCCACTGGAGCCTTCCCTCTCCCTTTTCCTCACATCCTGTTAGGGGCTGGGATGGGGGCAGTCTGGCTTAAGGGTCAGGGTCAGGGAATCAGAACCGAGGGTCAGAACCAGAGTCATAGGCCACAACCAACGGTCAAGCCAGAGTCAGAGCCAGGAACTGAAATTGAGGGGCAGAAAGGGGTTACCAGGAGTCAGAAGCAGGGCTGGGTCTGAGGCTGGGACAGGGCTGGAATGAGTCAGGGGCAGCAGCTAACACAGCTATAGGTGAATACTGTGAGCAGCCGTGCCTTGCAGCTGGCTGTAAGAGAAGCTCACGTAGGCCCAGCTGCGCTCATCAGACTGGCAGCGGGTTAAGCTCACAGGTAAGCAGGCTAGCTACACGTCCTTACTCCTGACACACAGAGCATGGTGTTCGATCCCACCACATGTGGATCTGAGCATCTGCACATGGATTCTCTAACTGGGTCTCTTATTTCAGCCTGTAGCTTTCCTCTCCCCTCTTGTGCAGTTCCATCTGGAAGTGGAGCTAGCAAAGTACTGTAAAGAAAAGCTATCTCGGGGTATTTCTGATCCAGTTGACCCAGGGAACTCTAGGGGTTTGGGGAGAGAGGCTAATGTCACTCACCATGCAGCTCAGCTATATTGTTAATACTCTACACAGCTCCAGGAAACATGACAGACTCTTCACAGAGCTGTAAAAGGCCACCAGAACTGCCTGAGTCCATCTAGGCCGGTATCCTGCCGCAGAGTAGCCTGTGATAGATGCTTCAGAGAAAGGTGTGAGAGCCCTGCAGGTGCAGATGTGGGGTGATCTGCCTCCCACTTGGTCTCATATTAGTCTCCAATAGGGAGAGCTTGCCTATTGTCCCGTCCTTGAGCACAATAATCAGTTCTTCAAAGAGAACACTGTTTACTCCGTTAACATTGTTCCCTGACATTTTACTGGGTTGTGCAAGTACAAACTGTGATGGGATCCCTGGGGTGTAGCTTGGGACTGTGGGACTGCTGTGCTCCCTTAACTCTCCAGCCTGGGCTGTCTCTCACAATGCTTTGCTAGTGACAAGCAGCAAACCCCTCCAGGTGTTGTGATCACTCAGCACAACCAGATGTGGAGGCCCACACCCAGCTAGATTGCATGAATGCTCCCACAGACACTCATGAATCACACAGAGAAAGGCACCAGCCAAATCTCCCCAGCTCCCAGCCTTGTACCTCAGGAATATACTGTCTTGCACTGCTCAAGATGAGCAATGCAAATTTATTAATTGGTTAACCACTTCATCAATGGAAAGTGGATATACACCAGCCTTTGCAAAGCTGCGGAGGTGGAAGATGTGCATGCAGTGGACAGCATGTATTCCTCACGTAGCAGCACTCTGCGAGACAGGATATCCAGCCAGAAAGGAGTAGCCAAGGTAGCACCGCAGTGGTGGTATTGTAGGTAAAACGGAGATGGCACTTTCCTTATCAGCCCTGTGTCCCACAGCACCTGACATTTTAGGCCAACTCACTGGTAAAGATAAACAATTAAACAGATTTATTGACTGAAAAAGATAGATTTTAAGTGACTATAAGTGCTAGGCAAAAAGTCAGAGTTAGTTACCAAAAGAAAATAAAGTATAAGAATGAAGTCTAAACTCTCAACCCTATTAGACTGGGCAACATCTAGATTAAGCAGTTTTTCTTACCCCACTGGATATTGCAGTCCTTAATATACAGGTTTGTCCCTTAAATCTGGGCCTCTCTCTTCTGTTGGAGTCTTCAGTCTTCGGAGTGTCTTTGTTGCTTGCAGCATAGGTGGCAGCAGGAGAAAGGTGAAACATGGGGCCCCTGTGTTCTGTTTTATACCCTCAGTCCAGGTGCTTGAAGAACACAAGTCCAGGCATGTCTGGTGGACATTGCTGAATCCCCAGGCAAGGTTGAGCAATTCCCCTGGTGTGGCCTCATGCAGGTGAAACATTGAATTGTAGCTCCCTTGCTGGACAATTGCTGTTAATGGTTGTTTGACACCCTCCAGGGTGTCAGTTACTTTCCTTGGCATTGTCTTTGGAGAGCTAGTATCTGGGCACTTCCCAAACCCACAGCATATTTTAGTGACAATTATACAACGCCTTCTCATAACTTCATATGCATTAATGATTTACATATTCAGATAGAACAGTGACTTCCATCAGATCGTAACCTTTCCCCTGATATCTCACATGGCCTGATTTATATGCAATGTCACAATTATATAAAAATGAGGAATGTGTGGGTTACGGGACGCTCCCCCAAGGTACAGAATGTCACACAGACTATTTGGAACTTGCTAGGACTTGGTCACTCCTGTCCTTTAGTTGGACTGAAGGACGTGCGGGACCTTTTGCTACCATTGCTCCCTTCACCCTTTTGGAATGGCAGGGTACCATTTCTGTGCAGAGTATATGGCAGAACTGCACCAGACCCTGGGTTGTGTCGTACTCCAGACAAGGACGGGCATCCATAGCACACAGGTATTAGCAGAGATGGTACTGCACCAAACCCCTCAGTGTCAGAACATTTTCCTTTGCTGAGTAACAATCACTGTCACTTTAGCATTAAAAGCTCCAGGTAATTGAAGCTAAGCAGCAAGCATGAAGCAACCCTCTGGCTTCAAAGCACAATTGGAATCAGACATGAAATGAGCTTGTGGGTCTCTTGTCTGCGAGTTTAGCTGCCAAGAAGAGTAGAAGGAAATTTTTAGCTTCTATTTTGTTTAGGCACTTCGCCATCTTGTTTCTAAATAGTTGTTGTTTGTCCACCATGTTGGTGCCCTTCTTCTTGAGACTACTGGCACCTTTTTCCTTCTGAGGCAGCAGAAGAGCAAGGGGCACATGATCCGTGTTCTGCCTAGTAACAAGAGAACATAAAAGATGGCTGCACCTGAGAGAAGGGGCTGTCCTTCCTGCTGGCAGCACAGTGCATGTCCTAGACAAGACTTTGAGGGATCTACAGAAAATCACAGAGGAAGATACAAACTCCTGATGGATTTGAAGAAGTGGGTTTTTTACCCATGAAAGCTTATGCCCAATTAAATCGGTTAATATTTAAGGTGCCACCGGACTCCTCGTTGTTTTTGTGGATACAGATTAACACAGCTACCCCTCTGATACTTGACTCCTGATCCAGTCACCTGTTCCTGATTAGTTCCTATCTTACCTGTATTCGAGAATCCTGTTATACATGGTCCATGAAGTCAATTGTTGTGGGTCCATTCCTCTGAACCTGATGTAGTATATCTGTACCTTACCTATGGTGAACTCCCTTGTCTTGTGGGTTTGGGACCTTGACTTCATGTCGGTTTGTTAAGCAAACCTGTACCTGAATACCCTTTGTGTACCATTTCATTTGAGGTCCTATTAGTTACAGTTTAAGTCATTGTTAAATAAATCAATCAATCTGTTTCATGGTTAAGCCTGTCTGTAGTTTCTCGCTGATGATAGATGCGGGTTGGGGGAACCAATCTGCTGGGTGGGGCTTTAAGGTGTGGAACCCAGAGAACAAACAGTTAACCACTGACAAGATATAAGTAGAGGTTTTTCCTGGTTAACAGAAGGTGCTATATTGTTAGGGCAGATTGGCATTGCCTCTAGCCATAGAAGAGACAGTGTGTGGGGATTGCCAGTAGTTGTTTCCCCTAGACTACTTATCCATCTCCCCATCCCGAGTGGCCACCGCCAGGGACAAGAGGACAGTTCCATCCCCGTGCTCCCCGCCCAGTCCTCTGCTTTGCATTTGAGACGGTCAGCAAGGATGCTCGTTAAGAGCTGGCTGTTCTTTGCAATGTGTGTTTCTGTCCATTGCACAGGGGAATGAGCCCAGCAGGGCACTTCTCAGTTTGGTGGCTGAAATCCAATGCACCAATAGAAATCCTGACACACCAACATATTAGATACTTAAGCAAGTTAGAGTTCAAGGAGAGGTGTGTGACACAGCTCAGGCGTGAGGTTCTTTGGCAGAGACAGGTGGGGAATCGTACCCAACAGCTACTCACACAGCCCCTGACACTCATTGTCATAGGCACTAATATTCCTGTTTAGAAGAGGGTCCTGGCTTGCTGAGCTCAGGCTGTCTATCAGTGAAGAGAGGAAACCAGCTGTGCCTTTCCACAGCCTGGGTTTGTTGGCCATAGCATAGGTGCTAAAATGGGTGACTAAGTAATGATAAGCAGTGGTTACAGAAATAGGTTGGGGAAAGTTTATCATTTAACTTGAACAAAGGTACCACATACATTAAATATATTCGATATGGACAGAGTGATTGCAGAGCTGTAATTCAATCTGGAGAATGTTACAATGTAATAAACCAGAGGAGTGATGGCCCTTATATTATATAATTCATTCTGTCTGCTCTCGCTCATATGCATACCAGTTTAGTGGGTTTATGGGATTTAATTTACATCGTCAAATGACACAACTGAGCACCCAGGAGAACTGTGCCCTGACTTGAGAGAGGAATGCATTTTAAAGGGCATTCTTCTGGGCGGCTGCTATTACAAACCCCCAAAGGATGCACACAGACACTTTGCAAAAAAGAGTGACAAATGCTTGTTCCCAACTGTTTCCCTTTTCTCTCCTGTGAAGACACTCACATCTTTCCCTCCATCTTAGGTGAGCCCACCTCCACTGAACTGCCTCCCCTTCAGAGCAGGGAGGACACATTTTACTGTTTTCCATCCCCCGTTGCTATTAGGCTACCAGTGCCAGCTCTCTCAAAGGAAAAGCTCTGCAAGACTTTCAAGCTCACCTAGTTGCATGCCCATGGGTGGCTTTGTTCAGTTAATTCTTTTTCCTAGGAGAGGCTCTCTCAAACTTTTGAAACTCAAATCATGATCTGGATACTTTCTCTGATGGGGAAGCCTGCATCAGCCCTGTGCCAGAGATTTCTCTAGGGCTGGCTCAGAGGCCCATGAAAAATCATTTAAGATTCTTGTATGTCAGTGAAAATCAGACTTTTCATTTTTTGCCTCACCAGCCCTAAACATACCCAGGGGTCTGGTGTCCACTGGAGAAGCCTACAGATTTAGAACAGCTGCATAACAGGGCCAATGAGAGCTCTGGTACAACAGAGCAATATGTACAAACAAGGACTGCACATGGTAAGCAGAGACGAGTGCCCACTGCTCCTCTGGCTGGCTGGCAAAAGGCATGGGACTTAAGAACATAAGAACGGCCATATTGAGTCAGACCAAAGGTCCATCCAGCCCAGTATCCTGTCCGCTGACAGTGGCCAGTGCCAGGTGCCCCATGGGGAGTGAACCTAACAGATAACGATCAGTGATCTCTCTCCTGCCATCCATCTCCACCCTCTGACAAACAGAGGCTAGGGACAAATCTAATGGGCCCAGCCCACACAGCTGTTAATAAACAAGGCAGGGACAAGGATCAGCTTTCCCCTAGGATGGAAGAAATAGACAAGTCATTGGCAGAAAGAATTAAAAATGTCTGATCCTGATGTTGTGTTGAGCTTGCTAAGCAGAGAGCCTCCAAATCCCCAATTCTGCCAGGCCAGGGAGATGTTTTATGGTTTGATCCCACCCCTCTGCAGGCTGTAGGGAATGGGGACCAGCCAGTCCCACCAGTCGAGCATAGGTGAGCCCGATGCAGGGGAAGGAGCCTCGCGTAAGTGTGTAGATACATTTTCAATTACAGGGAGACCCCCCCAAAGTAGCAGGAGACAGGTTTTGACTTTCCATTAACATACCCGTGCTAGGAGAGGCAGTGGGACAAGCAAGAGAGGTAGAGTTGTTATCTGCTTTTCAGTCCTCTCTAGAGAGCAGCTTGTTTATGTGCACAGGGATGTCCCATGAATCCTCCCGAGAGATCTCACTGAGACATCCATGGAGATACTCTGTAATCCTCTCCCAAAGGTTTCTGGGGAGGGCTGCCTTATTTCTTCCTCTGCAGCAGGACACTTTCCCACACCACTCAGCCATGACTTCAGCAGGCCCCATCGCCGTACATAGGAGCACATGAGCCCTGGAGGCTTTGGAACGTCAGCAGCAGCTGTGTGCGCACTGCCTTTGTTTCTCCCCGGAGTGAGATATCAGCTAAAATCATCACCGCCTGTGGAAACCGGTGCAGTGCCAGAGCCCTGTGCTATGAGAATCACGCAACTGACCAATTCCTTCCTCATTTCCCCAGCCCCCTGCAGGCCCAGCTCCCCAGGGCTGGTGCCGTGACTGGTGCCATGCACAAGCAAAGCCAAGCAGAAAGGAGAATGCAGTGCTTCAGACCGCAGGGGAGCAAGGGGAGTGAGCTCAGCATCTCAAATTTCACTTTCTGGAGTGAATCCACTGACAATGGTACCTCTGTTTTATCGGCAGCTGCTGCCATTGTGGCCTTCGGGGTCTCCCCCTCCACTCCCACGGAACCCCTAAGCCAGAGAAGGAGGAGCAAGAAGAGGACTCAGGATGACAGGTTCAATGAGATCCTGCAAGCCAGTGCGGCATCAGAGAACCAGCACTGGGCCTGAGGGATGAATACTGTGGACAGCCTGGAAGAGGAAGGAGTGGAGAGGAGAAAGGCCGAGGAGTCCCAGCAGGAAAAGGAGGGAGATGCACCCGGACATAATGGGGCTTCCCTGGCAGTAAATACAGATGCTGCAGACTCTGGTGGACCTGCAGGTTCAACAATTCTGGGTATGGCTCCCTCAGCAGCCCCTGGAGAACTTCGTGTCTCCCTATACCCTCCCCCCCCACATTCCACATGGCACCACGGGTCACTGCGCTACCCTACCACTCCCCCCGGGGAAACGTTCACATATACACCAAGTGTGGCTTGCACAGGTCAGTGTGAGGAGCTGGAACAGACACTGATGTTCTCCCCACTTCATAAATTAAGAGCACAGAACTTATGAAGTTTTTAATGTATTTGTTTTAAAATTGCATGGGGTTTTTTCACAGAATTTTATTCTGTAACAAAATCAATTACTGGGAGCATAACTCATCTTTAGGAGTTCACAGTATATGCTGCTGAGGGCTCAGCAGGTTTGAAAGCAGCCAGTCACTTGTTACTGCGCAGTGTTGCACAACTCACAGGGTCATTCACAAACCAGGGGCAAGCCCAGAGCAGAACCACAGTGGGAATAGGAATGAAGCTGTAGGTAAGGCAGGAGCCAGGAGCAGAGCAGGTAAAGGGTTGGGTACAGAAAGCAGGCACGAGCAGGGTCCAATGCAACCATGCTTTGTTGCTTAGAAAAACTTCTTGTTCCTCCTTCTGGCTTAAATAGTATAGTCGGATCAATCGGCGGAGCCGGCTGATCCTCCAATCAGAGCTCCCAAGGGTGTGTTTTGCCTGGGGCTAGAGTCCTAATAGCTCCTAAGCCCACCAGGTTTCAGTAGACACTGGATGTTCCCCATTCATTTGGTTTTCCTTGCGGCTCTGGAAAACCTCTGGTATCATGCGCCCTGTGCTTGCATCGCTCAAGGCAACAGTGCGGAGCTGTGCACGTCCTTCTGTCAGGAACGGCAGACAGTGAGGAGGGCTGCACAGGCTTGTGGGATTTTGAAAAAAGTCACAAAAATTATGGGATAAGAACATAAGAACAACCATACTGCTTCAGAGGGAATGAGCAGAACAGGTACCCATCAAGTGATCCATCCCCTGTCGCCCATTCCCAGCTCCTGGCAAGCAAACACTATATACAACATTATGGGACGGAGACTGTTGCAAACTGGGAAGTTGACCCCATGGTTCCAGTCATCCTTGCAGGACTCATTTTGCCCCAGCAGGCATTGCCAAAACTTCCCTAAAGACGGTGCACTGGATGGTGGCGAATCGCGCAGTGGGAACCTATCCGTGGCCCACCACGCTCGGGACTGATACAAGCGCTCCTGGCGACCATGCACACTGCTGACGCACGGAGCCCAGTATGCATGCAGACTGGTGATGGACTACCTGGGGCCGCGGTACGCCAGCGTAACTTCACTGGTACCCAAGTTTGCAGTGTGCACATGGCCAGCTACTCAACAGTTGGAGCCCCAGAGCTACACGCATGCCATGGAGGGCAGGCCGTGTCCCCGCACTATGGATCTGTGCTGATGCCCCTGGTGCCGTCAATCCAGATGATCAAAAAGCTGCTACTCTGAAGCAACTTCAACCTAATTGGAAACAGACGACATAAACATCAAGAGGGAGCTAATTGGTATCAATCCCCTTAAAATACCACTCTCAGAAGAATCACCAGGAGTGGCCATCAGCTGTTCTGCAGCACGGTACTTTTGGCGATCCTTCCAGAAAGAGAGGGGAAAGAAGAAAAACTCACTTGGCAAACATCATTCAATGGAGAGTGCAGTTCTCTGAACTGTAGCCAGAAAACATGGGTCTGTTAAAGCAAAAACCAAAAGAGAAGAAACCTACTGAGAAAATGCTGGTCTTATAAAATCCCCCACAGGAGACTCACTGTGTTGCCTTCTCTTAATCTGAGATTTCCACACTTGCCAAGCTGCCTTCCAGTTTTCTAGTACAACTGTAACCCTTCTGCCAGGCGGAGCCAGCAACAACGAGGGCTGGGTTCAATGTCTAGGGGGTTCTCCTAATAAAAATGGAACCGGCTCAAGACCCCACTCCTGCAGAAAGTAAACACCACCCCTAGGTGTCTCTCGAAGCACTGAGTCTGTGTACAACAAAATAAACCTTTTATTAAAAAGAAGACCCAACATTAATTTGGGAAAACACCACAATCACAATTCAAAAACATAAGAACATAAAAGCGGACAGACTGGGTCTAGCCCAATATCCTGTCTTCCAACAGTGGCCAATGCCAGGTGCCCCAGAGGGAATGAACAGAACAGGGAATCAAGTGATCCATCCCCCATCGCCCATTCCCAACTTCTGGCAAATGGAGGCTAGGGACACCACCCCTGCCCATCCTGGCTAATAGCAGCCATTGTCCTCCAGGAATTTATCGAATTCTTTTTTGAACCCTGGTATAGTCTTGACCTTCACAACATCCTCTGGCAAAGAGTCCCACAGACTGACTGTGCAACCGAGATAGTTACACCATCTCCTTGATGATCTCTTGAGGCTTTTCTGTGTGATTCTTGCTGGAGCATCTACAAACAACCTACAGCTGCTCTTGTGGCCAAGCTGGGCCTTCAGGCGGATATGTTCAAACACACCAGGAGCATTTAGATGCACAGCCCCCATTTATTCCAACTGTACTTGTGCATCTAAATTGTCTTCTGCAGCTTCACCAGTGTCTGCCTTAAAGCATGGCACATGGCAACATCTTGGTGGCAGCAAGCCCGCGAGAGTGGAGGAAAGGTGGCTGCTGCATGACCCTTTCTCCCGGCGACATTCCACATTGGAGCAGAACCCTGGCCACCACCCTCCCCATCTGAGCAGGCCTTACTGTCAAGGGAGCACAAGGACCGACTGTGCCCTGCCGTTGTTGAGTCTCTGCCCTGACCCCTGGCACCTCTGTGCTGGACCAGGCACAAACTGGGTACTGCTCTTGTTCTTTCCTGGCAGGCTGGGGTCACCAGCCCATCCCCTCAATACATGAGAAGGTGTCGGGTCCCATCAAGGATCACACTGACATTTCAGCGCCACTGGGATACACTTCTCCTCTTAGAAAGATTTTCAGTTCTTGGACACACTTGTCAGTTTTACAGCTCCCGAACTTGCAGTCAGGAACACACTCAGTAAGGGCTCCATAAACCTTGGGCTTCTGGAAGATGTCCCGGGTATCAGGGCTGCCTCCAAGTCTCAGGGGCTTTCACAGCCACATTATGGGAGCCCAAGCTATAAAAGCCTTTAATAGGGCAGTGGCAGTGAACAGAACAGAGGAGGGACTTGGTACATCATTCTCCTGCTGATCAGAACAAAAAGGACAGACATTTTTTCTGTAGACCAAATTCACCTCCTTTCTGTGGTTTCCTTTTTGGTCGATCTAAGGAACTGTCCCACCATAAACATCTGTCGAAGCTTTCTCCTCCAGACTGGCTATGCATAAAGGCTCCCTGTAGAACCCCTCTCTCTGCCTAGAGCTCAGACATTCCTACCCCTGTTCCAGAGTTAACCGAGCACACCCGATCTGACCTCAGCATGTCCCACCAACCACATCATTCAACACCCCGACATCAGCACGACTCAGCAGAAGAGTCCTGTGTAAGAATAATACCTAGCTCTTTGCATCCACAGATCTTGAAAAACTTTACAGAGGGCACTACCACCATCCCTGTTGAACAGATGGGGAAACTGAGGCACAGAGAGGCAAAGTGACTTGCCTGAGGTCACTCAGAAGACCAGAAGTAGAACCAGGAATGAAATCCAGATCTCCTGAGCCCTGCCCCAGTGCTCTAAGCACTAGGCTACAGTGCCTCCCTCCCAATCCCATGCCCTGTAACGATCTTGTTACAGTCCCCTCAGGCAGGGTGCAGAGACAGCAGGGCTCAAGAACTCAGGCTACAATTATCTCGATTTGCTAGCAATAGAAAATGTATTGTCTTAATTTTAAAACACTGGTGTCATGAGCCAGGAGAAGTCCCTAGGGAGGGGCAGGGGGAGCTTGGGTTTCTCCATCTCGCACTGGCAGCTGCTATGTCCACCTTCCTCTTTTCTATTTTCTCCTCTTTGTTTCAGGAACATCCCTCCCCCCAACCCTTCAAGAGGCTAACAAGTTCTATTCACACAATGGGATGCCCCAGAATTTGCATTAGTTCAAAGAAAAGGGCTGCAGTGAGCACCATGGTTTCAATCAAACCACATGAAAGGCAGAGCTGCAGAGGAGAACAGAGGAGAAGCTGGCTGCAGAAAAGGAGCCATTTAATCTATGGAGGGCGAGTACAAAGCAGGAGAAGGGCATGTTGAAATCCTTTTCCTTTGCAAGTCCTCAGCAGGGTAACCTCTAAAAATAGCATGCCAGTGAAAGGGAGAGAGATTAATGGTTATTGTCTCATACAAATGGGTAATCAGGAAGGAAATAACTCAAGCCTAGTATCTACCTTTAATTTAAGGATATACAAATCTACGCCTAATGATACACTGGCAGATATACTGCAGGATTGAATAAGAGATTTGATCTGAGGAAAGAAATATTTATCTACTTTACGCCACATGCAGCAGGAGTGACGAGCACCCTGCTAGTAGGAAAGGCATTTATTTGTGTGCATTACTGCTATAGAACTGGAAGCGTGCCAAGTGCGTTATGCATGCACAACAATGGTAAATCCTGGACCCAAAGATTTTACGGTCTGCGCCCCAGGCCATGAATCATAATCCACACATCAGCCCCACACGAAGACCCATGCTCCCCACTGGGGCTTCACGTGGGGGCAGGGATCGGTGTACTAAACAGCTATCCCAAAGTTACAAAAGGAGGAGGACTAATGCAACACATTTCAATGCTCTGTCTGTCCCGTTTAGTCTCCTGGACTAATGAGAAGAGTTATTTAACTCTCGCCTATGTATTTTGGGGGGTTTTAATGGTCTCTTTTTTTTTTAAGAAGAGAGACTCTTCAAGCAATGGCTGTATTTAGGGAAATATTCAAATGCACATGAGAAAGGTTAGACATCTTTCATCTTAAAAAGAGCTGGGTGGGAAACGGTTTTCTGGTCCTGCGAGAATTTTCGAGATTTCGAAACTTGTCGCCATCCCAAATTAGGATGAAGTCAGAATCTTGAACATTTTCACAAACAAATACTCTGGAAAAAAAGTCAGATCAGATCAGAACATTTCATTTCCATAATGTCAAAATGTTGCACTTTAATGTTCTTTACTAACAGGTTAAAAAAAATCATGGAACTTCAATTTTTGAACCTTGGGTCACGTTTTTAGGCTTCTCTCTGCAATTGAGAGCTAGAAATGTCTATTTTTTTAAAAAAGGGAAGCAGAAATTCTGGTGTAAGAGCTGGGGCTTTAAGAAACACCCTCAATATCATAAGACTCAACATAAAATGGCGAGAGTTGGCAACACAGGATTAATAATGCCCTTTGTGCTAATCAGAATAGAAGACGAAAATTAGCACCCCAGTCACAAAGTAAATAGAATATGTGGGGATCCCTAATGCTTAATGATCTGTCCCACCTTGTATTTCGGTTAGACACTTGGTTACCTTCCCCAGATGTGAAGACAAGCTCTGTGAAGCACGAAAGCTCATCTCTCTCATCAACAGAAGTTGGTCCAATAAACGATATTCCCTCACCCACCTCGTCTCTCTTAAAGTCATGCCAGGAGGATGGCATCGACTTCCAGCTGACACATACTAGGTTGTAGAGGTAAGTGAGCATGACAGCTCGTAGGTCAGGTCTACATTTCAGACTATATCAATAGAACTATGGAATCCACACCCTGGAGTAACGTAGTTACACTGACCTGACCCCGAGTGCAGACAGTCGTGTCTTGGCGGGAGAGCTTCTCCTGTTGACACAGCTACAGTCTCTGGCGGAGGTGGATTAACGACGCCAACAGGAGAAGCTCTCCCGTCAGCGTAGGAGCGTCTTCACTGATGCTGTGCCAATGCAGCGTTTGAAGTGTGGCATTCGGACACAATGCATGCAGCGGTGCTTGCCCCATCTCTCCCTCTCCCACTCGCTGGGCAGGGCCCTAGCCACCTGCCCCAGATGGAGTCGGGAAGATCCTCAGTTCTTTCCCACTGACGGCCTTGCTGTAGTTGCATTTGCACAGCGTACGAGTGGGATGTGCTCTCCCCAGGGAAAATGGCTTTCCTGGCATGCCCTATCAATTGCATGATCTTTAAAGATGGGTTGCCCGGTGATGGCTCCAGGCCATGCTGTTTACGCTACAAGCAGTGAGAGCAAGAAATAGAATATGATACGGATGTAATAAATAGCAGAGCCAGGTGACTGATTAATCTATCATTACAGTTACAGGCAGCTCACGGTTCCTCAATACATAGAGCGGACTCCCTTCCGTTCCTTGGGCCAATCTCCCGAGTTCCAAGTCTTTGTCTTCTAGATGATCTTCCAGGTGTTGAGCTGGGGGGAAGGGGAAGAGAAGCCATGTGATGTCACTGTCCCTCTTTTATACTTTCTTCCAGCTACTAGAAAGATCCTTGCTGTGAGGTGGGCTAGGCCACCTTCACTGTCCCCCCCTCCCCCCCCCCGAGGGGCCTCTGGGAGAGTGGATTCTTTTTGATGGCCCTCCTTTGTTACCACGGAAAGGCTGGTTGTGGGCATTTCCCAGCATGGTTCAGTAGCACATGTAGCAACGTTGCATGATGCCACACACAACAACAGTGCGGGCAACCCGACAGGATATTCGTGGTCGACAGACGAGCACTTTTTAAAAGGACACCTCACAAGGCAGCCTTTGTACCAAACATGTCATGTCATAATCATACCAGGGTGGTGAACGGAGCAGGAAAGAGTGAATACAAATATCTACTGCAGACAATACAGGGTTTAATTTCAAACGATCTTCACCCAAGTAGGTTCTGGGTCACTACCTTAAAATCATATTTAACAGAACACAGCAATGCTGTTCCCGTTGTTTCCCAGTCACCTTGAGACCCCGTGCAAGGCACTGTATATTGGGACACAAGGGAAACTCCTGGCAGGCTGAGCTCAGTAGGAATAACCCACAGAGGGCCTGGCTGGGGGACATGCCAGGCAGGGCAGTGCATTATGGCAGAGAATGCAGGGAGCTGGAGGCGGCTGCTGGGGGTCAAAGGTAAGGTAACAAATGGGGGATGAGATAGAGCAAAGGGATGAAGAGAGCTAATATATTGGGGAAGGGGAGGAACTGCCCACAGGAGTGGGGCACAGGGGGGGGTGAGCCCCGTGCTTTGCCTTCAGCTTGCAAATCTGTAGTGCAGGATAATCATTCATTTCCAGCCAGGGTTTCTTGTCCTTTTCTCCTGTATCAGCTGTGCTAGCGAGGTCTTTCTTGTTTCTCTCCTTCTTGGCCTGGAACAAATGAGGACACAGTAGAAACCAGTCTGCTTCACTGCAACGCTCCCTTGTGCCAGCCAGCTCGGCAGCATGCTGCTGCCACCAAGGATCTGATCCAACATCTCTTCCCAATTAACACTTGAAATCTCTGGCTACCTTGGCTTCCTCTGTCCCCTCTCAGAAGTACTCCTTGCTCTTGTTGGCGTCAATGGTTCATTCCCAGACCAAGGACAGTCTTAAAACTGGAGTTTGTTCCACTTTGTATGAAAAAACAAAAAAAAACAGCCAAACACTCCCAGCTTCCCAAGTCCCATTGTTGCGAAGGCATTTCAGAATACACACAACTGAGCAGCTGCAACGGGACCTATCCCCTTTGACTCCTCAGCAGACCTTCAATCCTTAAAGGCACAGGGCGCAGGTAAATCTAACCCTGACATTCCCTTTTGAAAGCTGCATCAGCATAAGCAAATCCTCTTTATTGCCTGTATGTCTGAATTATACTGCAGCCTGAACGGGGAGTTAATTTGTAGGCAAAATTGTAGGACAATTGCCTCTAGCAGTAAAATATTTTCCTGTAATTGCGGGGGAGTAAATCACTCTGTATCAGAACAGGCAGGTCCCTAGGCTCCGTTGTGTTGTCTTGCTTGGGTTTGGCTCAACCAGGACTGAAGATTTCTAGGACTGGAGATGCGTATTAAAAAGCAGCAGAAGGAAAGAACAAACAAATCTCCCCAGGTAAGTTGGCTTCTGTAGGGGACGGGACATGGCCATGGGGATAGAAGTTTACAGTTTGAGGGATTGATCCAAAGTCAGTTGGAGTCAATGGAAGTCTTTCCATTGGGAATGGGCTGTAGCACACATCCCGGGAATGTGAACACCAACAAAGCTGATGCAGGGCTGAGATGAGATGTGCCAGGTGCTGGTGGGCTGGTGTAACAATGTTTGCACTGAGACAGGAGAATTATGCAGTGTGCTGCAGCGTGGGCAGACAGGAGCATGGCTGGTGTGCGCCCCCGGGGCTTCGCCACGCAATAACCCCAGTGTTTGAATCCACTGGGAGCACTTGCACATGACTCATTACAGACTGCACATTTCCATAGCAGTTGGCATCTTCCAGGCACTTTAAGCATGAACAGTAAGTCCTCAGAGCAGCTCTCGGAGACTGAGGTAGGTAGCTACCACCCCCCTTTTGTACCTGGGATGACCAAAGGAGAGAGGTGTGGTGACTTGTCCAAGCTCTCCATGAGCTGAAGTCTCAGCTCAGGCAAAGAGCTGTCGGCTGGGATTGTGCCCTGGCACAGTAGGCCCTGCCCCCCTGCTATGCACGCTGCACTTAGTGTAGTTTTCTGACCCCCTCGTTTCAGCAGAACGCGGCGACTGCCTGTATGAACCTTGGATGTGAGGAGTCTCTAGCTGTCCCTTTGAGGCAGTGTGCTCAACGGCCCTCTAAAATGCTGTATGTGGTACTTGTAAAGGGAAGTGCAGGTGCGGAACAGCGTTGTGTGTCGTGCCAGCTACAGAGGAGGCATTTGCCGCTACTGAAGTCACTGACCCATTCCACCCATTCCTAGGAGTTTCATCATAAATATTTTAGAATGTCAAAGCATGAAATATTTATAGTGCATCATTCCTACTTCCTGCCAATAACAGTGGATACCAAATAAGCTATAGCTAGCTAGCTCGCTGCTGTACATATGTTTATACACAGTGCATGGTGTGTGTTTATCTTCCTAAATTACTAGTGTAGCTGCCTTTTCCCTACTCTACTATAGTACAGTAGAGGCACTTGCTGCATGTCAAGTAGCCATGTGATAAACATGGTTATTAATGAGCTTCCCAGGAACTTATTTAGCTGGTAAGATTCACAAAGTCATAGAATCTCAGGGTTGGAAGGGACCTCAGGAGGTCATCTAGTCCAACCCCCTGCTCAAAGCCGGGCCAATCCCCAACTAAATCATCCCAGCCAGGGCTTTGTCAAGCCGGGCCTTAAAAACCTCAAAGGAAGGAGATTCCACCGCCTCCCTAGGTAACCCATTCCAGTGTTTCACCACCCTCCTAGTGAAAAAGTTTTTCCTAATACCTCCCCCACTGCAACTTCAGACCATTACTCCTCGTTCTGTCATCTGCTACCACTGAGAACAGTCTAGAGCCATCCTCTCTGGAACTACCTCTCAGGTAGTTGAAAGCAGCTATCAAATCCCCCCTCATTCTTCTCTTCCGCAGACTAAACAATCCCAGTTCCCTCAGCCTCTCCTCATAAATCATGTGTTCCAGTCCCCTAAACACTTTTGTTGCCCTCGCTGGACACTTTCCAATTTGTCCACAACCTTCTTGTAGTGTGGGGCCCAAAACTGGACACAGTACTCCAGATGTGGCCTCACCAATGTTGAATAGAGGGGAACGATCACATCCCTTGATCTGCTGGCAAGGCCCCTACTTATACGTCCCAAAATGCCATTGGCCTTCTTGGCAACAAGGGCACACTGCTGACTCATATCCAGCTTCTTGTCCACTGTGACCCCTACGTCCTTTTCTGCCGAACTGCTGCCGAGCCATTCGGTCCCTAGTCTATAGCAGGCTACGTGGGCTGCATGTACATCTGAGATTGACAAAGCTTTGAAGACTCTTCCAATACTTAACCAATCAGTAATAAAATGTTTTCCAATTCAGGTCATGTGGTAAATGCCACTCACAGTACAGTGGAAAGCCAGGTGTCTTGGGTTCAGATGCTGGCCCGTTTTTGCAGCATACGCTATACAGTTTGCAATGGTGAATTTTTGTGAGTCAGTTTCATCTGTTTGCTGTCTCCCAAAGAAAATGGTTTACAGGGGATCTGATCTAATAGAAGCCGATCGTGACTCTTTGGACTTAAAATGCCGAAGAAATTCAGCCTGTGTGCACGAAAATGCTGTAGTTACTTGAAATTCTTTTCATGTTAGGCAAAAGGTTTCTTTCCCAGCATGAGGGGGAAGTACTTTCCTGAGAGCTTTCCTGTACCTTTAGAGAGGAGGTTAAATTGGGCCTGGCAATTGTGTGCGGAGAGGGCTCCCAGGGGTAACAATAATCAGAGGGAAAAGCTGAAATAATGCCTTTGTTGTGGTTCCTAATCTCACAGTGCCTCCATATGTATAAGTGGGAGGCGTTTGGGCCTCAAAAGGTACCCACAAGAACACATTTGAAACCCTAGGCTAGCACGTCAGCTAGAGGACTCTGAGCAGGTTGGCGGAGGGAAGGTATCCTTTGCAGTTACAATGAAAGAAGCTGGGGTCAGCAGTGCCGTTTCTGTACTTTGATGTTGTATTTCAGCATGGAAGGGCTAGCACAGTGCCAATGTCTTACTGCACACGGCAGCTGAAGACAAAGGCTTTGAAAATCATCAACAGCACCCTGGGAACATCTTTCACCAGGTTCCCAATCAACATTAAAAATTATCTTAGAAATTGGGTCCTCCTGCTGGTGTCCAGCCTGCAGCAATGTACAGAATGACCAGCAGGAAAATGGCAGAAGAAAAGAGACAATGGGGTCCCTTCTGTGACAGGAAGGTCAGAAACAATACGGGTGCTCGGAGAAAATGGCTGCATTCGGAGGATTATGGCTTAGCTGACACACAGTATTGCTAGGAGTACAACTCTAAGTAGTCTTCGTAAGTCCTACGAAACCAAGTCCAAATTAAATACACACACGGTGGAACCACCTGTGACTTTATCAAATGGGACATGCATAGAAGCAAAATTTGTCATCTTGGAAGGACAGGATTTTTTGTACCAAGCATTTCAACGCCAGGACAAGCCAGTCAGACGAAAGCTGGCTTTATTTGGCATTCCTGCCTGACCTGCAGTCAAGCAATAACAGAGGCGTGCAAACAAATTAGTCCCTATGGGGGGAAAATGGGTTTTGTAATTTAATTTTTGACGTTCAAAACCTAGTGATCACTGCAAGTGGTGGTCACTAACACTCAGCTGTGCTGCACCAACACGGACTGGCATGTGGCACGCTTGGATCAAGAAAATTGCAGGTCATCGTATCATCAGCCAAAACACAACGTCCAGAAAGTTAATATTTAAAAATGAAACAGCAACTGAATATTCATAATCAAATTAGCATTTTTGGCCTTTGTACTTTGCAAAAACTCCAGAAGATCTGGGAGAACAAGCGTCATGGGCTGTCTGTCAGGAAATGCTCAGGATGTTAAGTTAATTTGCTTGGGGAGGACATTTAGCTGTTCATTAAATTAGCCCATGTGGATTTGCCTCAGCTACCACATCAAGTTTGTCTCTTCCTATATTCATTACTCGCTGCAGGAAAAAGGGCTTTTTAGCATCTGTTCCTGATTCTTATTCTTACTTAATTTGCATTAATGTCCTTTTGGTCTATTGCTCGTGCTTCACTAAAAATTATTTAAGAAAGCTGTTGTCACGGTCACTTGCTGCGTTCCAGTCTTTCTGGTCCGTAGCATCTCAGCCAGCTACATTCCACATCTGACCCCACCTTCCCCTAGGCAGCGTCCAGCAGCCTTCTGTCGCTCTGTCTGTGGCTTCCATACCGAAACCACTTCCAGGTTCCATCCATTATATAATGTTATAGGGTGGAAAAATGGGAACAATTGATTTATAAACATTTTTCCATCAGTGCTAAATTGTATTTGGTTGTAGTGCTGTCAGGCTTAAAGCAATTCCAGCACATCTTGTATGGCCTATCAATTGTTAAACCTGGGGACAGAAGAGACCAGAATGCTGGAGTTAAAACACCAGGTGAAATTGTCTACGGAAATCTTGGCAGGTCAGCAAAATGCCTGGACCACTACCGATAATTGGAATATCGGTTATCATGCTTATGGCCAAAAGCAGCTAAATCAGTAGGTCTTAACAGGCCTCTGCAACAGCCTTAGAATAACTAAGCAAGCAGCCAGGAAGGCAGCAGGGAGAGCCTGACCCTCCGTCATAAATATAAAGGGAAGGGTAAACGCCTTTAAAATCCCTCCTGGCCAGAGAAAAAAATCCTCTCACCTGTAAAGGGTTAAGAAGCTAAAGGTAACCTCACTGGCACCTGACCAAAATGACCAATGAGGAGACAAGATACTTTCAAAAGCTGGAAGGAGGGAGAGAAACAAAGGGTCTGGTCTGTCTATATGCTGCTTTGCCGGGGATAGACCAGGAATGAAGTCTTAGAACTTTTAGTAAGTAATCTAGCTAGGTATGCGTTAGATTATGATCTCTTTAAATGGCTGAGAAAAGAATTGTGCTGAATAGAATAACTATTTCTGTCTGTGTATCTTTTTATAACTTAAGGTTTTGCCTAGAGGGGTTCTCTATGTTTTGAATCTAATTACCCTGTAAGGTATCTACCATCCTGATGTTACAGGGGGGATTTCTTTACTTCTATCTCTATTAAAAGTCTTCTTGTAAGAAAACTGAATGCTTTTTCATTGTTCTCAGATCCAAGGGTTTGGGTCTGTGGTCACCTATGCAAATTGGTGAGGCTTTTTATCCAACATTCCCCAGGAAAGGGGGGGGTGCAAGTGTTGGGAGGATTGTTCATTGTTCTTAAGATCCAAGGGTCTGGGTCTGTAGGCACCTAGGCAAATTGGTGAGGCTTTTTACCAAACCTTGTCCAGGAAGCGGGGTGCAAGGTTTTGGGAAGTATTTTGGGGGGAAGACGTTTCCAAACAGCTCTTCCCCAGTAACCAGTATTTGTTTGGTGGTGGTAGCGGCCAATCCAAGGACAAAGGGTGGAATATTTTGTACCTTGGGGAAGTTTTGACCTAAGCTGTAGAGATAAGCTTAGGAGGTTTTTCATGCAGGTCCCCACATCTGTACCCTAGCGTTCAGAGTGGGGAAGGAACCTTGACACCCTCTGTCTCTCCTGATAAGATCTCTGTTGAAATTGCTGAGGTATGTGTTTTAGAAAAACAGGAATCTTATCTATATCCGCCCTTTGGGATGTGTTTGTCAGGGCCCTCAAGACATGGGATCTGCAAAAACACAACTGTCTAATTAATGGTTTGAGGAACCCTCTTGCATAAACTTTGAAGTTTGCTTAACAAGAGTTTTCACTGACATGTTATTGTTACACTAACTCAGTAAATAAGGAAAGGAAGTATGGGGTAGGTGAACTCTTCAGGAGCACTTCATGGACATATGGCAGGGTCCCCAAAGACTGCTGAAAGACTGGCCAGTCAGACAGCTGTTCTTATACCATTCGAAGATCGCTCCAGATTTTGGTAATAATTTTGGAGGGTGTTTAAGTGCTTGAGCCTAAATAAAGTGGAAGCACTCTTGTAGTGTGTGGTTGGTGCCAGCCATCTATCAGTCGGGACATCCGTGTCTCCATTGATTTATTTCCTGCCACTGCCTCACCAAGAGTAATAGTTACCAAGAGCTTTGGGTTTTTAGAACCACTGTAACCAAATGACTTCCTGAGCGTAGATGGTCAGAATGGTCCCATCTGCCATGAAGGTGGAAGAACCCTGATTGTAACTCTTGCTTTGATTTATTTGTAAGAGCTCATTATGGTGGGGATTTTTTTCATTTGTTTGTTCCCCAGAATAACACAGGATTGACATCCTTGACGTAGCCTTGTGCAGTCAGTTCGGTAACTCCAAAAAGGCTGTGCTCACAAATTATATTAGAGTATTGATAGGAAATAGCTGCACACCATAGCTTGTCACATTAGCATAAGCTCCTCCATATGGCTGTTGCAGTGCAGAACTCCATTCTTCAAAGCTTCATGAGACAAATGAGCTAAAGGCTGGAGCAAAACAGAAAGCGAGGTTGATTTACATTCTCCTTACACAGTGATGCTGCAGGAATCCTCTTACATAATCAAAACTATCAAAAGAAACCACCAGGGGAATCAGTTCAGCGCTGATTAAATATGTTTGAGGCAGGTACTTTTGGTGATAACGTCTATAAAGTTTTAAAGTCAGGAATATTTGAAAAAGTTTCCTCCCCACAAAACTTCTGTCCCATAAAAGGTCCTACTGTTAGTCTAAAGACCTTGGACATCAGTGAAGATAAACAAGAGTTTGTAGCAAATGATCAAAACTGTGAATGAGATGACAGGCCTGGCAGTACGATGCGATTGGCTACACAAAGGTAACAGAGTGCCATGCTACCAGGAAGAGCAGCTGCCAAAAAAAAAATAGCTTGCATTTTCTGCAGATGTTGTATTGGAATGACAAGGTCACCATCCACTTCCTTCTTCAGATACCTGACTCTGCTGAGCCATGTACTACCACATTCCCTATGGACCAGGAACATTTATAATCCCCTTGGTCAGTTTTGACATCACAGAGGAGGTGGCAAAAACATCTCTTCCTCTGCCAATGAGTGTAGTGGAGAAAGTAAAATCCTAATAGTGCAGCCTGAATGTCCAGCTGTCGTGACCTTACCGGTTTTGAACTGGGGCCCACGGGGGAGCAACCATATGCCAACTCTGGCAGCCTGCTGATAACAACTTACCTTGGACCCATGAAACCCAGCCCCAGTGTGAGATTTGACCCCCAACATCCTATTGACAGAGTCCCAGAGCAGCTGATTGGCCGGCTGGCCCTACTTCAGATAGTTTCCAGCTGCTGGCTTAACACCTGGGCTCTGCATTCTTCTTGGACCTGCCCTCTAATTTTGTGGTTCTGATCTCTGGTTTGTCTCCCGCTTCTGATCACCTGGTATCCTGACCCAGCTGACTCTGTCCTGAAAGTGTGGACTCTGGCTCTGACCACTAGGTCTGGCTGCGGCATAAATTCACGAACAGGGGCTAGTACTCCTCTGTGTTGGGTCCTGCAAGCTGTGATCTGCTTTGTGCTTGTCAAATGATGTGCATGAGCACAGAGTAGCCAGGGGGACTGGCTAGCCCTTGAGCCAAGCTGTTATTCCATATGCCTGATAGCAGGTGCATCCATTCAGATACATGTAGGGATCCTGCACGCGAAGAAGTTAAGTTTAAAAACTAGACTCTTTTTGAGAGAAAATACACTCCAGAGAACTAGGTGTGCAGTGAGCAGGGTTCACGGTATAAATGTAACAGGATTTATGCATCTGTAGCAAAGGGCAGAATCTGGCTCATAGTAAGTTCCTAATTCAGCTCAGACTATTGGTGCCAACCCCAAGCATTCAGTAATCATGAGTCAGGTACCCCAAAATTACAAGATGTGCTTTTAAAGCACAGACTGAAAAATAATAATGAAATGTGAGTCTCTCTCTCTCTTTGCCTTCTGTTTTCTTAGCCTTTGGGAAGTTGGGGGTGGAGGGGGGACACATCTCAAGCTGTTCTCAAATATCGGGGCTAAACATTTACTTTGAAACCAATGAAAGCTGCTGTTCTGGGGTCACCACCGGGATCTTCTAAAAGTGGGATACAATTGTGAGTGTTGGCCCAAACCATCTCCGCTTGGTCACTTAGAGAGAGGGGAGAGGGTGGGAGAATGGGTTTCAGGTGGTGCACTGGAAACTGGATATGGTTCTACCCTTCGATCACTACACACAGGAGTCATTATTTTTACAGCAGCAACATACTGGAAACGTTAGGTTCCAGTTCTGTATTGTGGGCCCCTGGCAGAGAGAGGAAGCTGGGTCAGTGGATAGGGAGCTAATCAAGGACTTGAGAACCCTGGGTTCACAAGTGTCCCGTGTGGCTCAGTTCCCCATCTGTACAATGAGGATAAGAGCAGTGCCCTACCTCACAAGATAAGAAGATAAATGTGAAGATAAATACTTGGAAGCACTCAAATACTATGGTAATAAAGTACCCTAGCTAGCATGGACTTCACCTGTGCAGAGTTTCACTAACTCTGCATGGGTCTAGATGGATTTTTCAAGCATGTCACATGCAATTTGAGAAGTATTGTCTGGTAAAGTTGTCTAAGTGTTCTCTGTAGTATTTTTACTTATTATGGAAACTATTGTGCAATTCCAGTAATCTAAAGTGCACAGCTTTAAATGCTCTACAGAAAACATAAGCAAACCAGCTGTTCGTACTGGACAATCTAGGAGTCATCCTTAGAAACAGGAAACAGTCATAAACTAGTGCTTTAAAAAAAAAGTAGCCTTTTCCCCCCCGAGAAAAAATTCAAAATGTTTCCATCTTCATTCCTGCATTAAATAATCCCAAACAGTTCTGAGAAAATAATAAAACTCTGTAAGCAAATTAACACTAAAAGTGCTATTATACATAGGGCGATGTAGACTTTTCAGCATGGATTCACCAAGGGAAGGTCATGCCTGACTAATCTAATCGCCTTCTATGAAGAGATTACTAGTTCTGTGGATGAAGGGAAAGCAGTGGATGTATTGTTTCTTGACTTTAGCAAAGCTTTTGACACGGTCTCCCACAGTATTCTTGTCAGCAAGTTAAAGAAGTGTGGGCTGGATGAATGCACTATAAGGTGGGTAGAAAGTTGGCTAGATTGTCGGGCTCAACGGGTAGTGATCAGTGGCTCCATGTCTAGTTGGCAGCCGGTGTCAAGTGGAGTGCCCCAAGGGTCGGTTCTAGGGCTGGTTTTGTTAAATATCTTCATAAATGATCTGGAGGATGGTGTGGATTGCACTCTCAGCAAATTTGCGGATGATACTAAACTGGGAGGAGTGGTAGATACGCTGGAGGGCAGGGATAGGATACAGAGGGACCTAGACAAATTGGAGGATTGGGCCAAAAGTAATCTAATGAGGTTCAAAAAGGATAAGTGCAGGGTCCTGCACTTAGGACGGAAGATCCCAATGCACAGCTACAGACTAGGGACTGAATGGCTAGGCAGCAGCTCTGCGGAAAAGGACCTAGGGGTGACAGTGGACGAGAAGCTGGATATGAGTCAGCAGTGTGCCCTTGTTGCCAAGAAGGCCAATAGCATTTTGGGATGTATAAGTAGGGGGATAGCGAGCAGATTGAGGGACGTGATCGTTCCCCTCTATTCGACATTGGTGAGGCCTCATCTGGAGTACTGTGTCCAGTTTTGGGCCCCACACTACAAGAAGGATGTGGATAAATTGGAGAGAGTCCAGCGAAGGGCAACAAAAATGATTAGGGGTCTGGAACACATGAGTTATGAGGAGAGGCTGAGGGAACTGGGATTGTTTAGCCTGCAGAAGAGAAGAATGAGGGGGGATTTGATAGCTGCTTTCAACTACCTGAGAGGTGGTTCTAGAGAGGATGGTTCTAGACTATTCTCAGTGGTAGAAGAGGACAGGACAAGGAGTAATGGTCTCAAGTTGCAGTGGGGGAGGTTTAGGTTGGATATTAGGAAAAACTTTTTCACTAGGAGGGTGGTGAAACACTGGAATTCGTTGCCTAGGGAGGTGGTGGAATCTCCTTCCTCTAGAAGTTTAAGGTCAGGATTGACAAAGCCCTGGCTGGGATGATTTAATTGAGGATTGGTCCTGCTTTTGAGCAGGGGGTTGGACTAGATGATCTCCTGAGGTCCCTTCCAACCCTGATATTCTATGATTAATAGATTGGGTAAAAGTTATGCAGAAAATGTCAAAAGTAAATAAATTGTATTATTTGTAAAGTTGACCGTCTACTGACTGTAGCAAAGCGCTCCCTGGAAATACTTAACAATAATGGTAACTCCAGACTGATGCAATTCATGAATTATTTTCCCCTTTTGATGCATTGCACTAATGTTGCCTGGAAATGTATTTAACCTGATTGACTTGGGCCACTTATAGTACACTGAGACTAATTGACAGCTAGAAGCAAAACAGAAAAATTGTATTTTCTAGAACCGTCCAGATTTTGCTGAAATTAAGCAAAAGTAACTATCACAAACCAGAATCAGCTTTAAGAGCCTGTAAGCACTTTCATGTCAATCCCATGAATTTAAATGGGGATTACTCATACGCATAAGCAATTACTCTGATGTGTAATCATATGCAGGATCCAACCATTAATAAATAAATGCATAGTGGGAAAAGGCCCTTTGTAAGTACACTGGAGTTAGGCATAAATGGGATACGCCCTGCTGTTAACCCCTTACCCACCCCAGGATTTGAAATGGCAGCCGCACAGGTATGACTATTTGTCATAAAAATAAAAGGAAGGGTAAACCCCTTTAAAATCCCTCCTGGCCAGAGGAAAAATCCTCTCACCTGTAAAGGGTTAAGAAGTTAAAGGTAACCTCACTCGCACCTGACCAAAATGACCAATGAGGAGACAAGATACTTTCAAAAGCTGGGAGGAGGGAGA
Organism: Caretta caretta; assembly: GCF_965140235.1. Taxonomy (NCBI): domain Eukaryota; kingdom Metazoa; phylum Chordata; order Testudines; family Cheloniidae; genus Caretta; species Caretta caretta. Next base: position 130,768,429 of record NC_134211.1, on the reverse strand, counting down.
AAAATAAAGGGTCTGTGTCTATCTATGTGATGCTTTTGCCGGGGACAGAACAGGAATGGAGTCTTAGAATTTAGTAAGTAATCTAGCTAGGTATGTGTTAGATTATGATTCCTTTAAATGGCTGAGAAAATAGCTGTGCTGAATAGAATGAATATTCCTGTCTGTGTGTCTTTTTTGTAACTTAAGGTTTTGCCTAGAGGGATTCTATATGTTTTGAATCTAATCACCCTGTAAGGTATCTACCATCCTGATTTTACAGAGATGATTCTTTTTTACTTCTATTAAAAGTCTTCTTGTAAGGAAACTGAATGTTTTTTCATTGTTCTAAGATCCAAGGGTTTGGGTCCATGGTCACCTATGCAAATTGGTGAGGATTTTTACCAAACCTTCCCCAGGAAGTGGGGTGCAAGGGTTGGGAGGATTTTGGGGGGAAAGACGTGTCCAAACTACGTTTTCTCAGGAACCCAGATAAAGTTTGGTGGTGGCAGTGGAAGTCCAAGGGTAAAATAGTTTGTACCTTGGAAGTTTTAAGGTAAGCTGGTAAAAGTAAGCTTAGGAGGTTTTCATGCAGGTCCCCACATCTGTACCCTAGAGTTCAGAGTGGGGAAGGAACCTTGACACTAGTACATTACACCAGGCCTTTGGAAATGCCACACAAGCAAATGTGCAGCTTGCCTTGAAGTTCTTACTCAGGCAAAGCTGAGCCAGGCTGTGGTGCTGCAATGAGCTCCGCTACGATTGTTGCAGTGGGGGAGGTTTAGATTGGATATTAGGAAAAACTTTTTCACTAAGAGGGTGGTGAAACACTGGAATGCGTTGCCTAGGGAGGTGGTGGAATCTCCTTCCTTAGAAGTTTTTTAAGGTCAGGCTTGACAAAGCCCTGGCTGGGATGATTTAATTGGGGATTGGTCCTCCTCTTGAGCAGGGGGTTGGACTAGATGACCTCCTGAGGTCCCTTCCAACCCTGATATTCTATTCTACGATAGATCCCTGGGCCCACACAGAGCCCCACTAACTTTGGCAGTGGGGTCATTCCAAGTGATGCTCCCTGAGCCTGAGAGGGGACTGCAGGGTCAGCCGTTTTAATCGGAATAGTGTTCAGAGTCTGTCACCTGCATTGCACCAATTCAGCAGCAGCATGCGTAGCTCATTTAATTCCCCATGTTTGCAATTACTACTGAATATTTGCGTTGCCGTAGCACCGAGAGGCTCCATCCCACTGCGCTAGGCACTGTACACACAGGCCTGCTTCCTGCCTGCACTGGCTCCCATGGCTAGTTCTGTTCTCACTACTCTCATGAATAGAGCCACCCGCATGTGTAGGAACCAGACTGTAGGCTATGAAGGCCCCTTTCCATGTACTGAAGCCGTTACAGTAAATCTTTGTTCTACACACTGCCAATCAATCTTGCCTAAAGGAAAGGGCTGCCCCTCATCTGTATGAGAGTAATTCTTTTACATAACCGACCCCATTAAAGTCCAGGGTTTTACTCCCACTGGTTGCAAACTCAGCTCTTTATTTTGCAATACAGTTAGTGACATTGGACGTAGGTACACGTCTATATGCATCCTATGCGCTGGGTGATAGTACCACTTCTAATCCCAGATTCAGTATGCATTTGATTATCCAAGGAAACTGGTTTATATAACCTACACAATAGCCATTTCCAAAGTGATTTCAGAGGTAAAGTCATCAGTAAATACATACCATGAAGTAAACACTTAACCAAAAGCTTATGCTCAAATAAATTGGTTAGTCTCTAAGGTGCCACAAGTACTCCTTTTCTTTTTGCGAATACAGACTAACACGGCTGTTACTCTGAAGCCAGTCCCCTTTGAATATCACAACATTAATACATTTCACTTTTCTGCAGATTCACTCGGTTATCACCTTTTACTATCAAAACAAACAACCTCACTCCCTAATAAACCGGGTGTCACCGGTGTGGATTTGGTTCAATGCTGCTGGCATGGGATGCAGTATGAAGACCCTTGCATTAAAAACACAATTGCCTTACTGGGTCAGAGCAATGGTCCATCTAGCCAGTAGCCTGTCTCCTGCCAAGGCCAGTGCCAAAGCTGCAGGGGGATTGTACTGACTGGGTAAGTTTAGAGAGATCCACCCATCTTCCCCTCCTGGTTTCTGGAACTCAGGGGTTTAGCCAAGATGCTAACTCCATGCTAACAGTCATTGATGGACCTATCCTCCTTGAACTTTAGTTCTTTTCTGAACCTAGTTACACCTTTGGCCATCACAACATCCCATGGCAATGAGTTCCACAGGTTAAGAACATAAGAATGGCCCTATTGGTTCAGGCCAAAGGTCCATCTAGTCCAATATCCTGTCTTCCAACAGTGGCCAGAGCCAGGTGTCCCAGAGGAATGAACAGAGCAGGTAATCATCAAGTGATCCATCCCAGGTCACCCATTCCCAGCTTCTGGCAAACAGACGCTAAGGACACCATAACTGCCCATCCTGGCTAATAACCATTGATGGACCTATCCTCCATGAATTTAGCTAGTTCTTTTTTAACCCTGTTATGGTCTTCACCTTCACAACATCCTCCGGCAAGGAGTTCCACAGGTTGACTGTGCATTGTGTGAATAAATACTTCCTTTTATTTGTTTTAAACCTGCTGCCTATTAATTTCGTTTGGTGACCCCCTAGTTCTTGTGTTATGAGAAGTAGTAAACAACACTTCCTTATCTACTTTCTCTATATCAGTCAAGATTTTATAGACCTCTATCATATCCCCCCTTAGCCATCTCTTTTCCAAGCTGAAAAGTCCCAGTCTTATTAATCTCTCCTGATACAGAAGCCATTCCATACCCCTAATCATTTTTGTTGCCCTTCTCTGTTGTTGATTCCAATATATCTTTTTTTGAGATGGGGTGACCACAGCTGCATACAGTATTCAAAATGTGGGCATACCATGGATTTATATAGAGGCAACATGATCTTTTCTGTCCTATTATCTATCCCTTTCTTAATGATTCCCAGCTTTCTGTTTGCTATTTTGACTGCCACTGCACATGGAGTGGATGCTTTCAGAGAACTGTCCACAATGACTCGAAGATCTTTCTTGAGTGGTAACCACTAATTTAGACCCCATCATTTTATACCTATAGTTGGGATTATGTTTTCTGATGTGCATTACTTTGTATTTATCAACTTTAAATTTCATCTGCCATTTTGTTGTCCAGTCACCCAGTTTTGAGAGATCCTTTTGTAGCTCTTCACAGTCTGCCTGGGACTTAACTATCTTTAGTAATTTTGTATTTTCTGCAAATTTTGCCACCTCACAGTTTACCCCTTTTTCCAGATCATTTATGAATATGTTGAACAGCACTGGTCCTAGAACAGACCCCTGGGGGACACCACTATTTACCTCTCTTCACTCTGAAAACTGACCATTTATACCTACCCTTTGTTTCCTATCTTAACCAGTTACCAATCCATGAGAGCACCTTCCCTCTTATCTTATGACAGCTTACTTTGCTTAAGAGCCTTTGGTAAGTGACCTTGTCAAAGGCTTTCTGAAAATCTAAGTACACTATATCCAGTGGATTCCCTTGGTCCACATGCTTATTGACCCCCTCAAAGAATTCTAGTAAATTGGTGTGGCATGTTTTCCCTTTACTAAAACCATGCTGACTTTTCCTCAACAAATTATGTTCATCTATATGTCTGACAATATTGTTCTTTATTATAGTTTAAACCAGTTTGCCCGGCATTGAAGTCAGGCTTACAAGCCTGTAATTGCCGGGATCACCTCTGGAGCCCTTTTTAAAAATTGGTATCACATTAGCTACACTCCAGTCATCTGGTACAGAAGTGGATTTAAATGGTAGGTTACAGACTACAGTTAGTAGTTCTGCAATTTCACATTTGAGTTCCTTCAGAACTCTTGGGTGAACCCCATCTGGTCTTATTGACTTATTGCTGTTTAATTTATCAATTTGTTCCAAAACCTCCCCTAATGACACCTCAATCTGGGACAGTTCCTCAGATTTGCCACCTAAAAAGAATGGCTCAGGTTTGGGAATCTCCCTCACATCCTCAGCCGTGAAGACTGATGCAAAGAATTAATTTAGTTTTTCCACAATGGACTTATCCTTGAGTGCTCCTTTAGCATCTCGATCGTCCAGTCGCCCCACTAGTTGTTTAGCAGGCTTCCTGCTTCTCATGTACTTAGCAAATTTATTTTTATTACTTTGAGTCTTTGGCTAACTGTTCCTCAAATTCTTTTTTGGCCTTCCTAATTGTGTTAACTATTTGTTCTATGGAAAAAGTACTTCCTATTGTTTGTATTAAACCTGCTGACTGTTAATTTCACTGGGTGACCCCTGGTTTTATATCATGGGAAAGGATAAACACCACTTTTTCCACAACATTCATGATTGTATATAGACCTCTATCTTATCCCCCAATGTGTCTTTTAAGTCTAGATACTCCAATCAGGTTGAAATATTAGCTTGAAGAAAAGAACATTTTAGAGTAAAAAAAATTCTTTGAGTTTTCATACCATTCTACCTTACCCCCCACCCCAATCTGATAACTGACAATTTTTCCGTTTTCAACAATCAAAATTGAAAAATATTCACTTTTTTTTTTTTTTGGAGTGGAAGGTGTTGATGGGGAACCTCAAAAAGTGCCACAAAAATGTTGATGAAAGGAAATTTTTCTCCATGTTCTTCAAAACTTTCTGCAGAGAATACAATACATTTCCCAGCCAGCTTTAAATTGGATTCTCATGAACAGACCCTGGTATCTATGTGCAGTCAGTCCCATTGGACTCCAGTGTGGCTCCATGCAAGACATAATGCCCTTTTACATCACCCGAGAGGAGAAAAGGGGCCGTGGCACAACTGAGAAGGGGGCACTAGAGTTTCACAGTGGAAACCCTTTCCCTACAGAGCCAGGCTACACCCCAAGACAGGTTGACACCGTTCTATGGGGCTCGTCAGACCCAGATCCGGGTTGCATTCTGCAGCTCGCACTACGGCTAAGCAGTTCACGGCATTCTAGTGCTCATGTCTTGTTTTACCTCGTCATGGCACAGATTTAGCTGGATCATCTCTCTTTCCTTCTCAGTCTTACAGAATAAGGCAAAGCCCCTGTCTAAAATAACACTGTTCACTCCGAAGAGCTCAGACAATTGGAAGCTGGGAAATTGGTAATGAGAACAAAGTAGCCAGTAATCAATAGGGTTTTCTTTTGCTGCTTGAGTTGTCTACAGTTTTGTATCAGTACCAATCCGTCCAGCTAACCTGATCAGCAGTGCTTCATGTCTGAGGTGTCCCTAATCTTTGCTGAATCCTCATAAACAAGACAGCTGCCAGCACAGCTTATTTAGGTCTCTTTTCCTGCTCTGACCGAGTGTCTGTCAATGCTTTGGAGAAGCGTATTCTATTCTCTGTGGGAGCTCTTGTTACCAGGTGGAAAGGAAGCCCACACAGGGAAAGAGCAAGGCTCTCGCTTGCCTTACAAACAACAATGCCAAAGGGATGGCAGAGCCAGGTCACAAGTGGACGTGACTTAACAAAGTACTGCCTGGAGCACTCAGAGTGATGCTGAAGGAGGAGAACAGCAGCAGTTCAGAGAGAGAGCTCGCACCCGTGTCAGCCCTGATGCTAAACCTGCTGTAGCTCATTCATGGCTAGCAATCACAAGTCACAAAGCTGACTTAACCTGCCCCAGGAATACCCTGGTGGGAATTCCCCACACAGGGTAGGTTTGGCAGAATGACCCTCTGCCGCCCCTGTCCCTAGAGCCCCAGTGTAGGAGTGTGCCAGGGAGACAGAAGGAGTGTTGGGGGATTGAGAGGATTTGATGTCACACTCTGCCTATGCTGAGCCAGCAAAGTGCCCCACAAGGGCGGTCCAAGCCTGCCATAAATTAGAACAGCTTCTGCTACCATGCCAGAGGCCAGTCCCAGAATGCATGGGGCTCCAACTGGGGCTCTTCAGATGAGGGTCTTTATACAGCAAACTGAAAAAGGGACACTGCAAACACAACACACTCAGTGTTTTGTTATACAACAGGTGAATACAGCACAATACTGCATGCACTGAAATAGGCCACGTAACACAAAGTAATAATCCCCAGCTTTTATACAGTCCTTGTTGTCAACAGATCTCCAAGCACTTTTAAAGGAGGCCAGTACCATTATCCCTGTTTTACAGATGGGGAAATGGAGGCACAGAGAGGGAAAGTTACTTGCTCAAGGTCACCCAGCAGATTAGTGGCACAACTAGGAATAGAAGCCAAGTCTCCCGAGTCCCAAGCCAGTGCTCTATGGGATAGACAGTGCTGCCCCTCCCGTAAAGTCTCACTATGTGGCTAGATCTTGGACTGTGCGATTCAGTGCTCAAGGCACTTGAGCAGAGCATCTGAGAAGCCTCACCACATTGGCTCACCTGCTGTCTCCAAAGCAGAAATCTCTTTCCTGTGTACTATGTTACAGAGGGTTACCCTGGGCCAGAGACATTGTGTGTGTGCGTAACCCCAAGCTCAATTTACAGAGCATTTCATTTTGTTAAAGAAAGAGGTCCCTGAAGAGTTATCGCTCATGCCTTGCTCCTTCTGGGGCTTTGTTACACATTTGGGCCTGAGCTGGTTCTCAGGCAGAGGGGGTTGACATTTTGTACAGAGAAGAATTGAGTAATAGAGTTGATCGGACAACAACGCTCAAGGAACACTTCGCCATCCAAAAATGTGGTTTCGCCAAAATTGAAATATTTTGCAGGAATGTGTCAATTTTGACAAAATTTTCCAACAGGAACGTGACAGGGTTGGGACTCACCACAGCAGCGCCTCCTGCTGACTCATCAGGGAATTAGCTCAGTACAGCGTGGAACGCCTTCCACTGGTGGTGTCCCATTTGTCTCTCGCCCGCTCTTGGCACCTGGAGCCATGTTGCTCCCTTCTTATGGCGTCCTCTTCAAGATGCTGCCCTCCGGCTGTGCCCCCTGGTCCTCGTTCACCCCCTTCCAGGGGCTGGAGGGTTATCAGTCTTTCACTTTGCCCAGCCACAGCGGCCAACCACACCCCAAAGTCTAACCCCTTTTGCCATGGGTCTGGTGTAGTCCACTATTGCCACGTCCAACGGTTGGGTGTATGCGCAAGGGGGGGGACCCAGGCCTACCCTCTACTCTGGGTCCCGACCCAGGGACCCTTTGGCGGCAGCCTTCCTGCCCTCCTTCTCTCCCCCTGTCTGCCTCTCTCCCTGGGTCACTTCCCCTTCCTCCCCTTTGCACCGGCCCAGCCCGGCCCTTCCCTCGGGGCCTGCAGCCTGGCAGACACCAGGCTGGAGTTCCTTCTGCCCCCCTCCCTGTGCTGCACTGTCCCTAGTGCTAGTCCCCCTCACACAAGAGACAGACCTTCACCCTCTGAAGGCCTGAGAGAGACTCTCTGCTCCCTTCCTGGGCAGCCTTTATATAGGGCTGAGCCTGGCCCTGATTGGCTATCTCTTACTCAGCCTCTGATTGGCTCCCTAGCAGGCCTTCTCTGATTGGCTGCCCACCCACACAGCCTTTCTGGCCTGCTGGAGCCCCCTCTAGTATAGGAGTGGGGCAGCCACTCCACTACAAGGAAGAAATTGAAATGAATCATTTTTACTTTCTTATTTTGTTTCAATCATGGTAAAACATTCTCTTCTGATGCTATAGTTTGGATTAATTTTGCTTAGTTTTTTAAAATCTCTCTCTCTCTCTCTCTATATATATATATATATATACACACACACTATTTTATATTATAACATTTTATAGCATTTTAACATTATCAAAGCTAAACAATTAGATTGCTCCAAATTATTTTTTTTAAATTGTCATTCCAGGGAAAATTTCAAAATTTTGGCTTTTTGGTCTGATTTGGGCCAAAACCAAACTTTGAAATGTCAGTATTTCCCATGGAATGAAAATTCCAGTTCCCAACCAGCTCTACTGAGGGTTACCAGGCTGCACATGGTGGACATTTTAAACTGAATGACCAGCGTTATAGAATGTGTTATATTTTATTGCGGAGACCCTTGGAGTTGATTGTGCAACTCTGCATATGAATGGTGCTCCTTAAATTTAGTAGTTGGAAAGCCTCAAAGGAAAAACGTCTGCACAGTTTCTACAGAAACAGTCTGCTTTTGAGACACTGACATGTATTCCACAACCAGCGCCCCGTTTTGGAGGTGTCCTTCTGTCCTCCGTCGAGAATTCTCAGTTAGCTGTCGGGAAGCCATGTGTGGAAACCAGCAATGTCCGCAGAAGAAGTATAACAGTAAAAACATGTTTTCCCTTTTCATTGATATTCACTGAGGCCATGTTCATTTACATGTTCTGACCCACCCAGGATAGCGCTGCAGGAGCCCTAAGGGTGCTGGGAGTGTCATACAATGCTCGGAGCTGCAGCAGAAGGTAACTCCTTCAGTAGCACATTTAGGGCCTGCTGCTCCTGGGTGCTCATTATCTTTCCCGGTGCCCCTACTAACCTCAGCCAGTGCCTAGGCAGGACTCCTAAGCGGGGTGGGACTCTTGCCAAGCTCCCTTCCTGCCTGGACAAGACTCTTTAGAAATACTGGATGCACTGGCTGGCCCCAGAGCTTAGCAATGAGAGAGCATTCTGGTTTCTGCGTGAGGTACAATGGGATGGGGGAATAGAAAGCTCCAGATACTCCCGCTTGCCCCCTACTTCACCACATCTGAAGAGGGGCAGCCAGAATTCTGCCTGCATCCCAAAACCTTGTCTCAAGAGGAGCAATGCAGACTGGGACTCAAGCAACATATGCTGGCTCTTCCAAATGGGGCAGGGGGCAGCCAATTACAGCTGTGATGAGCCACCTGAAAAATGGGTCTGGGGCAATCAGCCCAAAACCACAAAGCGCCCCACAAGCCTCCTTTCAGGTAGTTCCTTTCCTTCCTCCAGAAGGTTTGGGAAATGCATGCCCTGTTTGTAACCTGATCCAAACCATTTCACAAACAGCCACCTCAGTAAGAGAGAAGTTTGACTATGTAACGCTGCGCTATCTCAAGGAACAGGATTTGAACCTTGGTATCTCCCTTCCCCCAATTCAGGAGCCTCCAACTCCTCTGTGTGTGAATTTATGAGCTTCACTGGGGTCGAGCTAGCCGTAGTTATTCTCGTTTTGTTTGGCCATTTCAGGAGTTAGCCCACGTTAACAGACCTCAGTGCTTTATAGAGCAAAACTTCTCTTTTTTTCCTAACTTGGCTTTTTTATACAGGTGAAATGTATCAAATCCAATTGCTTTTCCTTCACAGAGCTCTAAGTCACTCCTGAGGCATTTACAAGACACCATGTAACAGTATGTACTTTCTGGGAATAGTATAGTTTTATATATCAGTATTCACTGCACTGTAGGCTCTTCAAAAACAAATAAAATACGAATGAGGAAATGATTTGGGTATTTCTAAACTCTGCTCTGAATACTTTGCAAAGTATGTTAATTCATGGAGGTTTAATTTTATAATTTAACTAGAGATGAGTGAATAAGTTACTTGATAAGCTCCACCTTATTGCCCATAAACAGATCATGATTTCCTTTAATCCATCGGTTACTTGAATTTACTCAACCTGTCTGTTTTGTGAGGCATTTTTTTTAAATCTATAGATAGCTTGTGAACCATTGACTTTGCATATTCAGTACTCAGTGTGAGGGATTTGAGTTGCATTGTTCAGATGTGATTGACCATAGCAGTCATATGGCTTTGTTTCTGCTTGGAAAATGCATAACTCTTACAATCTGCAAGGTCTGAAGAAGTCACTGCAGCCTTGGGGAGAGGGACCAATTTGGGCAGAGGGATTTGAGGTTAGAAAATTGGAACTTTTTTCATTTTGGGGACATTCAGGCCTTTCCAGCAGCAAGATTCCTAGAAAAAAACAGGCCATTCCAAGACACATTGAGTAATGTTTCCAAGAGCATTTGCGTCTTGCTGCCTTTCAGTAGAACAAAAGCTCGTAAGTCACTTCGGTGCTTTTGAAAATGTTGCTCACTGGCTGGGTGTAGGGTTTCCATTTAATTTCCACTCAATGGATTTACAGAGTAATTGGACAGGCAACTTGAGTCACAACTTCCTTTCTGGCTCATTTAAATGGCTCTGTGCCAGGGCTCTGGGAAACCTGTCCCTACGCTGTCAAGGAAGGTCCCATCCCATGTACAAAGAGAGGTTAGTCAGGTTGCTTAGTACAGGACGGGAAGGTACTCTGATACTGCAGCGAGGAAGACGCTGTGTAAAATATACCACATGCATTTCATACTCCAGCCTGCAATTTGCTCTCATCACCCCGTTACAACTGCCCCAATTTTGCCAGTACCCAGGTCCTACAGCTGTGAAGGGTGCCACCAGACCCTCCTGTGGTTCATTCAATCCCCTACAGACCAGGGCTCTGCCTGTGGGGGTGGGAAGCCTTTTCCACATTTGTATGAGTAAAACCTGATTGCTTTTCATTAACATTTGAACAAATACATGAGGGGTATCAGCTTGGTCAGGATAAATAGGTTTTAAGACTGAAACCAACATTCAGGAAAAGTATTCTGTGCTGTTTCCCAAATTTAACGTTGTGAGGAGAGAGCTACAGCATGACAATCGGGAAGAAAAACAGAATGAACCTATGAATTAAGGCCAGAAGGGACCATCAGATCTCCTCGTCTGTCCTCCTGCATACCACCAGCCATTATCTCACCCACTTCTCCTTGTATGGAGTCCAATAACGTGTGTTTGGATAAAGAACATCTTCCAGCAAGGCATGCAGGCTTGATCTGAAGACATCCAGAGATGGAATCCACCACTTCCCTTGGGAGTTTGTACCAATGGTTAATCATCCTTGTTGTTTGCCAGAAGCTGGGACTGGATAACAGGGGATGGATCACTTGATGATTACCTGTTCTGTTCATTCCCTCTGGGGCTCCGGGCACCGTTGGTAGACAGGATACTGGGCTAGATGGACCTTTGGTCTGACCAGTATGGCCGTTCTTATGTGAGAAGTTTGTCCCTCATTTCTAACTGGAACTGGTCTGGCTTCAGCTTCCAGAACACTGGTTCTTGTTCTGCCTTTCTCTGCTAGGATACCGCGCCCTGTAGGATCTGGTAGTCTCTCCCTGTGAAAGTCCTTTCACACTGTAATCAAATCATCTCAAGCTGCTTTGTGACTAGTCAAACAGCTTGAGCTCTCTCAGTCCCTCTCTTCCCTGCCCCATCTCTGGTTTTTCAACATCCTTTTTAGAATGAGAAGAGGGCACAGAACACCTGTGTGGGTCTCACCAGAGCAGCGTTCAGAGGGAAAGCCACCTCTCTGCCCCGACTCTCTGCACCCCTGCATATACGTGTCCAAGCACGGGGCGGCACCCCTTGTGGCCAGGCGTGGCATCTCACTGTCCTACAGCCCTCTGCCGCTGGCCACACGGTGCTGTGGTGGTTTCTCTGGCCAAGTCACCATCTTTAATTCACCCCCTAGGGTCCCAATTGCCCCAAACTGTCCTTAACAAACAAAATTCTCCTGCCCTTCCTGGGGCTGTTCCTCAGCCTGTCTTTGGCTCAGCTGGCAGCCCCCTTGAGGGGCTTGCTAACCCTTTCAATGGGCTTGTACGCCCCCTTCCTCGGGGCTGGTAGGAGACCCGTCCCTCACTCTACTCTGGGTTCCAGGCCCGGGCTCTGTACCCAAGAGCTTGGTTTGCTCCTTTACCTGTGCTGGGGTTTCCTTGGGCCTCTTCCCACCTCCATTCTCAGGTCCCATGGGACTCCCCATCACTGCCCCGGTGAATCAGGGTCTCCTCCAGGCCTCCCCGGAAGGAGAGCTTTCTTTACTCCGCCCCTGCTTGGAGCTTCCCTCCCACCAGCCTTTTCTCATCAGAGATTTATCATCATGTAAGCCTGGCTCCCCCTCCTTTACTGCAGCCGCCTGCTGCCAATTCTCCTCAGGGGAAGGGGGAGACTCATTCTGTAGACAGGTTGGTTTAGCCTATAGGGTCCCCAAGATCACATTAGCCCTTTCTGTGACAGCATTTCACAGGGAGCTCAAGCTCTACTGCTGTCACTATGGCCCCTAAATCCTTTTCGGAGTCCCTGCTTTCCAGAGTACTCTCCCCCCCACACCATAGGTACGGCCTGTGTTTCTTCTTCCTGGATGTGCAACCTTGCATTTGGCACACCCATGCTGTTTGAATGGGTCCAAACCTACCAAGCAATCCAGAGCTCTCTGACTGCCCTATCCCATCACAATACAGGCTCCACCAATCTTTGGGACATCCTTCAACATTATCAGCAGGGATTTTATAGTTTCTTCAAGAGCACTGATGAAAGTGTTGAATAGTGTCAGGCCTAGGACCGATCCCTGCGGAGCCCACTACAATCTCCCCCGTCCGACGAAGATTCCTATTGACAGCTACTTTTGGAGATCGGCCAGTCAGCTAGCTCTTAATCCATTTCACATGTTCCTTACTGACATTGTACAGTGCTCATTTTTAATCAGAAGGCTGCACCGTATCGAGTCAGGCAAATGTGGTTCATGTTCTCTGTTAAAAGCAATTTTATGACATGTTGCACCTGTTCATTTGCTTGAGGAGCTCAAGTCATCTCAAGCTGTGAATTGCCTCCTCTTCCATTTCTCAGCAAAAAACTATACAGATCTGTCACATCCCGGTGCAGTTCAGAATGCTCCCACCCTCCCATCGGATCATACTGGATTACAGCAGAGGACATGTATCGCAGCCAGTTTGCCCTCCATTGGAAATATTCTAAACAGTGGGTGGCTTAAAAGCTGAACTTCAAATAAACATTGCTGCAGACCTGTGTTTTGCCTTGTATGAAGTAGCCTACTAGGGTGGGTCTCCAAGGTACATTGAAGCTTTGAAGACTGAAGGTTGGGAATGCACTGTAAGGAACTCGATGCTCATCTCTTACACACCAGGGTAAATGTGGGGTAACCACACTGAAGTTATTGTAGTTACAGGAAACAATGACTCCATGTTACATCCAATTATCTGCTTCCTTGTCATAGATTTTTTTCTCCTGCCCAATGTTGGACATTTAAATCCATCTTCAGACACCCTAAAGGATCCCAGGGCAATATTCTCTGCATTGTGATAGAATTTGCTTAAAGCTACAGTTCTGGCCCTTTAACATTGCTGTATTCCTGGAGAAAGTGCCTTTTAGGGAACTCAGTCTTCTGTTGAGCAGAAAAGTCCCTAGAGTACAGAAGGAAAAGTATGTTCTTGGCCCTTTAAATTAACATTGTATTATAATTGCTGCTAGGGATTAGATGTTGACAAGAGCAGTGGATAATATGGTCATTCCCATGCAATTTTTTACTTCGAGAACAATTTCCAAAACACCATTACCTTGAATTCTAGGGTACATACCAGATTTTTACTTTTTCTTTCACTCTTGGGAATTGTGCGCCAAGACTAAGGGAACAGTGTGCTTCCAGTGTATCCCAACCAGAGAAAGGATCTCACAGTCTTCTCATAGACAGGTTTTGCTTCTATACACAATGATCCCACCAGACAAAGAAAGGCTCAAGTAGCCTGAATCAAAAAGAATTTAGAATATCAACTTGGGACTTTCTTCTGCTCTAAGGAATCTCTGTCTCCTCCATTATTTTGCTGTTTCTGGTTCAGATGTTTAGCAAGCTGATCGTAGCAAGGACATTGTGACATTCAAACCCCAGTGCAATTCAGGGCAAGTAAAATAAAACCTAAATGACAAACTCCCAGCTGTATTCTGAAGAAGGAACAACTGAATAGGGTGAGAAGAGTGCTCTGGGCTGCATGCAGTATTCTAGATGGCTAGTTAAGGGTGCTCTGTGTGCAGTCACCACCCTGGTCCGTCACGCTTCTGCACCTACATCTAGCATATAGCGGCCCCTTTGCTTATTTCCCCATCATTCTGCATCACAGACTCATGTATAACTTGCTGCTCACCATCAAACTGTATGTACTGCAATTAATACATTAAAATGTCAGGCAAAATAGAAAACACAAGCTCATGGGGACAGAATCCCATTTGTGGATACACGTTTCTACAGTGCCAAGGACAACAGGTTTGGGATACTCCAGTCTCTCCCCTCGGTGCTACCAACATATAACTCATAAAGAATAATAAAGAACGTGAGATGTGACAAATGGGTGATTTCCTGTAGTATCCTTTTGAGTCCATTGTATTAAATGCAAAGGTTAAATATTATTGTGGGCCTAGATTATCAAAGAACTGCAGCGAACAATGTGGCAGACAAGAACAGTCTTTGGGGACAATACGTGTGAAATGGATTTCCGGGGAAATATTGAAGGGGAGGAAAATCCAAAGTCCCCACCTCTAGTTATGCAAAGACCAAACCCTTTGAAGCTACATGGTGAAGAGTGGACCTTTGGCTTCTGATCACCTGTTATATGAGGCTAAGATCAAAGGCCCAACTAGGACTGAAATATGTGGATAAATTGGAGAGAGTCCAGCGAAGGGCAACAAAAATGATTAGGGGTCTGGAACACATGAGTTATGAGGAGAGGCTGAGGGAGCTGGGATTGTTTAGCCTGCAGAAGAGAAGAATGAGGGGGGATTTGATAGCTGCTTTCAACTACCTGAAAGGGGGTTCCAAAGAGGATGGCTCTAGACTGTTCTCAATGGTAGCAGATGACAGAACGAGGAGTAATGGTCTCAAGCTGCAGTGGGGGAGGTTTAGATTGGATATTAGGAAAAACTTTTTCACTAAGAGGGTGGTGAAACACTGGAATGCGTTACCTAGGGAGGTGGTAGAATCTCCTTCCTTAGAGGTTTTTAAGGTCAGGCTTGACAAAGCCCTGGCTGGGATGATTTAACTGGGAATTGGTCCTGCTTCGAGCAGGGGGTTGGACTAGATGACCTTCTGGGGTCCCTTCCAACCCTTATATTCTATGATTCTATGATTCTTAGAATCATAGAACTGGAAGGGACCTTGAGAGGTCATCTAGTCCAGTCCCCTGCCTCATGGCAGGACTATGTATTATCTAGACCATCCCTGACAGGTGTTTGTCCAACCTGCTCTTAAAAATCCCCAATGATGGAGCTTCCACAACCTCCCTAGGCAATTTATTCCAGTGCTTAACCACCCTGACAGTTAGGAAGTTTTTCCTAATGTCCAACCTAAACCTCCCTTGCTGCAATTTAAGCCCATTGCTTCTTGTCCTGTCCTCAGAGGTTAAGATGACCAATTTTTCTCCCTCCTCCTTGTAACAACCTTCCATGTACTTGAAAACAGTTATCATGTCCCCTCTCAGTCTTCTCCTCTCCAGACTAAACAATTTTTTCAATCTTCCCTCCTAGGTCATGTTTTCTAGACGTTTAATCATTTTTGTTGCTATTCTCTGGGCTTTCTCCAATTTGTCCACATCCTTCCTGAAATGTGGTGCCCAGAACTGGACACAGTACTTCAGTTGAGGCCTAATCAGTGCAGAGTATAGAGGAAGAATTACTTCACAGTCCAACACTGTGGCATTTAATTTCAGAAAGGGGAACTATGCAAAAATGAAGAGGTTAGTTAAACAGAAATTAAAAGGTCCAGTGACTAGAGTGAAATCCCTGCAAGCTGTATGGACACTTTTCAAAGACACCATAATAGAGGCCCAACTTAACTGTACACTCCAAATTAAAAAACACAGTAAAAACTAAAAAAGAGCCACCATAGCTTGGCTTAACCATGTAAAAGAAGCAGTGAGAGATAAAACAGCATATTTTAAAAAGTGGAAGTCAAAACCTAGTGAGGTAAATAGAAAGGAGCATAAACACTGCCAAATTAAATGTAAAAATGAAATAAGAAAAGCCAAAAAGGAGTTTGAAGAACAGCTAGCCAAAAACTCAAAAGATAATAACAAAATGTTTTTTAAGTACATCAGAAGCAGAAAGCCTGGCAAACAATCAGTGGGGCCCCTGGACAATCGAGATACAAAAGGAGCACTTAAAGATGACAAAGTAATTGCAGAGAAAAACTAAATGAATTCTTTGCTTCAGTCTTCATGGCTGAGGATGTGAGGGAGAGTCCCAAACCTGAGCCATCTTTTGTAGGTGACAAATCTGAGGAATTGTCACAGATTGAAGTGTCATTAGATGAGGTTTTGGAATTAATTGATAAACTTAACAGTAACAAGTCACCAGGACCAGATGGCATTCACCCAAGAGTTCTGAAAGAACTCAAATGTGAAACTGCGGAACTATTAACTATGGTTTGTAACCTGTCCTTTAAACCAGCTACTGTACCCAATGACTGGAAGATAGCTAATGTAACACCACTATTTAAAAAGGGCTCTAGAGGTGATCCCGGCAATAACAGTCCAGTAAATCTAACGTCAGTAACGGGCAAATTAGTTGAAACAATAGTAAAGAATAAAAGTGTCAGACACCTAGAAGAACATAAATTGTTGCGCAAAAGTCAACATGGTTTCTGTAAAGGGAGATCATGTCTTACTGATCTACTAGAGTTCTTTGAGGGGGTCAACAAACGTGGACAAGGGGGATCCAGTGGACATAGTGTACTTAGATTTCCAGAAAGCCTTTGACAAGGTTCCTCACCAAAGGCTCTTACATAAATTAAGTTGTCATGGCATAAGAGGAAAGATCTTTTCATGGATTGAGAATTGATTAAAAGACAGGGAACAAAGGGTAGGAATACATGATAAAATTTCAGAATGGAGAGGGGTAACTAGTGGTGTTTCCCAAGGGTCAGTCCTAGGACAAATCCTGTTCAACTTATTCATAAATGATCTGGAGAAAGGGGAAAACAGCGAGGTGGCAAAGTTTGCAGATGATACTAAACTGCTCAAGATAGTTCAGACCAAAGCAGACTGTGAAGAACTTCAAAAAGATCTCACAAAACTAAGTGATGGGGCAACAAAATGGCAAATGAAATTTAATGTGGATAAATGTAAAGTAATGCACATTGGAAAAAAATAACCCCAACATGCAATACATACAATATGATGGGGGCTAATTTAGCTACAACTAATCAGGAGAAAGATCTTGGAGTCATCGTGGACAGTTCTCTGAAGATGTCCACGCAGTGTGCAGCGGCAGTCAAAAAAGCAAACGGGATGTTAGGAATCATTGAAAAAGGGATAGAGAATAAGATGGAGAATATCTTATTGCCCTTATATAAATCCATGGTACACCCACATCTTGAATACTGCGTACAGATGTTGTCCTCTCATCTCAAAAAAGATATACTGGCATTAGAAAAGGTTCAGAAAAAGGCAACTAAAATGATGAGGGGGTTGGAACGGGTCCCATATAAGGAGAGATTAAAGAGGCTAGGACTTTTCAGCTTGGAAAAGAGGAGACTAAGGGGAGAGATGATAGAGGTCTATAAAATCATGAGTGGTGTGGAGAAAGTGAATAAGGAAAAGTTACTTACTTGTTCCCATAATATAAGAACTAGTAGCCACCAAATGAAATTAATGGGCAGCAGGTTTAAAACAAATAAAAGGAAGTTCTTCACTCAGCACACAGTCAACCTGTGGAACTCCTTGCCTGAGGAGGTTATGAAGGTTAGGACTATAACAGGGTTTAAAAGAGAACTGGATAAATTCATGGAGGTTCAGTCCATTAATGGCTATTAGCCAGGATGGGTAAGGAATGGCATCCCTAGCTTCGGTTTGTCAGAGGGTGGAGATGGATGGCAGGAGAGAGATCACTTGATCATTACCTGTTAGGTTCACTCCCTCTGGGGCACCTGGCATTGGCCACTGTCGGCAGACAGGAGATTGGGCTGGATGCACCTTTGGTCTGACCCAGTATGGCCATTCTTATGTTCTCATGTCTTGCTTACAACACTCCTGCTAATACATCCCAGAATGATGTTTGCTTTCTTTGCAACACTGTTGTCATAAATGTAAAGGGAAGGGTATATCCCTTTAAAATCCCTCCTGGCCAGAGGAAAAATCCTCTCACCTGTAAAGGGTTAAGAAGCTAAAGGTAACCTCGCTGGCACCTGACCAAAATGACCAATGAGGAGACAAGATACTTTCAAAAGCTGGGAGGAGGGAGAGAAACAAAGGGTCTGTGTCTGTCTGTATGCTGCTTTGCCGGGGATAGAACAGGAATGGAGTCTTAGAACTTTTAGTAAGTAATCTAGCTAGGTGTGTGTTAGATTACGATTTCTTTAAATGGCTGAGAAAAGAATTGTGCTGAATAGAATAACTATTTCTGTCTGTGTGTCTTTTTTGTAACTTAAGGTTTTGCCTAGAGGGATTCTCTATGTTTTGAATCTAATTACCCTGTAAGGTACCTACCATCCTGATTTTACAGGGGTGATTCCTTTACTAATATATACTTCTATTTCTATTAAAAGTCTTCTTGTAAGAAAACTGAATGCTTTTTCATTGTTCTCAGATCCAAGGGTTTGGGTCTGTGGTCACCTATGCAAATTGGTGAGGATTTTTACCAAACCTTTCCCAGGCAGTGGGGTGCAAGGGTTGGGAGGATTTGGGGGGGAAAGACGTGTCCAAACTACGTTTCCCAGTAAACCCAGTTAGAGTTTGGTGGTGGCAGTGGTTATTCCAAGGACAAAGGATAAAATTAATTTGTACCTTGGGGAAGTTTTAACCTAAGCTGGTAAAAGTAAGCTTAGGAGGTTTTCATGCAGGTCCCCACATCTGTACCCTAGAGTTCAGAGTGAGGGAGGAACCTTGACATGGTGGCAGAGGTGGGATTAACCTGAAATCATTTTGAGATTTTGGAGGAACCTTGACAACTGTTGACTCATATTTAGCTTGTGATCCACTATGACCCGCAGATCCCTTTCTGCTGTACTCCTTCCTAGGCAGTTGTTTCCCATTTTGTATGTGTACAACTGCTTTTCCCTTTCTAAGTGAAGTACTTTGCATTTGTCCTTATTGAATTTCATCCTATTTACTTAAGACCATTTTTCGAGTTTGTCCAGATCATTTTGAATTTTAATCCTACCTTCCAAAGCATTTTCAACCCCTCCCAGCTTGGTGTCATCCACAAACTTTATAAGTGTACTCTCTATGCCATTATCTAAATCACTGATGAAGATATTGAACAGAACCGGACCCAGAACTGATCCCTGCAGGACACCACTCATTATGCCCTTCCAGCATGACTGTGAACCACTGATAACTACTCTCTGGAAATCATTTTTCAATCAGTTATGCACCCACTTTATAGTCACTCCATCTAGGCTGTATTTCCCTAGTTTGTTTATGAAACAGTCATGCGAGACAGTATCAAAAGCCTTACTAAAGTCAAGGTATACCACATCATTTATCATTTAGAACAAAGTTGTAAGCCAAAGGAAAACAAATTGTCATTACGAAGCCACCTTTCTACATAAAACATCATTTTGTCTGGGGTTTTGAAACAGAAAAAGCTGAAAGTGAAAATTTTCATTGAGACGTTTCCTGCAAGAAAATCAAATTTTCCTCACCAGAACTGACAATTTTCCCACGCACAAAAAAAAATCCATTTTGACAAAACTGTATAGGCTTTTGCATCAAAATTGTGTCCAGCTCTAAAAATAAGTAATTTAGTCTGAAAATAGAGGATTTTCTCTTTATGTCTGGAAAACATGGCAATATAAAGCTTTATGCTCTGTTTTTATTGATTCCATTGCTGTAAGTATGGAATAATTCAGATTTTAATGATTTTTGAGCTCTTTTAATTTGTGTTATTATTGTAAAAAGTAGAATTATCCATGTGTTCCTTTCAGCAATACTTAAAGTAGAAAACATGGAGTTTATTGGCACAGGCAAAGATCGTTAGAGGAAAGACTATTTCCAGGAATTGGCATAATGAGATTAATTGTGCCATTTTTACCCTCTCTCCTAATTATCTTTGTTTTCCTTCACTTTGTGTTTCACCCTTAGTATTACTTGAAGGGGTTTTGTCATCATTTTCCTTTTAGTAGTTGTATAATAGAATATCATTTTTAGAGGAAATGCAATTTGTTCCTATTGTGAATTCAAGTTGTTTCTCCCCACTTCTACAGTGAAAAGGTCTTTGGAGAGCAAAGCAACATAATTTGGAATCTAATATTGTTAGTGCAGGGGTTGGAGCTTACACACAGTAAGAACAGGGCTCATTATGTTAGTCCTGCAAGCTGACCTTCTTGCAATGTGCACTGAATATTAATCTAGTATAAAATATGGGGAAAGTTCCATCAGAAACCAAGATCCACTCCAGGCCGCAACCCAGACTGCTACCTTAGCTGTACATTGCTGCCAGTCTCCAAATCCACTATGGACTTAATTACCAGCACTTTTTCAAGATACTCTTCCCTGACTCCGTCGGAGGTTACGATATGCCCCTTGTAAATGAATACATCGTAATAGCACCGGGGGCGGCTCGACCAATTTTGCTGCCCCAAGCAGTGGCCGCCGAATGGCTGCCGCGGGACACGGAGCAGCTGCCCCATTCTGCGTGCCGCCCCAAGCACCTGCTTGGAAAGCTGGTGCCTAGACCCGGCCCTGAACCGCACACAGGGATGGCGTATGGTGCCCATGCCCGTGCGGTTTAGGCTGGTGCATCACTTTCCTATCTCAGCTGCATTTGCAATCCATTATTTATCCATCGTGGGGCTGCAGGATCATATTTCTTTAAGAAGTCCCCTCTCCCCCGATTTCTTCATATTGTTACCAGCGTTGAATTGTGACATTCCCGCCCAGAAATGCGCCAAAGATCAACCTTAATACCTTCCCTTTCCAAACCCCTTTTGTGCATATTATTCTGCATGGTTATTTCACTCTCTAATCCACTGGAATATCATCCTTACACACACAGCACCGTCGCTTATAAATAGCACAGATTCTGGAGCTGTGAAAAGCAGGGGCCAGGCAGGACAATTATTCTGTCCGCCCCCCAACAAAAGCAAACCTAAAAAGGTTACTGAAAAGTACTTTCGAGTCAGCTCATGCGCTGCAAGGCATGGAAGCACAGGGAGGGATGGGGCAGGGACAGGGACAGGTACCAGGGCTGGGAGGACACATCATCCACCCACTAGCCTGCAGAGATTGTCTGACAGAGGAAACCCAGCCTGGGTTATATCCACTTTCTAGCACAGCCCCTCTGCAGTGAGGAACTTCCCTTAAATGGCTCCAGGGGCCACTGTGGCGATGGGCAGCCCTGGAGCCACATGGCCAGGGAGCAGGGATTCCAGAGGTGGGGCTGATGTACACAGCCTCCTTGCAGATGACACTGGCCTCATGTGGACCCCAGAGAATATATGTGGCTTGGGGGTAGGGTGTGGCTTGAAGAGATTAGAGACCCAGTGCAGCACGGGTAGATGAGCAAAACATTGACCATTTCCTGATTACACAGACACTTACCTGCTTGCTCTGGCCTCCTTGTGCTCACGTTCCACATTCACAACTAGCCCCACATCCCCTTCTCTGAAAGAGGGAAGCTTTTATCCAAACTTTACAGTGAACAATGTACAGCAGCTGTAAATGTCACCACAAAACAAGAGCAAACAGCCCGCGGACGCACAAGTACACTGCCTGAACTCTCAGCCTCAGGTCAGGGATTTAGTCTGTCCTTCTAAGCCATTCAGCTACACGTCCTCTGACTTTCTTGAATTCTCAATCTTTGATATAATCCTCCAGGAACACAGGAGGCTGTCTGTCTCCAACGGGGAGAGGATCTGGAGGCTGGGTGGGCAGTTCTATGTGGGCAGACAGTGTTGGTCAGAGGTGCAGTCTCTGAGTTGCTATAAAGGTGTACCAGAGTGCAAGCTGTTGACGCAGCAAGATGACACCAGCTCCAAGGGATGATTCTTGTTGACACCCTAACAAAGCAGGATCGAAGGGACATGGCACATCCTGCCACTGTCCTCTTTTCATGAGATTCTTTCACCTGGCTTCAGTTCGCCCCATGATTAGACTGTGGCGTCTATCAAAGTCCCTCTTCTGATGGATTTAATATTGATCTTCCTTCTTCTGTAGCCTCTGGAAGTCAGGTCAACAAGGCTCTATCTGAGAGGAGATGGTTGGGATTATGGACCTCAAATTCCTTCCCATCCACAGTTCTGCAGGGCTCAATCCATTTGCTAGAGGTACTGGCTGGTGTGGGCACCAGGGCAAGATGAGGATGGGACGATTAAGAAAGAAGTGGTTGTGTTGTCTTTACTGCACATTCTGCTTCATCATTACTTCGAGGGGACTGTGGGATGGATGAGACATGAGTGAAACCATAGGTATCTGTAAGCCTCTTAAAGGTCTCAGAACATAAGAACAGCCATACTGGGTCAGACTAATGGTCCATTGAGCCCAGTATCCTGTCTTCCAGCAGTGGAAGGTGCCAAATATTTCAGAGGGAATGAGCAAAACAGGGCAATTATCGAGTGATCCATCCCCTGTTATCCAGTCCCAGCTTCTGGCAGTTAGAGATTATGGGACACCAACAGCATGGGATTGCATCTCTGACCATCTTGGCTAATAGCTACTGATGGACCTATCCTCCACGAACTTCTGATTCTTTTTTTAACCCAGTTATACTTTTGGCCTTCACAGCATCCCCTGGCAATGAGTTCTCCAGGTTGATTGTGCATTGTGTGAAGCAATACTTCCTTTTGTTTGATTTAAACCTACTGCCTATTAATTTCATAGGGTGACCCCTGGTTCTTGTGGTATGTGAGGGGTAAACAAACATTTCCTTATTCATTTTCATCACACTCTTCATGATTTTATAGACCTCTATCATACCCCCTCTCAGTCGCCTCTTTTCCAAAATGAGCATCTCCAGCCTTTTTAATCTCTCCTTGTGTGGAAGTTGTTCCATACCCTTAATCATTTTTGTTGCCCTTCTCTTTACCTTTTCCAAGTCTATCATCTCTTTTTTGAGATGGGGTGACCAGAACTGCACACAGTATTCAAGATGTGGGTATACAATGAAACATGTAATAGATAATAAGACAGAAAATATCATATTGCCATCCCTTTCCTAGTGGTTCCTAACAGATTGTTAGCTCTCTTGGCTGCTGCACACTGAGTGGATGTTTTCAGAGAACTATCCACAATGACTCCAAGATCTTTCTGAGTGGTAACAGCTAATTTAGACCCCATCATTGTATATGTATAGTTGGGATTATGTTTTCCAATGTGCATTACTTTGCATTTATCAGCATTGAATTTCATCTGCCATTTTGTGGCCCAGTCACCCAGTTTTGTGAGATCCTTTTGTAACTGTTCACAGTCTGCCTGGGACTTATCTTGAGTAGTTTTGTATCTTCTGCAATTTTTTCCATCTCACTGTTCACTCCTTTTTCCAGATCATTTATGGACATGTTGAATAGCACTCGTCCCACACAGACCCCTGTCTGACTGTTCAGAGGCAAAGTCAGAACCACAGTCAGAGATCACTTGCTCTGGACTCCGGAAGCAGGGTAAGATGGGTTCTGTCCTCTTCACAACTGCACTTGATGTGGTGTTGAGCAAACTAGCAGCCTCCATGAACCTTCAGAAATAGTCAGAGAAAGAGAGAGAGAGCTATCGAAACAGAAAGCATCATTCCTGACTTTCTGCCCTGGGCTGTCTGGGCAGTAACTGTTCCAGTGGCTTTGTTCTCATGTGAGCACAAATATCAAATTTCCCAACTCCCTGCTGCAGTTGTTTGCTCAGTACAGGGCACCAAATGGACAGTTTAGCTCTCTCACAGCATTGTGTAACGCCTTGGTATCCCTCACACAGTCTATCCAAGATATCCTGTTGCACTGATGTAAGGATGGCCAGTCTGGGCCCCTTCAACAAGAGACTTTAGTTTACTGTAAGATCCCTGGAAACCACCCACTGTAGTTTAATAGAAGTTTCTGCCTTTGTCCGTTTTGTCCAGACTTCTTTGCAGTGAGTATTTTCCGTGATTGTTACAGTGCTAAGTACCGCATCTACGAACCTTCTGTGAGCGGCTCCTCCTGTTCACACTCCTGCTGTGGTGTATCCAGCATATGGGCCCTGGAGAGCTCATCCCATGTGGCAAGATTTTTCCCAGGTTCATGAGCAAAGAAGAACTGAAACCTCACGAGAGTCATTCAAAAATCACTGTATCATAGGTGGTAACTCATCTCGGGTTTTTGAACCTAGAATAGCAGCTAGTACTTTGTGGTCAGTTTCTATCTATAATATTATGCCCACAAGAAAGTCTCTGAAATGTTCACAAGCTCAGGGTTTCCTTTTCTGTTTGTGTATAGCATTGCTCTGTACTGGAGAGGGCTCATGCTCTATATGCTACCGGAGACCATAATGAAGCTGACTGACTTTCTGATGGAGGACTGCCCCTAACCCATAGGATGAGGCATCATCTGAAACTGTGGTAGGCTTCATTTGTTTGACTCATATGTGGCCAAAACTGGTGCAGGGTTCAGGTTTTCCTTCATGTCTCTGGATGCTTGACTGTTTAGTTCCCCACTTCCAGGAATTTTGTGGACTCAGGAGATCTTGCCATTGCTTTGACTCCTCTGGCAGGTTAGGGAGGGATTTTCCCAGGTGCATTACCACGTGTTCTCATAACTGTACTGCTGCCCACGGAGAGACCTCTTGGGTGTAATGTACAGAGAGGCTGAGCACATGGCACCTCCATTGATTCACTAAGACCTGGAGGTGCTGAAAGCGATGAAGGTGAAGTCCCAGGTGCCTCAAGAGAGCAGAGGCAGCTGCAGTTAGTGGCCACTTTCAAAAGCATTCACTATAATGCTGACTGTTGCGGCATCACCTACCTAGCTCTTGGTGTCCTTCACCAAAGGGAAGTAATCCCTCTTGGTGCAAAAATCTCTCCCCCTCCCACCATGCATTTCAGTACGGGGTTATTTACATTTCAAAAACAAAACAATTGAATTTTTTTTCTATTTTGCCTGCCTGTCCAGACCAAAGTTAGTTTTTTGGTTTTATCTGAATTTTGGTCTCAATCCTGCAAATACTTAAAGGTGTGAAGTTTACTCATAGGACTAGTCCCGCTGAAGTCTATGGGACTGCACTCATGATTAAAGTTGTGGCTCAAAAGCTTGTCTATCTCACCAACAAAAGTTTGTCCAATAAAATATATTACCTCACCCCCCCCTTTGTCTTTATGATTAAAATTAAGCAGATATGTAAATGTTATTTGACTGGGTGTCCCTACGGGTGCTCCACTTTAGGTGTCTGTGTGCCTGTGTGCTTTCAATCAGAGATCTTTTGGGGGTAGTGTCTGTGGGGTCCACATCTGCACCATGTGCATCCCTATGCTCCAATCCGAGACCACATAGAGGAGGGTGGACCTACCACTGTTCCAGTTCCTTCTCAGCAACCTGCAACTAGAGATGCAGCATTGCGGTATCCATTAGCTTCAAAGTTTTAGCTAGCTGACTTATTTTAGTCTTATCTCTTATTTTTTTATTAATTTCCCAAACATGCTGTGTGCTTTTGGGGGTCCCCCCTCACCCCCTCCACACCTGACCTTGACCTCTCCTTGTCTTTCACCTTCTCTGTTACAGGGTATGCCCAAAATCTCAGGCAGCAAACCCTGTCAGACCCGTAATAGGTCTTTTTGCCTTAGTGATGGACATTCCAGCTGTCTCAGAGTCTTGTGTTCCATCTAAGTGCAAGGTCTGCATTGGTTTTAGGAGAAGATCTAGGAAGCTGAGGGACAACAGGCTCAATCTTCTCCTCATGAAGCATTCCTTGAGACCTACTACCATTTCAGGCCCCCTTGTATATTGGCCTCAGACAACCTGAGTGCCCTGGCAACTTTCACAGCTCTGACTCCAACAAGCGTAGACCTGGGAAAAGCTTCAGGGGGTCTAAGAAGAGGGAGAAGTCATCCCTGAAGCAGGTAGCAA
Source organism: Caretta caretta (assembly GCF_965140235.1). NCBI lineage: Eukaryota > Metazoa > Chordata > Testudines > Cheloniidae > Caretta > Caretta caretta. Next base: position 130,742,633 of record NC_134211.1, on the reverse strand, counting down.
GTATACCTTGTGTCTGGTATGAGTACTGCTGTGGTTCCTACATCCTCAAAGACCATCTGCAGCATGGTACTTTCTGAGAAATTTCTCAGCAAACAGCCTCACTAGACATTGACATGGGTACCCTTCTCAGAGTCCTCCAGAGACTCCTTGAAGAAACTCTCTTTGACCATGACCCACTTCTACAGGTAATGGGCGAAAGGGCCATATGGATCGTCCAGCCATACCATCCCTGATAACATCAGCTTCATCCTAACCAGCCACTTGGAGCCCTACTTTGTTGGTATCAACTAGGTTCCTTTTGCAAGAGGATCTTTGAGTGTCAGAAGAACCTGAGTCGCGTCTACTGAGATGTATGAAGAGAGATCTTCTGAAAGTACTGATATATAGCTCCCCGTCCCAGAGTATCACCACATCTCTAGGCCTTGTCTACATTACACAGTTTTGTCCTCAAAAGGCAGCTTTCATCGGCAAAACAATGGTGTACACACAGCAAAGCTCCTCCCGCTGATTTAACTCTCCTGATATGCTGATGACATAAAACCATCTCAACAAGAGGCATAGAGCTTTTTGTGATGAAGTTAGAGCGATGCAGTGCCAGTGTGGACACTGCGCTTGCTTATGTTGCCCTAACTGGTCTCCAGGAGGTGTCCCACAATACACATCATGACCGCTCTGCTCAGCAGTTTAAACTTTGCCGACCTGCCTGCATGCAGGCATGCGCCCCTCTCCCTTTAAAGCCCAAGAATTTTTGAAATTCCCGTTCCTGTTTACTCGGCATGGACAGCTCACATAGTAAATGCACAGCTAACCATGCCGACTTTCTGCAGCAAATGGACTCATGCCTGGAGTACACTGGAGTTGTTGGGTTTGTGTGGCGAGGAAGCTGCACAGTCCGAGCTCCACTCCAGCTGTAGGAACTTGATACCTACGGGCAGATTGCTTGTGGCATGCAGAAGAAGGGGCACAAAAGGGACATGCAGCAGTGCTGTGATAAGATCAAGGAGCCGAGGCAGGTGTACCAGAAGGCAAGGGAGACCAACCGTAGCTCTGGTGCGGCGCTGAAGATATGCCACTTCTACCAGGAGCTGCACGCCATCCTCAGTGGCAACCCTACCTCCACCACCAAGAGTCCCTTGGATGCTTCAGGGAGGACTGGAGGCAGCGACCAGCGGAGTCAATCCTGGGGACAAAGTGGTGGACAAGGAAGTGGAGTTGGAGGAGGATGTGGGACATGCAACAGGGTCGTCCGATGGCCTGGCGAGCCGAGCCAGGACCTCTTTTTGACTCCGGAGGAGTCTAGCCAGTCCGAGCACTCAGACTGTGGCATGCCTGATGCGGGAAAAGGGATCTCTGGTAAGTACTAATTTTGCTTTGATACTGCATGGTGACAGGAGGTTGAGCTCCGCTTTATTTTGTTACATGATAAAAGTGGGATAAGGGATAGAAATTAACAATACTAGGTACTCCTTGCACCTGCTTCTCATTACCCTGTGCAGCTATGCAGTGGAGGCCCTGTGGAAAAGTTTGTTAATGCACGCCAGGATGTCCTGGGAATCTTCCATAGTGATTTCTAGGAGACTTTCCTGGAGGTACTCTGCAATCCTCTGCCGAAGATTCCTTGGCAGAACAGCTTTGTTTCTTCCCCCGCTGTAGGAAACTTTGCCACGCCAATCAGCAGTTACTTCTCCAGGAACCAAAGCAAGCCACAGGCGAGCAGCATACGGACCCGGTCAGAAGCTGCATGCATGCAGGAGATGCACCCTTGCATCCTTGGTTACCCTCAGGAATGAGATATCAGCTTTGAACAACCCCCCCACCTGTGAAAAACAGTGCCAGTATTCAGAGTAGTGTTCCTAGGCGCTTGTAGTGATCCCCTTCGGAAACCACCGAGACCCTTTGTCCCATCTTGCCCCTTCCCTCTCTCTCCCTCCCAGGCCAAACTCACCATGTTTTGGGCTCTTGCTGTGCTGTGTGCTTGCTAAGGGAAAGTGAGAAAGAGATGTATGTAACTGTTATGATTCAAGACTGTGAGTGCACTCATAATACTACCTCTGTTTGTTGTTTCTGTTGTTTCTGCAGATGTGCCCTTATGGGCCACCCCCTACGCACCAGCGGAGCACCTCCATCAGATAAGGAGAAGAACCAAGAGGAGTAAGGAGGACATATTTAGAGAACTGCTGCAATCAATTGATGCTGCAGACAGTGAGAGCAGAGCATGGAAAGAGACGATCAATGAAAAACTCAGAATGGATAGCCAGGAGAGGAGACGGGGGCAGGAGCGGATGATAAAACTGATGGAGGACCAAACAGAGATGCTGAGGTCCCTGATTGCACTGCAGGCAGAGCACATCCGTGCTCAACTTCCCCTGTAGCCTGTACAGAACTGTATTCCATGCCATCCCCAAACTCCCCACACACATTCCTCGCATGTTTCCAGCCTGTCGCAGTACCCCTTGCCCTTGACCCCTAGGATATGTTTCATAATGACAACTGGACTTACACACAGCTGTGAGAGCCTCGTTTGAAACAGTACTCCTTAGGGTCATGTCCCTTGTAGGAAATGGAAATCTGTGTATTGCTGTTTAATAAAAATGTAGACTTAGCAATAAAAGGAATCTTTTTGCGTCCTGCACAGAGTAGTTGCTGCTGAAATTCTTATACGGTGGCAATTGTCATATTTGCTGCCAAAGCATTAATTGTAGTCTGCAATCATTACAAGGGTCATTCAAGGCAGCAAGTAAACAATGCCTGGCTGAATGCATTAAAGAAAGACACGTTACTGGGGCTCATTGTCAAAATGCTGCTTCAAAGCCTCCCCCATTCAAGCAGCCCCCTGTTGAGCCCCTCTAATAGTTCTGGGATCTAGCTGCTCAAAATGAGCCACCAGGCAATGTACCTAAACGCTCCACCCTGGGGTAACTTCCCCCCTTAGCTTTGCAAATGTTATGCAGAGCACAGCAGGCTGCTGTGACCATGAGAAAGATCTCAATGAAGAAAACAAACCTGCCAAAAAGGCAGCTCGAGCGACTCTTTAGTCTGCCAAAGGCACATTCAGTGGTCATTCTGCACCTGCTGAGCCTGTTATTGAAACGCTCCTTGCTGCTGTCAAGGTTTCCCATGTAAGGCTTCATGAGCCACAGGCATAAGGGGTAGGCTGGGTCTCCCAGGATCACTATGGGCACTATCCACATCCCTTACTGGAATCTTCTGGTCTGGAAAGAAAGTCCCTGCTTGCAGCTTTCAATACAGGCCGGTGTTCCTGAAGATGCATGTGTCATGCGCCTTCCCTGACCACCTCGTGTTGATATCAGTGATACTACCCCTATGATCGACCAGCGCGTTCAGTGCCATAGAGAAGTACCCCTTTCTGTTGGTGCACTGTTACAAGATGGCCTGGAGCCAAAATTGGGATATGTGTGCCATTTGGCACCCTGCTGCAGTTAGGGAATCCCATTGCTGCAAAGCCATCACTATTTCCCAAACGTTGCCCAGAGTCTCATACTTCGTAGTAAACACAATTAATGGCCCTGCATACTTGCACAACCATAACCCCCACAGTGGACTTCCCAACTCCAAACTGATACGTGACTGATTGGTAGCAGTCTGGATTTGCCAGCTTCCCAACAGCGATTGTCGCTTGCTTTTCCACTGTGAGGGTAGCTCTCATTCTGGTGTCCTTGCACCGCTGGGCAGGGGCAAGCGCTGCACACAGGTCTAGGAAAGTGGCTTTGCATACCCACAAATTCTGAAGCCACTGCTTATCATCCCCTACCTGCATAACCAGGTGATCCCACCCCTCAGTGCTTGTTTCCCAAGCCCAATGGCGATGGTCCACTGTGTACAGCAGCTCCCTGAATGTCAACGTCAATCCGGAATTGTTTTTTTCCATGGCACACAGCAGGGCATGATTCACTTTCTGTTTTGCAGCTTGTGAAATACTGCAGGATCTGCTGCGCTGTGTTCATAATGCTCATTGCAAGACTGGAGTGCAGTGTAGGATCCATGCTTTCAGAGAGAGACGGTGGGCACAAAGTTTGCAGGCGATGTTCAAAAATGGCACATAATGTAGTCAGAAGCCCATGGAATGATGGGATGGCGAAAACTGCATCATGGGACAGGAGCTGACCCCCATGATGGACTGTGATCCATTCCCAGAACTAGTGGCAGAAGACGGCAAGTTGCACAGTGGGATGGCTACCCATGGTGCACTGCTTTCTCTGTCGATCCAAAGCACCAACTGTGGACGCAGAAAAGGACATAGGGGTGACAGTGGACGAGAAGCTGGATATGAGTCAGCAGTGTGCCCTTGTTGCCAAGAAGGTTAACGGCATTTTGGGCAGTATAAGTAAGAGCATTGCCAGACGAGGGACATGATCATTCCCCCCTATTTGGCATTGGTAAGGCCTCATCTGGAGTACTGTGTCTAGGCTTGGGCCCCATACTACAAGAAGGATGTGGAAAAATTGGAAAGAGTCCAGCGGAGGGCAACAAAAATGATTAGGGGGCTGGAGCACATGACTTATGAGGAGAGGCTGAGGGAACTGGGATTGTTTAGTCTTCAGAAAAGAAGAATGAGGGGGCATTTGATAGCTGCTTTCAACTACCTGAAAGGGGGTTCCAAAGAGGATGGCTCTAGACTGTTCTCAGTGTTGGAAGAGGACAGAACAAGGAGTAATGGTCTCAAGTTGCAGTGGGGGAGATTTAGGTTGGATATTAGGAAAAACTTTTTCACTAGGAGGGTGGTGAAGCACTGGAACGGGTTACTTAGGGAGGTGGTGGCATCTCCTTCCTTTGAGGTTTTTAAGGCCCGGCTTGACAACACCGTGGCTGAGATGATTTAGTTGGTGATTGGTCCTGCTTTGAGCAGGGGGTTGGACTAGATGGCCTCCTGAGGTCCCTTCCAACCCTGAGATTCTATGAATAGCACAATACATTCACCGACATGAACAGTCATTTCACAGGTGAAAAATGAGAGGTTTTACATTTACTTGGTAAGTAAATGCCAGGGAGTTTCCTCTCACTGTGATAGTGTTAATGCTACATTGCACAAGGGAAACCTTCCCCCCCCCCAAATGTTTTATATGGCTAAAGGGTGAAAAGAGATGTCCTCTTCCTCAGAGCAAGTAGTGAGACAGGACGGTGAGCATTCAAACAGGATGCCAGAGGGCATACACTGCCAGAACATCAGTGTGTCAATTCCTGGGCTCCTCTGCAAGCTACCCACCCAACCAGCGACATATGGGGAGGTGCTGTCTGTGTCATCAGCTCAGTAGAGAGCTGGCTGGCAAGGACAGTTTTCCTTCCTTCTGCATCTTCTGTTTTCTAGACCTTTAATCATTTTTGTTGCTCTTCTATGGACTTTTTCCAACTTGTCTACATCTGTGCTGAAATGTTGCACCCGGAACTAGACCCAGTACTCCAGTTGAGGCCTAATCAGTCCAGAGTAGAGTGGAAGAATTACTTCTCGTGTCTTGCTAACACTCCTGCTAATGCATTCCAGAATGAGGTTTGCATTTTTCTTTGCAACAATGTTACACTGTTGACTCATTTAGCTTGTGATCCACTATGACCCCCGGATCCCTTTCTGCTGTACTCCTTCCTAGGCAGTCATTTCCCATGTTGTGTGTGCAACTGATTGTTCCTTCCTAAGCAGAGTACTTTGCATTTGTCCTCATTGAATTTCATCCTATTTACTTCAGACCATTTCTCCAGATCATTTTGAACTTTAATCCTATCCTCCAATGCTCTTCCAACCCCTCCCACCTTGGCATCAGCAGCAAACTTTATAAATGTATTCTCTCTATGCCATTATCTAAATCATGGCTGAAGATATTGAACAGAACTGGACCCAGATCTGATCCCTGCAGGACCCCACTCGATATGCCCTTCCAGCTTGACTGTGAACCATTGATAACTATGCTCTGGAAATGGTTTTCCAAGCAGTTATGCACCCACCCTATTTTCATCTAGGTTGTATTTCCACAGTTTATGAGAAGGTCATGCAAGACAGTGTCAAAAGCCTTACAAAAGGCAAGAATACCACATCTACTACTTTCCCCCTATCCACAGGGCTTGTTACCCTGTCAAAGAAAGCTATTTGCATGGATTTGTCAACAAATAATCATGTCAAACCAACCTGAGTGCTACTTATCACCTTACTATCTCCTAGGCGTCTACAAATAGATTGCTTAATTATTTGTTCTATTATCTTTCTGGGTACAGAAGTTAAGCCGACTGGTCTGTAATTCCCCATGTTGTCCTTATTCCCCTTTTTATAGATGGGCACTATATTTGCCCTTTTCCTGTTCTCTGGAATCTCTCCCATGACTTTTCGAAGACAATCATTAATGGCTCAGATACCTGTTCAGTCACCTCCTCGAGTATTTCTTCAGGCCCTGGTGACTTGAAGACATCTAACTTGTCCAAGTAAGTTTTAATTTGTTCTTTCCCTATTTTAGCCTCTGATCCTACCTCATTTTCACTGGCATTCACTACTTTAGACGTTCAATCACCACCAAACTTCTTAGTGAAAAAGGAAACAAAAGTAATTTAGCACTTCTGCCATTTCCACATTTTCAGCGATTGTTTTCCCCCACTCCCGCATTGAGTAATGGGTCTACCCCATCCTTGGTTTTCCTCTTGTTCTAAAGTATTTGTAGAATGTTTTCTTGTTACCCTTTTTAAACTAGCTAGTTTAATCTCATTTTGTGCTTTGGCCTTTCTAACTTTGGCCCTATGTACTTGTGTTATTTGGTTTATATTCATCCTTTGTAATTTGACCTAGTTTCCACTTTTTGTAGGGTGGGGGTTTGTTTGTTCTTTTTTGGTTGTTGTTGTTTTTTTGCATTTCTGATCTTTGAAGATCTCCATTAAGCCAGGGTGGTCTCTTGCAGGCCATCACTGCATGTTGAAGTAGGAGAATGAACACACAGTAGTAAAGGTAGCTACAGATCTTGCATGGCAGGCCCAGGAAAAAATTCAGTAGATCAGTAGTTCTCAGGAGGTGCCGGGGAAACGCTTCTCTGGAATAATTGGCATTTTGCATGAAGTCTGGTGCAGCCAGCTGCACATCTGAAAAAGCAACAGGTTTTATTTGCAATGACAGAATTGGCTTCAGAAATTAAACACAGCAGGAAAGAAAATCTTGGCTGGATGTCAAAACAGAGTACCTCTGTGCATCAAAACAACTTTTCTAAGCAGTTACTGAAACCCTTTTTAATAACTGTATTTGCAAACTCACTTAGAACTAGAGTAGTTGGTACATATCACATCTTACCACCACTATGTCTATCTGAAACCATTTCAAGAATATTCTAATTTGTGATGAGTCTGGAGCATAATATTCCCTTACATTAAATTTAGATAACTGAAGAAAGGCATAATTCATACATAATCAACAGCCCTGTATTCAGTGTATCACCCAGATTGAATATGTAACTCCTCCCTTAAATTCCTAGGTCAAGGTACCTAAAGTACTCCTAGCAGTCCAATCTATCCAGCAGAAATTGGCTGCAGAACTTAATTTACAGAGATGACATTTTAATCTCTAACTAGATTTCTTGTTCAACGTTGCTGTCTATTACGGTTGATGGTATATTGCATAGACAGTCAGACTCATGCAAGTCAGGAACATTGCAAAGGCCCCTAGCCAGAGGAGCGTTGCCCTCGAACATCCATAGCCAACAGCATGTACTTCTCCAAAGCCCTGTACATAGCTTCCATCTGCCCTGCAGAACCATTCAAGATGCTCCTAGATGCTGATCAAAGCACGCCACAGCTCCTCCCACTTTGAAGGTTTCCCCGTCAGGGTTGAAGTGACTCTTTGTGGTGCATTTCAGAGAAATTCCAAAGCAAGTCAACACTCTCTTAACTCCATGTCTGAGTCTACATTAGCACCGACTGATCGGTGCTCCAGCATAGCTGCATGGATGGGGAAGAGAAGACGACAAAAGGATCCCTTTCCCTCTGCTAGCTCAGCTGCACGGGGAGCCCCCATTGTTTGGCTGCAGGAATTGAGCGGTATGGGGGCAGTATTATTCACCAAGTGACCTCCCAGGAAGTGTCTGGTATGGACCACAACCCCTCCCTTCCAGGTGATAGCATATCCCCAACGGTCACTAGCATTGCCCTTCCCAATTCACCATTGTTGGAGACCACAGATAGAGCATATCCCCCTGCCAAGCACGCTACCCTCAGTGTCTCGGAGGACACTAAGCCATAGATGGGCATAAATCATACTGGGTGCCACAGGCTGGGCACTGCATTCTTCCTGTCCCTTTTGGCAGCACCCCAGTACAGATCTGACTCATAAGAGGGAGAACTGAGCCCTATAAATGGAACCATGTTGGACTGAGTCAAATACAGCTCCCTCCCCCACAGCACAGCCCCCCACACAGCATGCCTCTCCCCCACTCCCCAGCATAGCTGAACACTGTTTGGTCATTTAACATAGACATCATCAAACCATGCTCAGTAACCAGAAAGGAAATCCTCATTGATGCCTCACTCAAAGAGACCAGAAAACTGCAGCTGGCTAAACCAACACAGCTGAAAGCTCTGGTTTACCCAGTGCTTTACAGAAGTCGTGCAGCTTTTGCCAACTCTGCTTTACCTGCCATCATAGAATCATAGAATCATAGAATATAAGGGTTGGAAGGGACCCCAGAAGGTCATCTAGTCCAACCCCCTGCTCGAAGCAGGACCAATTCCCAGTTAAATCATCCCAGCCAGGGCTTTGTCAAGCCTGACCTTAAAAACCTCTAAGGAAGGACATTCTACCACCTCCCTAGGTAACGCATTCCAGTGTTTCACCACCCTCTTAGTGAAAAAGTTTTTCCTAATATCCAATCTAAACCTCCCCCACTGCAGCTTGAGACCATTACTCCTCGTTCTGTCATCTGCTACCATTGAGAACAGTCTAGAGCCATCCTCTTTGGAACTCCCTTTCAGGTAGTTGAAAGCAGCTATCAAATCCACCCTCATTCTTCTCTTCTGCAGGCTAAACAATCCCAGCTCCCTCAGCCTCTCCTCATAACTCATGTGTTCCAGACCCCTAATCATTTTTGTTGCCCTTCGCTGGACTCTCTCCAATTTATCCACATCCTTCTTGTAGAGTGGGGCCCAAAACTGGACACAGTACTCCAGATGAGGCCTCACCAATGTCGAATAGAGGGGAATGATCACGTCCCTCGATCTGCTCGCTATGCCCCTACTTATACATCCCAAAATGCCATTGGCCTTCTTGGCAACAAGGGCACACTGCTGACTCATATCAAGCTTCTCGTCCACTGTCACCCGTAGGTCCTTTTCCGCAGAACTGCTGCCTAGCCATTCGGTCCCTAGTCTGTAGCGGTGCATTGGTTTCTTCCGTCCTAAGTGCAGAACCCTGCACTTATCCTTATTGAACCTCATCAGATTTCTTTTGGCCCAATCCTCCAATTTGTCTAGGTCCTTCTGTATCCTATCCCTCCCCTCCAGCGTATCTACCACTCCTCCCAGTTTAGTATCATCCGCAAATTTGCTGAGAGTGCAATCCACACCATCCTCCAGATCATTTATGAAGATATTGAACAAAACCGGCCCCAGGACCGACCCTTGGGGCACTCCACTTGATACCGGCTGCCAACTAGACATGGAGCCATTCATCACTACCCGTTGAGCCCGACAATCTAGCCAGCTTTCTACCCACCTTATAGTGCATTCATCCAGCCCATACTTCCTTAACTTGCTGACAAGAATACTGTGGGAGACCGTGTCAAAAGCTTTGCTAAAGTCAAGAAACAATACATCCACTGCTTTCCCTTCATCCACAGAACCAGTAATCTCATCATAAAAGGCAATTAGATTAGTCAGGCATGACCTTCCCTTGGTGAATCCATGCTGGCTGTTCCTGATCACTTTCCTCTCATGCAAGTGCTTCAGGATTGATTCTTTGAGGACCTGCTCCATGATTTTTCCAGGGACTGAAGTGAGGCTGACTGGCCTGTAGTTCCCAGGATCCTCCTTCTTCCCTTTTTTAAAGATTGGCACTACATTAGCCTTTTTCCAGAAGTCAAAACACTTTATCCAGATATTTATCCAAAGTCAAACACTGAAGCAGATGTTAACTCAGACCCATAGCCATGAACAAAAATACACATAAAATCACCATCCCTGTGTGCATATTTCAGGCCTTTGCACATGCAAATGTGTGTCTAGTCGGCCATTTAAATGTATACATGCACCCAGTTGTCATGTTCAATCACAGTAATTGCATGCATAATTTAAACACTTAACTGTGTATGTACTGGGCTTCTTCTGACATTTTGTAAAACCAGGTCCTTATTTCTTCTTTAGCACAGATTTTCGCTGAGAAATATATTAACTTTAATGTACACAGCTTCACTTTAAGACTTAATTAGCACAGAAATGAAATTCTGGTCAGCTTTGTGCTACTTCATCATTTAGCTGAAGATATGGTTGGGAATACTTGTGTGACAGAGCAGTTTATAGTTATTGCTTGGATAAAAATGAAGAAAAGGAATGCAGAGTGAAGTTTCAAGCAGCTGTGTAAGAGGAGTGTTCAGGAATGAACTTGAGAAGCAGCATGCAGTAAAACCGTCAGGCTTTGATATACGAAGTAGCTTCCAGTGTGTACATCAAACAACGTTTAGATCTGGCTCAGAGAGGCAATACCCAAGAGCTGAGCTTCTTACAGGAGCCAGGATTTAAGGGAATCTCAGAGGCTGGCAAATGCAGGCTCTGGAGGTGTTCGTAAGGCAGAAACGTCATTCTGGAGCCAGGAGAGAATTACTAGCTGAGCTAAGGTAGGGAGCAGTCAGTCCCATCAAGCAGCATTGTGTCTGCCAATAGTTCATTGTCACACCCCTTTCCCAGTTGATGGGGGCGGGGGGGTAAGAGGGAAGTTTTTCCTTTACCCGTCCTCCTTTCTAAAAGGCCCACCCTGTTTTATATCACTCTTGTTAGCTGCTCATCCTGCTATTCTGCCACCATTCTGCCCCCTCCGAGTGTACCTAACAAAGGCTGCTTCCTTCCTGACTGGGCAGAGCAGGTAGAGAATAACTGGGACCCTGACTCACAAGGAATATCTGCTTTGTGAGGGACATCTGCTCTCCACCCCAAGCCGGGCAATAGACCAGCCAGGAGGATGCAGCAGACGGCTACTGAATATAACCCAAAGTCATCATAGAAATCAGTGCAGCACCCTCTCCTGGGCACAGTGTTCAACTCCAGTCCCTCGTCTGCAGGAGGATGAAGCAGAATGCTAAGCAACTGTGACTGTTCTCCCCTTTTCCCTTCCCCACCGCTGACACCAGTTATTAAAAGCCATCCCACAGCCCCTGTATCTAAGAAAGCTGGGCCAATTCTCCACCCTCACAGTTCCTTGTATGTTGTATCCCCAACCTTCCTCTCCTTCGACCATAAACCCCTCAATGCAAGAACTGTCTTTCTCCAGAGTTTGTGCAGCACCCAGCACAATGGCACCTCAGTCTTAACTGGTGCTTTCTGGCACAACCAGAACACAGATATTTAGCAAATAAACATCCTCATAGTGGTAAACAAAATAAAGACGGCTACAGAAAGATAATCAGGAAATACTGTTCTCCTGGCTCATAACCTAAGGACAAGGAGACAATCAATGAAATTAGAATACAGGACAAATTCAAAAGGGTTCAAAGAAAATACTTTCTGCCCTCCCTGCAAAAAACACAATTAGCCTGTGGAATGCTTTGCTACAAGAGCTCATGGGGACCACAAGTTCCGCAGAATTTAAGACTACAGACTAACACGGCTGTTACTCTGAAATTTGTGTGTGTGGTTTTTGGAAAAAAAGGGGGGGGGGGTGAGAAAACCTGGATTTGTGCTGGAAATGGCCCATCTTGGTTATCGTACACATTGTAAAGAGAGTGGTCACTTTGGATGGGCTATTACCAGCAGGAGAGTGAATTTGTGTGGGGGGGTGGAGGGTGAGAAAACCTGGATTTGTGCTGGAAATGGCCCACCTGTTGATCACTTTAGATAAGCTATTACCAGCAGGACAGTGGGGTGGGAGGAGGTATTGTTTCATGGTCTCTGTGTATATAATGTCTTCTGCAGTTTCCACAGAATGCATCCGATGAAGTGAGCTGTAGCTCACGAAAGCTTATGCTCAAATAAATTGGTTAGTCTCTAAGGTGCCACAAGTACTCCTTTTCTTTTTGAGAATTTAAAAAAAAAAAAACCCTGACCTTTTTAGAGATAACTCTGGGTATTCTTGTTATCACAGAAAAGGTTAAAAAAAAATAGCCAAACTCTTCATCTTTGGTGCATACACCCCCCTCTAAGGGGTCTGAGTCAGAAGAAACTTTCCTTTGGGACAGGTTATTCCATAACTCCCCATTGCAGGGTTTCATGCACCTTTGTCATCTCTGCAGAGTAATGCACATGGAATATATTCCAGAGTTATGCATCACTTGCAACTCTGAGATCTCTCTCTTAATGAGAAAGGAAATCCATCATTACAGAGTTACCAAATCCATTGAGATTTAAGTCTTCATTCTCTCAAAATAACTGAATTTAGTAGACAGAAGGGGATGGGGAGAATTACATAAATGCTTTTCCTCTCAGAGTGGCTTCTCCTTTAAGCCCTAGTACCTGATCCTGTGAATACTTACACAGGTTTAATTTTACTCTTTGAGTAGTTGCTCTGATATCCATGGGACTATTCACATGCTTATAGTATACTAATGTTCTCAGGACCACAGCATTATCCAGTCACCTAAAGCAGGACATACATAAGAACAGTCATGGGAGTAGAGTCTACCAGCTATTGACCAGGGATAATGTCAGGAAAGTTTTGTAATAAAAAGGCAGCAGAGCACAAGAGAAAGTTGTCCAAAGCCATATCTTGTGCCAGCCCAATGAAACCCCACTGTAATCAATGCACTGGGGCTCCACTCGGGCCCACTAGTCAGTCCACACACAACCAATTGCAGGACTTAGGGCTAAGTGATTCTGGGCACAACTTCCATGAGGAAGCTCAAATAGCCACTGACGCATCTACAAGTGTGTACAATGTATTTACCATACACGTTAACGATTTATAAAGTGCCGGCTGCCATGGCAACTAGGCACCATTTGGAAAATGACAAAAGCATAAGTTACACGAGGCTACTACCAGTGACAGCATGAAATAAGCCTGCTGCAGCTGCTGCCTCCAGAAGTACATTGGCAGACAAACGTCTAGGAATAAAAGAAAGCAAAAAATCAGTCAGATGGAAGGTAAATCAAATGTATGCACGTCGCTCCCAGAGCCAGTGCACTAGGTCCAGAATTGGGTGGCTGTCGGGGCATGGTGCAATTTCCAGAGTTGCAGCCTCTGCGAAAACAACCACCCCACCAAATGCCATGGAGCTAAGATGAGGGAAAACTGGGTGTGGCGGATATGACTCTGCCCAGCTGTTCTCCAACTGCTGGAATGGTCAGCCAGGTATAAGTCACAGCAGCCATGAGGTTACTCTAGCTTGCCCTGGGAGCTGTGCCAGCCTCGATCAAAGGGAGCATAAAGGGCTTAAAGCCATCTCTGCACTCCACATCATGAGTGCAGCTTAGCCAGATTCTGCATTAATTGTAACGAGCCCCTCAGGAAAATAAGACATTTACATGAAATTAAAATAGATCAGCCTATGCCAAGTTTGTCAAGATGGGTCTCATCAAGATAAGTTTGCATAAGTATTCTAATCAGTGCTCTCAGCTGCTCCTTTCCCCATAATTACTGCATATGATAAAGCCAAGCTTTACTCCTGATGCTTATTCATGATGCCCTATTTTGGAAAGCAGTGACTCTGTAAAGGGCATAAGGGTCTCAGTGAAAATCACCTGAGCTTGAGCTCAAAATGAGAGGCTGGAACTAAGAGAGAGGACATGTTCATTGGATATACAAGTTTGGGACTATGGAGGAAAAATAGGCAGGTTTGTTACTAATGCCATATGCAGAGGCGAGACCATTACTAGAACAGCTTCCAGTTCTGGTGTCCACACCTCAAACAAGAAGGTCAAGGGCGACAGCTACAAGAATCATTCGAGATGTGGAAAACTGCTTCTACTGAGAGACTAAAGAAGCTCAGTCTATGCAGTTTACCTAAGAGAACATTGACAATTGACCTTCAATCACTGAGTTGAATTCTCTGGCCTGCGCTATGCAGAAGGTCAGACTAGGTGATCACAATGGTCCCTTCCAGCCTTAAAATTGATGAAAGGAGAAGATGGATGCTCTAGTGATCATGATGCTATTGTGGGACTCTGGCGACCTGAGCTCAATTCTCTGCTTCACCAAAGGCTTCTGTTGGACCTTCAGCAAGTCTCAGAGCTTGGGGAAAGAACAATTCAGCTGAAAATATACCGTATATACACCATTTACAAGGCAGCCCCATGTGATGGCCTAGCTTTGGGGAGATCTTTCCTAAAGACGACTGGAAAAGGGAAACATCTTACTTCTTTAAAACAGGGAACAAGGAGGACCCAAGGAATTAGACACCAGCCAGTCCAACTTTATACCTAGAAGAATACAGGAACAAATTATTAAACAATCAATTTGTAAGTAACTAGAGGATAATAGGGTTATAAGGAATAGCCCTCATGGAATTATTATTAAGAACAAATCATGCCAATCCAAACTAATTTCCTTCTTCAGCAAGGTTAAATCATGCCAAACCAACCTAATTTCCTTCTTCAGCAAGGTTACTAGCCTAATGGATAGGGGGAAAAGAAGTAGGTGTGATATATCTTTATTTGAGTAAAGGTTTTGACAGTCCCACATGACAGTGTCATAAACCAACAAGGGAGATGTGGTCTAGATGAAATTACTGAAAGGTGGGTGCACAACTGGTTGAAAAACCATAGTCTGAGGGTACATCTATACTGCAAAAAAAACCTGCCGCAGCAAGTCTCAGAGTCCAGGTCAGCTGACTTGGGCTCATACTGTGGGGCTAAAAATAGCAGTGTAGCCATTCCTGCTTGGGCTGGAGCCCAGGCTCTGAGACCTGGGAAGCGTGGAGGTTCTCAGAGCTCGGACTCCAGCCGGGGCGGGGTTTGGGGAGGATTTAACTGGGAATTGGTCCTGCTTCGAGCAGGGGGTTGGACTAGATGACCTTCTGGGGTCCCTTCCAACCCTGATATTCTATGATTCTATGAAGGAGGTAGAAGGAACATCCATACTGCGTTTTTTAGCCCCATAGTGCAAGCCCAGGTCAGCTGACCCTGGCTCAGACTCACTGCCTGTCCTGGGTCCAGTACGATTCAACATTTTCACTAAGTGGTGTGGATAAGAAGGTGGTCAGGGAAAGTGTGGGACCCTTACTAATGGAGGAGGCACCTAGTGACAGATCATGTGGAAAAACCTGAAGTACTCAATGTTTTTTTTTGCCTCGGTCTTCACAGACAAGGTCAGCTCCCAGACTGCTGCACTGGGCAGCACAGTAGGGGGAGGAGGTGACCAGCCCTCTGTGGTGAAGGAACAGGTTAAGGACTATTTAGAAAAGCTGGACATGCACAAGTCCATGGGGCCGGATGCAATGAATCCGAGGTTGCTGAGGGAGTTGGCTGATGTGATTGCAGAGCCATTGGTCATGATCTTTGAAAACTTGTGCCAATTGGAAAAGGCAAATATAGTGCCCATCTTTAAAAAGGGGGGAAGGAGGAGAATCTGGAGAACTACAGACTGGTCAGCCTCACCTCAGTCCCTGGAAAAATCATGAAGCAGGTCCTGAAGGAATCCATTTTGAAGCTCTTGGAGTAGAAGCAGGTGATTAGGAACAGTCAACATGAATTCACCAAAGGCAAGTCATGCCTGACCAACATGATTGCCTTCTATGATGAGATAACTGGATCTGTGGATATGGGGAAAGCGATATACCTTGACTTTAGCAAAGCTTTTGATAGGGTCTCCCACAGTATTCTTGCCTGCAAGTTTAAAAAGTATGGATTGGATGAATGGACTATGAGGTGCATAGGAAGATGGCTAGATTGTCGGGTTCAGTGTGGAGTGATCAATGGCTCAATGTCTAGTTGGCAGCCGGTATCAAGCGGAGTGCCCCAGGGGTCAGTCCTGGGGCTGGTTTTGTTCAACGTCTTCATTAATGATCTGGATGATGAGATGAATTGCACCCTCAGCAAGTTTGCAGAGGACACTAAGCCAGGGGGAGAGGTAGAGGCCCCTGCATGTTCCTGCAGCCAGACACTCTCCCTGCCCAAAAAGCTTGCAATCTGAAGCCCACAAAGTTTAGCATGTGCCTAAGTGTTCGCAGGATTAGGGCCCAAATGGAAAAAAAAGATGAGAGGCTGAGAAAAATTATCCCTGTTTTATAGATGGGAAACTTTGGTGCAGAAACACACCAAGGCCCAGATTTTTACAGGTGTTTAGCTACTGCTCTGCTCAGCATTGCAAGGCCTTAGTGATTTAAACAGCTGAGTCTCCTTTTCAGAAGTGAGCAGACACTTTGGAGCCGAACTTTCATTGACTTTGAATGAGACTTAGAATTGGAAGTTTCACGGATGTTTGAAAATGGGAATTACACGTTCAAATCCTTTAAACCCAGATTGTTACAAGTGTTCAGTGCTGCTTTGCTCAGCATTTCAACACCTCATGGATGTAGGAGCCAAATCTTATTTTCAGAAGGGATTTAGGCACTAAAACCCATTTCCTAAATCAATTACGTGTTGCAACATTGAGCACGGCAATAGCTACATGCCTGTTAAAACCTGTCTCTGTCACTATCTCACAGGGGTGCTGGGATGATAAATATGTTAAAGATTGCAACACACTCAGATCGTACCGTGACAGCCAGCTCCTGAAATCGATTATATACAAGGAACAAAAATGGTGTCTGCTCAAAAAATGGTACGATCCATATAGAACCGTAATACCTCACATATACGCCTAAATGGTAAACCAGCATATTAAGAAATATGGAGTATGAATGCTTCCTACCATAGCATGTTAGATGGGGAACAAAATTAGCCTTGCGTTAAACAGCACATGGTAGAAGAGGTGAAAATGAGGGGGAAAAAAAACACCCATGTGCATTAGCAATGGTTATCTGGCTCGAGTACAGCACCTGCCTGGGGCTGGGAAGAGTGTGACCTGATTGGAGAGGGGACAGAGCCATAGATACTGGGTTCAGAGGATTTGTGATCCCCCCCCACCACCATCAGTTATATTTATCATGAATAGCCATGCCTGGGTAAATCTTATGTATGAAAAGCAAAAAGGTAAAAATTCCAACAAAGCAAGCAGACCCATTACTGAGCAAAACACTGGGGAAATTGGCATGAGTTTGCAGGGCACAATAAGGAAATAGGAAGGGTTCCTAAGCAAATGACAGGGATCTCACCTAATCTGTCTACCAACAAGAACTATATATTGCAGGTGAAAATACACCAGTGCAAATGACTAGGGATATAAAGAGTGACCCCCATGATTTGTCTTTTATGTCCTTCTTTCCCCTTATTCAATGACAAAATAAGGGTAAAGAATAAGTGAGCAAGGAAGTAAAGACTGAGAATTAAAAGAACACAGACAAGTAGGAGATACTCTGGTACCTAATTTATTGAGAGCTGTTGGTCCTTAAAAGACATGTGGCAGGGAAGGTGGAAATGCACTACGACGCAGGAAATACTGCTGGATAATGGAATGACTTATTTGTCTCCAATCTTTACCAGAGGGACGCCAGAAATAGGCACTTTCTCCGGGGGGGGGATGGGGGAGAAAATGAATAAAACTGAAGGTCACACAGTAGAGCAGGTACTAAATGACAGAGGCAGCTTCGGGAAAGGTTGATTAGTAGCCCAGACTTCTGGGAAGTATCAGAGAGATAAACACCTTTCTTACTGGTGCTTTTAACTACTTACATGCAGTAGGAGAAAAGCAGAGATGAGATGAAGGGTTAAACCTGCAAACTATAGGCTTGTCAATTTAATATAAACACTAGAAAGGCAATAGAATTATTAACTAGTCCAAAATAGTACAGACACGTCTGGGGACATGCTTATAATACCTCAACTACTTTCAGAAAGTGACAATAAAGCAAAAAACAATCTTGCTTGACTTCAGGCAGTCTCTCTGTACTGGTCAGGGCATAGGCGGCTGGCCCAGTAATGTCCACTGGGCCAGGGTCAAAGGGAGAAATCAGGAGTAGTTTTCAAGCTGAATCAACAGCCAGATACCAAGGTCAAGGCAGGTCATGGTCAAAGAGAGAAGACAGGAGTCAAGAGCAAGACGACAGCCTGTAGCAGTAGCAAGCCAGAGTCTGCACTGTTGTTCAGACAGTTCCTTTGGCCTACTCTCCAGGTTAAATATTTGGTGTGGACCAATCAGACAGACACAGGGCTCTGTCACTCTGGTCTCTTTAGGTGGTACTTCCTGTATGATCTTGGAATGGAACAGATGGAGATTAGTTGCAGTGGTTTGTTGTTTGCTCTAATTTTATTAGGTAATTCTGCAATGGCACCAAAAGAACAATTAGTCAAATACAAATAGCACCAGCCTCCAGCAAACTGCTTGATTACAGGCACCAGTAATAAGCTTCTGATTGATTGGAGGTTCTTTATATTACCAAGCTTTTACACAAAACATGTCAATCAAACTGCCTCGTCTGGGAGAGAATGTTAGAGCCAGTGCTGCATACTTCACGGACTCCAACACCTGAAAACCCTCCAGTTGTTTTCACACACAGGCACATGTGTTCTGGGACTTGGGTTCACCAACTGGCAGCAATGGGACTGAGCTCAAGGAGCCCCAGGGCCAGGGATGAGTCTAAACATGGCTGCTGGGTCCTTGAGTAGAACTCTTCCCCAGTAAGGTAAGCCTCCAACTTCTCAATGGGAGAATAGGGAAAGTCTGTGTTGGAGGCCACCTGGCTTTCTCCCCCAAACGAGGGAGTCAGTGGCTGTTGATCTCAGCCATGTGATAGGCCTTTGACCTAACCTGGTCATGAATGGTGAATGGGGCCATGCTGGTTTCCAAGCTGCCCTGATCTTAGACATGTAAGCAGAGTCAGGATGAGCTCCACCGTGATATCTGGTGGTGAGGTGTGGCAAGTTGTGGAAAAGAACTTCAGGGGCTGATCTCATTTGCATAGGCACACCCACCCCGCCTAGAATGAGGCCATAGCTGCCCAAATGGTCACTTTGGCTGCTGTGGGATCCCCAGTGTCTCTGTTATTGGGGCAGGAAGAATAAATTGTTATTACTCTGATTATGGGAATCAAGGACAGTGGAACTGTACTTGGCCTTTTGTTATGATGGAGGGACTTGCCATCAACTAAGTAGCACTCGCTAGGCAAGGGACATGGGTTCCAAAACTCTGAATTGAGAGAGGCTGGGAACAGGTATTAATACTTGGTGGCATGGGCCCCTTGGTGAGGGCCTTACATGCAAATTGCGCTTCCTCCTCTCTCCACTGTGGAATATCAGAGCTAATTTTGATTCCATTAGGAGTCAAGTTACAGGCTGCTGAGCTGAATTCACTTTGGGCTAATGGTGCACCAGCCCTGCAGCTCCCCTACTACAAGCTGAAATCGGAAAAGAGCTAAACTTCCTAAGAGCTGAAGTCACTGAGTGTTGTGTTAAGTAGTGGGGGAGCCTGAAGATATATGTTGGAGCAGTTTGTGGGATGGCAAGCGGAGCGGCTGGTGGAGCAGAGCAGTTTGTTAGATGCCTAGAGCAGCTCATGGGGCGGCTGGCAGAGCGGAGCCCCATCAGTTTTGGACCATGTACGGTGCCCCTTCACCACCACCACCATCCCCCCCAACCTCCACCCAGGTTGGGAGATAAAACTTTGCAGATAAACTTTTGAACTCTGGGGCTGCCCTGACCAGGGACAGAGACTTTTGGGTTGTTGGACTTTTGGGACTTTGCGTGATTTTGGGTTGCTGGACTCAAGAACCAAAGGGAAAGGACATGCCCCAATTTGCTTGGGGTGGGTTTTTTGCTCATGGGTTGTGTTATGAATCTTGTTGGTGGTGTTTCTCCAACATAATGCCACATTGTTTCTCTTGGTTATTAAAAGGCTTTTTGCTACACTCAGACTACGTGCTTGTGAGAGGGGAAGTATTGCCTCTTGGAAACGCCTAGTGGGGGTGGTATATATTTGTCCCAGGTCACTGGGTGGGGACTTGAGCCGGTTTTGCATTGCGTTATTGGAATGGATCCCCAAGATACTGGA
This sequence comes from Caretta caretta, assembly GCF_965140235.1. Lineage (NCBI taxonomy): Eukaryota > Metazoa > Chordata > Testudines > Cheloniidae > Caretta > Caretta caretta. The sequence goes on along the minus strand of NC_134211.1, from coordinate 130,722,433 downwards.
CCCGGCCCTTGTTGCTGCCAACTCTGACAGGCAGAAGGGTTACAGACATGAGCGCCTGTGAGAGGGACTGTTAGAGATTCGAGTGGAGGGGTAGGGGGCAGAGCAGGACAGGGGAGGGAGGTGAGAACAGTACTTGAAATGTACAGGTCCTACCATGAATTAGCATGAAATAATTTGTATTGTTTCAGCATGGAGAGACTTCAGCATGTAATGGAGACCCTCTCCCCTAGACTCAGTAAGAAGCATGTTTGATGTATGGCTACCATGTAAAACCTCATTTGAATTTTAAAAATCCCTTTGATAAAGTGCCAGATAATAAATGTTGACACCGTAAGATGAGTGAATAGACAAAAGGCCTACTTGAAAAAATCATTGTAATTAGAACTAGGCCAAATGGAGGAGGAGAGGATTAGGGTCCCCCAAGGGTCACATATCAGGCATCTTATGAATTTTTTTATATATAGTTTGCTATTTAGGATTTCTAAATTGAGCTACATTTGTCCTTTTTGACAGCTCAGCAGGTGGGGAGTTGTGAATATGGAATAAGCAGTAAAATTAGGGGCTTTAGGTCTCCTGTGAAACTAGATCAGTGTAACTTTAATTAATCTCATATTTGACTTTGGAAATGCTTCCCATTTGGCTTGTAGTTATACTCTTAGGAGTCACTAATAGGCCCTATTCTCTCTCCCAGTCATCATTTTCTATTGCTAGTCATTAATTTCCATGGAGCTTTTGTGGTTTTATGCAAGTCCCTGAGCAAATGCCTCACTAGACTTCAACGCAGGCTAGAAGGAAAGAGGACAGCTTTCTGGCACTGCTATTGACATTCTAAGTCAGCTTTATCATTTCTCCAACTGCCAGGTTTCCCAAGTGTGCTTGATTTAATGATCAAAAAAAAGATTACACAGCACATGTTCACATCAGCCACTTCCTTCAAGCCGAGGCCCCTGTCCTTAACTGCCATTAGTACAGTCAGCTCACACATTTAGGCTCACTTACTTGTGTGTCTTGACTCAGATAAAAGTGGTCCATACTTTCATCTGTGCATTCCTAAAAGTCCATCTAGACAGGAGCCATCCTAAGGCTTTGTTAGAGGAATTTCTTCTAAAATGAAAGTTTATCAATAGAAAAACTATTTCTAGCTGGTGTTCCATGACTGCTTGTTCTGAAAGATCCAATCAGGAAATGGTACATCCTTGGGGTTTGCGAGAGGACTTTTCCTCTAATAAGAAAGCTTGTTGACAAGGTCACTTTTTAGCTGTTCTTTCCAACACTTCTGCAAAGATATAATTGTCAAGATGGTAGGGATTTAGTAGGTATCCCCTAGCTAATTTAGAGAAATGACTACGGTGGCTTTCTATCAACTACATGCCTCCAGCCAAATTGGTTTTATAAAATTTCAAAAATGAAACTACAGGAACCAACTTCCTTTTCATGAACTTTGCAAATGTTACCTTAAAAAAATTCAGCAATTAAAAACTGCAGGTACATTTTCAACTTTTTTTCTGGAAAATTCTCATCCAGGTTCATGCTACATATGGGCCAGCAAAGGGGAAATTTAGCATTATTAAACATGATCCTTCAAAATTTATTTAATGGTGATTGACTTTAATGGAGATTACACACTTCAGGGGAGCTGTACTGGTGTAGCAAAAACTGGTCCTTTGTTTAAAAATTGAGAAGCTTCATAAAGTAGTAAGATAGCATCGTTCTGTCAGTTCAGTCACCTTTGAGGATAGCTGGCTATGACACCTTGTGTCAAAAAAATAGCCTGAATGTGCAAGAAGTCCTTTATCAATTTTAAAATTTGTTACCTTTCCAGTACATTGACTATCCCCTTGTTCTCATGCTATAGAAAAGGCTATACAGGAGCGTGGTGTTACAAAATTAATGAAACATGTAGAGAACGTATCCTGTACCATGCCTCTATGGCTGCATCTTCACCGCTAGCTTGAGTAAGCCTTACTCGAGTCAGAGCAGCTGCGCTGCAAAAGGACCCTCAAGTAGCTGTATGCACACAAGCGCTGCACTCTTTAGTGTGCGGCATTCACATTCGGATGGGCCCAAAAGTCTCTATATTCTCTCTCTCGTCACTGGGAGATAATACATCAGTCCTTTCTGGGCACACGGGGGGAATTCTGGGAAGGTGGTGGTGGTGATCAAGCAGCAGTTAAGTGGCATTAGCTTGCATCCGCCCTGCGGCATGGCTGTGTTAGCAGCTGATGAGGTTAGCTGACTCTTGCCGTTGCTGATTCACTCCCAGCTCAGCCAACTGGAGTTAAAAGCATCACCACACAAGTGAAGGGTGCGTGGGGATAGGAGTCTTTCCAGGCCTAGGCCTGAACCCTCTTTCCCCTAACCCCTTTATCAAGTAGGGTGACCAGAACTGGAAAACTAGAAGTGTCAAGGGTCATTAAAATTGAGAGATGCAGGTTTAATTCCAGTAACAAAAATATGTAGAGATTAAACAGACACTAAACTTCTCTTTTCATTTAGGTTCCACCTGACTTCTTGTGGTGATAGCTGTAGCAAAAGGACATATCCCCAGTTACCTACCTGGGCCTGCAGATATTGTGACAAAGGCTGTTTTCATGTGTGTTTAGCCCAAGCTGAAGGAAATGGCCTTTAAGACACAGTTGCTCAGGGGAACAAGTGCTGGAAGTGGCCAGAGGGGCCAATTAACCTGTTAGGCTGCAATCTGGGAGAATTAAGGCAGAGAGGAAAGGCCCAGATTTTTAGAAGCATTTAGGTGTGATGCAGAATGGAGCAACAAGGCCTAAGTAACGTAGGCTCCTCTCTGTGCCATATGAGAGAGTTTTTTTTATAAATTTACTGGTGCTGTTTTATATAGTAAATTTACACCTATAAATCCCATTTGCCTTTGCACCATGAGCCCACCTGTAGAGGCCCAAAGAGAGAGAAACACAGCATTTCGTAAGCTTCTAAAATTCCTTAGAAGTGTGTCTACACAGAATGCCACTCCAAAGTCTGGTCACTCAACGCGTGCTGGGGCAAAAGTAGTGTTGTGTTGCATCAGTCTCCCAGCCACCTCTGGGGTGAAGGCGACAATAATCTCAGATTGTGCATATGTTGAGAGCTGGGCAATGTGCCCAGCCATTTGATGGCTTCAGCAGCAGCCAGGTGGAGAGATGAAATACATTAGAAACCATATTGGAAAAGCCTGGCTGCAGGCGCCATTGCCTACAATAGTCTGCCCTGAGCATCATATCATTCAAGACCTCATCCGTTTCTGGGAAGGACTGAGTTTGGCAGGTGCAGCAGATGTTGTCGGCATAGATAACTGTGCGAGAGTGTAGATGGCAGGTCACTGAACTGTATCGGTGAAAGAACTGAGCCTTGAGGAAGGCCATTGGTCTGGACACAAGAGATGCAGCGATTGCTCACATGTACACTAAACTGCCTGTTTTGGAGAAAGAGCTCTGCTACGTCGACCATCCAATGCAGGGCAACTTGAGAGAGTTTAAACAAAAGATCTGTGCGCCATCTCATAAGCAGTGGTCAAATCCAGGACGATGGCTCCCACCTTTAGATTTTGTTGAAAACAGTTTTTGATAAAGGGGTCAAAGCCAGGACTTTATCACAGGTGCTGCATCCTTTCCTGACCCTTCTGCTCAACCTGCAAGACACTGCAGGCAATGGATCAGTGTTCATGTCACGCTCCCAGTCAGTACCCAGTCGGGCCAGGGAAGCTAGTGGTCCAACCAGTGGATGAAATTCGGCAACCAATCAATCTCTGTCACATGCCATCTGACTGCGACCCCAACATATCACCGTCCTTTGACTTTCAAGCCACTGGACCAGCACTTTGAATTCTTCAGATTAATGTTGAGGGCCTGTCAGCAGCCAAACGCAGCATCATTACTGCGTTAGCCACTCATCACTGTATCAATGTCACCTGTTTGCAATACTACACAGGGCAGAGAGTTAAAGCTGCGCGTCACTGGAAGTCATAGGGAAGAAGTTCTCAGAGGCAGAATAGTCTGACAGCATAACCTGGAATCTGGCAGCCCCTTTTCCATTTTAATAGCTGATGCAAAGAAAGTGCTTTTGAAACTGCAAGACTCAGGGCTGAAGAGATGGGGCCATTTGGCATGGCTTATGCAAGCCTCCATTACCCAGCAGTGCCAGCATTCTTCAGTTCTTCAGCGTTAGCTTCCGACAGCCCAACTGCTGCTGTAGCTCTGGGGTCTGGCCCACTGGTAAGAAGCTGCAATTCCACCTGCCTAAGAATGCATCTTTTTCAAATAAGCTGAGGAAGCACATGAAGTATCCCCCATCACGTACTAGTAGCATCTGGATAAGATTCTGGTTACCTGAACCAGTACAAATCCAGTGATGATGGAAATGGTATTCATTGTACAGCCAAGCATATTCCACCTAAAGAAAGTGTTTCAATAGAAGCCACAGCAGCATGTCAACTGAATCTGTAAGATGGTGAGTGAATCCCAGCAGATGTACCTCTAGCAGATGGTTTCTTTTAAAAGTCATAATCAGCATCTACATATAAAAGCAAGCATGACTTCTCCTGAGCTGAGGACCATAATCGAAAGCTGTCTACCTGCCTGGAAGGGAATCCCTTATTTCCATGACTTCCTTTAAACTGGCAAAACTTAAAGTTCCAGAATTACAACCAATCATCCAGCAAAAGAATTTCAAGTAGAGGACAGTCTGAATTTCAGTCTAAAACTCTGCTTGCTCTTCAAATTTTCTTTTGCTAATGGTAAATAAATGAAGTTTTCAGGCAATTTAAATGCTCTCACGTATCCATGTTAGCTTACTGTTACTGAGGTACTGCACAGTACGCAGACATCAGCAAACTCAGAAAACAGGCTTTACATCTTAAATTTGCACTATAGCACGATCCATGCCACAAGAATGGTAAGTCATTTTGCACTAGGACTGTTGCTGCTTTTGCACGATTATGCCTCCTTGCACCCTCACATTTCACGTTACTAGCAATTTAGACACCACAACTGTTCACACAAAGCACATGAAAACTTGCACACCCTTGGCAAGACTCCACACAAACAGGGAGCCATTGCCGAAAGCATTATAAAGGATTAAAAACCCAATCAGCTTATAGATGTGTTGCACACCAATGTACAGCACAGAGGAGGAAGGAAAGCCAGCCTGTCATTCTCCACCTAGGCAGAGAGGCAGCGTAGTCAGGATGCATGCAATGACTAGGTCATGTGATTATATTAACTATATAGAATCCATGTATTCAACGTGTTAAAAGAGCACCTGTTTAACGGCATTTGTTCTACCAGTGAACCCTACAAGTACCTTAACATTGACAGCTACTTATGGATCCAGTCATTGTAGGGCCATAGGGGACCATACTGATGATCTAACAGGCCATAGACCCAGTGATTTCTGTACCAAGTCCAATAACTTATGGTTAACTAGTGCATCTCTTTTAGAAAGACATCCAATTTTGATTTAGGCTGAGATTTTTCAAAGAAGCAAGGGGAGTTAGGTACCCGACTCATTCAGCTCGGGTAGGAAGTGAGTCCCAAACTCCCTTCATCTCCTTTGAAAGATCCAGACTTGAAGTAATGGAGACTCCACCACGTCTGTTGGGTTAGCTGATCCAATGCCTCTTCAACACTAAAAATGTGCCATGTCTTACCAGTCTCAATTTGTCTAGTTTCAAATTCCAGGCATTGGCATTGTTGGGCCTTCGCCTGCTGGCTTAAAGAGCCCTTCACAATCAGAGGTTTCCTGCTCACCAGAAAGCTTCTCTCCCAATAAATAAGGGTTTATCTTTCAGTCCTGTGTTTTAATCTAGTTAAACACTCAAGATTAAAAGTACCAGTAAGATATAAAGGGTCCGATTCCGCTTCCAGTGACACCTGTGTAAACCATGAGTTCAGTGGAGATACTCCATAGTATTACACCAGTGTAAAACCAGATCAGATTCAGACCCAGGATGTTTGACATTGACCAATACAGTTGAAAGGCATATACAGAATGTTAGATGGGGAACAAAATTAGCCTTGCATTAAACAATTCAGACATTACCAGGTGGGTAAGCACACCAAAACTCACTTGCTCTTTTTAAAATTATCTTCTTCCCCCACCTGACACACAAAATTGGCCACCATTGATAGATTAATGCATTGGTGAGTTCTCAGTTCACTTCCCACAACCACAGCAGTGATCTGGGCCATCAGGCTACTTCGCTGGTCAACAGGAAACTTCACCAGTTCAGTAATAATGCAGCCCTTGCACAGGGAAACCAATGGGAAAGATGGCTCCCAAGGTTCCCCCCAATCCTTCCACTGCGGGCGGGGTTTGCCACACTGACAGCGCCTCACAGTCAGAAGCTGGGCTGAGGAGAGGGCTCCACAGGGCCAGAGGGCGGCCTGAGCCTCCCCTTGGCCTGCCCCCTCGTACTGCATGGAACCAATGGCAGAGACCTCCCTCAGAGGCAGCTCAGCCCCTCCGCTGCACAAGAGGGAGCGACCGCTGCCTGGCACATCGCCCACATGCAGATCTAGAGGGTAACATCAGGCCTCAAGTATTTTGTTAGCTAGCAACAGGAGGGGATCATAAGGATGGGATATTGCTGTTGACAGCTCAGTGAATGTTCCATTCCCATCTGTATTGGGAAAGCATGACTCTGGGTGACACCTGACCACCAAGGCCTCCCTTGCCAAGCCCTTACATGTGTTACCTTGCCTTGTGAGTGGGCCCAATGCAGTTACCTGAGTATCAAAATAGACCAAGGCCCTGAGCCAGCAAGTTACTTAAACACATGCCTAACCTTAAGCACATAAGCAGTCCTATTGACTTCACCAGGAATATACTTACATGCTTAAAGTTCATAGAATATCAAGGTTAGAAGGGACCTCAGAAGGTCATCTAGTCCAACCCCCTGCTCAAAGCAGGACCAATTCCTAACTAAATTATCCCAGCCAGGGCTTTGTCAAGCCTGATCTTAAAAATATTTAAGGAAGGAGATTCCACCACCTCCCTAGGTAACACATTCTAGTGTTTCACCACCCTCCTAGTGAAAAAGTTTTTCCTCATATCCAACCTAAATCTCTCCCACTGCAACTTGAGACCATTACTCCTTGTTCTGTCATCTGCTACCACTGAGAACAGTTTAGACCCATCCTCTTTGGAACCCCCTTTCAGATAGTTGAAAGCAGCTATCAAATCCCCCCTCATTCTTCTCTTCTGTAGAAGAAACAATCCCAGTTCCCTCAGCCTCTCCTCATAAGTCATGTGTTCCAGTCCGCTCATCATTTTTGTTGCCCTTCGCTGGACTCTCTCCAATTTATCCACATCCTTGTAGTGTGGGGCCCAAAACTGGACACAGTACTCCAGATGAGGCCTCGCCAATGTTGAATAGAGGGGAACGATCACGTCCCTCGATCTGCTGTCAATGCCCCTACTTATACATCCCAAAATGCCATTGGCCTTCTTGGCAACAAGGGCACACTGACTCGTATCCAGCTTCTCATCCACTGTAACCCTTAGGTCCTTTTCTGCAGAACTGCTGCCTAGCCATTCGGTCCCTAGTCTGTAACCGTGTATAGGATTCTTCTGTCTTAAGTGCAGGACTCTGCACTCATCCTTGTTGGACTGTACTGCTGGATTGCATCCAAAAGCCTCATATTAGCTCATTAATGAGCATGACTAGGGCCTAAAAAGTTACTTGTGACGACAGCGTTTATCAGTTAAAATTAATTCTACTTCTTGTCTCCAACTGAAAATACCTCTTCCTTCCAGTTACCAGTTGCCGTGAGGGATGGAGACAAAATAAAGTTGCTCATGTTAATTAATCCCTTTGTGGTTCTTTCTGCAAAGTCAGCTCTCTTCACAAGCTTGTCTGCTGCTTCCTCAGAGCCAACGCTGTGGGTGGAACTCTTCAGGAAAACCTTTCAGTTCCTCCCTTGAAGACAATAGCCGAGGCGGATGCTACCCAGAGATTCTCCACTGCCAGATATAGTCCAGAGATTCTTCTTAATGACTACATCTGTCAAGATCTCCCAGGAAACTTCAGCAATGTATATACTGCCTTCTTCAGAGAGAATGAACAATCGCTTCCTTTGGTCAAAACAATCAACATTATTCAATATCCGCAATCAAAGCAGACAAATAAAAAAATACAGATGCAGTGAAAATATTTCAGTAGAAAATATCACTCTTGTAATGATCTTCCTGTAAAACCTCTGAAATATTTCAGTGAATGATTTCTTTAAAAATAAAATCAGTTTCAAAGGATTCTTATTCCCTCATTTAGTAATGTCTTTTTAAAAACCTTATAAATATTGAATCACACAGGCTTTCCAAGTGCTAACACTTCACATGAACTAAAAACAGAAAAAGGAAAGTATTATTTAGTGTCATCTTTAAGGCCCCAATTCAGCAAAGCACATTCTTAACTTTAGGTACCTACTTCAGCCGGTTCCCATTCAGCAAAGGTGCACGCTCTACTTTAAGCTGTGCTTAAGTTCCATTATCTTTCCAGGACTTAACTATTTGATTAAGGCCTGTTGTGATAACAGACGGGCATAAGCAGGTTTTAGAAGCATTTGCTTAAGTACTTTTCTGAATCAGGGCCTGAAATACTAAAAGAAAAAAAGGAAGGAGAGGAAAGGCTTCAGCACCATCTTCCTGTAGCTCATTAAAAATGCAAGTGCAATACTCCGTCCATCAGTTCTCAAGAACCCAACTCATACCAATTACAGTTATCTTTTACTCATTAAAAACAAAGTTATTGTTATCTTGCCTCACAAACTGCTTCAATTTTTTCCCCATGGGGAAAGAATAAATTTAAACTATCCTTAAACCTTCTACTCAGAAGACTACCATTTAATTCCATCGTCAAATATACAGCAAGTTCATTAAAATATACGTACTGTACAGATCAACCTATTAATCTCTACAAGTGCATATAAATAGCATGGAAATGGTAGAATCAATATTAATGCAGAGAAGGCTGAAGTGTTCAATAAATATTTCTGCTCTGTAATTGGGAAAGAGCCAGACAATGCAGTCATATCACATGACAATGACAACGCTCTTTCAATTCCAGTAGTATCTCAGGAGGATGTTAAAGAGCAGCTACTAAAGTTGGACATTTTTAAAATCAGCCGGCCCAGATAACTTGCATTCAAGTTTTAAAAGAGCTGGGTAACGAGCTTGCTGAACCCTCCATGTTGATTTTTCCAATCAGTCTTGGCGCACTGGGGAAGTTGCAGAGGACTGAAAGGAAGCGAACATCGTGCCAATGTTTAAGAAGGGTAAATGGGATGACCTGGGTAATTATAGGCCTGTCAGTCTGATGTCCATCCCAGACAAGATAATGGAACAGCTAATATGGGACTCAATTAAAAAAATTAGAGGATAACAATTAATGCCAATCAACATGGGTTTGTTGGAAAACACAGCTGAGTGGGCCGTGGGCAGTCAAGCTGACTGGCTGAAGAGAGGGTTCAGCTTACCCATTGAAGCTGGGTCCAGGGTGGGCAGAATCATAGAATTAGAAGGAATTCAGGTGACCGCGGGCAAGACATGATCAGAAGAGGGCACAGCGCTAATTCTCCAGACAGCCAGAAGGAGGTGCTGCAGTGGTGAGACGCACCCCATCACAGACCTGTAGGGATTGCTTCTTGGCCCTACGCTATTTAGCACATTTTTGTCAATGAGCTGGAAGAAAAAAAGAATCACGGATAAAGTTTGCCAGTGACAACAATCGGGGGAGGTAAACAATGAAGAGAACAGGTCACTGCTACAGAGCAATCTGGATTGCACAGTAAACTGAACGCAAGCAAACATTTAACATGGCTAAATATACATATCTAGGTACAAAGAATGTGGGCCATGTTTTCAGGATGTGGGACTCTATCCTAAGGAGCAGTGATTCCAAGAAAGATTTGGAGATCATGGTGGATAATCAGCTAAATACGAACACCCAGTGCTATGCTGCAGCCAAAGAGTTAACTCAATCCTTGATCGAATTAACAGGGGATTCTCAAGTAGGAGGCTATCTGGCACGGGTGCAGCTGCTGCTGGAATAATGTTCTGGTATTGAAAAAGGATGTTGATAAACTGGAGACGGCTCAGGAGAAGAGCTGTGGGAACGATGAAAGGAGTAGAAAACCTTCCTTTGAGTCTATCACTATAAGAGCTCAATATATTTAGCTTAATGAAGAGAAGGTTAAAGGGTAATCCTGGACTGATAAGGGAGCCCAGCTAGGAGAGAAGAGGCAGGGCTGGTATAAAGGCAGGAAGTCAGCAGCAGAAAAGGGCTGCAGTGAGGGAGTCTGCAGCCATTCTCTGGGCATTGGAGAGGGAAAGGAGGAGACCAAGGGGGAAAGAGTAGAAATCCCAGGCATGCAGGCCCTGGAGAAAGGGTTTATCCAGAAGGATGGCAGAGAAGGAAGAGGCTCAGGGAAACAGCAGGATTTCGCAGATCTTGGCAGCTGATTCTAGGGCCCCTGACCCAGGACCCGGCGTGGAGGGTGAGCTCGGATTTCCCTACTAGCCACTGGGGAAGTGGCACTGTCTGGGCAGAGAAGGGGAAGGCTGCTTGAGACAGTTGTATGGAGAGACTATGACATACCCCCAGTAGAGGAAACACTAAGGATATGTCTATGCTGGAATTAAAAACCCATGGCTGCCCTGTGTCAGCTGACTCAGGCTCGCAGGGCTCAGGATAAGGGGCTATTTCATTGCTGTGTTGACATTCAGGCCCGGGCTAGAGTCCAGGCCCTAAGACCCTGCCAGGTGGGAGGGTCCCACAGCTTGGGCTGCAGTCCAAACCTGAACATCTACACCTCAATTAGACAGTCCTTTAGCCTGAGCCCAGCGAGCCTTAGGCAGCTGCCTCTCTGCAGTGTAGACATACCTATGGTGAACGGGCTGGAGGGCCAAGCCACAAAGAGAGAGCACCCCTAGTCAGAGCGTGGCGGGCACTGCGGGGCATGTGAACGAGTGATGGAAGGTGGTGTCAGACCTGGGAGGATCTAATTCTCAGAGCAGCCAGGCGGAGGTGTCCCAATGGTCAGTGATACCCGCCCCCCCAGCCCCCATGACAAGCCTTCATTGTCTAGAAACAACCTTCAGCTTTGTTAGTGACATATGGGATCCTCATTCGGGGCTCGGATAACCGAATGAAACTCCTGGATCACTCTTGTGAACAGAAGGGGCAGTAAACTGGTTTTGTCCAAGGTGCACAAGCTTTTCAATCTTAAGTGAAATGGCTGCAGTGGAGATTTTCATGAACTCAAATTGCTGTGTTCTGTTTAAGTACCTATTTACTGGAGAAGTGAGTTAAAAGGTGTGTTTTTATTTGGCATTTATGGGTATTTTAAAAGTGGGGCAGTAGCTATGTAGCTACTATACATTACAAATATGCAGTGGATCCATTTGAAAAGTTGTCTAATTTTTAGCCATTCCAGCAATTCTCTGCACTTAAAATGAGGAACCCCAGCTGAAACCAGAAATGCCCCTCAAGCTGGAACAGTTTTAAGTACTCCTACTGTGACTGCTATGTCAATCAGAAAGCTAGTTACATCTGTAGATCTCAAGTCACCTACATAGAAAATCAATCTCATTTTCCCCACCCCACCAAATGTTGTAAGTTAATGAGGATGTAATTTCACTGTTGAATTTTGATACCATTTTAAATTACGAGAACAAAGTAATTGCAGACTTGTTCGTTAAAAGTCACCTTCCTAGCTTAGCTCTGATCCGTCTCCAATTAACTCCAGACATTGTGGTGAAACAAGAGTTACTTTATAGGTTTGTGCTGTGATCTCGGAGGTCTCCCTCCATATGCATTCCTCTAGGGAACTCAGTCATTAGTCACTGCTCCTGCCTCCACTTCTGAACTGAACTGCCAATCTATTTCAGCTCCAGCCTGGAGGGACTCACCCTCTGAAGCCCCCTTGGGAATCTGATACTAAGGCTCACAGAGATACGACAATAAATTGGCCTAAATACTACACCTAGCATTTGTAACAGCCCATGCTGGTGCAAACAGCCTCTTGGCTGCTCAGACAGGGTGGCCTGTTCACAGAATGTGGGTTTCCTGTTTGAGGCACCATCCTCCTCCTCAGGAGCCCTCATTGCTGCAATGGATGGCACACGCCTACCAGAGAGCCAGTGCTCACAGAAATCCTGCCCCCTGTGCAGTCCCCAGGTACAGCACCCGTCGCTGTGAGACACTCACTCCTTCAGGAAGCCCTCAAGCCAACGGGTGGCAGGCAATTGCTGATGTACACCCTGCAGCCCTTGGAAGTGACCTGGCGGCTGCTACCCGCAGTGCGATGGTGTTGTGACACACAGTGAGAGGATATAGCTCCACCTGGTAGCAAATAGTAATGCTTTTAGATCTCTCTATATAGTTGATCCATTCATATATTAATGATTCTTTCGAATTCAGAGGTATTCTTTGTTGGAGATAAAGATTCCAAGGCACAGGACACTGGTCCTTGACCAATAAGTAACCCTATTCAGGAAATTATTCGTTATGCTGCATTTAATAACTCTGGGGCACCTTCATGTCTATAAAATTCCAGATATTCTTGGAAACTATCTTCTTAACGTAGACATATACAAAATGCTTGCAGATGCATGTATAGACTGGAAAGCTAATAGAATATTGTTAGAACAGATGTTTTCTGCTGGGGAAACATCTCCCAAGGTCCTGCCAATCTGACTTGGGCTGGGAAAACAATTTTCCCACCAAGTCAGGTGATCAGTTTGACCCTGGGTATGTGAACAAGATGCATGAGCCAGACATCTACCATGTGCCACCTGACAGCACTGTTCAGCCTCTTCCTGTGGCTTTCCCCCTCACGTACCTCATGCCATGACACCGAGGTCTCGCTCAGCGGTCAGATCCTCTTGCAGTGCCTCGCTGAAAACACATTCCTTTCCCTCCCGAGTCCCCTTTTGCCCCTCCATCCCTCAGTGTTCTCCTGCCCCAGCTCTGCCCCACACCACAAGCCCCAGAGCTCCCTGACTGACGCACGCACTCATGCTCTCCTATGGGGTTGCTGGGTTTTAGTGGCAGGTGGGGGATTCAGAGACATGTGAAATGCAGAATAACCAATGACTGGCTGGTTCCTGAGTAGCTTTATGTGCTGTTCGCTGATGTAGTGGTGGCCCTGATGCTCCTAGATCAGCAGTGCCTGGCTGGGAACACAGGGAGCCTCCGAATGCTTTTGAAAACCCCACCCAAGTAGCCTGAACCACACCCCAGACTTGCCTTTTCAGAGCACTCAGAATCCTTTGTTAGTTCCACCCAAATACCCTTTCTTCTCAGATGGCCCCAGCCCAATAAGGATGCACTGAGCCCAATTCAAAGTGCCCAGCTAGCTGTGGACACCCACGCAAGCTTATGACAACTTCAGCATCTTTTCTTATTTTGCAATGGCTGAAAATTTTCAATAGAAAAAAAGATTCCCATTGGAAAAAAAATGAAATTTTGTCAACACAGAAATTGTCCACAGGAAAATAAACTGGGTCAAGAACATTTGGGGTCAACATTAACAACTCTGCACAAAACAACTCACATCCCACCCTAGTGGATGCTGGGGCAGGGCATCAGCAGCGACAACTCACTAACATTGTAGCTTCAGGAAGTTGCATCAGACTAGACAAGATAGAGCATGTGTATAAGGAAGGAGGATTATTCTTCATGGGAAACTGAGGCACAGATGTCATGTAAGTTTAGGCAAGTCACACAGGGGTTCTGTGGAAGAACTGGGAATAGAAACCTTTAGTCCAAGCCAATGCCTTAACCACAAGGCCATCCACTCTGTTAGTAGACTATTAAAATGATTTGGCAATTCTGTATTTTCAAAGTGAAGAATTCTGAGAGCGGAATGGCAGAGTACGGACATGAACAGTTTACAATAGGGAATCATACAAAGTCTGGAGACATACCATTTTTCACAACTTGGCACAATTTTCATATGAAAACAAACAAAGCCCTAGTGGGCCACATGCCAAAGCAAGACCATTTTTGTACGTGTGGTACCAGTCCAAAATACTTAGCTGTTGTGGCCACAAGATAATGTTTCATTAATTCTTTGCCAAACTTCTGGATTTTCTTAACATGGAACATTTGTATTCCTGCTTAGCTGTTATTGTCTGGCCTACCTTGGGTTCCTTTCATGTCGACAGCGATGTTGGCATGAGTAATAACATGGATGAATTTATCCTTTAGTTCTAATGCATAGGCCGTGTCCAGCTGAAGTTCCGAGATACCTCTCTGCAGCTATATGGCAAGTGTGCTCAACCAAGATAAAAATAAATTAATTGTTTGCTTTTTTAAATAAAAAAATTGCTCACATGCTGTAGGCACACTTTCCAAAAAGCAAAAATCAGGCCCATTTCTGGGACTAGGTTTATAAAATCCATGCAGTGCATGCCCAGAAAATTATGGCATAAAAAAGTCATAGGCAAGTTTTTACTGCCCCCCCTCCCCGTTTAGCTTTAGGTCAGTGTAGTGACCATGGAAAGGTAAGAGATGAATAGCCCTGGAGAACCAGCCCCTAACAGTGCTAATACTTTGCACTGACATAGCACCTTTTGTGCTCTACCCAGCTAGGACTGAGAGGATGCCCTTTTACAGGTGGGCAGACAGGCCTGTCCTGCTGGCACTGAAGAAAGGGACAGAACTCCCCTGGGTGATAAAGGGAGCAAGGCCGGAAAGGTGCTTCCCCAAAGACACACTGCAAAAAAAGGGCCCCGCCTTGTCCGTGCATGTACATGAGCCCCTACTGCACACTGCAAAGCAAGAGCCCGATCCTGCATATGTACATCCCCCAGAGGGGGCTAAGATGCAGCAGGTGCAGAAGCATTTGCAGAGTGAGGCTCGGACTCATTGCCAAGTCATGAGCAGAACTTCCTTTCTGGTGGGCCGCCCACTCCCTCTTCCAGCCTGCTCTTCACTTCCCTATAGAGTCCCCCCACTCTGCTGCCTGCCCCACGCTTACATTGCCCACACTGTCCACTCTGTCCCATTGGCCAAATTCATCCTCTGCTTGGGGTCTGGCAAGGGGAACACAAAGCAGGGCAGCTTGAAAAGTAGCACGACAGCAGGCTGATGGAGCAACTGCAGAGGAATTCGTGCTTCCTAGCTGGAGCCCAGCTAGATCGCTGCTAGCAAACGGGAGGACAGAGCTAAAATCCAGAGAGAGCTGGATAAATTGAAGAACTGAGCTATAGACAAAATGAAATTCAACGAAGACAAATGTAAGGCGCTACACTTAGGGAAGAAAAACCTAATGTACAAAGACAGGATGGGGGATAACTGGCTTGGCAGCAGCACGGCTGAGAAGGATCTGGGAGTTGTGGTGGATCACAACCTCAACACGAGTCAGCAATGCAATTTCACGTTGCAAAATAAGCAAATGCAATTTCACGTTGCATGAACAGAGGCATAGCATGGAAGTCACAGGAGGCGACAGTAGCTCTCTGCTCAGCGCTGGGTAGGCCCCAGGTGGAGTACTGTGTCCAATTTTGGTCGCCACCTTATGGAAAGGTTGTAGGGAAACTGGAAAGGATCCGGAGGTGAGTGACAAAATGATCAAAGGGATGGAATGCAAGCCATGTGAACAAAGGCTAAAGGAAGAGGGTATGTTTAGTTTAGAAGAGAGGAGATGGGGGGAGGGGGGGAGACGACATGATAGTGGTCTTCAGACACTTGCAAAGCTGCCATAGAGATGGAGAAAAGTTGTTCTCTTGCCACAGCAGGCCGGACAAGAGGCCGTGGGTTCAAACTACAGCAGAGCAGATTTTGATTAAATCTCAGGAAAAGCTTAATTCTAGGAACAGTAGGATGATGGAACAGACTTCCCAGAGAGCTTGTAAAAGCTCCTTCACTGAAGGTTTTCCAAAGGGGTCTGGAGAACCCTCTGTCTTGGATGGTTTAGGCACAACAAATCCTGCATCTTGGCAGAGGTTAGATTATACGACCCTTGCAGTCCCTTCGAATCCCATGGCTCTGTGCAGAATTTTCCCTTGTTCAAGAGCTTGTAGCTTTAAGGAAAGGGCACATTTGTAAATAAATTTCTCTCATTCTAGATAGCCTGTTATCTGTTTTGTTGTTACACACAAACACACACTTCCCTGGAAATAGAAACCATACAGAACTATGGCAGCGTATTTTAGTTTGAACAACCTGCTGATATTAGCTAACCAGGTGCAGACTTTATTCATTACAATATCTTCAATCTGACATTGAATCTCTTTAAAATCCTGAGGGAGTCCCATTTTAATTTTACAGTAATTTTGTGGCAATATTACATTCAAAATGAGAGTTCTTTCTAATGGCATGCATTCCCTCATCTGACTAGCAGAAAGTGAACCTGCAACAACAATCCTTTTAATAGAGCTGTCTGTGTAAATATTAAAGTATTCATTACAGTCTATTGACATCACAGTTGCAAAATTATTCAGCAGTACGGTTTGTCACCAATCTGACTAAGCAGTAATTTTTATCCACACAATACTAACATTGTTAAACAATCAATTTATAATCCCGCCATTACTTATTAAACCAAAACTACCATTTCCCCTGTATTTTTAATGGGACAGGAAGTGTTGAGGTACTGCTGCCAATACATATGAAACTATAATGCTCCTAGAACAAGAAGGGGTAGGAATTCTGTGGAAAGTTATCTGGATTAGCCATAGATCAATTTGGCAAGACCTAACTCCCCCTTCCCCACCCCCACCAATCCTGCAAGCAGATACAGGATGCTCTGGGGGTTTTCCACAGGCATAGGAGTGTGCCCAGCCATGGGATCTTGTTCTGCCTTTTTCTTCTAAATTAAAGCTCTCTACTGCCAGAAACCTCTTCCCCATGTAGATATTTGACGACTATGATCAAGTCACTTCTTAATCTTCTTGGATTTACTAAATAAGATAGGTTTTGCACATTTCACATCATTCCTGTAGCTCTTTTCAGACCCTTTTCTAATTTTTTGATATACTTTTTATAGTGTGGACTGTTAGGGGGCTTATTCCTTCACCCACTTACTCCCCTGGTCCTTCTCGCATGAACAGAGAGCAACAATACCCGAAGTCCAAAGGTGCAAACAATTCGATGTTTATTGGGGTGAACTTCCAGCAAGCATGATTCCAAGTTTCCTTCCTTAGTGTCCCCCTTCCCAGCTCTGACACCACAGAGCCTTACACCTGTGTCCCTGTTCCCATTCCTGCCCTTAGCCAAACATGATTCCAACTTCCTTACCCGCATTCCCTGTTGCCATCTCCCACACCCACCCCCTCCCTTCCTCATTGACTACAGATTATATAGTAAAACTTGAGTTCTGCTTAGCTATACCTTAACCAATCATTTTCCTGAAATTTAACTAACCAATCCTAACATATTGTAACATGATTATGTCACCAATTATATCCCACCACCTTAATTAGTTTACACCCAGCAAAATTAATTATACAGCAGACAGGAACAATCACAGAACCAGACAGAGATTATACAGACAAACAATAGCAAAGTGGGAACTATAATGACAAGACAATACAGAAGTGAGGATTTCACATCCCAGCTATTGATAAGTGAGTTCTTGCCAGACAGGATGCTATCAAACTAAGTTTTCTTTTACATTTTCTAGGCACTTCCCTTTCTCTGGAAGTGATAGGAACTATCAGGACAGGATTGTATCCTAACAGCCCAATAGCACCTTATTTCAATGTGACTAGTTTGGAATGTGAGGATGTGACCGGTCGCTTCCCAGCTTATGGCTGCCTCTGCTTCTTAGCCAAAGGCCTTAGTTAAGAACAGGGCCTCAGACTGTCACAGTAAGAGAAGGCCCTTACACCAGCAGACAGTGATTTTGATTCTCTTTTATACCTCTATAATTAGCCAAGTGATAAGACTACACCTAAATTCTTGAAGTACAGGCCTTTACAGACAGGCCTGAATATCTATATCCTAACATGGACATCAGATCTGGACACAGTACCCAGTAATGGTCTTGCTAGAGAGAGGTAATATCACCTCTAACTCCTACTCCATAGTCCCCTGCTTATACTTCTAAAGTTCATCACCATCCCTCTTAGCTACAGCATCACCCTGGGTCCTGGGAGCTCATGTTCAATTAGCTATCTACTATAGCCTCTAAATCCTTGTCAGTGTCCCTGTATTCCCGAACAGTTGCCTCTCTGATAACTGTAGCCTACATTCTTTGTTCCTTGATGTTCAGCCTTGCATTTGGCTGAATTCAAACACACGTTGTCCTAACAAGTCCAGGCCAAAAGGGGACTATTGTGATCCTTTAGTCTCACCTCCTGAATAACACAGGCCTGAGAACTCCCAAGATAAAAATCCCACTGCCATCCCACCAAGTGATCCACATTGATCTGTGCAAGCCTCCATCACTGTTTACCACTCCACCTATTTTTAATGCCACCTGCAAATTTTACCATTCATTATTTCTTCCACAGCAGGGAGAGTGGACCTGTTGCTATCCTTTCAGATAACATCATTGTGGACCATGCTCACCATTCCCAATATGTTGTTAGATGTTACCTTTTTAAATGGCTGATTTCCGTACGTTCTGATCTCTAGGTGTGGAGGAGAAATGGCTGTGTTGTTCCAGCATGTTCAGAGGAGCAAACACTGATTGAGGTTCTGTGTACAATACATAACTCTTCTTTGAGGAAAAGGAGGACTTGTGGCACCTTAGAAACTAACCAATTTGAGCATAAGCTTTTGTGAGCTATAGCTCACTTCATCGGATGCATAAAAGTGGAGAATACAGTGAGGATATTTTTATACACAGACCATGAAAAAATGGGTGTTTAGGTTCTCTCCCCCCCACCCCACTCTCCTGCTGGTAATAGCAGGAGAGTGGGGTGGGGGGAGAGAAAACCTTTTGAAGTGATAAACACCCATTTTTTCATGGTCTGCGTGTATAAAAAATATCCTCACTGTATTCTCCACCTCATGCGTCCGATGAAGTGAGCTGTAGCTCACGAAAGCTTATGCTCAAATAAATTGGTTAGTTTCTAAGGTGCCACAAGTCCTCCTTTTCTTTTTGCGAATACAGACTAACACGGCTGTTACTCTGAAACGACTCTTCTTTGAAGGGGGCTCCATCTTATAGAGGGGGAGTCACAAGAAGTGCTTGCTGCCAACCAAACCAGACACCACTTTGTGCTGCTCTTGAACAGAGCACCAAGATTACATCCCGATGTCCAGGACAGAAGTATAGGGACTCCCTCCGAAGATGGCTGTCTGGTTAATCTCTGGGCACGTGTAGCATGCCTGAATTTCAGGAGGCTGCAAGGAAGTTGTGTCCAAAGTATCAAGTCACCAATGAACCTGCAAGTCAACTTGGCCTGCGCTGTTAGCGAGTGTTTACTGTGCATCTCAAGTAGCTTCATTTCCAAGCTACTCTGTTTTCCTGACATTTTCAGGGTCAGATTCTGCCCTCACATAATAGGGACAGATATGGAAAATACCAATATTGATGTATGGACGTGATCATCCAGCACTAGATTAGTTGCCACTTTAAAAAGAGGAAACGTTTTTAATGGGCTCTAAACCCTCCTGCTTCAGGGTATGATGCAGCTGCTGACTACTGGGAGTCAGGAGGAAGCTTCCCTGGGGGGGGGGGGGGAGGCAGGCTAGCCCATAACTGCCCATTGCAGGGCTTCTTCCTCTGATTGCTCTCCATGACCGGACAAGATGAACCACTGCTCTGATGCAATATGGAAGTTCCTACGTAAAGTGACTTAACTGTAGAATAAAGGTCTGTCTGATTATCACAGGGTTAGCCTGATTCTGGTTATCAGACAGTAAGTTTTTTTTATTGTATGGTATTTCACTAGTGCCATCCAGTCACAATTCTTATTGCACAAGTCTCTTCTGACTGTGGGCCAACAATACTACTCATTGACTAAATATTCCATGAAGGGATAAGAAAACTTACAACCCACTCCAAATCCAGGGGTCTTCAGTTTACGCCAGGACTATAGTTGGTTGTGCAAAGGTGCCTTAGTATAAATGAGAGTCAGGCAGCAGAGGAGATCCTACTTCCACTGAAGCCAACATTAAAACTCGAGTTGACATCACAAGAAAAGACCAAGGATTCATTAACTGTTTGTGGGCAGGGCTCAGTTACTCAGCAAAATATTTGTATTTTCAAGCACTCAGCTGCAAGTCAGAATCAACCAATTCAGAACATAATGGCTACAAGAAAGTTAGTGACTTTAGCAAGCAACATGCACATCATAGAATCATAGAATAACAGGGTTGGAAGGGACCTCAGGAGGTCATCTAGTCCAACCCCCTGCTCAATGTTACCACAAAGGACCAGGTTCTGTGAACAATGACTGTGTGTGGCGCTGGAAGGTTGAACTCAGTGAGACAACTCACATGCTAAATGTTAAGCACATAGAAGAGTCTTGGCAGGATCAGGGCCTAAGATCTTAAGTGAGATGTGAGAGGTTTGCATAGACCTGCAGGCTCTCTGCACTGGGATGAGTTCCCACAGGTGAGCTCTTGTGAGCAATTCATGGGACATCTTTGTCCATTGCAATGGTTCCATTCCAAGAATACTTCCCACACAATTGTGATATTTGTTATATATTTACTGGCAACTAGTAATGCTCTGTACTCTGCCTGAGTATTTTGAAGAGCTAATTTCTTCATAGGCAAGACACTGTCAACACTACTGGATAAACAGGGAGCTCAGTGCTTCCCCCGCCCCTCACATGAAAAAAAAAAAGCACAGATGAAGGGGATATGAAAGTGACAGAACACAACAGGAGTCTTGAGTTTTTGCTTTTATCCTTGCTTACAGAAGCAGCAGAACAACTTAAACTCGCTAAAGTGTTCAATAAATATTTAATTACCCCAACAGAGAGCTATAACATATGCAAAGGCATGGGGATGTCCTTCACCTCTTCCAGATGGCATAAGTTTCACACTGTGGCAGAGACAGCCAAACCCACATGAATATTTGAAGGAAAACAAACTTTAACCCAGTCCTTCCCTCCTGTGCAACTTCTCTGCCTAGAGCAAGACTGCTTGGGTGTGAGCAAAGGTAGAGTGAGGCCATTAGTTTTTGGCTCATTGTGGGCTGCTTAATTCTGGCTAGGATGCATGAAATGGAAATTTTAGAAAACATTAATTCCCAATCAAAACAAACTAAAAATTTCAAGTTTCCTATGAAGTAATAATTCTAAAAAGTTTCAATCTAGGGTCAAAATGTTTTGTTTAGATATTGTCACAATGTTTCAACTCATTGTTTTTCACTTTTATATTAAAATACATTGTTTCAACACGTAAATTAATACAATTGATATTTTAGTAGAACTTTACTACTAAAGTCAAAACAAAAAATGTTTCTAGACATATTTAACTTTGGGTAAAGACCCACGTAAGGGGTTAACAGCTTTCTAGAGCATGGGAGGGGTTATGAAAGGTAGTGTGATCTGTAGAGTGATCTATAACTGGGACTTTTATGTCAGTGACATAGTCCCTGCTCCGGAGACCTGACAACCTACAGTGGGGGAAGAGAAATCATCATCCCCCTTTGGCAAACAGGGAAGTGAGGTGCACAATAGATGAAGTGACTTGCCAAAGCTGGGAATTAAACCCAGATCCCGTCCCCCAGTCTAGGACCTGAGTCATAAACCCATTTTTATCTCACATTAGAGTGGAATGGATAGCAGTGCCTTTTCTCCCCCATCCCCTGAAGCTGCTTTGGCACGATCTGTGGCCCAGTGGCAGATGGCACACTGTCATGGGCTTTACTAAAGGTGGCATGTATTGTCTGATTGGAAAACTAACAACTCACTGCTCATTACTATTCCTGAGTGATGTACGTCAACCCACAAAAGAACTCGATCAGTGGGTAGGAAATGTGAATGAAAGGTGTTTAAACCAGACATGTCAGGGTGAGTGAATAAACAGGGTTTCTCAAAAGGAAAGAGGCCAACACCGCAAACTAGGTGTGGCCAAAGTCAATGAGCTATTCATTGTATTGGCGGTTGCAAGGAGAGATCATTGGCATATAGCCATTCTAGCAGCACAGAGGACAGCCTGGAGTCTATGGGAGACACCACGGTGTCCACGCCCAGCAGGGCATGGGAATGTGTTAGTAGCAAATCGCAGACTCACCGGCACAGCGCTTCCTGCTAGTCATCTGGGAATTAGCTCTTTTCCAGCCTCCGCTGGCTGGTGTCTTGTCTGCCTCAAGCCCCCGTGCCCTTTCCTTCAGGGGGCTGCCCCACCACAGTGCCCCCCACGCTCTGGGTCTCCCCTCCCACAGGGGCCCCCAACCTTCTACACCTACCTTGCCTCAGTGGCTACTGCCAGTCATCATCTAACCTCCGCTCACTGGGGCAGACTGCAGTCCATAATGCCACCCATCACTGGCAAGGGGTTAGGACCAGCTGCCTTTGCTGATCCCCAGGCTGCCCCTCTACAGCCCCAGGACCTTTCTGGGCCTTTACCAAGGCCTTCAGCCTGGGGGTTTACCAGGCTGGAGCTCCCCAGCTCCCTTTGCCCTTCCCCAGCACTGCTCCACTTCAGGTACCCTGCTCCTAGGCCCTTCTCACTCCAGGGCTAGAGTGAGACTCCTTCAACTCCTGGCCTCCAGCCCTCTTATCAGGGCCAGCTGGGCCCGGATTGAGCTAACCACACCTGTGGTCAGCTACTCCCTCAGCTGCTCTCCCTCCTTTTATCGCAGCCACAGCCCTCTCCAGGACTGCTTTTAACCCCTGTCCTCCTGGAGTAGGACAGCCACCCCATGACAGTGTTCAAGAGAGGAGGAGCAAACCCCTCCGTTATCCGTCACCTAGAGAGACAGAGGAATTGAGTACTTGGAGTTCTGGCCAGCTACACTGGAAAAGAGATTTGATGAGAAACACATCTGTGCAGGAGAGATTTAAATCAGGTTTTAGTGCATTCTTACTTTGGTTTGCGTGTAACCCTCTCTCTTTCTAATTGGTATCACAAACCTCTGACTTTGGTTAGTAAACTTGTTTTACTTTTTATATAAACCAACACAACACTGTGACTGAAATGAGCGTTTGGCAAAGCCCAGCTCAGTTCAAGAGCTGCAGGCTATTGTCCGCAAAAGGGGCAAAAAACAGCTCTGCGTCCCTGGGGAGGGCTGGACTCTGCAGGGAGATGGTTTGGGGGGGAAATCGGGACTCAGAGGAGTTGGGATCACTCTGAAAATGGTACCTGGGCAGTGGAAGCCAGGGTGAGACCTGCATGCTTGTAGGCTGCCTGGGGTGAACTGCTGCAGGGTGTAGACAAGGCTGTCTGGATTTACTTGGCATTGAACAGGGCAAACGGCACAAAGGCACTTCCAGAAGGGGTCATAGTTTACACTCTAAGGATGTCTATACTCTAAGCTAGGGTGTGAGTAAGAACATAAGAATGGCCATACTGGGTCAAACCATCAAGCAGAGTGCCCCAAGGATTGGTCCTCGGTCCGGTTTTTTTCAAAATCTCCATAAATGATCTGGAGGATGGCGTGGACTGCACCCTCAGCAAGTTTGCTGATGACATTAAACTGTGAGGAGAGGTAAATATGCTGGAGGGTAGGGATAGGATACAGAGGGACCTAGACAAATTGGAGGATTGGGCCAAAAGAAATCTGATGAGGTTCAACAAGGACAAGTGCAGAGTCCTGCACTTAGGACGGAAGAACCCAATGCACCGCTGCAGACTAGGGGCCGAATGGCTCGGCAGCAGTTCTGCGGAAAAGGACCTAGGGGTGACAGTGGACGAGAAGCTGGATATGAGTCAGCAGTGTGCCCTTGTTGCCAAGAAGGCTAACGGCATTTTGGGATGTATAAGTAGGGGCATTGCCAGCAGATCGAGGGATGTGGAAAGCAGCGGAGGGCAACAAAAATGATTAGGGGACTGGAACACATGACTTATGAGGAGAGGCTGAGGGAACTGGGATTGTTTAGTCTGCAGAAGAGAAGAATGAGGAGGGATTTGATAGCAGCCTTCAACTACCTAAAAGAGGGTGCCAAAGAGGATGGATCTAGACTGTTCTCAGTGGTAGCAGATGACAGAACGAGGAGCAATGGTCTCAAGTTGCAGTAGGGGAGGTTTAGGTTGGATATTAGGAAAAACTTTTTCACTAGGAGGGTGGTGAAGCACTGGAATGGGTTACCTAAGAGATGGTGGAATCTCCTTCCTTTGAGGTTTTTAAGGTCAGGTTTGACAAAGCCCTGGCTGGGATGATTTAGTTGGGGATTGGTCCTGCTTTGAGCAGGGGGTTGGACTAGATGACCTCCTGAGGTCCCTTCCAACCCTGATATTCTATGATTCCATCCAGCCCAGTATCCTGTCTACCAACAGTGGCCAATGCCAGGTGCCCCAGAGGGAGTGAACCTAACAGGAAATGATCAGTGATCTCTCTGCTGCCATCTTGCTCCACCCTCTGACAGACAGAGGTTAGGGACGCCATTCCTTACCCATCCTGGCTAATAGCCATTAATAGACTTAACCTCCATGAATTTATCCAGTTCTCTTTTAAACCCTGTTATAGTCCTAGCCTTCACAACCTCCTCAGGCAAGGAGTTCCACAGGTTGACTGTGTGCTGTGTGAAGAAGAACTTCCTTTTATTTGTTTTAAACCTGCTGCCCATTAATTTCATTTGGTGGCCCCTAGTTCTTATATTATGGGAACAAATAAATAACTTTTCCTTTTTCACTTTCTCCACACCACTCATGATTTTATAGACCTCTATCATCTCTCCCCTTAGTCTCCTCTTTTCCAAGCTGAAAAGTCCTAGCCTCTTTAATCTCTCCTCCTATGGGACCCCCGTTCCAAACCCCAAATCACTTTAGTTTTCCCTTCTCTGAACCTTTTCTAATGCCAGTATATTTTTTTTTTTGAGATGAGGGACCACATCTGTACGCAGTATTCAAGAGGTGGGCATACCATGGATTTATATAAGGGCAATAAGATATTCTCCATCTTATTCTCTATCCCTTTTTTAATGATTCCTAACATCCCGTTTGCTTTTTTTGACTGCTGCAGCACACTGCGTGGACGTCTTCAGAAAACTATCCACGATGACTCCAAGATCTCTTTCCTGATTAGCTGTAGCTACATTAGCCCCCATCATATTGTATGTATAGTTAAGGGTATTTTTTCCAGTGTGCATTACTTTACATTTATCCACGTTAAATTTAATTTGCCAAATTTC
The DNA here is from genome assembly GCF_965140235.1 of Caretta caretta. Classification (NCBI taxonomy): domain Eukaryota; kingdom Metazoa; phylum Chordata; order Testudines; family Cheloniidae; genus Caretta; species Caretta caretta. The sequence continues at coordinate 130,697,224 of NC_134211.1, read as the reverse complement.
ACTTAAGTCTCAGCTCACATATACGTTCTCATGCTAGCTCTCATCTGAAGAGAATATCTTTAAAGCCCCTTTGCGCACAGGAAATGTGCGAGTAGGTGGGTGGGGACACATTCACTCCCTTGTGTTCTAAAGGATGGCACCTGTCCTTTCAAAGCAAATAATTCTGCTTGCACCTGCAGACCCATTTCTGCATGCAATTACCCAATTTTGGAGCTCTGATCAGTGCCTTAGAGAAGGTCACGAGGCTCTAGCCAAACTGTCCAAAGTGGTTAATCACTCCCTGGTGGTAAGGGGCGGAGCTGTTCTGAGCTAAGCAGGGAGACTTGGTATAAAAAGTCACTTATGGGCAAACTTAAGAACAGCAAATAGAGGAGTTTTGAAGGGAGCATGAGAGGTTTCCCTTCCAGGTGCAGCGTTTCGTGTGACATCAGGATGGCCTATGATGGAACACCGGTGGTGATCTGCAGTAGATGCGCAGTGTTCTCTTTTCTGCCTGAAGAGAGAAGGGACTTCCTGTGCATGAAGTTACAATTGGTGGCTGTGCTGGAGGAGGAGAAGATTCTTGGATTGGAGTTGCAAGTAGAGACGCTACTGAAAATCAGAGAAGCTGAGGAGCTCCTAGACAGCCAGATCAGGAAACATCCGTACCCCTGGTTCAGAAGAGAATGGAGCTGGCCACCAAGAAATTGGAGAGAAAGGGAGTCAGGAGAAGGCCTGGGGGTTCAAGGCCACCATAGGTAGGAAGTCATAGAAGCTGTCTACACAGCTGGAGACAGATGAGAATGGTCAGCCTACAGCCATCAGAGAGAAGAGGATCAGGTGGAATTCCACACAGCCAGAAGTACAAAAATCAATACCAGGTCCTCAACCTGGTGGAAGAGACCTCTCTAGAGCCAGCAGAACCAAGGGAATGGAGAGATGTATACAACACTTGGATGGCAACTTAGCCCAACCTGTAAGGAAAAAAACCAAAATATCAAGGCAGCCCACAAAAGTTCTCCAGCCATCCAAGGAAGACAGACAATCCTTGTTGGAAATGCAATTTTTGTGGAATATTGGCCCATCTTCTGTGGGGAAAGTGAGGTTGTATATTTTGGATAGCCTCCACCTCAGGAGAAGGGGGACCAATCTCCTAGGGGACAGGCTGGCTAGAGTAGCAAAGAGGAAGTTAAACTAATAACAAAAGGGGAGAGTAAACAGAGGGCAGATATGAGCACAAAAATCAAGATGTTGAGAACAAAATTAATCAAGGAGCAAAAGGATATGAACAGAAATTTTTGACTGGCCTGTAAACCAATGCTAGGAGCTTGGGTAACAAACAAGAGGAATTGGAATTGCTCATTTATAAACATAAATTCAATCTAGTTGGTATTACTGAAACCTGGTAGGATGATTCGCACAACTGGAATGTTAAAAAAACAATGGATATAACCTATTTAGGAAGGATCAAGAGGGCAAACAGGGTGGGGAAGGGGCATTTTATGTCCAAAATGGCATTTCCTGTTTCTGAATCACTGATAACCTGGAAGAAAATGATCCTAAAGCCTTACAGATCAATGTCCTAGCAGGTAAAGCACAAGATGAGGTATTAGGTGGTGTTTGCTACAGAGCACCAAATCACATCGAGGAACAGGATGTCTGACTCCTTACAAACCTATCTATAATGTGCAAGGAAAAAAACTGCATGATCAGGGGAATTTCAATTTGAGTGACACATGCTGAAGATCTCATGCTATCAGTACTAAAGCATCTTTGGAATTTCTAAACATAATGACAATTTCCTAACTCGAAGAGTGTTGCAGTCAACACTGGGCAATTTTATATTCGACCTTGTCTTAAGATGAAGAGAAACTGATCAAAGAACTTAAAATAATAAGAAGGGTTGCTTAGGTACAAGTGATCACATTTATAATGTGCAAGCAAAGTCCAGACCAGTAAAATATATACACACACGGTGGTTTGATAAGGCCAGTTTCATCAAGCTGAAAACAATTATGAGCCAAATCAGGAAGAAGGTAATCAGAAAAATATAACTGGCATTTGGGAATCATTTCACACCTTACTAAAAAGCCACAAATTGAGGAAGGATTTTTAACCAGCACAACCGTCTACCTGGTTAAAAAGACAAGCGAAGGCAGCTGTACATTTTATAGATTACGCATGCATAAGAAAGGGGAAGCTGATAGTAATGAATATAAATCAGAGCTAGGAATTGTAGAAAATAGATACAGTAAACCAAGGGACACAAGGAGAACTATGTCCAGCAGAGTTAAGGACAACAACAACGAGATTTATTTAAGCTATACTAGGAACTAAAAAAATATTGACAATGGTATTGGTTTATTATTTGGTGGAAATAGAATTATCAATAATAATGCAGAAAAGGCACAAGTGTTCACTGAGTATTTCTGTTCTGTATTTGGGAGAACATAAGAACAGCCATACTGGCTCAGACCAAAGGTCCATCTAATCCAGTATCCTGTCTTCAGACAGTGGCCGGTGTCAGGTGCCCCAGAGGGAATGAACAGAACAGGTAATCATAATAATGATTATCCTGTCACCCATTCCCAGCTTCTGGCAAACAGAGGCTATGGACATCATCCCTGCCCAGCCTGGCTAATAGTCATTGATGGTACAGTCTCAACATATGGTGATAACACTTTTTCCATTCCACTAGTGTCAGTATAAAATTTTAAACAGAAGCAACTAAGGTCAGACATTTTTAAAATCAGCAGGTCTAGATAGCCTGCATCCAAGAGTTTTAAAAGAGCTGACTGAGAAGCTTTCTGAATCACAAGTGGCCCCTTCTATCCTTGGAGTCTTTGAATCTGCACATATAGTTCAGCTCATGACAAGCCCAGTCCTTATTTGAATACTTACCACACTATGCTGCAGACATAGTTGAAAGCATTGCAGATTACAACCATGTTACTTCAGTGTCTGGACCATTACTATAGAATCCTGCAGAAACACAGCATGCATCTGTATTAAGCACAAGTCTCCATACCCCTTCTTTCAAAATTTACATATACCAGCCCCATGTCCCTACTGAAATGCTTTTCTTGGTATTATTTTAAAATGAAAGTCTGGGCCTCCCACGAAGAGGAAGAGGCTGCTGATTTATGATTTTGTATTCCTTCTGCAGTTCTTAGGTTTTCTTATCCAGGGTTTTCTGACCCCAAAGCCATGGTAACTTAACTGGTTTTCTCCAGGCAGTGTCACTGGGGGCACAGTTCATCCATCCGATATATAATTGACACAAACCAGACTGTGCCCACACACGCTGTCGCCGTAAGTTTACAGCATTTCAAAACTTTTATATTGACCTCAAGGTAAGAAGTAGTTACAAGGGATCAGCAGCCAGGTTTCAGGGGGTCCCTGCCTTCTGTCTAGCCACTGGGGAATTTAGCTGTCAGATCTTTGCCCGAAGAAAGCTTCCTCAGACTGCTCCAAAGCAAATTCTTTTGCCTAACGTTTTATAGCAAACTTCAAACAAAGCACATAACCTATAGTGACTCTGAGTGAGTCACCATAGGAAGCCCAATGGGTCACCAGTTCCCCTATTTTGAGCAAAACCATTCATTATCTCTTAATAAAAGAGATTTCTAGTCATAACAAGGAAACGTGCCTGGCAATGGGGTCAGAGGCACACCAGATCAATGCTGGCCGTCCCAACATTCCTTCTATTCTCACAGTACATTCACTTCTTACCCCATCCTCCCATTCTGATAGCAAAGCTGCAAACATGCCACTCGGCAGCCTTACCTCTCATGGCCTAAGATTTTCCTAGCTCTGTGATGTTTGGTTTTCAGCTGCCAGTGGCTGAACATACAAAGTTGCTGACTTCGGTACTGTCAAATTCTGGGGTAACAGTTTATCTGCAGATTTAGGCATCAGGTATAGTTTTATAATATGTTCCTAAACCTCTTGCTTAGTCTTTTTTGCTGCTGCACTTTCCTATTCACTAGGAGTTAGCTGCAGTGCTAATTTCAGAGTAACAGCCATGTTAGTCTGTATTCGCAAAAAGAAAAGGAGTACTTGTGGCACCTTAGAGACTAACCAATTTATTTGAGCATGAGCTTTCGTGAGCTACAGCTCACTTCATCGATGAAGTGAGCTGTAGCTCACAAAAGCTCATGCTCAAATAAATTGGTTAGTCTCTAAGGTGCCACAAGTACTCCTTTTCTTTCTGCAGTGCTAATGTACTCCTTGCCAGCAAACGCACAACGCTGGCCAACAATCCAGTATTGGCTTACAAATGTTAACTCACCGGTTTACTGCCAATCATCCAGAGCTGGGCAAATCAGGCTAACAGTGAATCACAACCCTGAAACCTAATGTACTGAATAACCTCAGCACTGCCTCAGGCCAAAAAAATCCAGCCTACCTAAAAATCACACAGGAGCACTCGGAGCTGCTGAGATGTGAGCTAATGCAAACAGTAGGATCACAGAGGCTGGGTTGCCTTCCGCACTGAATCCTGATGGTGTGGGTCTGTATGTATATTGGAAACAAAAAAGAGAGGACAAACAAAGCTCTGACAGTGGGCTGATTGTATTAGGGGTGACACCACATGGAGAAAAGGGGGAGGGAAGCTGGGACATTGAGGATAACATTTTGAAGAGTGCCTATGCACCTAACTCTTCATTGACATACAACAGGTTTAAGTGCTTATGAAAATATTGTCTTCGAGCCAAATTCTGCCCTCCTCGCCACTAGACATGGTACCCCATTCCCACAGCATAACAAGGTGCAGCTCATAATGTAGCAGCTGGTTCATGTGAGATGTTAGGGTGTCTGTCATAGCTGCCAGTTAGGGAACAAATCCAGTTCAGAAAATCTTCTGTATTCCAGACAGCACTTAACTACATGCTTTCTTGGCTCAGGACTTGCTTTAGCTCAAGTTTGAGAGACTTGTGCTGTCAGAGAAAGAGTTCCTGGACTCAGTCCCTACTGGACAGTCATCCCACGCTCGTGGGAAATGAGACATTAGGTTCCAAGGCTACAAGGACCAAACTCTACCCTGACGTGCAACCCCATTGAATTCCAATTTGGGTCTATTCCAGACAGAGAAGCAGTGAGTGAGATCCAGTCAGTCTGGAATTTCCTGGGGTTTTATTCTTTGTCTAGGTTCCGATTTCTAAGCATATTTTAGAAAATGGTCCCAAGAGGGGCCAAGGTGACAGCCATTCAGATGGTAGCTCTGCTCATCCATGTGAGAGCGCACAGGTGATAACATCTCCACGTGGCTCTCCACGCTACCCCACAAGAGCACCTCCTACCACACTTCTGGGTTAGCGCACAATTCAGTCACCCTGAATGTCAGAGAATTCTGCTTCGCTCCAATTGTGATGGTGGTTTTCGTGGTGCAGGCCCAGCACAACAGAAAACTGCTCTAGTAGCATGGACGGAGGATCTTCTGTCAATGGATAGAGGACAGATAGACATTCTCATCTTCTTAGACCTCTCTGCACCATCTGATGCTGCTGTCTCGCCTGAGAGGTGGCAGGGGCCCAGGGTTATGTGCTAAAATGGTTGGAGTCCCTCTTGGAGGGATGCAACCAAATGAGATGGGAAGGGAAACTCCACCTCCACCATTAGTTCCCTCACTTGCCGAGTTCCACAAGGAGCAATTCTCTCACCCGTCCTGGTCAGGTGGCCTGGACTCAAGTGCCAGCCATACGCAGACAACACACAGCTCTGCCAATCCTTCACCACGTGCGATCACACCACTGTCACCAAAGTAGCCCGGTGTTTGGTGGAGATTAGCTCATGGATGAAGAACAGCTAGCTGAAGCTAACCCCAATACAGAGGTAGTACTTGTGGGCAAAGGACAGTGTTTTGAATAGTGTGCAAGCATGGTGCAGTCCGCTTTGGTTGAAGGACACACCCACAACTGGTCAAATCAGTCCATAGTCTTGAACTACTATTGGATTTCTCTCCCATTCTGAGCTCTCATATAGAAGGCAATATGATGATGGGCACTGCTATCATCCCCACTTGGCTAGGAAACTCCTTCCCATAGTGGATGAAGACCTTGCCTCAGTAACACATGACTTCATTACTTCCTGCTTGGACAACAGCAATGCAGTATACCTGGGCAGGAAACAGCTTTGGGAAACTCCAACGAGCACAGACCACTGCAGCAGGTCTCGTAAGTCACACAGGCTACCTCAAGCACATCAAACCTGTCCTCCATACTGGCTTCCCACCGAATTTTGGATCAAGTAGAGTAGAGAGGCCATGACATGAAGACCACCACCAACAGTTCACAAGCTATAAAAAGATATTTGTAAAAGAGCAAACATGGAGAGAGAAAAGGAGAGTGGAACGAGCTATTGGACTAGACTTGTTAAAGCTAATTTGTTTTCATTTTCAGTCCAAGAGGTGAGGAGGAAGAGACTAGAGACGAGACATGTAAGCGCCATCCCCTCCTGAGGGAGTTTCAGCAACGAGTGAAGGCTTAGGGCAGGTCTGTACTGCAGTGACGGGTTGTGACTGCAGTTCCTGCTGACAGACAAGTTATCTGCAATCACACCAGGAACCCTGGATTCTCACTCAGGCAGCTAGCCTGCACTGAAGCCCGTGCAGCTTTTGCTCCATGTCTACAAGTACCAAAGCTAGCTTGGGTGGGTGGTGTGACATACCAGGGCACAATCCAGGCTAATGAATAGCTGTCTGGCCCCTGCCCTGCAATGTTGGGTGGCTTGCGATGCCTTGCTGAAGTAGCTCCTACCTGGGCAACTCACAGTCAGCCTTCTAGCATGCAGACTACACCCAGAGAGAGAGAAACTGCTGCCTGCCAGCCACACTCGGGTTACACTCTAGCTGTAACCAGCTTTGGTTATATTGCAGGATGACCCCAACGCACCCCCAGGAATGTCCATCCAGTACTGCCCAGCCCTCTCCTGGACAATACACATTACATTAAATCCATTATTTCTTTAATAGAAATAATATGCACATAACTTGTCACCCCAAACGGAGTTTCCCCAGACAATTCAATGTAAACACACTAGATTAGATTGAACAATCAAAACAAACTACAAAGAGATTTTAAGTGAGTACAAGTAATGGGACATAAAAGTCAGAAATGGCTACAAGAAAAAAAGTTAAGGCTACTGGTGTCTAACTTCTTCAACTATGTTAAATGCAAAGAAAAGGTCTCTCTACGTACGCTTTCAGCAGTGTTACTCACCAAGTTTCTTAGGTCAGGACCCTCCCGCAGTCCAATGGCTGATTCCTTTGTCCTCTGTTCCAATGAATCAGGGGGCAGAAAGAGGTCTTTTGGGGTGTGTCTGTCCCTCCTTTTTATAGTTTCAGTTCCCCTCCTGAAACACATTTCCAGCTGGGTATCAGGAGACAAGAAGTCTATGTGGAAGAAAGTTCCCTGCTGCTTTTTCCTCACCTGTTGGACCTTTGTTTGTTTCCCTTCCTGCTTGATGACTCTGTTTATGGCTTCAATACAAATTAAGCAGAGCACACACTCTTTTGTTTGACACAGACCTGTTTGCCAATCTCAGTTTCGAACATGTGTTAATAACACCGAGCAAGGAAATCTTATAACTTCACAGACATGTTGCCACACATTTGATCTGGACAATACTGACCAGCAAATTAGGAGTTTTCAAATGATACCTTGCAAAGTCTCTGTTGTAAAAAGATTTCTACAGTAGTGTGCAGGGTGTGAATGCAGGGGTACATTATTTCACAGTATGTCTATACAAGTGGGAATCACACCCTATGTTTATATAGACACTCCTCATATTCTGAATTGTGAGTACTTCCACATGCATATGAACGGGGACAATTGCAGTTCTATTTCCAAACCACATATTCACTCTCCTTGTCCAGGAAGGATGGCTCCAAAAATAGCAACTGGTATTGCTAACTGCATGATTTTACTTCTTGAGGGTTAAGTAACCCTCTTCCTTAGCATAAATCAGAGTCACTCACTTGAATGGGCTTCACATCAGGCCCTAAGTCAATGAAGAAAAAAAAAGTCTACCATTCTCGGTTTGCTTCATTATCTTGCCCAGCATCAACATCAGACTGACAGGCCCATAGTTACCCAAGTCATCCCATTTACTCTTCTTAACTATTGGCACAACATTAACTTACTTCCAGTCATCTGGAGCTTCCCCAGTGCTCCCAGACTGATGGAGGGTCCAATCATACTCTTCACCCAGCTGTTGGATACAAGTTATCTGGACCTGCTGATTTAAAAATGTCCAACTTTAGTAGCTGCTGTTTAACATCCTCCTGAGACACTATTGGAATGGAAAAAGTGTTGTCGTCGTCATCCTCACTGTGTGATGGGACATCATTTCTATGCAGTTTCTTACACTATGTCCATCACTGTGGTATCTGGCCCTAAATTTCTGTACATCAGCTCTTAGTCTGTAAGTAAGGGAGTGTTTTAATTTCCTTCTCCCTGCCTCCTTGGCTATTTAAATTTTAAGCTCTTTGGTTACAGTCTCTCTTACTATGTGTTTGCACCTAGCGCAGAGGGGTCCTGATCTCCGTTAGGAACTCTAGGTGCTAGGGTCATAGAAATCATATGAATTGGGGGCTGACATCTTCCATACAGCAAGAGGGCTTGGCATTTTAGTGGATCCAAGTTCCAGTTAGTCTGAATCCAGCTCCATCTGCTTTTAAAATTTAATGCTGTGTTTTGTGCTATTATTTACCTAGATTCATTAAGTACTAAAGCTACTTTGCTGTTAGCATACTAAAGGTAAAAAAATCCATTACAATCTACATATCACACAGACTATGCTGAGAGATTGTGCCACACGCTCTCAAGGAAACTGCCAAACCACCTGATCAACATCCTCTCCAGCAAACAGAGAAAGATTAAGAATGAGCTCTCAAAACTGGATACTCTCATAAAAAACCAACCTTCCACAAAAACTTCCTCATGGATAGACATTGCAAAAACTAGACAAGCCATTTACAACACAAACTTTGCTTCTCTACAAAGGAAAAAGTACACTAAACTATCTAAACTGCTACATGCCACAAGGAGCCACAATAGCAGTTCCCTTGTTAATCTTTATTGTATATTGTTAATCTTTCCAGCTATACTCTTAGCCCGGCAGAAGAGTCTGTCCTATCTTGGGGCCTCTCCTGCTCAAGAAACTCCCTGAAAAAGCACAGGAACAGATTTGTGCAGACACACCCCTAGAACCCCAACCAGGGGTATTCTATCTGCTACCCAAGATCCATAAACCTGGGAATCCTGGACGCACCATCATCTCAGGCATTGGCACCCTGACAGCAGGATTGTCTGGCTATGTAGACTCCCTCCTCAGGCCCTATGCTACCAGCACTCCCAGCTATCTTCGAGATGCCACTGACTTCCTGAGGAAACTACAGTCCATCGGTGATCTTCCTGAAAACACCATCCTGGCCACTATGGATGTAGAAGCCCTCTACACCAACCTTCCACACAAAGATGGACTACAAGCCCTCAGGAACAGGACACATCAGGAATCATAACATTCAAAAACCAGTAGGAGAACACGTCAACCTCTCTGGGCGCTCAGTAACAGACTTAAAGGTAGCAATTTTGCAACAGAAAAGCTTCAAAAACAGACTCCAACGAAAAACTGCTGAACTGGAATTAATTTGCAAACTAGATACCATTAACTTGGGCTTGAATAGAGACTGGGAGTGGCTGGGTCATTCCACAAATTGAATCTATTTCCCCATGTTAAGTATCCTCACACCTTCTTGTCAACTGTCTGAAATGGGCCATCTTGATTATCACTACAAAATTGTTTTTTTTCTCCTGCTGATAATAGTTCATCTTAATTAATTAGCCTCTTAGAGTTGGGATGGCTACTTCCACCTTTTCATGTTCTCTGTATGTATGTATATATCTTCTTACTATATGTTCCATTCTATGCATCTGATGAAATGGGCTGTAGCTCACGAAAGTTTATGCTCAAATAAATGTGTTAGTCTCTAAGGTGCCACAAGTCCTCCTGTTCTTTTTGTGGATACAGACTAACACGGCTGCTACTCTGAAACCTATAGTATGTAATGCTAGATGAAAGAGGCCTTTATAGCATACAGGAGAATGCAGGTGGAAATATAGTGTCCCACACTCTGTCCTCCCCCTCCCATTCCTCCTCCAGGTATAATTTCAAGGACTTTTCAACCGACATTTGCTTCACATGCCAATGACTTCAGTGATTCCTGAATACCAGCATGGGCACCCTCCCTCCAACAGAGGCTCAGGGCTGTATTCATACTGTCTTGTCATGACTGGATGGCAATTAGTCCTATCACGTACTTGTGATGTAGTTTAAAAGCAGTATGGCTATCAGCTTCCCAAGCAGCAGCATAGATTCCCTCCCAACCCCTGGACTGAGAGCATTCAATCATAGGAAAAATGTGATCAGAAGTTTACAAGGTACCTTGATTTTACTATTCCTCCTCTGTGAATCCCTTACCTGGGATGTGGCAAACATGCTCCTGCATTTCACAGACACCAGGGCATTTCACACATGTTATGGCCCCCAGGAATAATCCCTTAAACTGACATGGTTGGGCTGAAGCGGCTTCTCCTGTGTGTGCTGAAAGCTTTTACCTCCTAGATACAACAGTTAGCAAGCCAGAGGTCATTTCTGTTTGGCTTGTAGGAGACACACACGGATATGCTCTCAGTTAATGTGCCTCACCTGGGTGGGAGCACATCTTGCCAGCATCGGTGCTAATCAGAGTCTGTCAAATGACTCATTTACAAGCTGGAACAAATACAGACTCTCAGATGGAGCAAGTGCATCAGTAATGCTGAGGACATGAAAAACAGGGGAATTCAAACTGAACAGGAGTGCACTGTCCCACATACTCAGCACCTGCTGGGATCCTTCACAATCATTAACACATGGGCTGTGATCGCTCCTAGAGGCCCCAGCTGAAGTCAGGGCCCTGTTGTGCCAGGCGCTGCACAGTCCCGGACAAAGTCACTGCCCCAAAGAGCAGGCACTATAAACAGACCAGGCAGAGAAACAAAGTGCTATGAACCCCATTTCATGGAAGAGGAACTAAGGGGCCTGGGCATTAAATGCCGTACCAAAGGTCACACAGGGAGTCTGTGGCAGAGCAATAAATAGGTCCCTGGAGTCCTAGTGCAGTGCCTTACTTGCCCCACCACCCTTCCTCTAAATGACCTGAAAGAGATACAGGATGGCTACTAAGCACAGGAAGAAAAGGGGGAAGGCAATGGTGATCTCATTTCCAGGGGGGCTACCCACTGAGCTTTCTAGGAGAGCTTACAGGGAGTACGTTTTTGGCTTGTCCCCATAGGGAAGAAGCCCACATTAGCTGGTGTGCACTAACTACTCCCCACTAGTGCTCTGTGTGGACACCCCTAACACAGTACAAGTGCCTTCGTGAATGCTAGCCTGGGAACTTAAACCACCTGAGGGTATTCTCCCTGTGCAGCAAGAGTGCCCACATGGGACGTGAGTGTGGTCACTAAGGGGCTATACTGAGAATGCTCAATGAGGGCAAACTACATGGAACAGGGCAGATGATCCCCAGAACTGGTGGTTTATTCAATAATTAGATTTCTCGAAGCCAGTAACCAAACAGCTTCTGTAATGGCTCACTGGTCATCAAGAAGACAAAAATACAGTTCCCTTTAAGCAATCCAGCCTTTGGCTCCCACCCAGACAGCCACGTCTCGTATAGTGAGGGTTACTAAAAACCTTATTCACCACATGTAAGGTTCTAGCAATCCTAAGAGATCAGACACATTACCCGCCAGGTCAATGAATATTTCAGATCTCACCCAAATTCACGCTTACAGCCAATCCTTATTAACTAAATCTAGGATTTATTAATAAAAAAGAAAAGAAAGTTGCTATGGTCAGAGATCATTATATGTACAGATATGAATAAAGTTCTTAAGTCAGTTTCATGGCAGAGAGAAGGCTGTGGATTTGTAAAAATCCTTCTGGCATCAATTTAAAAGGATATAGTCCAATAGGCAGCCCACGTGCAGAGTTTGTTCCAATTCTTCCATGAAAACTGCAGGGTTAATCCAGAGTAGACTTGGAGACCTCAGTCTTGCGGGCTTAGACTTCTCCTGTCAAAGTTTAAGCAGAGATAGCAAGGATCAGGCCTGAAACTTCCTTTATAGCTTGCAGCCAGTCACTGTCCCAGCAGGTCTTCCTTGGATGAAGAATAGGTAATGTACATTGTTGCATTGAAGCCAGTCTATTTCCTAGGCATACACAGTAGCTAGTCGCATTCACTAGCATAAGGCAACTAACCATTCCAAAAGTTCACAGGTAGTTTTACTATGTGGTGTTACAAGTTTCAAAGAGAAATGAAGATATTAGATGGGACTTGTGGTGTAATAAATTATGATATCCCCTTTTTGATCTCTGAATCTGAATACAGTAATGAAACAGGAACAGAAGTTTAGCATTTACAGGAGGATTAGATCACATTTTTAAACTTCTAACAAGATATAGGTAAACACAGACAAATACACTTAATATCTATTCTTGACTCTCTAACAATACAGGAGTATATGTCAAGGATTCTAGTACTTAACATGGCTTTGATAACTATCTACAAGGAATGGCCCTGTTTACCATTTGAATACTCTAATAGGTTCCTGAGGGTTGCTGTCAGGTCAACCAGCCTGCTGGTTAATTAACCTCCTGTGATGCTGAGCCAGCAAGGGTTAATATGGAGTAGGTAGGGAGCTTCCAATTCGCATAAGGAAGATTTGGCCACAGGAAGTAGCCCGCTGTGTCACTCAAGAGCCACACTCAGTTCTGGTAATTATTAAGGGTTGGGGGTGTTTTACTAACCTGTTGCAGATGTGTGTAAGTGCCTGAGATTAAGTAAAGTTTAGCTTTAAGTGAAAGCACTCTTGTCCTGTTTGTGCCAGCCATCGATTGGTCAGACGACCGTGTCTCCCCTGATTTATTTCCTGACACCACCTCGCACAGAGTAAAAGTTACCAAGAGCTTTGGGTTGAAAGAACCCCAGGTAAAACCTAGTAGCTAGCTTACTGCCCCTTAACGTCTGCGTTTAGACAAGCCCTTTGACTCACGCGATAAAGGCTGCGGCCACAGAAAAGGAGCAGTCACTGAAAGTACTTTGCTGCAGTTGAAGAACCTTTTTCTGGCCATTTTCACAACATTTTCACTACGTCCAGACGCAGTCAGACCAAGAGCTAGTCCAAGCTATCAGAATGAACTTGATGGTTATGGGAACCAGCGACCAAGTCACTAACACAGGTCTGACAGCGCTATAGGGGAGAGGTTGTAGTGACGGTCAGAGAATGCCTCTGCTAACGCCCACGCCAGACCACTAAGCGTGCCTCAGGTCCCACAAGCCTGAGCAAAATCAGACTGAGCAGAGTCTTGGTGATAGTAAAAATAGTGATATTAATAGCTGCACCTTCTCTGCAACTGACCCAACTTCCTAATCCTTCATTATATACAGCCCTTAACGAACCAGGCAAGATTTCGAGTGGCTGCAACACATTTACACCTTCCAAAATACCTTCCCTTCTTCCTGTCAGGTTGTCCTCAGAGCCACCCTTCTAACACCTGGACCTATTCCTACCAGTACACACACATGGTGCACACTACAGGAAAATCCAGAGCCAAGGTCCATCAAGGACAGTGGTCCTTAAACTGTGGGGCACAGGGAGGAACATCCAGAGGGGCACAGAAGGGCTCAGGCCTGCCCCAACAGGGGACATGGAGGGAGTGCCACCCTGTTCTGCTCTGCCCCCAGCTCCAGCCTGGCCCCAGGTGCGGACTCATCCCATTACAGGTAAGAGGGGCATGAGAGGAAAGGTTTGGACATAGCTAGTCTAGGCGATTCTGCTCCCTTCAACTTGGGGTTCACAGAGTGTGAGTGAAATAGCCAAGCACTGGAACAGGAAGATCTGTCTTTGTGCTGATCTAAATAAAATTAAGTATCAGAGTTACAAATAAAACTCACAATGCAGCAGGCAAAAACCAGTATTGACAAACATATGCTGGCAGAAAGAGTCTCCTCAGCCTAAAATGTTCACCTCAGTTGACAGGCAATGCAGACATTCTAGCCTCTGCCTCTGACGTAACTCGTGGTATTGATTATGATACATTCTAGACATTATCAAGCATTTCAGATTTTGTCTCAGCAACTTTAGCAACCAAACAAAGAAACTTTTGGATGTAACTATTGGGCTTATGGGTCAGCTACTAAAGTCTGATAGAACATATGCATCTTAACAGGTCTCATGCTATGGCTATATTTTATAATCAGTCTACCCTGCTTGTAACCCCCCCCCCAATCATGCACAACACAGATTTGAGTAATGCATATTACACATTTTTAATCAATCTAGGAACAGGGAGACATGATAGTCTCAGTTGTCAAAAGAGGCAAGTGATTTTTTTGTGCCCAAGCGAGATCGCTTAAGAGGCACTTGATTTTCAGAGACTGTTCAGCATCATTCAGGTCCCTCTAAGATGTCAAGCTGGGTGCCCAAAGAAACACTGGTCACTTCTGGAAAATTGAGAGACTTGCCTAGTAAGTTATTAAAACAGGCACAGGACGAGGAGTCTACAACACTTTTCCAGACAAGAAGAGCCACCATGTGGCTCCCAACAAGGGAACTGGCAGAAGCATGTAGCAAACTCTTTATCTCTTCTCTTGCTTTGGGCAGGCGGGCAAAGAATACAGATTTTTACTGGTGGCTAGACTGACTGATTCGTGATCACCAACCCAGGCCACGTCGGTGTCACTGAGGCAGAGTTCTGTTGGAAGTGTCAATATTAGCCTCATCTTGCTTTGCTAATTGCTGATTTTGTTACAATATTGTTTGCTCAGTAGAATCCTCATCTCTCTGAATTTGTTTTCCATATCACAAGTTTATCTCCTCTTGAATTTTTCTCCAGAATTTGCTTTAATTACATTTCCTGCAGATTTCTAATCTTAACATTTCCCTTATGATGTTTTTCATCCTTGAGATATCAAATATGAACAATCCTTCATTGTTTGTTCGAAAGCAAGTCAAATTAAATCCAGGGAACATTTATTTCAGATGTGTCCCCATTTTCATTTTAAAGCTTCTGCTAAAAGCCCAAGGTAGTACCTTGCAGAAGATCTATTCCCATAGGATTGTTTGGTTGTGCCTGTATTCCAGCAAAGTAAAGCCGTGTCTATTCAATCTCATTCCTCTTTAAAAGTGTTTCTGACTGGTTGTAACATTAAATTTTTCAGTAGATTCTGACCTAAATAAATCTGTGAAAGCTGCATGGATCTCTGGTGACTGCAGCTGTCCTCCTGAGAAATGAAAGGTCTCTCCTCTCATTGCAATGGCAGACCAGACTAAAGTGCCTCATGTTTGAGGTTCACAGGCAGCGACACACACACGACAACAAGCCACTGAATTCTGTCTTCGGACATTTTGCTAAAATATGATCCCCCGAATAACCTCTGCTCCACTGACCAGTCAGTTTCAAAACGGCTTCCAAAACATTGGTCTTAAAAATATATATATACACCCACTGGCAAAGCATTACAGGGCAGTGTCCTCCACCTTCACCCTGCGTAGTGCCGGACTCTGAGTAGTTCTCCTGAATTGCGTTTTAAATCTACGCTCCCTGGATGTACTTGTTCTTCCTCTGGGAGAGGAAAAAAGACGAGCAGTGAGGGCATGGGTTGGAGTGCTGCACGCTAAGGTGCTCCAGTCACAAGGAGGTACCAGAGGCATTGCAGACACCGATTTCTGGCCCCGTTTTAACCTCCCATGCAGCCTGGGAAGGAAGGGGTCAGAGTTTACTCCCCTCATGACTCTTTCCAACCTTGCAGCAAGAATGGGTATTGGTTTTCTCACAACCTGCTACCTGCAGGATCTAGACGCCTTAACAAAGCTCACTTTAAACCGTCCACAAAGGGCAAACAACAATCCTGCCCTCCCAGACCATCACAGACAGGACACAGGCCCACAAGAAAGCAAATACAAAGGGGCTCGGCTCTTCCCTTGTGGGCTGCTACCTACGGATCCCAGCACCACCCGAGCCCAAGATCCCACCTTCTGCTTAGCTTCCACCTGCCCAGCCTCAAGGCTGTGAGCCAGGATCAGAGCATGGGCCTGAGGAGGGGGCACCGAGCAGGACACGAGGAGTGGCTTTAGTCAGCAGGTGTGAGCACACTGCCTCTGTGGCTCTCGGCAACCAAGAGCCACAGAGCCAGCCAAGATCAGGTTGCCAGCATCCAACAGCAGTGTCTTGCAGTAGGCAGAGAAGCGTGTGGAAGTGACTTTCCCAGGCAGAGGTGCTCTCATGTAGTGCTAGCAAGGGGGCCTGGAACTGAACCGGTGGCACTCAGGAGGGGTTAGCTGAATTACCAGGGAGGTGGGAACTTGAAGCAAGAGAAGAGAACAACTATTAGAAGTAAGAGCATTGATCTGAAGTGACTAGTACTGAACAAAGAGCCAAAGCCCGCTCACATTACTCATGTGAGTAATCTGACTGGCTTCCCCACTACATCTTAACAGAGCGAAGTGAGTAGGATTTGGGTCCGAGTGTGAAATGATAGGGCAAAACACTTTGTGGTTTAATTAATTCAGTATCGTTTCACATGCTTTTCGTGAGGCCTTTCATAAAAGGTTCCCCCGGGTAATTTTAAAATCTGTCTCATAATTAGTGTTTAGTTGTGAACTTGAAATAAAAGTGGCTCTTTTCTGTCTGCCAACACTGGTTTTCAGCTCGGCAACTAAGAAACAGTTCATGTGTGTTAAAGCAGCAGGTCTAGTGTCAGTTATAATACCTTACAGAAATCCTGTCCTCAGCTCCTTTTGTGAAAGTGAATTTAATGTATTACTAATCCAATATTCACCACCCCATGCTCAGAACTCCATTTGTACCAGCTTCCGACAAGGGCAGCCTTCCTTTTAAGGCTGAGGATTATACCTAGATTACTATTAACTCTGATAGGCAAAGTTGTTCCTTTTTCTTTCACTATGGCCAATAGTTTAAACACAACAACCAGAAACAGAGAGAGGAGTGTTCTCTTAAAACCAAGGACAGCTGGATGAAAAACTACCCAACCATTCTTAATTCTTAGCCTCTCCCACCGCCTAACTCCAGTCTATGAAACCTTTTTAATTATACCAATGGCACGAAGCCAAGAAGGAAGACACAGGATCATTTCCAGTATGCTATCCCTTATTAGAAGAAAGCTGCTTAAAATAATACTCCCTTCAGTGGGAATTGGAGCAAAGGATCGATAACTCCTAGGGGAGAATTTCATACATTTCACCTGATGAGTAAACTCTCTTCTAAAAAGATAACTGTACTGGGCTCACCAAAATCACACATGCTTAAAGGGAGCTTCACATATGCCTGATCTGGCTTTGTGGCAGGAGCGCAGGAAATGAAAATGCGTATTTTAAAATAAATATTTAAACAAAATATTGGTCTCTATTTTTCCCATTTGCAGGGGCAGAATCCAACCTCACTCACTCGATTTCTAACCCGATTACAATCCCTCCAAGAGTCAATAAAGCTTCATCTGTCCTTTGGCGTTCTGGGTCGCGCTGCTTGCTTTCCCTCCATTACTCTGATTTCTACTGACGGCTTCAGAGGAGAAGTGAAGGGTTTGGAGCAGGGTGCTCAGTGTCAGCAATAGCAGCCTTGCTGCTGGATATAAACGTAAAAGGTGAGCAGCAAGGAGTTTACAAGTCAAAGTTCTTCAGCTGGAAGTGACGTGTTTGCTGGAGTTCAGAATGCTGGCAAATAGCTTGCTGCAGCTCTAATGAAAGCCTGTGGAGTCTGCTATGTTTTAATAAAAATCGAGTGAGTGGCAAGGTCTTTATATACCAGTCAAAAGGGTCAATTCAGTGCCCTGGAGGAGTGAAATCTACTCATTACCTACCCTGGGAAGGTAAATAAATGGGAAATGGCACAAAAACCCATCACCAAACTATTCATGTTCCCCAGTGCCTTTGAGTAAATAGAAATATGAATAATGGTTACAGCTCAGTACTGCTTTACCACACATTGTACTGGAGAGTTTATCTAATTCATAGTCTCATACTCCGACTCCGGAGAGCCCTAATAGTTCCAAACCCTTCCAGCAGTAATAGGATTGCCTGCCTTTCCCCTTTTCCCCAGAAAATATCATAATGCCGCTCCATAAATCCATGGTACATCCACATCTTGAATACTGTGCGCAGATGTGGTCGCCCCACCTCAAAAAAAAAGATGTAGTGGAATTGGAAAAGGTTCAGAAAAGGGCAACAAAAATGATGAAGGGTCTGGAACAGGTCCCATATGAGGAGAGATTAATAAGACTGGGGTTTTTCAGCTTGGAAAAGAGACGACTAAGTGGGAATATGATTGAGGTCTATAAAATTATGACTGGTGTGGAGAAAGTAAATAAGGAAGTGTTATTTACTTCTTCTCATAACACTAGAACTAGGGGTCACCAAATGAAATTAATAGGCAGCAGGTTTAAAACAAATAAAAGGAAGTATTTTTTTCACACAACGCACAGTCAACCAATGGAACTCCTTGCCAGAGGATGTTGTGAAGGCCAAGACTATAACAGGGTTCAAAAAAGAACTAGATAAATTCATGGAGGATAGGGCCATCATTGGCTATTAGCCAGGCTAGGCAGGGATGGTGTCTCTAGCCTCTATTTGCCAGAAGCTGGGAATGGGTGACCTGGGATGGATCACTTGATGATTACCTGTTCTGTTCATTCCCTCTGGGGCACCTGGCTCTGGCCACCGTCGGAAGACAGGATATTGGGCTAGATGGACCTTTGGTCTGACCCAGTGTGGCTGCTCTTATGTTCACTTTGGATAAGGTGGTACTTGAGTGATTGGGCCCTGTCACAGGGCAGGGCTTCTTTCCAACTTCCAAGAATATGCTGCCACATCTAGCCTCCTTTCAGGTTTATTGTGAAAACATAAGCAAAAAAAAAAGAAAAAAAGAAAGAGAAATAGTTCTTTCACTTATCCTGTGTCCTGTGGTTTCATGGCCACCTCTACCAAGAATCTTTAGGGTCTCTACTTCTGGCAGCTTCCCTGGCCCAACCAGGTCTGTTCCCTTTCTGAGGCTGCAGTTTCAGGACAAGCATTTTAAGCACCTAGCCAGAGGTTCCCCTTTGCCAGAGGGCCCCCAGCCCAGGACTGAGCCCTCTCTCCAGGCACAGCCTGCCCCAGTTACTCCTTGTCTTCCTACCCTCCCACAAGTCTGGAGAGCCCCAGGGGTAGCCAGGCCCCTGTTAATTAGCTCAGCTGGCCCAACCTGCTCTGACACCAGGGAGCTGGGCCTCGTCTGCTTACAGGGCTCAGCTCCCCTGTGACAGGGCTCGGATTCATCTTGAGAGCTCACTGATCTGAATGGGACTTACACATGTGCTAGGGGGCTTGGCTAAATTCGGGCCTTGGTGTTTATAAAAGGACAGGTCTGCTCCTGCTCCCATCAAACCCAACAGCAAGACTCTCACCTGGAGGCTGCTTCCTTCTATGGGCAGCTAACCTCAGGCACTTTGGGAGCTGCTAGATCCCACCAAGGCAGCCCTTGCCTAGCCCAGAGCATTGTGAATATCCCTGCTCACGTCACCCAAGGACCCTTACAAGCTGGTAGGGGGGCAAAAGGGATGAAATGTCATTGTGTTAAGTGATCAAACAATGGGAAACTAACACAGCAAACCACACAGCCTTAACCCTGGCATTTTCTGGCATCCATCTGGTTAAGCCACGCAAACTTAACATTCTCTGAAAACAAGGCATCTTTTTTAAATGAAATTTGCCGGGTTTTTAAAAAAGACCAAAGGAAGGCTTATCACCACCTGAAAGCCCCAAACCATGCAAGATGGGAATGGGACGAAGCATAGGTCCCCGCAGAACCCTGTCTTGTTGAGCATGCACCTTTAAAAACATTGTGCCCTATGCATATAACGTCAATGACGTTGTGGAACGTGCCAGCTGGGTAAAGGAGCACACAGAACGCACATTTCAGAAGATCACATTCTAAAATGGTTTCCATTTTCAAGCCTTCTCTCATAGCAGCCCTGCCTGTGAAGGTAGAGAGGCAGCCTCATCCACCTTCTTTTACAGCTGGGGAAAACTGAGGTTTCCAAAGCTACAGATAGGCAGTTTCACCGCTGGGATTAAAACTCAGGATTCCCTAATTATTCATTCCACACTTAAACTAAGAGATGAGATCCTGTAGGTTAGAGCATAGATATTACACTCCAATCTTTGGGGGTGAAGTCCACCTCTTCTCCTTGCAGGCGTAGACGGGAGACTGTTCAGCAACTTGCTTACAGGCTGTGGGGTCCTGGGCACAAAATTATGCATCTCTTTGGGCCACTTGCATGCCCACTCACACCCAAACGGAACCCAGGCACACAGGGTATTTAGAAGGTGTAGGGGGCATATTCAGTGGGTGAATTTCACACCCTCTATCAGTCAAGCTTGCCTGTAAGCAGTCATTTTTCCCTCTGATATTGAGACTGATAATTGAATTTGTACCTCAGTGTATAATTATCAATCTTGTGCTTGATGACATTAAAGAAAGAAATAATTATTTTGCTATTTGAAATTCATATTTAGTAAGACGATGCTGAGCAGCGACAGTCAGGCCCTAATTAATTACTTTCCAGGCTCAGAGTACTAACATTGGTTGGGTATTTTTCCCCCAGTGGTTGCATTTGAACAAAGCTGGGAAAGAGGGAATTAGAGACTTTAATCAAAATCAAAAGACTGGTACCTTGTGATGTGACTGGGATACTGTGTTGGTGAAGATGAACGAATCTAAGTCATGAAGATCTGCAGTTGTGTGGCCAGAGAACATGTTTATATTCCTGTAACAGCTGCGCAAAGATAAGGAAATTACAAACACATTAAAGCGACGACAGTTCGATAGTTAAGGTTGCACAAGAGTTTCATGCCAAAACCCTATTTTTGGCCCTTGGTAACATTGTGCAAATTTACCTTTTGGGTTGACGTTTTGTATATTCCAGGTCTGCCCAAACCCACAGCCCATTGTGAGAGGCTAAAAAAGTAAAACTCATGCCATTTGCAATAAAGTTGTTAGTAAATGAATCAAACTCCCCGTGACTCTTTGTGTATAAAACCCCATGATCCTTTTACATGAACCAAGTGTTTTGTGTCTATGATTTTAGGAACTCTGTACTTAGATTAAATGTAGTGTGTGAACAAATGGTGGAATGTCTATAATATAATCATGATCCTGGAGAATGTATCCAGATGTCCAGGAAGGGACCACTTGTGATTGATGAGATATACTTGTTACTGCAAATATCATAACCAATGAGATGACCCACTGAGAGATGTTTTTAGCTTAACAGGACTTACTTATTGCTGCACACGTTTTCTATAATAAGGACTTGGTTATAGAGATCTTTAGGTAATTGATTAGATTTGCTGAGATACCATAAACAGGCAGGTATCATTAGTTTAACTAGGTAAGCTAAGATACTTTTAAAGGAATGTTATGGGAAAGGAAATTCCCTTGTCGAAGACACATTATATAAAGACCGGAGTTCCCAAGCGTTAATTAGGAGTGAATCAAGCTACAGTCACTTCTCCAGTCAGGCTGGGTAATGTAATGTCATCCTTTCTTTATTCTGCTGTCTTACTCTTGACTAATAATGTGTAACATATTCCAACTGAGCCTAATTATTTGACCTCCTATAAATAACAGACCCAAACCTAAAGCCAACACAGACTTACCCAGCCCCCCAGGTGTAATGGCTGAGGTTTGGAAGGTAGCCCAGAAGCCATTCCCAGTGGGCAGATACAATTGACCTTGTTCTGGAGGAAACTGAGTGGGTTGAGTTATGACTGTTGGAAAATCAAGTCATGAGCATTGTCATACTGTCTGGAGTGGGTCATGACTGTGAATGCCAGCCTCAGGACAGGCTGGCGTAGAGCAGGGCAGAGACCCAAACTGATGGTAGGTTCTATAATTAGCTTTCACCAGCCCTGTAACAAGTGTGCACTCCTGAAGCACTGTAAGAATCTTACCATGGAGCCACAGACAGTCCCCTTGGGCTCTCCAGTCTATCTTGCCAGCCAGGCAAGCTGGACTTAGTGATAAATGGTCACTTACACCAAAGATCACAAAAGATCCAGTCTGGAGATGAGTCACCTACCCCAGGTCAATTTGTACGTCATCTCACACCACAGACAATGTTTGAGCCAATCCTATAATAAACTAACTAAGGATTTATTAACTAGGAAAAAGAACTGAGTGTTATTTACAAGTTAAACCAGGCAATGTGTACATGAATGAGTTACAGTCTATGGTTCCTAAAGGAGACAGAGTTGCAGTAATCTGACAGCACTGAAGGTCTGATAGGGCTAACCCAGGTTGAGCAGGAGGAATCTCTGCTCCTGTTTCCTAGCTCCAGCCCTATGACAGTCCAAACAGCAAAGAGATGAACACATGCATTGGCAGCTATTTTTCTTTTCTTTTTCCAGTATTCAAGCTGATGGGACAAGCTTTCTTGCATGCAGCACCTTCATGGGTGTCAGAGGGCCCTTTACTCAGCCTTTGTAGCTCGATGTTCCATAACAGCCTGTTTAGTTTTGATAGTCCTTCTCGATGGGCAGGGGAACCATTCCTTCTGCCCAGGTTCACAGGGTCAGTCAAAGCAGGCATTTTTACAGTAATAAAGCAAAACTTACATATCACCTTATAGTGTGGAATACAGACATGACAAGTGAGTGACGCATGCAGCAATTCACAAGCATTCCACAGAGACTAAGTACAGTCTTACAAGTCTAACATCCTATCTTGAACAATACCAGCACGGAGGCAATCTGGTCTGGTTTCCAGCTATGAAGTTGTTAGTGCTCATAGGATGCCAACAGCCTTGGCAAGAGCTGGCACCTGGTCTCTTAGCATCACAAGTATGACCGGAGTCTTTATTAATTACCGTAAGTCCGGAGATAGCGATGAAATGCTGCACAAGCGTGCGTAGATAACAGCTTTGCTGTGACCTGTTTAGCTCCCACAGCGACTCTAGAGCAGCTGACACAGCAGACATTTCTAGATGTTTTGGGAATCCCTGGGTCTGATAGAAGACATTGTCCTCCTCCTCTGCCTTGCTGAACTATGCCATTGGCCTACGGGAAAGTGCGCAAAGTGAAATCACCCTTTATTCTCTGCCCAGATCTCCTGACAGCTGACCCTTCCACTGGGCAGCACGAGTTGTTACATGGCTGTGTCGGGAGAACACAAGGCCCTTCGCCTCTCCACCCCACCGGGGCACAGCCCACCAAAGGGTCAGGGAAAATTGCAGGCTTTATGCTCAATGGAGCACCTGCAATCCTCACTCCCTGCTCCTCTGGGGGCATGTGAGGCCCAGTCAGGTGGGATGGTAGCAGAGCCATGTTACACTGCCCCATGAGCTGACCAGCATGGGTCATGGGACACAGGGCATGTGTGTACAGCGCACGCTATAAGGCCATGTAGTGGTAGGGCTGCGGCGAGAAATTTTGCCTCAGTTGTCTGAATTATAAGACTTTATAAGACTTTACATCGAAGGTCTGTGGAAAACCCTCAGGCAGGGGTTTAAATTCGTGAAAAGCAGAGCTTGCTTGGCTGGACACAAGAAGAGAGGCGACAGTGTCAGGACTCTCTGGGATGCTTAGAGTAGTGATTAGCTTTAAGAATAAAGCCTTAATTAAAGAGGAATTAATAATAGTTGAAATTCAGAAAATCCAGTAAGGACGGCTACAGGGTGATGTAATGTGGTGAAAGACGCCACAGGGACACATCGAGGCCCATACGAACGTCTAATGCAATCAGGGGATGGTATTGTATCATCCTCCGAGGGGGAATGACTCAACAAAACCCCACAGAGATACACTGCAACCCATAGGAATACATGGGACTTTACCTGGGGTTCATCTAAAGGTCAGCTAAGAAAAACTCCACAGGAATATATGGGAGGCTATAGGGATATATAGAGAGAGATGATGCAATCAGAAGGCAGGATTGCACCATTTCTGGGAGACAGCCATCGCACCCAACTGAGACAGAGTAGAAGGACCCCTTAAGACGCTTCAGAGGGAATTTTAAGAAAGCCCCTGTAAGTTTAAATCTTCCTTTATTTACCATCCAGCAGTGTATGGGTTTCACCTGTAAATAAAGCTGGGTGCCTGTGGTCTGAGTAAGGTCTTCCACTACCCATCTAGTAACAGCCCAGCCAGTGCTTACTGGATGCTTAGCTTTAAGCATTTAGTATTGAATGTTTAATTGCTATATTGTTATAAGGTACAGAGTATTAAGAAAATCACCAAGGGCAAGTCATGCCTGACTAATCTAATTACCTTCTATGATGAGATAACTGCCTCTGTGGATGAGGGGAAAGCAGTGGACGTGTTATTCCTTGACTTTAGCAAAGCTTTTGACACGGTCTCCCACAGTATTCTCGCCAGCATATTAAAGAAGTATGGGCTGGATGAATGGACTATAAGGTGGACAGAAAGCTGGCTAGATTGCCGGGCAAAATGGGTAGTGATCAGTGGCTCCATGTCTAGTTGGCAGCCGGTATCAAGTGAAGTGCCCCAACAGTCGGTCCTGGGGCCAGTTTTGTTCAATATCTTCATTAATGATCTAGAGGATGGCGTGGATTGCACCCTCAGCAAGTTTGCAGATGACACTAAACTGGGAGGAGAGGTAGATACGCTGCAGGGTAGGGATAGGATACAGAGGGCCCTAGACAATTAGTGGATTGGGCCAAAAGAAATCTGATGAGGTTCAAAAAGGACAAGTGCAGAGTCCTGCACTTAGGACGGAAGAATCCCATGCACCGCTACAGACTAGGGACCAAATGGCTCGGCAGCAGTTCTGCAGAAAAGGACCTAGGAGTTATAGTGGATGAGAAGCTGGGTATGAGTCAACAGTGTGCCCTTGTTGCCAAGAAGGCCAGTGGCATTTTGGGGTGTATAAGTAGGGGCATTGCCAGCAGATCGAGGGACGTGATCGTTCCCCTCTATTCGACACTGGTGAGGCCTCATCTGGAGTACTGTGTCCCATTTTGGGCCCCACACTACAAGAAGGATGTGGAAAAATTGGAAAGAGTCCAGCGGAGGGCAACAAAAATGCTTAGGGGACTGGAACACATGACTTATGAGGAGAGGCTGAGGGAACTGGGATTGTTTAGCCTACAGAAGAGAAGAATGAGGGGGGATTTAATATCTGCTTTCAACTACCTGAAAGGGGCTTCCAGAGAGGATGGATCTAGACTATTCTCAGTGGTAGCAGATGACAGAACGAGGAGTAATGGTCTCAAGTTGCAGTGGGGGAGGTTTAGGTTGGATATTAGGAAAAACGTTTTCACTAGGAAGCTGGTGAAACACTGGGAAGTGTTACCTAGGGAAGTGGTGGAATCTCCTTCCGTAGAAGTTTTTAAGGTCAGGCTTGACAAAGCCCTGGCTGGGATGATTTAGTTGGGGATTAGTCCTGCTTTGAGCAGAGGGTTGGACTAGATGACCTCCTGAGGTCTCTTCCAACCCTGATATTCTATGATTCTATGATTAAGTAAATTATTATATTGTTATATGCTGTAGAGTTAATTGAAATTGTTATTATAGTGCTGTGTCTATTTGATGTGCCATTTCATTTCTTTATACTGTAACCCTTATCTATCGCTATTCTTTTACTGTAACCACTAATTTCTAAATAAATATTATTTTTGTTTTCAAAGATTTACTGCTTACTTGTCTATTCTTGATCAAAGGGCTGCATCTGTGTCCTTGCAAGGGAAAGCTAGCTGGCTGCGGCTTTTCCTGGCAACTCCTTTAGGGCTTTAAATAGTTATAGAGGGTTATTGAATCAAATCTTCTGGTAGCAGGGTAAGCTTTCAGGATGACTGCTGCTGCTTCCCTTGGCAGGGCACAGTTCTGCACTGCCCATTGATCTTATGATCAGGGTCATGAAGGACCAATCAACCCTCACTGAGGTCTGAATAACTGCATGGCTCCAACTGGTGACAACTGAAAATCAGCATGGAAATAGACTCCCCTGACAACTCACCTGCGGGCGTAAATAGGTGCAATCTGGGCAGAGGGGGGCTGCAGCCATTTACCACAGCTCTGAATGGAGCCAGTGACTTCAATCTCAATGCTAGAATGAAAGAATAGGCAAATTACCAGGCAAGAGAGAAGGGTTCATGATCCAGTCATAAAAGTGAATTGATGCCTTGTCTGAAGCTGGGAGTTGAACGCTGGGCAGGAACGGGGTACTGACTGCAGTCTCGAGCATAACATAACAGTTTATCCCGGGGATGAGTATTTACTCTAACACAGTTTCTAGTCCAGGACCTCCTAATGTAGCAGTAGCAGCTGTAAATAGTGTAACATCCATCAATTTAGTCTTGGTTCTTGAGACTTGATCCTCTGTCACTGAAGTCAAAAAGAGGGGCAAAATGGAGGGCTCCAGAGGGGCTTAAGCAGACCCAGCTCTGACTTACAGAAATTTGCTGGGAAGGAAATTTTACTGCAGGAATTCTGTGGAGCAAAAAAACAAAACAAAACAAAAAAACCAAATGAATCATTTTGCCCACCCCTGCAGCAGTTACTGGGGTTATAGACCCTTGGAGCAAATTCCCAAGGGGCCTGGTAAATTCTCCATCACTTAAAGGCTTTAAATCAACAGTAGATATCTCTGTAGAGATGTTCTAGTTAGCCACAAGCCATCGGGCTCAATGACGGTCTCTGGCCTGAGTTACCCACGAGGTCAGACTAGATGATCAGAATGGTCCCGTCTGGCCGTACATTCAATCTATGAGTATAAACCTCCTCCGGCGGATGACTAGCTGACCATTGCGTTCCTTGCCTTTCTGGTGCTCCCTGCCCTTTGACTTTGGCTTTTTCTCTTCAGAAATCTCAGGATATGTCTGTACAGCAATTAAACACCCATGGCTAGCCTGGGTCAGCAGACTCAGGATTGCAGGGTTCACGCTGCAGGGCTGCACCATTGCTGTGTGGATGCTGCCCGTGAGGGAGAAGGGTCCCAGAGCCCAGGCTCCATCCCAAGCCTGAATGTCTACACAGCAAGTTTTAGCCCCCCCAGCCCAACCCCAAGTCATCTGACCTGGGCCCACCCTGGCCAACCTGCAGGTCTTTTATTCCAGTGCAGCTGTACCCTCACTCACACCAAGGGAAAGAATCACTTATGCTCAATACATCTATGTTGATGAATTCTGTCTCATATAGCAAAAGGCTTTGGGGAGGATTCTCAGAGCAGAAGGCTAAGTGCAATAGGACATTACGAATATTAAGTTAATGCCCTATTACATGTGAAGATAGTGTTGGTTAGGCATGCACAGGCATCTAAAAACCTGGGAGAAAATTGTGGGTTTGTATTTATTTATTTAGTAAACAACTGTTCCGTATTATTGATACCTTTGCAGGCATCTTGGCTGCTTATAATAGATGTAGATTTAAAATTAGAACAGCTCTGTGTGATCAGGATTAGAGAAACTGTGATGATGTTCTTGCAATCTGTGTTTCCTTCTAGAATTATAACTTTTGTTTTGCTGTATAATGTGGAAAACCTGATCCTGGTTTGGATTCTGGTTTAATAAAGTTACATGCAGTAATAACTGTCTTGCATGGTTTAGACATAACAAATCCTGCAAGTTGGCAGGGGGCTGGACTAGATGACCCTTGTGGTCCCTCCTAACCCTGTGGTTCAATGAGTCTCTCTTGCCTCACCCAAATTCAGTTCTCAGTTAAATCCATGCAAAACCTTTAATTGCGGGCTCTGCTGTGGGATTTTGAAAAGCATGCAGGGGAGGTGCCAGTCCAGGTCCCACTGAAAGCTGTTGGGGGTTTGTGCTCCTAATTCATCATGACACTTTGGAAAATCCCACCCTTAGGGATCACTCAGGGCAAAATTTCCCTAAGAGCCTCAGTGACTTGGAAGTCTAACGCCCAGATTTCTAAAGGGATTTAGGCATTGCTGCCCTCAGCATTACAACCACAAACTCATTGTGGAGTTTAGCTCATTTTTAAAAGGCAGTTTGGCGCTTGAGTCTAATGTACATCATCTGTTGATAGGATTTTGGCTTCAAAGTGCCTAAATCCCTTTTGAAAAAAGAACGTAAACGCCTCAGTCGGTTAGCAGGTGCAACCCTGAGCATATCACTGCCTAAATCCCTTAGAAATCCAGGTCTAAGACCCCAAGTCTCACTGGAAGTCAATGGGAGGTTAGAGCCCCGGTGCCTAAGTCACTTCTTGAAAAATGTGATCTAGGAGCCTAAGTCACTCAGGCACCTTTGAAAATGTTCTACTAGGGCTGACATGCAGAACAGGACTTACACATGTATTTAACTTTAAGCAGAAGCATAAGGCCTGGTGATTTCAACACCTTTTTAAGTACTGAATGTGTGTTTGAGCAGCCATTAAAGGGACGGGTTATTCACCTGTCCTAGCGTATCCTCATTTTCAAAAGTAAAGGTGCCTCAGAACTCAGGAATGACCATTTGACTGGAACAAACACCAGCCATTCCCTGCCCTAGTGCCTTCCCCAGTGTACATCAGCACGTGGCTACCTTTAGGGTTTCGCAGAAGTGGGGCTACAGTCTGGAAGCACTAAGGCTGCAGTGACTTTAGTAGGGTTGCACAGCTGTGACTAAGAGATTAACTTGGCCACAGCACTTTGCTCAACACTTAAAACTCAGAGGGCTAATTTGCAACAGAAACGTTTGAACCCACAAGGCAGTTGCTCCAAATCCTGGCGGCACAGCTGTGATCCTGTGGAGCAGGCACCAGGCCAGAAGTCAGGAGCTCTTACTGTGGGACAAACAAGAGCAGCTTCGGAGCCATTCACTGGAAGCTAACAAATGCCGATTTGCAGAGGTGTTGAGTGCTCCTAGCCCAGCGGAGCTCTGGGTTCTGAACAGCGGGGGAAAGCAGCCTCAGGAATGCTACCCACCCCTGGAGCCCTGTGATTGGAGCGCTAGGTATGATCCTTTTAATACAGGGGAGGGGAAAGCTGGTGTTTTACTCCACTCAAATGTTCATTTCTTTTGAGGCTTCCCTGCATTTACAGCAGGATGCTGTGAAATTTACAGTCGACCCTCTCCCCTTTCAATCTGCTCAGCCACACATTAAGTATTTATCGCTCAGAGTGAAGGCTGTTATGAATTGGTAATTTCCTTTTATTCCCCCACGCCCCTGTACTTTTCTCATCCTCACTGCTGGGTTTAGAGCTGGAGCCTGGGCTGGAGCTACCTGGCCATGGCGTGAGTGCACAGCCCCTTTTGCAGAGCTCACTTCCACCATGTGTTTTCACACGCTACAACGATTCCAACCTTTGAACGTGTGTTTATGGTTTTCCTTTCACACAAAGCGATTGCCCTTTTCAGGACCTCTCCAAGAGATTCACTGTGCATTTTGTAGTGTGGCTGGAAAAAGGAACTATACTTTAACACAGGGATGTACAAAATAATGCACGAGTTTCCCCCGGCTCCCCGGTAAGGTACTGGCCCAAAATCCCTTTTCTTAGTCATAGGCAGCTGCATCTTAACTGCCAACGGCATGAAAAACAAAAGTTATCTTCACTGACCTGCTGATAAAACTGAACATATTTTCCTCCAAAAGATCACCTTCCCAAGAATGCACTGTTTTGTGGTTACCTGGATCATATTTACCAGCACTGAGGTTTCTGTATTCATTAAGCTATTGCCTATTGATATAATATTAGCAATGCTACATAAATAGAGCCTTTCAATAATAAATATTTGAGGTTCTTCTAATAAAGAAGTTTATATGGTGGCTACTCTCAATCAGCATTTGCCAACAATTACTATACAGCACTATTTGAGATGTCCACAGCTTTCCCCTATATTTAGAATAGGAAATACTCTAGTAACTATATTCCAATAGTTGGCAAATATTGACTTTAACAGCTTCTGCTATAGGACAGGTTGAGAAACAGAAGATAAGGAATAAAAAATAGATTAAAGCATTCTCGCTAACATAGCTAAAATAAATTGCAAACAAAACGTTTCCACATCTGGTTACAAATCACTTGAGGAATGAGTTCCATAGACCACTGTGGGAGAGTCGGGCTGGGAAGCTCTCTAGCTACATCTGCTCATGCTAATGCTACAGATGTCTTCAAAGTTTTTATCTTCTGTTTGTATGCAAGCCAAAGTGAGAGGACATGGAGGAAATTGGCTGTTCTAAACTTCAAAATCTGTGAGTGAAATCCAGAATTTTCACACATAATGTTCAGGGGTTTGAATGGGCGAGTGCCCACAATGCTAGCTCGCTCACGTTTACACAGGGAAAATGTGCCAAATGTGTCACGTTCTAGTGTTTGCCTTTATGGTTAACTTAAAAATAAAATGGAAACATCAGCCTAGGACTCCTTGTGAACTCGGTAGGTTCCTAGGATCCCACCCAGCAAGGGCCTTCTGACCCTGACCCTACTCCCATCTCAAAGCCCTACAAACCCATTTATAGCCTGGGTTGCACCGAATGAGTCCCATTTGGTCCAGCTTCCTGCAAAAACCATCATGAGTCAGCAGAATAGCCCTGCTTTCCATTGAGCCCTGCAACATATGGACTAGCATAGGTGAAGCATTACCAGAGCATAACCCAGAGTTCTGTCCTAAAGAAAGGGTCAATTTTGGAGATTTTAAAGAAGTGAAAGGGTTAGTTACATCTTACCTCAGAGTATGGGCCTGGTAGACAGAAACTATCATGTTGTCAATAGAGACGTAAAGGAGAGGAACATAGGTATGGCCATACTGGGTCAGACCAAAGGTCCATCTAGCCCAGTATCCTGTCTTCCGACAATGGCCAGTGCCAGGTGCCCCAGAGGGAATGAACAGAACAGGGAATCATCAAGTGACCCATCCTGTCGCCCATCCCCAGCTTCTGGCAAACAGAGGCTAGGGACACCATTCCCACCCAGCCTTGCTAATAGCTATTGATGGACCTATCCTCCATGAATGTACCTAGTTCTTTTTTAAACCCTGTTATAGTCTTGGCCATCACAACATCCTCTGGCAATGAGTTCCATAGGTTGACTGTGCATTGTTGAAGTAGTACTTCCTTTTATTTGTTTTAAACCTGCTGAGGAGAGGAATTAGGAGGAAAAATGAGAAGTTCATTATGGCAGATATTGAGTTTGTGATGGCAGCTAGACAACCAAGAGATTATCAGAGAAATGGCCAGATAGGATAGGTGGGGAGAATCACTGGAATTATTGTCACAACAAAGGTAATCTAAAATTGTCCCAATCCACCCCCCTCCCCCGATCTTTACCAGCATTTCCCACACTGTGGTGGATCTAAACCTTTGACTGGCAGGACACGGCAGGCTCAGATTTCCAGAAAAATCAATACAAATTTTTGATAAACCAAGATAGTTCTAGTCAAATGAGCCAGAAATCTAGAACTGGTGAAATGAATTTCTCTCTCCTGGGATGTGTTTCTGGGGCAGGCTGAAAACCATGATGTGGGCTGCTGCAGACAGATTAGCAGAACACATTCAATCAGATAGAGGGGAAGCACACTGTCCAGTCACTTCCATTTCAGGTATTACAAACTGATTGACAAAGTAGGAGCTTTACTGTCAGCTTTCTCACTGACGAGAAGCTGATAAGGAAGAGCTTTAAACAGATAAGAGGTCCTACTGCAGTAACGGAGCAGGCAAATGAATAAATCAACACTAATAAGCATCAAAATATGCATTGAGATGATGCTGCAAGAGAAAAAATATAGGGAGCTGTTGAGGGCAGAACTGGGCCCATTGTATGGCGAACAGTAAGCTGCCTGTGTAGCTATTGTTATAAATGGAGACCCAGAAATCCACAGGTGAAATAATAAGTTCCTTCATCTTATTATATTTTATTTGTATTGCAGTAGCACTGAGAGGCACCAAACAAGACTGGAGCCCAAAGGTGTTGTTAATGTTACAGACCTATAAGAGACAGTGTCTTGCCCCCAAAGTGTTTGAATAGAACTGGTCGAAAAAATTCAGTTGAATCAGTTTTTTGGTGAAAAACTGGATTTTCGATCAATTTTTTTTTTTTTTTTGCAATGGTGTCTGCTTTCTGCAGAAAATTTAAGTTTTTGGTGAAAAACCAAATGCCTGAAAATCAAAATATTTTTTATTTTGAAATGGTGCCTTGTGGGAGTTGTAGTTCTGGTGCCCCGTGCTGGCATTGTTCTCTGTAGGCTGGACTATCTCTCCCATGATGCATCAGAGTCAGAGCTTCCCAAGCACCAGCCGTCTCCAAGGCCGGAGGCCACGGTGTGGTGTGGGAAATGTAGTCTGGCCAGGACACAGAGCCTATGGAGAAGAATGGGAGCTTGAGGCACCAGAACTACAACTCCTATGGGGCACCAAGGCAGCATTTCTGAATCTGGTTTTTTCAGTATTCAAATTTCCTCTGGGGGGGAAAAAAAAAAAACATATCAACATTTTCTGTGGAAGATTTAGACTGAATTTTTTCATTTTTGTTGAAATCTTCCATGAGGGGAAAAAACACTCTTCAGCCAGCTCTACGTTTAATATCTGTGAAGAGAAAACAGGGCAAAGCTGGAGAAAGGGAGCATTATTATCCCGTTTTACAAATAAAGAACAGAGGCTCAAAGCCATGAGGAGATTTGCCAGAGTTTAAACTGAAAGCCTGTAACAGAGCAGGGAATTGAACTCGGATGACCTAGACCCCAGTCCAATGGCTTAGGGCCTGATTCAGTCACTTCTTACACATCTGGCTCCCATTTCTAGACTATGGAAGAGATAAATAAATAAACACCAAAGGACCAAAAAAATACAGACATTCTGTTAGCCTGTAAAACACTGAAAGTCTAATAAACATGGTGTTAAACTTCTGTTCCTGTGACCGAGCTTACTGGAAAAGCTGTCAGAGATGCAATGGAATTTTAAATTTAACAATGATTTTTCCTTGTGTCTGCTCAAGGTCTCTGCAAAATATACAATAAAGGTAAAAACAACAACTTCATTATCTTTACATAATACAGTACAGAAGAGTTACGAGTGTGCTTTAAATGTGTCATAAATAATTCAGATGAAGCTGCATTGTCAAAAAAGGGAACAAAGTGATGTTTAAGATGTAGCATCCTTGATTTATTTTAAGTTACTTGTTTCCTCCCCATACTTGGTAATCTACAAAATTCAGTCATTTGCAACGGTCTTTTTCTAGGCCACATGAATAATAAAGTCCCAGTCCAACAAAGCACTTAAACACATGTTTTGCTCGCTATGTGAGCGGTCCCTTGTATTGACCTCAGTGAGACTTATGCACATGCTTAAGTGCTGTGCTGAATTGGGAATGGGGGGGAAAGGGGGTGAAAGCATCCCTTGAAGAGAAACGGATTAGTCCTATGCCAAGCAGTGTGGAGACATGTAATAATTGCCAGAGATGGGAAAAATTTAGCAGACAGGCAGAGCACAAAGTAGGCATCATACAAGACAGCTCTGCTTATTTAGCTACAGAATTCACTGTAGCTACTATGGGCAAACAAGAACACCCTAATTATCAGACCACACAACCTAGAGGAGATATCCACCCATGGGAGTATAGCATCATAATTCTCTCTCAGTAGTGTTTGTCTACTCTGAGAGCAGCCCAGGCCCCAGATCTCTGTTCCAACAGCCCTGGCGAATTTGGGGAGGGTTTCAGATTCCTGTAAGAAGCCAGCAGTAGTTAAGAACCTGTCCAGTATTATAGCTCAGGAATGGCCGGACAAGCACAGGAGGTGCATCCCTCCAGGGTCTGCTTCACTGCCTGCTGCCCCTCGTTCAGGGTGGTTAGGACAGGGAGGAAGCCTGTCTGTTAGTCAGCGATCAGAGTACAAGAGCAAGGCAATGAAATTAACTGTTCAGTGTCTGAATACTCTCCTGTGTTAATTTGGTCAGTGAATGTGTTTACACTAGTGAGTCCTGGCCTGGACACTGCTCACACACGCTCCCACTGATGGAAATTTTCACTGAAATATCCTTGAACGAGTGTTAATATTTTGCTTACAGTAGCTCTAGAGGCCCCGTTGGGCCAGGCGCTGCACAGACACAGTCTCAAAGAGCTTATGGTCTAAACACCCAAGAGACGCTGGGTCAGAGGGGAAATAAAGACACAGAGACGGCACGACTTTCCCAAGATCACACGCAGTTCTACAGCAGAGCTGGGAATAGAACCCAGGTATCCTGACTCCCAATACAGAGCCCTATTCACTTGATCATAGTGCCTTAGTTGAACATAGAATATTTGTTGCTATCTCAGGCTACCTCGGCGCTCACAGGGCCACTGCTGTCCCGATCCAGCTGTGCCGCTGTGGGAGGGCTCAGACAGCCGCACTAGGCTGCCAGGAGAGAGCTGGCCCATCAACATCCTAAAACAAGCTCAGCACATCGTGGTAGCTATGCAGGCGGGCGAGCGTCTCCTGCTGACACAGCGCTGTGCACATGGGCGCTTATGCTGGCAACACGTACATCACTCGGGGGGGGTCCACACACCAGAGAGTGAAAAGTTTTGCTGACATAAATGCTAGTATAGATATGGCCTCAGACTAGTCTATCCCTTTATTGCTATAACTGTCTCTCTTTTCCCTTGGGCTAGCTCCCTCTTCTGTCCATTTGCTCTTCTTTTTCAGTCTCAATTTTGTTTCCATCTCTCTCACTCCTTGTTGTGGTCTCATTACTTTTTGTCTACCTCAGCAACATCCACCCACCAGCTTACTCCCAAGAGTATTGGTCTGAAAAGAGAATTTCCATTCCATGGGCAAATCCAACATTTGTTTTTAGTCCACATTGACGTGAACACTTTTTTCCACAACAGAAATCACACACACACAAAAATCAGTTTGTTGACATTAAATCATTTTGTCACAAAAGTATCAAATGATTTTGTTTCAATAAGGTAAACACTTTGTTTTGATGGTGTAAAAACATTATAAATTTTTCATTAATTTTATAAAAGTAAAATATATTTTATATACTAGTCGACATGAAATTAATTGAAATTATAAATTATAAATTCAAAACAATATCATTGCTCCTTTTCAACCTGAGTGGCTAGTCAAAGTTCGGGAACCTGGGGACATTCCAGATGGAATCAGAAATTGATGGAATCTGCTATTTTCTATGATGCAATCTTCTTTATTTATAAGGAATGTACAAAGTCCTGTGTCTCTGAATGCAGAGGGAACCAAGAGTAAAAAGTTTCAGTTTCTTTGCTTACAGCCCCCAAGCCTCAATAGCCAGCACGAGAACCAAAAGTGTTCTCTAGCCTTTTACAGGGTAACACTGTTTGCAGGCTTTTCCTGGGCTTTCTTGCCTCTCCTCTTTGGCCTGTTCTTGTCTGCTGTCAGTTTGTGTTGTGCTCTCTTTTCCCCCTCCACTCCTGCCCTCCTTCAATGGGGTTTTAACTCAACCCATAACAAGGTTTCACCCACCTCAGAATACTACATTTCAACATTATTAAAACAAGAAATTTGAAACAAGTCATTTTGTCATTTCCCCCACCAAAATATCATCAAAATTGGCACTTCCTGTGACATGGTTTGACATAGTTAGGTTGATGCAGTGCCAGGGTAGACACTGCATTGCTTACTTTGACTATTGCTGCCTCTCAGAAGCTGTCCCACAATGCCCTACGCTTACAAGTGCTCCTGGTGAGGACACACCAACTCAAGGAACATAGCCTTCTTCTTTCATATGGGTTGGGTAGGTAACAATGAGTACAAATTTATAGCTGTATCTATATACACACACACACACACACAATATTATAGGAGCATAGTGTGGACATGCAAAAGTGATTTAATTACTGCAGTGGCTGTACGTCGATGTAATTTAGGTCAACTTTATTCTGTAGTCAAGACTTGCCCTGAGTGCAACAGCTCGGCGAAGGCAGGGATCAGGGAGGAGCTGCCCGGCAATGGAAGGAGGGACTGTTAGGAGAAACTTGCAGACAGTGAAAGAAGTAGCTTTTGAGAGGAAGGAAACGAAGAAAGCCTGTGAAGCACATTGAAACAAATGGTACTCTGGGGACAGAAGCAGTCTGCGTGCTGAAAAGTAACAGGCTCCATTAACACTTGTGCTCTTCAGACTTCCATGATTTCGGGAACAGTAACCAGCGACCCCCTGAAAACATCTCACCAGGCACAGAGACGTCATCAAAAAAGAAAAGGGGTGGCAAGCTTTGTACACACGAGTCAAAAGAAAGCTGCTGCTGGCAGAAGAGCTGTAGGCTCCTGTTAGACCATGGTACTCAAAATACAGAGGATCATTTAATGGGGCTGCAATGGGCTGGATTAGGCTTGTAGGCCCTTCGCTCATAAATTGTAATACAAGGAATTGCCTCTTTGCAAGTGATTGCACATCCGTGCTATCCCAGCTGTACTGGCCAGTGCAGAGTGGGGATGGACCAGAGTGTTGCTCTTTCCCCACCACTCTCCAGATCAAAGTCTGTTTGGCCTGCGCCAGGGCATCTGGGAGGAATGCCATCCAGGGCACCCTCTAATCCAATGCTTTTTCAGATTTGTCAATGTTTGCCAATGCTCCAATAATAAAGGGATAGGGCTTTTAAATATGGAGTTTAAAAAATTCATCTTCACTTCCCGGACAAATTATAGCCCAGGCAACGGTTTAAAATTATCTATTCCTTTCAAAAGGCTCTTTTATGCCTGGATTGGAAATTATCTCTGTCATCCACAGACAAATCTTTGCAAATGTCACGGACTTGCAGAATCAGGCTATAACAGAAGTTTGCTAGGCTGCTATGGGAAAAATTATTTGAAAGTCATCAAGAAGAAAACATGGGAGATGTCTTATTGTCAATTTAAAAAGGCATTAAATTAAGTTCTGCAGCAGAGATCATTACAATTCATGCAGCCTAAACTTCAAATCATTATACTTGTAACTATGTCACCATAAACCTTTACAATGTTTTAGGTAACTTTTAAAAGCAAGGATTTTGTTAAATTAATGTATTCATTATGGCCTTTTGGATGTTTCATTATTTAAAAAATCAAAGGATTCAATAGGGCAGGCAGTAATATGAGGTGGTGTATCTTTTCTTCTGAAAAACCATAGGGTTTTGTTAAAAAAAATTCTAAACAAAAATTTCAATGGGAAATTTCAGACTGAAACCCGAGTAAAAATTTCTTTTTGGATTAGTTTTGAATTGAAATGTTGGAAAACAGGTTTTGCAGAACTGAACAATTAGTGCAATGCTGGATTTCTCTCCTTCCTTTCTTGCCTCCAAACGGGATGGGATGAATGAAGTCTAGGGGGATTTCACAAACTCATTCCTTCCTGGTTTATTCTTCAAATTTTTTGTTGAGGGAAAAAAGCCCCTCAGAAACAAACACAGGTTTGTCAAGTCGCTCTAGCAACAATATACTCAGGCCAGCACCCTGGAAAATGTATTATAGGGACAATTCCTTCGAGAGAAACTAAATTACTGATGACAGGGCACAGCTCTTCCACCCTCATGCTGGTACTGCCGTTGAGCTCAGGCCTGAGCGAGAGACTACTCCGTGGGAGCAAGTGTGCCAGGATTTGGCCTACCCCAAGGGCCAGCTTGTGACTCCAAGCCCCTGGTAGGGAGGCCGCTTGCCCAGGATCATCCCTTTTTTGAGGTAGCTGTCCTGGGAAATCCTGGCATGTGCTGCCATCTGCCCAGCTTTATGGGCTCAGGATCATCCTGTGGTGCTGAGGTGAAGCCCCGGCGGTAGTGTTTTATTGCCTCATTTTGCTGCACTGATGCAAGACAACAGAATCAGGTCCATTGTTCCCAAGCCAGGCCCAATGGGCCTGACTCTGCCCTCTCTCGTGTGGTGTAAACCAAGGATAACTGAATTGACTTCACTGGAGTTTTCCACCTGTTCTACACAGGGCTGAGCTCAAACTCAGGCCCGGTGCCTCAGGGGCAGGAGAAGAAGTCCTAGTGGCTTCTGCTACACCAGTGGAAAGGGAACTGTAGGCCTTGCCCTCCCCTCCTTGCCAAGCCCTGCCAGCTAGTGTAGAGAGTCAGGACATGGCTGTCCTCTCCCCTCTTTGGGGGTGCCAGCAGTCATGCTAGCCCCTGTTCAGAAGGAGCTGAGGGAGGCTTCCAGCACCATCCTGCCATAGCTTGCCCTCATTTCGCCTGTCTCATTTCTAGGCCTCACTTCCCAAATCTAACTAGTATTATTGTCACATCACCAGCTTTATCTACAGGGATTTACCTCAGCTTTCAGGGCTAGAGCAGTCCCAGTGTCTCTTCCAAACAAAGGCTTTAGTCCTTAAAGAAAGATTAAGTCACTCTGCCCTGATGGGAATTCTGCATGTTCAAGGTGCTATTATACCTGAGACAAGATAGTAACAGATAGTCTCCAGCAACAGACACCTACTAGGCTCTGCACTCTCTCCGGCTGTCCTATCAGATATGGAGACAGCTTACTGCCCAGTAATTTCAGCTTTACGTGGTATAAATTGATTCAAAGTGTGCGATGTTTGCTGTGGCTTTTGGAGCGATAAGGCTGTTGATACAGAGGTGCTGACAGTAGATATGTTTTACTATTGAGTTCTCAGAAATAGCCATGCTGTGCTGGCAGAAGAATGAGCCAGGACTGTTAAAAACATGGGACAGTATGCTGGAAAGCTGCCACAACCGCTGGCTTGGGGAGAAAGAGAAGGAAGTTTATTCTCTTTTCAGAGATTTGTTGAAACAAGGGGATCCTAAACATTTCACAGGTGGGCAGAAAAGCCCCGTTATCAATGAAAACCTGTCAGCTACATAAAGGGAAGGACAACATGGCAGGTGCTGTTGGAAATCTGGACTCACTCCATTCAGTTCAATACAATCCTGCCCAGGATATTTACAATCAGCTGTATGAGAAGGATGCTAACCCCTGGCCAAGGGCTTTAGGACACAAACCTGACTTGAGGAAGGATGGGCTTGTGCCTAAGGCACTGGATCTGGACTCAGCAGGCTCAATACTTGGCTTTGCCAAAGACTCCCTTGGGTAAATCACAGGAGGTCGTGCTTTCAAGTGCACTCAGCACTCCTTGTAGACGTGGCCCTAGATATCACAACTACCAAATTTTGCCCGCACAAGTAATGTCGGCATAAAGCCACTGCAGTTAGTATATTGCTGGTGTGCATTCATACGTGCATCCTTGCATCGGCAGGGCACGTACTCACCAGGAGTGATTGTGTCCGTGCACAGTCACAGTCCGGTGAACCAGGAGTCGGTATGCCAGTGTACATCCCACACTGTCTTCTGTGTAGTTTTGGCAATGTATGGTGGGGCAGAAATGACTCATGCAGGGGTGACTGAAAAGGAGGACTTGTGGCACCTTAGAGACTAACCAATTTATTTGAGCATGAGCTTTCATGAGCTACAGCTCACTTCATCGGATGCATACCGTGGAAACTGCAGAAGACATTATATACACACGGAGACCATGAAACAATACCTCCTCCCGCCCCACTGTCCTGCTGGTTATAGCTTATCTAAAGTGATCATCAAGTTGGGCCATTTCCAGCACAAATCCAGGTTTTCTCACCCTCCACCCCCCTACACACAAACTCACTCTCCTGCTGGTAATAGCCCATCCAAAGTGACCACTCTCTTCACAATGTGTATGATAATCAAGGTGGGCCATTTCCAGCACAAATCCAGGTTTTCTCACCCCACCACCCCCATACACACACAAACTCACTCTCCTGCTGGTTATAGCTTATCTAAAGTGATCATCAAGTTGGGCCATTTCCAGCACAAATCCAGGTTTTCTCACCCTCCGCCCCCCCACACACAAACTCACTCTCCTGCTGGTAATAGCCCATCCAAAGTGACCACTCTCTTCACAATGTGTATGGTAATCAAGGTGGGCCATTTCCTGCACAAATCCAGGTTCTCTCACTCCCTCACCCCCCTCCAAAAACCACACACACAAACTCACTCTCCTGCTGGTAATAGCTTATCCAAAGTGATCACTCTCCCTACAATGTGCATGATAATCAAGGTGGGCCATTTCCTGCACAAATCCAGGTTCTCTCACTCCCTCACCTCCCTCCAAAAACCACACACACAAACTCACTCTCCTGCTGGTAAAAATGGACACAAATCAGATGTCAAGAATTATAACATTCATAAACCAGTCGGAGAACACTTCAATCTCTCTGGTCACGCAATCACAGAGATGAAGGTCGCTATCTTACAACAAAAAAACTTCAAATCCAGACTCCAGCGAGAAACTGCTGAATTGGAATTCATCTGCAAATTGGATACTATTAATTTAGGCTTAAATAGAGACTGGGAGTGGCTAAGTCATTATGCAAGGTAGCCTATTTCCCCTTGTTTTTTCCTACCCCCCCCCCCCCCCGACGTTCTGGTTAAACTTGGATTTAAACTTGGAGAGTGGTCAGTTTGGATGAGCTATTGCCAGCAGGACAGTGAGTTTGTGTGTGTGTGTGTGTGTGTGTGTGTGTGTGTGTCCCGGGGGCGGGGGGAGGGGGGGTGAGAAAGCCTGGATTTGTGCAGGAAATGGCCCACCTTGATTACCATGCACGTCGTAGGGAGAGTGGTCACTTTGGATGAGCTATTACCAGCAGGAGAGTGAGTTTGTGTGTGTATGGGGGTGGGGGGGTGAGAAAACCTGGATTTGTGCTGGAAATGGCCCACCTTGATTATGATGCACATTGTAGGGAGAGTGGTCACTTTGGGTAAGCTATTACCAGCAGGAGAGTGAGTTTGTGTGTGTGGTTTTTGGAGGGGGGTGAGGGGGTGAGAGAACCTGGATTTGTGCAGGAAATGGCCCACCTTGATTATCATACACATTGTGAAGAGAGTGGTCACTTTGGATGGGCTATTACCAGTAGGAGAGTGAGTTTGTGTGTGGGGTGGGCGGAGGGTGAGAAAACCTGGATTTGTGCTGGAAATGGCCCAACTTGATGATCACTTTAGATAAGCTATTACCAGCAGGACAGTGGGGCGGGAGGAGGTATTGTTTCATGGTCTCTGTGTGTATATAATGTCTTCTGCAGTTTCCACGGTATGCATCTGATGAAGTGAGCTGTAGCTCACGAAAGCTCATGCTCAAATAAATTGGTTAGTCTCTAAGGTGCCACAAGTCCTCCTTTTCTTTTTGCGAATACAGACTAACACGGCTGTTTCTCTGAAACCTGTCATTATGCAGGGGTGACTGCGAGCAAGGGGCAACATCCCATAATTAAGTGTTCTCCCCCCATAATATCTTTACTCCATAATTGTTGTGCCTATTTTCAGTTTCCCATGAACCTGCGTGGGACTTGTCCCTGTCTACCACCTCTGAGAGAAGCATGGCTCCTGCGCAGTTCTGTGCTATTGTCATGAGTGTTGCAAGCTCAGGGCGCGCGACCTTCCGCTATTTGCAGAGCCACAAGAACCACCGCGGGGAACGTGACGGTTTCCTTGCGATCATTTTGTGGTGGGATGTCGCAAGAATCAATTCAAGGTTGTTGGTGGTGTTTGCAGAGCAGCTACAAATGGTGGCACACCTTCTGGGCCCAAGAAACAAGTGCTGACGGGTGGGCTCTCATCATAATTCAGGCTTGGGATGATGAGCAGTGGATGCAGAGCTTTCAGATGCACAAGGCTACATTCCTGGATCTGTCTCAAGCTCATCCCAGCCATCCAGCACAGGGACACCAAACTTAGGGCTGTATTGACAGTGGACAAGCATGTGGTGATCACCCTGTGGAACTTGTTAACACTGGATTGCTATAGGGTGACCAGACTTCCCAATAAAATCGGGACTGTTCCGATTTTTAGTTCTTTGTCCCGCGTCCCGACCGACGCACGGTCAGGATGCCATTTTTCCCGATATTGGGGCTTTGGCCACTATGGCAGTTTTTTTGCTTCGGCAACCCGGCTCTGGCGGGTTTTTTTTTTTTTTTTTTTTTTTGCTTCCCCCATGTGTCCCGATATTTTGTCCTTTTCATCTGGTCACCCTAGATTGCTACCAGTCAGAGGGAGGTCATCTTGGAGTGGGAAAATCCACTGTGGGGGCCACTGTGATGCAAGCATGCAGAGCAATTAATTGTCTCCTGCTACACAGGACTGTGACTCTCGGCCCTGTGCAGCACATGGTGGATGGTTTTGCAGCAATCCTGTGATAAATAAACAGGGGGGTAGCTCCCTTTGATGAACACCCAGCCAGCCAGTTCGCTGTAAAATCCCTCTTGGTAGCTGTTCTTTACTTGCTTTACCTGTAAAGGGTTAAAAAGTCCCCCAGGTAAAGAGAAAAAAAGGGGGGCACCTGACCAAAAGAGCCAATGGGAAGGTAGAACTTTTTAAAATTGGGAAATAAACTTTGCCTTTGTCTGTTTTTCTCTGGGCTGGAGGGACAGAGCAACCATGCTGTAAGCAGCTTAAGCCAGGTATGATCATAAGTCATCAGATCATGCCTAGAACTACTTATCTGAACTCCAGTGTGTCCGTAGATCTGAGTGTTTAGCTAGACGCGATCAGGGTTACTTATTTTACTTTATCATTGGTTTGTGAACTCCTCTGTGCTAACCCCAGATGCTTTTGTTTGCTTGTAACCTTTAAGCTGAACCCCCAAGAAAGTTATTTTGGGTGCTTGATTTTTGGAATTGATCTTTTAAAATCTAGCAAAAGCCTAAATTCCAGATGGATTTTCTTTCTTTTCGTTTTTAATAAAATTTACTTTTTAAGGACAGGATTGGATTTGTGTCCTAAGAGGTATGTGCATGTTTGATCAGCTGGTAGCCACAGCTAATTTCCTTTGTTTCTTTCTCAGCTCTTCCCCAAAGGAGGTAGGAGTGAAGGGGCTTGAGGGTACCCCACAGGGAGGAATTCCCAAGTGCTCCTTCCTGGATTCAAAGGGGGTTTTTTTGCATTTGAGTGGTGGCAGCGTTTACCTAGCCAAGGTCAGAGAAAAGCTGTAACCTTGGGAGTTTAATACAAGCCTGGAGTGGCAAGTGTTAATTTTTAAAATCCTTGCGGGCCCCACTTCTGCACTCGGAGTGACAGAGTGGGGATTCAGCCTTGAAAGGTCAAGTGCCTAATTTTTTTTCCTTTACCTGGGGGACTTTTCAGCCCTTTACAGGTAAAGTAAGTAAAGAACAGCTACCAAAAGGGATTTTACAGCTAACTGGCTTTTCATCAAAGGGAGCATCCCCTCCTTTTATTTATCACAAATGCTGTTGCCAGACTGCAGTAGAGCGATAGACCACATCTATCCCTCACAGCAGGTGGCCTCAGAGCACCTTGTCCCAGTGTACATCAACAGAAAGAGCTACTTTTCCATGGCTATGCAAGCATTAATGCAGGGATGGGCAAACCTTTTGGCCCGAGGGCCACATCGGGGTGCAAAACTGTATGGAGGGCTGGGTAGGGAAGGCTGTGCCTCCCCAAACAGC
Organism: Caretta caretta; assembly: GCF_965140235.1. Classification (NCBI taxonomy): domain Eukaryota; kingdom Metazoa; phylum Chordata; order Testudines; family Cheloniidae; genus Caretta; species Caretta caretta. The sequence goes on along the minus strand of NC_134211.1, from coordinate 130,653,805 downwards.
CTGGCCCCTGCCCCCATCCCACTTCCCTCCCTGTGACTGCCCCCCTCAGAACCCCCCCATCCAAACCCCCTTGCTCCTTGTCCCCTGACCATCCCCTCCCAGGTCCCCCTCCCATAACTGCCCCCCGGGACCCCTCATCTAACCCCCCCATTCCCCATCCCCTTCCCCCCCGAACCTCCACCCCATCCAACCGCCCCCTGCTCCCTGTCCCCTGACTGCCCCCCAGACCCCCTACCCCTTACCCAACCCTCTAACCATGCTGCTCAGAGCAGCATGTCTGGCAGCCGTGCCACCCGGCCAGAGCTAGACACGCTGCTGCTCTGCACTGGAGGAGTGTGCAGCCCTGCCACCCAGAGCACTGCCCACGTGGCTGCAGGGGAAGGGAAACAGCGTGGGAGGGGCCGGGGGGCTAGACTCCCCGGCCAGGAGCTCAGGGGCCGGACAGGATGGTCCTGCGGGCTGGATGTGGCCTGCGGGCTGTAGTTTGCCCATCTCTGCATTAATGCATCACTGTGGACGCTTCACTGACATCAGTGATGGCTGGTCAGGGAAGGTGCGTGACACTCAGTGTTGAAATGCCAGCAGTGATCCTGGGAACCCAGCCTACCCCTTGCTCCTCTGGCTCATGAAGCTACACGCCGGTCATCTCAACAGCACTAAGGAAAAATTCAGCTACTGGTTCAGCAAATGCAGAATGACAGCTATGTGCTCTTGGTAGACTGAAAGGACGCTGGTGCTGTTCACTCAATAGACTGGATCGCAGTCAGAAAAATACCCTAATGGTTGAAGCTGCCTGTTGTGTCCTGCATATTGTCTGTGAAGCAAAGAGTGCAATCTTGCTGCAGAAGTGGAGAGGCTGTCTGCTTAGGTTTAGCAGCCAAATACAAGGGCTATCAGGTTAGCTCAAGAAGAAGCTATATAGTTAGGAAGCTTTAAAAGATCACTAACTCTATCTGTGCCTATGTCACTGCCAGTACAGCTAATAATGTCGGGGTGCTTGCTGTACATTTATGACAGCTGCACCGTTTGGGTTGTGAGTGTACGAGACCTCTGCTTTCACCGCCTGCAGGCATTATACATCAGCTGTGATAAACTAATAAAGATGGATAAATTTCAAAACAAAAGAGTTTTATTCACTTTTGAAAACTGTTCCCCCTCACTCACCTCTCTTGAGTGCCCCCCTCTGGCCAATACTTGCTTTCAATCCCTCAGTTTTGAATGGGGCACAACCTGCCTCTTGTGGGCACCCATTTTCTGGTCAGTTGTCAGCCTGCTTTTCTTTCCGTTCTTACAATGGGTGGCACTCACCTCTCATGAGCGCCCTCCCAGCCAATGGTACTTTCAGCCGGTCTTCAGTGACTCAGCTTTCCAGCTGAGTCACATACACTTCCCCCCCCCCCCCCCCCCCAGGGTACACAGTCTCTAGTTCTTGCTCTGGTAAGGGGCCATAGCACCAAAGCTTCCTTCCTGGAGACACTGCCTTCTTTAACAGCCCAACGGGGGCCCATCACGGTACCCTCCGTTGGCGTCCTTTTGGCAGCCTTCCCCAAGCTCAGTCTTCAACCAGCCCAGCGGGGCCCATCACGGTATCCTCACCCAGTCTGGCAAGGCCCTGGGCTCAGTCCCCGGGCTCAGTCCCCTGGGCTCAGCCTGCCCTCGCTCACCTGTCCATGGTCCTGCTGCTCTTCCAGCCAGCCAGCGGACCCTCCCTCTTTGAGCTCCAGGCAGCAACTGATGCTCTGCCTCTGCGGCTTCCTTTCATATGGCACTTCTGGCTCCTCATTCGTCACTCCAGCAGCCCCTCTAATTGGCTGTTCCCCTGAAGCCACTCTAGGCTGCCTGGAGGACTTCCCCGCTGCTCTTTTATGGGGGCGGGGTGAGGCAGGGCTGCAAGGCCTCCAGCAAGGGACCTCCGGACCAAGTCCGCCCCGTCACAGAGTCTTAATAAAATAGGAAGGAACCTTGACGTCCATTGTAGCTACACATACACTGACCTGTGAGAGCCACAGCTGTATATGTGACACCGAGGTTGTCCAGGCTTTCCCCCACTGTGGAGTGGTCGGGGTAGGAGTGTGCGGGCCCTGAGGACATGTGGAGTGCTGAGGGGGTGCGATGGTGCAGTTCTCCACAGATTGCAATGGAAGTCGAGCCTGGGATTGTTGAATCTGGAGGTGCACAAGAATCTGCAGCATTTGTGTCCACTGATGGAGAAGCTGCTTTGCATCCTGGTGCATCCCCCTCTCCTTTTCCTGTGCCTCTCTCCTGTCTGCTTTTTCCTTTTCTAGGCTGTCTGCAATATTTACCCTGTAGGCCCTGATCACGGTCTGCAGGATCTCACAGAACATGTCCTCCCGTGTCATCTTTTCTCTCCTCCTTACCTGGGTCAGTCATTCTGCTGGTGTGCAGGGAGTACTCCTCAAGGCTGCAGTGGCCCCAGTTACAGACCAAACACGAACACCGTTGTCAATAGAGTAAGAAACAGAAATCGAAACTCAACATTCCAAACTGCCCCCTCCCCTTGCTCCCCTAACGCATTAAACAAGACATGCTGATTGGCACTTCTGCTTCAGACTGCTTGTCCACGGTACCACTCTCAGCCCTAACCCTGATGAGTATGAACTGCCAGGGGTGAGGGAAATGAGGAGGGAATTGCTCGGTTGCATGAAACTCTGAGCATAGGGCATTGTCAGTGAACACTGGCGCCATTTTCCACAGCCAGTGGTGAGTTTAGCTGATATCTCACGTCAGAGAATAACAAGGGCAGAGAAAGCACAGCTGCTGCTGGCATCCTGAAGTTGCCCAGGCCTCTGAGCCACTAGCCCATGTACAGGAATCGTGCCTGCTGACGTTACTGCCCTCTGGCGTGGGAAAGCGTACTACCCCAGAGGAAGAAATGAGGCTGCCCTGCCTAGAAACCATCGGACAAGGATTGCAGAAATGTCAGCGAGATCTCTCAGGAGGATTCACAAGACATCCCTGTGCATATAAACAAACTGCTCTGCATGCCACCTTCCCCCACCTCTTCCCCCCCCAAGGGAATTAAAAGCAGTAGCAACTCTGTTTCTCTTGGTTGTTTCCCTACCTCTTCTAGTATGAATAAACTAATGAAAAATCAATAGCTGTGTCCTGCTAATTAATTTTTTGCGGGGAAAAGCATCACTGTAATGGGAAATTTATTTATACACTTATGCGAGGTTCCTTCCCCTGCATCGGGCTCATATGTGCTCGACTGGTGGGACTGGCTGGACTGTGTTGGAGTCAAAAAAGGGTCCTGGCTCGTGGCACAGCTGGGCTTCCTGGTCACCTGTCCTCTATCCTCTTCCTCTTCCTTCTCCTCCTCACTGTTCATGGCAGGGACCTCTGCTTCAGTCTCCTCAGAGGTGCCCATGGTGGTGTGCAGGGCGATGGGGGGGTCTCCACCAAGTATGGCATGCAGCTCTTTGTAAAAAGTGGCAGGTCTGTGGCACAGCACTGGATCAACTGTTGGCCTCCCTGGCCTTCTGGTCTGCCTGCTGCGGAGCCGTGTGTAGGTCACGTGATCTGGCTCGTTACGTGCCCTGATCTCAATGGAAGCGTATTGATTCATACAGTCAGATCAGTCATATAAAGGCTATGCACCAGCCAAACACAGCTTCCTCCCCAGCTCATGCCAAGGTTTACAGGTCTGCCAACCTTTGTGAGTTCAGACAGATCTTGAATCATGGATTCCATTTTCCCTTTTGAATGGAGGATGTTGCTGTATTTTTTTATTGCAATGTTGGGGGGGACGGGGACTGATAATTAAAGAGCAGAAGAGGCAACCACCGTTCAGCAGAGAATAAAAGGTGAAGAATTGCTAACAATGAATGAAGACACTCCGCCCCAGGATCTGGGCTCATCATTTTCTTTTATTAGGCTGATAAAGCTGGCTATGGAGTCTTGCTTACAAGCCATAGCAGTTTACAGATGTTACATTAGCTACAGGAGGGCACTGTGATTGTTCCCTGAATGCTCGGTTAATTCACAGCCATATGTTGCGCTCAGCCCCGTATTGCAGCGTGAAGGAAGCTGTGCTGTGTTATTTGGAAGGGAGACAGTGAGCCCCTGTGTGGATTACAGAATGCCACATGCCCAGCAGGGGAAATGCCACGGGAGTTGCACGGGAGGCTGCTGAGCCTGTGAGCCAAAGCGAGCAGGAGGAGTCAGTCAGAGGGTTGCCCCAGGAAAGTCATGGCAGTGGTGGGACCCAACTTGTGATGCACGTGAAAGGAACACTGGGAGGGTGGAAAAGGCAGGTGTGCAGGTGTAACGAGGCTGGTTCTGGCGGGACCCCACTGAGAGTGCCAATTCAGTACAAATTGCTTAAAGCAGGGCAGTTACAGCCCAAGGCTGGGGTTTTTCCATCTCTAACACAAACCAAACCAGCCAGACAGAGAGGACTTTGATTTTATCCCACTGGCTAACCACAAGTCACACAAGCAATTCCCTTAGACACTCCATTCCCCAGTATCACCACCAGTGCCACTCGTTAAGGGGATAAATGGTTATAGAAACCAACACCCCAGTAACAGAAAAAAGGTTCTCTTGATCCCAAAGGACCAAGCCCCGGACCCAGGTCAATATACAAGTCAGATCTTACCCACAAATCACACTGCTGCCAATCCTTTAGAATCTAAAATCTAAAGGTTTATTAATAAAAGGAAAAAGATAGAGATGAGAGCTAGAATTGGTTCAATGGAATCAATGACAGACAGTGATGGCAAAGTTTTTGGGTCAGGCTTGTAGCAGTGACGGAATAAACTGCAGGTTCAAATCAAGTCTCTGGAGAACATTCCCAGCTGGGATGGGTCATCAGTCCTTGTGTAGAGCGTCCGTTTGTAGCAAAGTCCCTCCAGAGGTATGAAGCAGGATTGAAGACAAGATGGAGATGAGGCTTCAGCCTTTTATAGTCTTTTCCAGGTGTAAGAACACCTCTTTGTTCTCATTGTGGAAAATTACAGCAAAATGAAGTTTGGAGTCCCTGGGCAGTCCCTGCATCCCATGGGCAAGTCCCTGCATACTTTGCTGAGTCACAAGGCATGTCTGCCTTCTCTCAATGGGTCAGTTGTATAGCTGATGGTCCTTAATGGGCCATCAAGCAGGCTAGGCAGAGCTGACACCAACTTGTCTCGGGTGTCATCCAGAAGCAAAGCATAAGTTTGAAATACAAACAGTATAGAGCCAATATTCATAACTTTAACTACAAAAATGATACACACATATAGACAGCATAATCCTAACCAGCAAACCATAACCTTGTCTTATTTGACCACCTTTATATAAGATTTTGTGCCACTACAGGACTTTGGTTGCAACAATGGTCTACATGGTTACAGATTCTGTCAATAACGTCACAGCGGGCATCGCTCTGCCAGGCAGATCAGAGGAGCCAATGCTGGTCCCTCTTGTGCATCATATGAAGGCCAGAGCACAGCAGTAGCTGGAGCCTGGGGGTGTTGCCTGCTGGGCCTACCCTGCACAGGATGGTGCTTGCAGGGATTTCCTTGTTCCTTGCCATGCCCTTGTTTCCTCCACAGCGCTCAGAGCATTCCCTTCTGTCAGCATGCTGCCGTGAGGGTTTCTTCCCTGATTCTAGTGCTTATTTTTTTCCCCTCTCTTACCCCACTGCTGTGCCAGTCTCCGTGGAGGTGGAGCATGTTGCCCATGACAACAGCTAGAGCAAAAATACATATTTAATCTGGAAGCTACAGCTTTCAAAAGAGCGAGTTCCCCAGTTCCTTCCAAAACGTCACATGCTTGCAAAATTCTCTACAAATGAGTTTTAACCTACTAGGCCAAATTACACAGTGGTTCATCCTGCCATTCCAGTCCTCCAACTTCAGAGATATAGACAGTGCACAAGAAAACACAGCATTTGTCCTTCTAGTTTTGTTACTTCAAGAGAAATAATGAAGAGCAGCAAGCATTTCATAGAATCATAGAATCATAGAATATCAGGGTTGGAAGGGACCCCAGAAGGTCATCTAGTCCAACCCCCTGCTCGAAGCAGGACCAATTCCCAGTTAAATCATCCCAGCCAGGGCTTTGTCAAGCCTGACCTTAAAAACCTCTAAGGAAGGAGATTCTACCACCTCCCTAGGTAACGCATTCCAGTGTTTCACCACCCTCTTAGTGAAAAAGTTTTTCCTAATATCCAATCTAAACCTCCCCCACTGCAACTTGAGACCATTACTCCTCGTTCTGTCATCTGCTACCATTGAGAACAGTCTAGAGCCATCCTCTTTGGAACCCCCTTTCAGGTAGTTGAAAGCAGCTATCAAATCCCCCCTCATTCTTCTCTTCTGCAGGCTAAACAATCCCAGCTCCCTCAGCCTCTCCTCATAACTCATGTGTTCCAGACCCCTAATCATTTTTGTTGCCCTTCGCTGGACTCTCTCCAATTTATCCACATCCTTCTTGAAGTGTGGGGCCCAAAACTGGACACAGTACTCCAGATGAGGCCTCACCAATGTCGAATAGAGGGGAACGATCATGTCCCTCGATCTGCTCGCTATGCCCCTACTTATACATCCCAAAATGCCATTGGCCTTCTTGGCAACAAGGGCACACTGCTGACTCATATCCAGCTTCTCGTCCACTGTCACCCCTAGGTCCTTTTCCGCAGAACTGCTGCCTAGCCATTCGGTCCCTAGTCTGTAGCTGTGCATTGGGTTCTTCCATCCTAAGTGCAGGACCCTGCACTTATCCTTATTGAACCTCATCAGATTTCTTTTGGCCCAATCCTCCAATTTGTCTAGGTCTTTCTGTATCCTATCCCTCCCCTCCAGCGTATCTACCACTCCTCCCAGTTTAGTATCATCCGCAAATTTGCTGAGAGTGCAATCCACACCATCCTCCAGATCATTTATGAAGATATTGAACAAAACCGGCCCCAGGACCGACCCTTGGGGTACTCCACTTGATACCGGCTGCCAACTAGACATGGAGCCATTGATCACTACCCGTTGAGCCCGACAATCTAGCCAGCTTTCTACCCACCTTGTAGTGCATTCATCCAGCCCATACTTCCTTAACTTGCTGACAAGAATACTGTGGGAGACCGTGTCAAAAGCTTTCCCTGGGCTTGATCTTTACATCGCAATCTTTTGCAGGTGATACTGGAGATTTGCAAACCACAAGAAGGACTGTTACAGTATTTTAAACCACAGCCAGAAATTTCCCAGAAAATTCCATCCTGCACAGACAGTCATATAGCGAGGGCTCTTGTTCTGACTGCTCGGGCCACTATCATTCCTTAAAGATTTAAATCCTTTGTTACCTCTGAAATGTTGGGTGCGTCCTACGAATAAAGCTATGATGAGCCACTCAGTCACAGCCCTTTCTAATTTAAGAAGAGCAAGATACTGAAATATTTATCATAGAATCATAGAAGATTAGGGTTGGAAGAGACCTCAGGAGGTCATCTAGTCCAAGCCCCTGCTAAAGGCAGGACCAACACCAACTAAATCATCCCAGACAGGGCTTTGTCAAGCCGGGCCTTAAACACCTGTAAGGATGGCGATTCCACCACCTCCCTAGGGAACCCATTCCAGTGCTTCGCCACTCTCCTAGGAAATAGTGTTTCCTAATATCCAACCTAGACTTCCCGCACTGCAACTTGAGACCATTGCTCCTTGTTCTGTCATCTGCCATCACTGAGAACAGCCGAGCTCCATCTTCTCTGGAACCCCCCTTCAGGTAGTTAAAGGCTGCTATCAAATCCCCCCTCACTCTTCTCTTCTGCAGACTAAACAAGCCCAGTTCCCTCAGCCTCTCCTCATACGTCATGTGTTCCAGCCCCCTAATCATTTTTTGCCCTCTGCTGGACTCTCTCCAATTTTTCCACATCCTTGTGTAGTGGGGGCCCCAAAACTGGATACAGTACTCCAAGTGTGGCCTCACCAATGCCGAATAGAGGGGAATAACCACTTCCCTCGATCTGCTGGCAATGTTCCTACTAATGCAGCCCAATATGGCATTAGTCTTCTTGGCAACAAGGGAACACTCCTGACCCATATCCAGCTTCTCGTCCACTGCAATCCCCAGGTCCTTTTCCGCAGAACTGTTGGTTAGCCATTTGGTCCCTAGTCTGTAGCGGTGCATGGGATTCTTCCTTCCTAAGTGCAGAACTCTGCACTTGTCCTTGTTGAACCTCATCAGATTTCTTTTGGCCCAATCCTCTAATATGTCTAGGTCACTCTGGACCCTATCCCTGCCCTCAAGCATATCTACCACTCCCCTTAGCTTAGTGTCATCTGCAAACTTGCTGAGGGTGCAATCCATCCCATCATCCAGATCATTAATAAATATGTTAAATGAAACCAGTCCCAGAACTAACCCCTGGGGTATTCCACTTGATACTGGCTGCCAACTAGAGATGGAGCCATTGATCACTACCCATTGAGCCCGACAATCTAGCCATCTTTCTATCCACCTGTCAAGGTTCCTCCCCCACTCTGAACTCTAGGGTACAGATGTGGGGACCTGCATGAAAAACCTCCTAAGCTTATCTTTACCAGCTTAGGTCAAAACTTCCCCAAGGTACAAAATATTACACCCGTTATCCTTGGACTGGCCGCTACCACCACCAAACTAATACTGGTTACTGGGGAAGAGCTGTTTGGACGCGTCTTTCCCCCAAAAATACTTCCCAAAACCTTGCACCCCACTTCCTGGACAAGGTTTGGTAAAAAGCCTCACCAATTTGCCTAGGTGACTACAGACCCAGACCCTTGGATCTTAAGAACAATGAACAATCCTCCCAACACTTGCACCCCCCCTTTCCTGGGAAATGTTGGATAAAAAGCCTCACCAATTTGCATAGGTGACCACAGACCCAAACCCTTGGATCTGAGAACAATGAAAAAGCATTCAGTTTTTTACAAGAAGACTTTTAATAAAAAATAGAAGTAAATAGAAATAAAGAAATCCCCCCTGTAAAATCAGGATGGTAGATATCTTACAGGGTAATTAGATTCAAAAACATAGAGAACCCCTCTAGGCAAAACCTTAAGTTACAAAAAAGATACACAGACAGAAATAGTTATTCTATTCAGCACAATTCTTTTCTCAGCCATTTAAAGAAATCATAATCTAACACATACCTAGCTAGATTACTTACTAAAAGTTCTAAGACTCCATTCCTGTTCTGTCCCTGGCAAGAGCAGCATACAGACAGACCCAGACCCTTTGTTTCTCTCCCTCCTCCCAGCTTTTGAAAGTATCTTGTCTCCTCATTGGTCATTTTGGTCAGGTGCCAGCGAGGTTACCTTTAGCTTCTTAACCCTTTACAGGTGAGAGGAGCTTTCCCCTGGCCAGGAGGGATTTCAAAGGGGTTTACCCTTCCCTTTATATTTATGACACCACCTTATAGTCCATTCATCCAATCCATACTTTTTTAATTTGGTGGCAGGAATACTGCGGGAGACCGTATCAAAAGCTTTGCTAAAGTCAAGGTATATCACATCCACTGCTTTCCCCATATCCACAGAGCCAGTTATCTCATCATAGAAGGCAATCGGGTTGGTCAGGCATGACTTGCCCTTGGTGAATCCATGTTCACTGTTCCTGATCACCTTCTTCTTCTCCAAGTGCTTCAAAATGGTTTCCTTGAGGACCTGCTCCATGTTTTTTCCAAGAACTGAGGTGACGCTGACCAGTCTGTAGTTCCCTGGGTTATCATTCTTCCCTTTTTTAAAGATGGGCACTATATTTGCCTTTTTCCAATCATCTGTGAGGGTCCTAAACTCAACCATCTCACGGTCACTGCTGCCCAGGTTGCCACCCACTTCTACTTCCTCTACCAATTCTTCCCACAATGATCTAGTGTGATATAAATTCTGTTGTAAAATGGCTTTCCATAGGAGCTCCAGTGGAACCTAGCTATTACTTAAGGAACTGTGTGCCACTATCTTTATGTTACCAATTCCTATTTTGGGATCTCTTAAAGGCAGGGCTTCAAGGACAGGAAGCTAGATGAGACAGACCATACAGAAAACCACCAGTAGAATTCTGACATCTGGAACTGGCAATCTGTTCGAGAAGTTCCCAGAAAACCTATTTAATTTACACAGCAGTATAAGAGCAGCTCTGAAGATTGGAATTTTCTTTATATTTGCATAGCCTGCAACCTACCATCAACTGTGAACTGTAATATTAATGTGATTAGATTAATGTATTCATCCCAAGATATATTTGTGCATCAGTTGCCATTTATTCAATATTAAGATATGGTTTATAAAAGCCTCAGAAATATTGAATCAGTAAGTGCTATAGCAGTACAGGACTGTCAAGTATATTCAATGCAAATAAAAGAGGGCTTCCATGCTCCCGCACTATGCAGGGTCGCACCACTGGTTAATGGTAGAGGGAGTAGCTGAGAATTCTTGTAGAGACTGATTTCATACTGGTGCCACTGCACAAGGCAAGAATTTTTGGACCCTCTTTGCGAATGTTGCTCATCATGCTGCATGGATGACAACAGATCCAACTACTTTACTTTCCAACAGAGGTAGTAGGGGAATATTTGACTTTAACTATAAACCCTGCACCGCTATTAGCCAGGCCTATGGGGCCTTAACGTGAATTACTGTCACTAACCCGAGACCTTGGTAGCTTACCCAACACAGGGCTCTGGTTGGCACCAGTGAAAAATCCATGCACTGCTGCTAACACATCATTATTATGCAACACGATCTAATGGAAAGGGTTGGATGTTCCTGAATAAAAAGTTTTCTGGATTTCTGTTCCACAAAACATTTAGAAATGTTGCCTTTTTCTTTTGATTGGGAATGAAAACACATTTTGGAACACTGGAATTTCCTGCAGGACAGAAATTCTATTTTCCAACCAGCCCTACCTGAAGCCTTTTGGATATACGTGCTGTTTGCCTCGGGGACAGCAGACATCATGCAACTGGTATTGTTGTTTCTGTGACTTTGTGAGGATTAGGACAGGTTGTTGAGTTCCCCATGCCATGTGATGTGAGATACACAGCACTGCATTTGGCTTGCAACATCAAAACAAACAGGAAGAAGTGACAACAGCCTCATGAGATCTCCACTCATTGCCTGAAATATCAGACATGTCCATGCCTGGCCCTCACTCTACAGAGGATGCTCCTAGTTCCAGAGTCCCTGGCCACTGAAAACATTTAGGAATCTCACTCTGGATCACAGAGCAAAATAGGTTAATAGATTCCAAGGCCAGAAGGGACCACTGTGATCGTCTAGTCTGACCTCCTGTATAACACAGGCCAGAGAATTTCTTTCGAACTAGAGCATATAACTAAAAAAAAAACCCTCCAATCTTGATTTAAACATTGCTAGTGCTGGAGAATCTATCAAACCCTTGGTAAATTGTTCTAATGGTTAATTACCCTCAGACTTACTTCCAGTCTGAATTTGTCTAACTTCATCTTCCAGCCATTGGATCGTGTCAGACCTTTGTCAGCTAGATTAAAGATCCCATTTTCAAATATTTGTTCCCTATGTAGATACTTACATATTGTGATCAAGTCACCCCTTAACCATCTGTAAGGTTATGCATTTAGGGATTAATAACAAGAATTTTAGTTATAAGCTGGGGATGCATCAATTAGAAGTAACAGAGGAGGAGAAGGACCTTGGAGTATTGGTTGATCATAGGATGACTATGAGCCGCCAATGTGATATGGCCGTGAGAAAAGCTAATGTGGTCTTGGGATGCATCAGGCGAGGTATTTCCAGTGGAGATAAGGAGGTTTTAGTACCGTTATACAAGGCACTGGTGAGACCTCACCTGGAATACTGTGTGCAGTTCTGGTCTCCCATGTTTAAGAAGGATGAATTCAAACTGGAACAGGTACAGAGCAGGGCTACTAGGATGATCCAAGGAACGGAAAACCTGTCTTATGAAAGGAGACTCAAGGAGCTTGGCTTGTTTAGCCTAACTAAAAGAAGGTTGAGGGGAGATATGATTGCTCTCTATAAATATATCAGAGGGATAAATACCGGAGAGGGAGAGGAATTATTTAAGCTCAGTACCAATGTGGACACAAGAATAAATGGATATAAACTGGCCATCGGGAAGTTTAGACTTGACATTAGACGAAGGTTTCTAACCATCAGAGGAGTGAAGTTTTGGAATAGCCTTCTAAGGGAAGCAGTGAGGGCAAAAGACCTATCTGGCTTCAAGATTAAACTTGATAAGTTTATGGAGGAGATGGTATGATGGGATAACATGATTTTGGTAATTAATTGATCTTTAACTATACATGGTAAATAGGCCCAATGACCTGTGATGGGATGTTAGATGGGGTGGGATCTGAGTTACTACAGAAAATTCTTTCCTGGGTATCTGGCTGGTGAATCTTGCCCACATGGTCAGGTTTTAGCTGATCACCATATTTGGGGTCAGGAAGGAATTTTCCTTCAGGGCAGATTGGAAGAGACCCTGGGGTTTTTTCGCCTTCCTCTGCAGCATGGGGCACGGGTCACTTGCTGGAGGATTCTCTGCTCCTTGAAGTCTTTAAACCACGATTTGAGGACTTCAATAGCTCAGACATAGGTGAGGTTTTTCGCAGGAGTGGGTGGGTGAGATTCGGTGGCCTGAATTGTGCAGGAGGTCGGACTAGATGATCATAATGGTCCCTTCCGACCTTAGTATCTATGAATCTATTAATCTCCTTGCTAAATTAAATAGATTGAGCTCCTAGAGTCTCTCATGACAAGGCATATTTTATAATCCTTTCACTATTCCTGTGGCTCTTCTCTGAACCCTCCCCAATTTATCAACCGTCCAGCATATATTAGTCTCTAAGGTGCCACGACTCCTCCTATTCTTTCTGCGGGTACAGACGGACACGGCTGCTGCTCTGGCACCCAACCTACGAGGGAAGGTTAAAAACACTGAGCATGCACAGTCTCGAGAAAAGCAGACGGGGGCCTGTGGCTTCCAGGCTGTTAAAGGCTGTTATAAAGAGGCCAGCGATCAATTATTTTCTATGGATTCTGAAAGTAAAACAGGAAGCAGTGGGCTTAATCTGCAAGAGGAGAACTTCCTAGCTTGGATATTAGAGGGGAAAAACTTTCTAACCATGAAGAAAGTGAAGCTCTGAAGCAGGCTTCCAAGGGAGGTTGTTGATTCTCATCACTGGAGGTTTTTAAAAACAGGTCGGACAAACACTTGTAAGGGATGATCCAGGGTTACTAGGTTCTGCCACAGCACAGGGGGCTGGGCCTGGTGACATCTCAGGGTCCCTTCCAGCCCTACATTTCTATGATCCTAGCCTGTAACCATGGCCTACATCCATTGTTCCTAAGCATTCTTACATTTGTTCCTACATTTAGCTGTATTAAAGCACGTATTGTTTGCTCGCACCCAGCTTACCAAGATCGCTCTGTATCATTGACCTTTCCTGTTCATTATTTACCATTCTCCCCCATCTTTGTCTCATCTGCAAGCTTCATCATAGAATTCTCATAGCGGCAACACGCTGGGGAGAGATGGAGAAGGATAGACAAACCTTTGGGGTCAATCCGAGAGCCATTGATGTCAATGCAAAGCCTCCGATTGGAGTTTAATGTGTTTGGACTTAGTCCCATAGTTTCCATTTATAAGGAGGCTGGTACATTGGTGAATACGAGCTTCATGTAAGGGGAATTGCATTAATACTGTGGACTCTTCCTGTCCACACAGAGTTATGATGTGTACAAACTACTGTACTTACATCCATTCTAAATGGTCTCATCCAGTCCATGGAAGCTCCAACGGAAACAGAAACCTATGCTAGCCCAATGCCACATGAAGAATGTCTCACCTTGCAATGAATAGAGCTACACGGCATATGTACACTCCACCTTGCAAAACTATTCTCTTGACACTATTACATACAGAAAACATTTGATCTTCTTCGGTATGAAGAGATTACAATGCTTTAATTTTAAGTCATTGTGCAGAAAGCAGCTTTCCCTTTCAGAAATACCTGTCAACATCCACCTCCTCTTTATGTGTGTATATACAGAACATACTTGTATGGATATGACCATAGAGAAAATATACTCCTTTCTGCAATTAGAAGGTACAGTATAATTAACTAAAACCAAACCAGGCAATCTGTTCAGCATATTCCCCATAAAACAGTCAAAAAAGTCAATCTGCTTCCTTTTTAAAATGTAATAGAAAATCCTAACACAACCCTGTTTTTGTGAATTTTTAAAATCTTTCTGTGCCTGTTGGCAATCTGCTATTAAATTATCCCGAAAGATGCCTGAATAAAAGTAGTCTAAAAGGTATTCTTCAGTGTGGCTGCATTTCCCTTTTTATTCTATTTCTAACCTTGTCTGTTCCAGAGTCAAGCAGTTTCCTCAATGAACTCAAAAATTAATGCATAGATGCAGCCACAGGTTTATGCTTGAATATTGCGGTAATTCTGTTGCTTTGATGTCTGAAATTCTCTGAAATAAATGCCAGCTGGACCGGCAAGGGAAATGATTTTCAGACAGCTTCTGTAATCGGTGGTAAATTCATGCCATTCCAGCGAAAGCATTTCAAATTGACTGCAACTGACCAAAATTATCAAGGACAGAAATAGGAGCCAAAGCCATTATTTCTTCTCCAAACTTCTATCCTATAGACATATACAAACTATTTCTCTGTATGGAGACTAGGGGTAACATAGATCATTATATTCACAAGTGACTGACTAATTTAAAGAAGAGAGGTATGTCTGTCCAGCATGCAATAACATCCCTGCAAGTTGGTGCAGAAATTTTTAGTCCTGATAAAACAGTTATCTTTAGTGTATCCTGTGCTAATTTGGTATGAAAAGCACCTGATATTAGCCATACACCTCGTTTCACACAGGAAGAGAAATAATGCAAATTTGCCTTACTCGGCAGAAAAGTTCAGTGTCCCTATCTTAGTGTTGTTATAAAGTTGTACAAAGAGCTCAACTCCTTATTGTATTAGTGGAAGGCTGGGATTGCAGAATTTTCCATATGGGATCAGGCCTTTCACACATCACATCTGATGTCCTTTCCTCTGACACAGGCTATTGCTGTTTTCTGACACTGTCATAAGGGGAATTGACAGGGAATCTCTTGCATAACATGCTTTGAAAGTAGCCACTGCAGTGGGAAGGTGAACCTAGAACTGAACCTGCCCGGCGAGGTACCAGATCAGAGCTGGGGTGCCCAAGGAGGAGGATCAGGGCTGTACAGGAAATAGAAGCTGGACTATACTAAGAGTCATCCTGAGAGGAACGGGACCAGACAGGTGCAAGGAGACGCTGGACCTGACCTGTCTGAAGAGGGAACCACACCAGACTGGGGTGTTGGTGGGTGTCAGGAGAACATACTGTGCCTTTAAGGGAAGATCACACATTAGAGGGAACTGGATTGGGGCTAAAGAACACTGGTCGGAAGCAGCCAAGTGGCCACTTCCCTAGACACACAGCTAAGAGCTCATGGCTCTCCTGTTCCGTACCAAATTCTGTTTTAGTTCTAAGGAGTAAGGCTTTCTCAGTGTCCAGGCTGTGACTTCCAATGAATTCACAAGATGACACATGGTACCAGAGTGAGTCAGAAGTGAGGACAGAGAAAGAAAACTGTGATGAAGGAGTAAGGGAGTCATCTTGGAGATGGAGTCACTAAAAGCCACCAAGGAGTTGAAACTTTCAGATAATGCAGCAGACTCCTGGAAGAGATTCTGAGCTTATATATGCAAGCAGCTCTCTTTGATAAGAAGGAAGACCAGCAGAAAATCACAATCCTCTTAAACATTGCAGGACTTGAGACAGTTGATGTCTTTAATAGCATGCAATTAAATCAAACAGAGACATCAAGTTGTGACATAATTTTGCAGAAATTTGAAGAGTATTGCATACTCCAAAAGAGTGAAACATTTGAAAGGTATAAATTTCACTTTAGAAGACAAGAGGAAGAAGAGTCCTTTGAAGAATTCCTAACAGAGCTGAAGCTAATGAGCCAAGCCTGCAACTACGAACAATTAACAGATTCAGTTATAATGGATCCAATTGGAATTGGAATCAGAGACCCAGAGCTGCAAAAATGACTACTGGAAGATATGGATCTCACTTTGGATAAAACAGTAAGACTGTGTCAGGCAGCACAAATCACTCCAAACAGAATAAAAATAATGGAAGGAAAATAGGACACCGCCAATCTTGATAGAGTGACAAGAGAGAGAAAAAACTGGCAAGCAGTAAGTCACTAGAGAACAAAAAACACAGAGAAACCTGAAAAAAACAAAACGTGAGAGTTCACAAGCGACAGCTTCAAGCATGGTACAAGATGTGGACACAAATACAGACCTTAACAATGCCCGGCTTTTGTTAAGCGCTGCAACGTTTGTAAGAAATGCAGTCATTTTGCCAAAGTCTGCAACCAGGATCAACAACAGCAGACAAGGAGGCAAAGCCTGCATTCCGAAGCACTAATCTCGGAAGAGAGTACAGACAGCAGCACAGAAGACGAGTTTTATCTAGGAGTTGTATCTGAAGAGGAAGGAACAGATGAATGGACAATTTCCTTAGAGACTAATGGGACTCTTATAACCTACAGATTGGACACTGGAGCTCAGGTAAATGTTGTTTCAGATACTAGTGTTAAAAGGCTGAAGGGGAAAAAAAGCCAGGAAACATGGTGAGCAAACAGGTTAAACTCAAATCTTATAGTGGGGAACTCGTTTCAACTAGTAGTATGCATGTACTAGAAGTGAAGGTAAAGGATCAAATAGAACTCATAAACTTTGTGACAGTTAAAGGGAATAAAGCACTTATATGGGTTTAAAAGCATGTCAAGCCCTTGGGCTGATACAAAGAGTACACATGGCAGAGGAGATAAGGGACATAGGCATAGAGGAACAGTCTCAGGATGTTTCAAGGTCATAAGAAAACTAGCAACTGAATATAAAATTGAACTAACAGAGCCCAATTGTCCCATCATACATGCCTCTAGAAATAGTCCTCTAAGGATGAGAAAAAAGTTCAAAGAAGAACTGGATTGTTTAGTAACAACAGACAGAATTAGAAGAGCCTACAAATGGGTGCACTCACTAGTAAAAATTTCGGTGGGGAGGAGGACGGAATACAGATTATGCCTGGATCCTTCGGAGCTTAACAAATATATCAAAAGGGAGCATTTTCAGTTCCCTACCAGGGAAGATATTACTGGGGAATACGGCTGATACAAAAGTATTTTACTACTTTAGATGCATTTTCTGGATTCTGGTGGATTCCCTGAGATGAGAGGAGTTTCAAATTATGTATTTTTATTACACCATATGGAAGATATTGCTTTCTCAGATTATCACTTGGTCTAAAATCTATCCACTCCAGAAGGCTTTCATAGGACTGTAAAGCAAATATTTGAGGGAATTGAAGTGTACACAGATTACATTCTCATCTGGGGCAGCACAACAGAAAAACATAATTACAGGTTAAAGAGAGCATTGGACAAGACGAGAACAGTAGGCCTGAAGCTAAACAAAAATGTAAATTCAGGCTCAGAGAAATTACCTATTGAGGAGAAAGGTTAACTGAATAAGGGGTATGTATTGATTGTAGCAGAGGGCAAGCTATAACAGATATGCCACACCCAGAAAATGAAGAGGGACTACAGCTGTTCACAGGAATGGAGAATTTTGTTGAGATAGATAGATAGATAGATAGATAGATAGATAGATAGATAGATAGATAGATAATGATAATTTGGCTGGATTAACCAGCAATCTCTGCATACTAATGCAAAAGAATAATCAATGGATGTGGGATACTAACCTGGACAAAGAGTTTGGCAACGTAAAACAATTGATTCAGAAAGCCCCTGTCCTGAGGTATTTTGACAACAGAAGACAGATCAAATTGTCCACAGATCCTCCAAAGAAGGCATAGGGGCTCCATTGCTACAAAATATGAGCACCACCTGAAGACTGGTGGCGTACGCATCCAGCACTCTTACAAAAACAGAATGCCATTATGCCCAAATTGAAAAGGAAGCTTTAGCCCTGGTACATGGCTGTAAAACAAAGATCGTTCGTTCATTTATGGAAGACAAGTTGTTGCAGAAATAGACCATAAGCCTGTGATATCAATGGCAAAGAAGAGCTAGTGGACACTCTGCCCTGGTTACAATGACTGGTTTTCAGATCCAATTGTCTGATTTGGAAATAGTCTAAAAACAAGGAAAAGAGTAGGTGGTAGCACACTGTAAAGAATTGGGGCCTATCTCATAGGAGACACCTCCTACCCGGCCAGACGTTGCTCTTGCTGAGCCAGCTCACCCCCTGGGGTCATTGTATCGAAGCTCTCATAGACTCCAGGGAAGCAGTTTCCAGCAGAGTTAGGTAATATTTTAATTTATTTCAAGGCTTCTTAACAAACAAATCAAACTTCACTGCCTCTTCCCTCAGAGCCCGCCCATGCTGAATAGTCACTTCCTCAAGTCTGCCCGTCACACCACTAAGCTCAGCAACCCAAACGTTCCTGGCCCTTCCCTTAGAGCCTCGGTAATACAGTTGCTCCAAACCAGTGACCCCTCAGCTTTCTAGGAAGTGTTGCTGACCCCCTCCCTCCAAATCCTGCTGCCCTCTTTTATGAGAATCAGCCAATTAAGTGCCAGCTCTTTTCCCCAGGTGCCGTGGACGGGGCTAATCAGCCAGCCAGGTGCTGGCCTCTGACCACAGAGGAATGGTATCTCTCAATACCTTCATACACACACATTGTCCAGACCATTTGATCAAACTGGAGTAGAAACAGAGGTGAAGTCAGACAGAGTGCATGTCCACTTGATAAAGAATTGTCCCGGCTCAAGTTGCTGGGACTATAGCTAATGACTAGACTTTACAGAGGGTGATCAAGGCTATTACCACAGGGTGGACAGGACATCACGTATCAAGTCCACATTTCCAGTTCAAAGCAGAACTGTCTCTCATTGATAGTGTATTGTTTAGAGAAAATAGAATAATAATAGTGCCTAAGACGTTACAGGCTGACATGCTCACAAGAATACACAAAGGCCACTTGGGCATGGAGAAATGTAACCACAGAGCTGGAGAGATACTGTATTGGCCACAAATGAACAATGCGATGGAGAAAACTGTTAAAATGTGTGAAACATGTCAACAGTACCAACCTAAACAGAAAAGAAGAGCCTATGCTGGTATACAATGAACAGATAAGGGCATGGTCCAACGTTGGTGTGGATTTAGTTGCATATGCAGTAAAGACTATGTTTTGATTTTGGATTATGATTCTCATTCTCCAAAGGTTGTTTCATTAGAAAATACCACATCAAAATGTTATAATGTGCATGAAACCCATATTTTCCAGCCATGGAATCCATGAAGTGATTATGTCTGATAATGGTCCACAGTTTGATAGACATGAATTTAAATAATTGGCTGCAGTGTATGGGCTTAAGCAGGTAACTTCCAGTCCCAGGTATTCTCAAGCCAACCGTTTTGTAGTGAATGGCGTGAAAATTGTGAAAAGACTTTTGAAAAAGACCGCTGACTCAGGTACAGAGCAGCATCAGTGAATCGTGGGCTGTCACCTGCAGAGACATTGTTGGGCAGGAAGTTGAGAACAAGACTCCATAAGTTAGTCGTGAACCCTAATGGCAATACTGATTAAGGTGTCCATAAGGAACATTGTAAGTGTAAGCAAAAGATATATCATGACAGCAGCTCTAGTGTGTTGGAGCTGTTGAAGCGCAGTGATGCAGTGTCTATTCATGATAGTTCTTGCCAGGCACAGAGGCCAGTAGTGATTCATGGTCACCCCACTACCAGATGAAGTACAAACTCCTGTAGGGCATACATTTTGGAGGAACAGGAGACATCTGCAACTCTTTCCTGAAGAAGAGGGAGGTAAGGAGGCAGATTCTTCACTGACAGCTACAGGCCAAAGCCCTGAGAAACCCAATGAGCATCCTTCAGCCCAGTTCTGCAGAAAGAACCTGGGGATTACAGTGGACAAGAAGCTGGATATGAGTCAGCCGTGTGCCCTTGTTGCCAAGAAAGCTAATGGCATATTGGGCTGTATTAGTAGGAGCATGGCCAGCAGATTGAGGGAAGTGATTATTCCCCTCTATTTGGCACTGGTGAGGCCACATCTGGAGTACTGCGTCCAGTTTTGGTCCTCCCACTACAGAAAGGATGTGGACAAATTGGAAAGAGTCCAGTGGAGGGCAATGAAAATGATCAGGGGGCTGGGGCACATGACTTACAAAGAGAGGCTGAGGGAACTGGGGTTATTTAGTCTGCAGAAGAGAAGAGTGAGGGGGAATTTGATAGAAGCCTTCCATTACCTGAAGGGGGGTTCTAAAGAGGATGGAGCTTGGCTGTTCTCATTGGTGGTAGATGACAGAACAAGAAGCAATGGTCTCAAGTTGCAGTGTGGGAGGTCTAGGTTAGATATTAGGAAACACCATTTCACTAGGAGGGTGGTAAAGCACTGGAATGGGTTTCTTAGGGAGGTGGTGGAATCTCCATCCTTAGAGTTTTTTAAGCTCAGGCTTTGAGCAGGGGGTTGGACTAGATGGCCACCTAAGGTCCCTTGCAACCCTAATCTTCTATGATTCTATGATTCTAACCAGAGCAGTCAGCTGATTCAGCTTGTACAAGGACTGAAATGGTGCCTCGTCAATCTAATAGACTGTGACAAGTATCTGAAAGACTCATGGAGTCAAGAATCTGATGGTATTTGTAGAGAAACAGTTGGTATATATATAAAATTGTTTGGGATTGTCTTTACTGGAATGGGGAGATGCCAGGAGTATGTGCTGTGCCTTGAAGAACAGAGTGTATGTTAGCGGGAACTGGACTGGGGCTAGAGAAAACTGGTTGGAAGGAATCCAGTGGCAGCTTCACAGACACACAGCTAGGAACTCATGGCTCTCCTTTAGCTTATGTAATTGTGCTTTAGTTCTAATCAAGCCTCACTTTTTAGAGTCCAGACTGTTTCTCCTCCTTATGAATGCAAAAGAAAATATAAAGGAGTACTTGTGGCACCTTAGAGACTAACCAATTTATTTGAGCATAAGCTTTCATGAGCTACAGCTCACTTTATCGGATGCATGCAGTGGAAAATACATTGAGGAGATTTATATACACACAGAACATGAAAAAATGGGTGTTATCATGCACACTGTAAGGAGAGTGATCACTTAAGATGAGCTAATACCAGCAGAAGAGTGGGGGGGGGGGAGAAAGCCTTTTGTAGTGATAATCAAGGTAAAATATAGTGGGTTTCTGGAGAGAATGGGAGGTGCCAGCTTCAGAATAACTTGTGTAACTGACATGTGGCCCTCTATTAGCCACCTCGGAAGATAAGGGACCTACTACTACTTTCAGCTCATGTGGAAGAGTCAACATGGTTTTTCTAAAGGGAAATCATGCCTCACCAATCTACCAGAATTCTTTGAAGGGGTCAACAAGCACGTGGACAAGGGGGATCCAGTGGATATAGTGTACTTAGATTTTCAGGTTTCAGAGTAACAGCCGTGTTAGTCTGTATTCGCAAAAAGAAAAGGAGTACTTGTGGCACCTTAGAGACTAACAAAAGCTCAGATAAATTTGTTAGTCTCCAAGGTGCCTTTTCCTTTTCTTTTTAGATTTTCAGATGTTTGATAATGCAGCAAGGAGGAAGATCGCACCTGAGATTTCCAAGAGAGCCCAGAGGATCAAGAGATTCATCTTCCATTAAATCTAAGATGAAAATCTCAACGATTAGCATAATTTTCCACTAAATCCACAAGGACCAGTGTCAGAATGAACAGCCACGGCAATTCCTCGCACCTGCATTTGTGTCTGGGAGCAGCTGAGCAAAATCCACAAATAGCGGTGGAGATGCTGGACATCTGAACGGCCCAGGGAACAGCCGGTACAGACCATTCAGGGCGCCAGGGGAGGCCCTTGCAGTCCTGATGCACATTCCATGTTCCCTAACAAAGGAAGGGGGCATAGTGCTGCACAGCCAGCAGAGGGGCTTATAGAGAGAGGGCTCTGTTACCTGGCAGAGAGGCAGCCCCTTTGCCCCAGGAAGCTCAGGGCATCTATCTGGTCAGACTTGGGAATCAAGCAGAGGAACAAATGACGAGCTTTCGACCTGCGCTGACCTCCTCCACAAATACACTCTCTGAAGGATCCCAGTCTCACTTTGATGTCTGGATTATGTGTCCATATGTCTGGAGTGGCTCAGGAGCATGAGTGCCAACCTCAGGGCGGAGTATTAAGAGCTAGGGCACAAACCCGAATCTGGTTGTGAGTTCTGTACTTAGATTTCACCAACCAAACATCAAGTGTGAACTCCTCAAGCGCGATCACAGCCTTAACATGGAGTCACAGACAGTCCACTTGGCCACTGCCACTCAGGAAAGCTTGTCTCTGAGACAGATGGTCCCTTTCATCAAAAGTCACAACAATATTTAGGTTACTCTCAGTCACAAAGGATCAGTCCCTTACCCCAGGTCAATTGTACCTTAGATCCTATACCAAAGACAACACTTGTAGCCAATCCTATAATAAATTAACTAAAGATTTATTAATTAAGAAAAATAAATGAGTTATTTACAAGGTTAAAGCAGGTAAACACACACACAAGAGTTACAGTCTTTTTTTCCCAAAAGTTAATAAAAGCTGCTGTAATGTGCAAGCACTATATGTCCTTTAGGGCTAACTGAGGCTAAGCAGCTGGGGATCTCTTGCTTATGCTTAGAAATCTTGCCCTTCCAAAGTCCAAGCAGCACAGAGATCCAGTTTCGTCTGGTCAGGGATTTTTATTCCCTTTCTGCAGAGTCCACCTCCATGTCTTCTCCTCATGGTTGTCAGGGGAGCAACCAACAAAGTCTTTGTCCTTTGCTCTTTCACAGTGGTTTCAATGGTGTGATTTGGATTCAATGGGTCTTCTTGTGTGCCGCACCTAACACCTTCTGTAGGAAGCCAGCAAAAGTTATCAATGTTTCTTTCCTCTTTGGTAAGTTACACAGTCACTGAGGTTTACAGTGCAAACACTTGTTACCTGGGGTTCTTTCAATGCAAAGCTCTTGGTAACTTTACTTTGTGCAAGGTGGTGTCAGGAAATAAATCAAAGGAGACACAGCCATCTGACTGCCACAAGCAGGACAACACAAGAGTGCTCTCACTTAAAGCTATACTTTACTTAGTCTTAAGCACTTACACATGTCCGCAGCAGGTTAGTAAAACACCCCAAAAGATCCCAGATGCATATTTACCCAGGGTCTTGAGGAGGTCTTAAGGGGATAACTGCAAACATCCAGTGGTCGGTCGTTGTCTGCAGGGGAACTTGAGAGGTGGCCAAGCATGCAAGTGTCCATCAAGCTCAGATTTCTTCCTCTTTTTATATCTAACTTGTTAGTATTACGTAGCTTGTCCATTAACAAAATTGCTGAGCAGACGCTAAGTTAAGGGGAGAGCTCTCCAGACTGTCTGGTGGGCAACTTTCCATCAGTCAGGCAGGGGAATTTTCCACCAGTTAACCAGATGTAGAGCAATAGTTCACAATTGCTAGATTTTCCATCTTGCAAAAACCGCATGCTTCGGAAAAGCAACTCAAGTCAGGAGGGCAGAGGGTCATGTTTATTCCTTGAGGTCACTCACTTCACCTCCCATCCTGGTCTGTTAGATGTGCTAAGATTTCAGAAAGGCCTCCTTCTAGCTGCTTTCGGCAATAGACGTAACAATCGGTATGCCAGCCGCTCACAGTGGTTTAAACATGATACTGGGCTCTGGGCTATCAAAACTCTGCTCCAACACATTCACTATACCTTATAACATGGGGTGAAGATGTTGTAAGTGAGATTAGATCATGCAGCACATACAAACATTTCATAAAGTCTAAACACATTTGCATAAATCAAATACCTATTTTAACAATATGAACACACAGGGGAGCCAGACCGTTTCCAGCTGTGCATTCGTCACTGTTCAGTTGGGGCCTAGAGGCCTTGGCAGGACTGGCATCTGGTTGGCCAGCAGCACAGTGAGCTCCAGCAGATATGCAATTCCTCTGCAGGATCCCTAATCTGGATTTACATTTCAATCTCATAGAATTTAGGGGTTGTTATCATGTGCCAAAGTTAGGAAGAGAAGTCCATATTTGAGAATCCACCTCAGCATTAGCTCCAATGGGAGCCAGAGGTGCTCAGCACCTCTGACAGTAGGGCCTATGGGTCATTTAGATGCCTAAATATGGCCTTAAAGTGCATTAGTTTAAGTACCCACTTGTGAACATTTGGGCTGAAATCACTCCTCCCTAGCAGAAGCGACTGCATTCACATCACAGGGGGAAATAAACACTGATTCTGTATATTTTCACTCTCTTCCTGGTTTCTGCATTCAGTTTTTTAAAGGTCTCCAAGCTACACTGGCTGTGCGTTCAATGCCATGTGCTCAACAATAGTGCCGTATTGATCACACCCCACAGGGCATGTGCTTAGAGGTGAAACAAAGACAGAAGGTAAATCTTATTCTCCTCGTAAACAGTCTAAAATCCATGTTACATATTGACAAGAAAGAACCTGTTAAAATTCCTGTTGGAAAACTGAAATACTGTTTTTCTCCTTAAAATGTGAAAATGCTGGAAAATACAAAAGGCTTCATTACAACTGAGCATTTCTCTTGGAGAACTTTAATTTTGCATGGCTGTGGGAGCACTGATTTATCAGCATCTCCTTTGATGCTTCTGATCCTATGAGGCACTATAAATAAACATTTAAACTCATTAAGTATAAAAGACAGGAAAATTTAATAATGAGATATGAGCTTTTCCAAGCAGATCTTTTGGTCCTGCTTTGATCAGGGGGTTGGACTAGATGACCTCCTGAGGTCTCTTTCAACCTTAATCTTCTATGATTCTATGAGTCCGTGCCTCATTCTCAACATAAAAGTGTAGGAGTGAAACACAAAGACAATGTTATTGCCAACGGAGAGACACTTCCCTTGTCAAGGTTCAGTTTAAATCATCACCTTCATCCCATCAGTCAAGCCCAGTTGTGCTGTCCTTACAGTGAGTAGTACCTCACTCTGCAAGCGGTTACATTCATTGAGAACAAGAGTACGCGCAGAGTAAAGTGTAACACAGCTAGCCAGGCTGTGAACCTCTTCCTCCCACTCTACAGTGGAGATGCCAATTCCAGGCCTGCCCAGATGCACTTCATTGAGTGAGCACGCTCTGATACAGTGGGTGAAAAAACAGAACCTTCCTTTCACAGGAGAATTTCAGCATTTTGAAATTCCCACCCGAAACGGCATGTTGAAATACCAAAAGTTTCATGAAACAAAACTCCAGGAAGCTTTGAATGGGAGCTGTTGACATGGAAAATTTGACAATGGTCAATTGGAACAACATGTCAACAGGACATTTCCATGCCACTACGTTTTTCATTTTGATTTTCCAGATCACAAAATAGAAATGATTAACTAAATAAACATTTTTCCCCAGAGAAAATTTTGACAAAACCCTATTTTCTGATTGGAAATTTTTTTGTGGGAAATGTTTTGACCAGCTCTACCCCTCAATTTCATTGAAAGCTCTGCAAGCCAACCCAGCCTGGATAAGGATGGGAGAATCTGCTCCAGTGAGTCATGTGTGTTACTCACAGCCATTCATGGACCTAAAAAGGTTTGGGTCTTCACTTCAGTTTAGAGAACATGAGAATGGCCATCTAGCCCAGTATCAAAGGTCCATCAAAGGTCCATCTAGCCAGGTACCCTGTCTTCAGACAGTGGCCAATACCAGGTGCTACAGAGGGAATGAACAGAACAGGAAATCATCAAGTGATCCATCCCCCTGTCGCCCATGCCCAGCTTCTGGCAAATAGAAGTTAGGAACACTTCGGAGCATGGTTTTGCATCCCTGTCCATATTGGCTAATAGCCATTGATGGACCTATCCTCCATTAATTTTTCTAGTTCTTTTTTGGACCCTATTATAGTCTTGGCCTTCACAACATCCTCTGGCAAAGAGTTCCACAGGTTGACTGTGCGCTGTGTGAAGAAATACTTCCTTTTGTTTGTTTCAAACCTGCTGCCTATTAAGAAGTAGCTGGAAATGCAGATGTCTGTGCAAGTAACACTCAAACCCCTCAGATCCCAAAAGCACAGCAGAGGGAGAATATTGCCACAGAAGTCAGCTCTGTTGTGTTTCTTTATCTTAAACTCCCCCACCCCCAAAATTTAAGGATCAAGATTACCAAAGGTAGAAACCTGCTTGCATACACCAAAACTCTGTGTGCCAAAACGCAACCCCATATTTAAGTTCACAATTATGTGTGCTGATCAAACAATTACCCACCTGAACACCCAACTTTGCAAACCTTTAGCATCAAAATGAGGAGCAAATGCATCCCACTCCTCCCTTGGGAGCATGGAGCTGAAAGCAGCACATCTGTGTGGATGGTACTGCTATAATTCAAATGTTAAATGACAACAGTGAACATGAGGGTGGGAGGGATTGATGGTTCTTCAGCCTATTACCCCTTCTGCTCCAGTCCTGTGAAAGCCCCTTTTCAGGTGTTCCTCAAACAGGCGGAGAGTAGTGGCTGTTCTCCAGGGCATCATACACTTGCCATTCCCTACACAAGTCAATGCTGACTCCACATGCATTTCCTCCTGCCAGTTCCTCCATCATAAAATCAGCTTTCCCACTCCTGGAGGAGGGGATTTTGGGAGGCACCATGGGAACAACTCTTGCAACGGCTCATGCAGAGCCTTCATAAAACTGTTCCCGACTCCCCACAGATCTCCAGGAACCCAGCTTCCCTGCCTGCTCTGTGGCGTGGGATTGAGGGAAGCAGTACAAACTCCACTCTCTTCCCACCCAAGTGAGTAACAGCTGGACATCCCAAGGCCACGCCCATTGAGTGTTCTGTCCCCGTACCTAGTTGTAGCCAGAGCTGATCGGGAATTTTCAGTGTTGCTGAAAATTTTCAATTTTCTGTTGGGAAAATCAAAATGGATTATTTCATTTCAGGTGACTCTAACCTGAAACAAAGCATTTCAGGCCAAATCAACAAACCAAAATGGGACATTTTCATTTCAAAAGATCAATTTTTTTGTTTCAATTGAAAGCGTCAAAATGAAATGTTTGGACATTTCCAAATCAAAATTTTTCAGTAGAAAGTTGTTCCACAAAAAATTTGGCTATTTCAATTTATTGTCCCCACTTGGGATGAAAAGAAACATTGAAATCTCAGACTTTCCCTGGGACAGATGGAAATTCCAAATGTCCCTCAGCAGAACAGTCTGTTTAGAGGACTATGTGACCCCGGATATCTCAGCCAAGCATGGCCTTTCTTTGCGCAGAAGCTAAACAAGAGCTACACACTTGTACTGGCAAGGAGAGAAAAATAAAGTTTCACAAATAAACTATATATTATATGTTCTCTTACAGTTCTGCACTGCCTGCCTGGTTTGCCTGAGAATGAGGCTCCGCTCTGCAGCATTAATCCCCACGTTAGGGGTGAATTCTGAATGGCCCTCAAAGGTTTGCTGAGACATATTTACATACATACATTGTTTAGGGACATACTTTCTCTGTAATATTTTGGTATCAAGTGTATTAAATAAACAGGATTAATTTGTGCTTTTCTATTCCTTCTTTTCTACCCCTTTCTCTGTCACTTCACTTTCCCCTCTCTAGCTATGCCTCTATTTTTCCACCTGTATTTAAGATTCTGGATTTATTTTTTTTAATCGGGTTTGATTCTCTAAGAGCATATCTTTCATCCCTCTCAGGCATGTCTGGCTTTTAGAATCTGCCTTTGATAAAGGAAATACTACTTTTAAGTAAATATTGTAGGTTAAGTATTCCTATACAGATTCTTTGGAGGAAAGTTTAAAGAGTACAGAATATTGATCTGGCAAAAAGCTTAAGGTAAACTGTCTTAGGTGTCTGGAGCTACAGAAAGCACAGAGCAGAAAGCAAAGCTAACAATTTTTTCCTGGTTTCAGGAAAAGACTATTTTGTTTTTGCCTATACCATTTTTCTCATGTTCACCATAAGTAAAACGTCTTTTACTTTCAAATGACGAGAGTGGTTCATTAACACAGAAGGGAGGCACATCCAAAGCTTATTTTTACTTGTCAAAAATCACTCCAACACCCAATCCATTGCAGTGCAATTCACAATAGAGACAACTTGAAGAAACAGAAACAGACACATATAGGAGGCTTCTCGGGAGAAATTTTTAGTAAAGTTTCCGAAAGTTCGACAAATATCAGCTACATTGACTAACTCTTTTAGTTTGGATCTTGGAAAGTTAATTACTAGTATGTAGACATCGAAGAAACTCAACATGCTTTGAAAACAGGAATTCATTTGGCCTTACAACAGTAGAATTTAAGTACTATCAAATAGCCAATTGTTCAGTCATTCACACCAATTGGTTCCTTGTGAGGTGCTTCAGTTAACTGCCATTTTTGTCTATTTGGATGTTATGTTCCTCAGGTCAAGGATCGGCATTTGCATTGAAAGTACAGCATCTAGCACAATGGGACTCCAGTCTCACGTCACCGAGTAAGTCAAATTAAATCACATAAAAGTTATAAGTTTTTAAATATTTTGTTGTCAGTGTGCCTCGAGATAGGATATGCATGTGGCATTAATAAAGAATAATTCAATTAATTAATATTTTTCATAGCCTAAAAATTACGCATCAACTCTCAGAGGTGTGAATCACCATTTCCTAAATTAAAATTATTTAATTTATGACACAAAAACTGAGCACACCTTCCCTTTAATCTCCCTGCTGTTTAATTCTGTGTGAATCCCGATTTTTGTACCTATTGGTCACGGAATACATAATGCTCAGCTATAACAGCATCTCTGAGGAGTAACTTTTTCTACCGTCTGTGGGGGTTAGGACACTCCATCACATCCCAGTGGATAATGACCTGACCTCAGTTATATAATCGTTCATTATCTCTTGGCTAGACTGCAGCAGTGCAATATACTGGGGCATGAAGCCTTCAGCTGTGAGGAAACACCAGCTAATTCAGAGTCCATCTCCAAGGCAACACAGCTACTGTGAGCACATCAAACCTGTACTCTGCTTTCTGCACTAACTCCCTATAGAATATCGAGTCAAGTTATCTCTCGGGTGCCAAATTACCTGGGCCTAGAATATCTAAAAATTCACCTAACACTCCAAAATGAGGATCGTGGTTAACTCTGCTCCTCAGGTCCAGCGGAACTTTCTGCCACGCCACAGAGGTGGCTCTCAAAGGCTCTGATGACGTCTTCCTGGCCACAGCTCAGAGTCATTGTTCCATCCTCATCCTCCCCAACCTTTCAGCTGCTTTCAACCATCTACCACATTCTTCTTGGGATCACGTCTTCCCTTGGTTTCCACAACTCTGGTCTCCCTTTTACTTCTTCCCTCTCGAATCACTCCTTCAGCGTACTCCTGCAGAGGATCCTCCTCATCCCTGCTCCACTTTTCTGTATAGCTTCATCCTCAGTCCCCTTCTCTTCTCCCTTTATACCTTGTCTCTTGGTAATCTCATCCACAAACACAGTTTCAACTGCCACCCCTATGTGGACGATTCACCGACCTACCTCTCCACTCCAAACCATCTCTCTGGGATGTCCAACTGGTGACTTAAGATCAGCATGGTCAAAATATAACTCCTCATCTTTACCCGCACAGCCTCCCCACCCCTTCTTTCTCGATCACTAAGGACACCACCACCATCCTCCTCCTCACTCAGGCCCATGATTTGGGCATCATCCTCCACTCAGCCCTCTGTCTATGTCCTCACATCCAGGGTAAGTCTTGCAGAGTCTTTCTTTACAACATCTCGAAAGCCACATCTACCCTTGGAGCTGAGGGTGTGATTCCCAGCTTGGGCAGATATACTTGCACTACCTATTATTAAGCGAGCACACTGAACATGGTAGTCATGTAGATATGGTAGTATGGGCCATGGGAGCAGTGACACGGGCTAGCTTCCCTGAGTACATACCCACAGAATCCAGGAGGGTTGGGATTCATTCCCCTAGCTCCCAGCGTAGAAGTAGCCATGGATACGGCCTTTCCTATCCATCCACACAGCTCCAACTTTCAACCAGACTCTCATCTTGCATCATGATTACTGTAACTCCCTTTCTTGAGAAATGCAACCTCGCCCCACATCCATGCAAATGCTGCTGCAAATATCGTTTCTTAGCCTACGCAGTGTAGCTGTAGCTGTGTCGGGATAATAGAGAGACAAAGTGGGTGAGGTGCTGTCTGTTATTGGACCAGCTTCTCTTGGTGAGAGTTTTATGTGGCTCAAAAGCTTGTCTCTCTCACCAGCATAAGTTGGTCCAATAAAAGACATCACCTCACACACCTCGTCTTTCTAATTTCTTAGCCTGTCACTTTGACCATATCACCTCTCTGTTTGCTTCCCTCTCCTGGCCCCCTCTTCTGCCTATCCAAGGCTCTTCATAGTCAATTCCCACTCTACCTATCCTCTCTCATTTGCTCTCAATCTGTCCATGCTCACCTCCTATTGGTCCATCACTCACTTGGTCCATCACTCACTTATTAAATATTCAAATAAATACTTTCTCGCATTCGCCTCTGCTGCCCCTCGCACTTGGGAGAAGCTCCCTGTAACAGCCACAAAGCTCCCTCATTATGCTCCTTCAACACCCTCCTTAAAACTCCTGTGCCATGAGTCCTCCCAAAAACCTGGCAATGGGATGGGTGGCTGGTGAGCTGAGACCACGGCCTAGCCTGCTGACCAGTACTGCCTCATTGTCTCCATGTACTTCCCTATCTCTTGTCTCATGTCATACTCAGATTGGAAGCTCTTTGGGGTAGGGGCTGTCTCTTTATTCTGAGTTTGTACAGCGCCTACGACAATGGGGTCCTAGTCCATGACTCTGACTCCTAGGCACTATGGTAATACCAATAATACCACAAGGGTATAGCTCATCTGTGTAGGAGATAATTTTATCTGAGGCTAGGCCAAGACTTTCGACTCAACTCCCACTGGAACTAAGGAACCATCCCAAACCTCACCACCTCCTGCTCCGAGTGCAACGTGCATCTCTCTGACCTGCCTTCTCCAATATAAACACAGAGCAGAGTGTACAATACATAGAATCATAGAATATCAGGGTTGGAAGGAACCTCAAGAGGTCATCTAGTCCAACCTCCTGCTCAAAAGCAGGACCAATCCCCAATTAAATCATCCCAGCCAGGGCTTTGTCAAGCCTGACCTTAAAAACTTCTAAGGAAGGAGATTCCACCACCTCCCTAGGCAACGCATTCCAGTGTTTCACCACCCTCCTACTGAAAAAGTTTTTCCTAATATCCAACCTAAACCTCCCCCACTGCAACTTGAGACCATTACTCCTTGTCCTGTCATCTTCTACCACTGAGAATTGTCTAGAACCATCCTCTCTGGAACCACCTCTCAGGTAGTTGAAAGCAGCTATCAAATCCCCCCTCATTCTTCTCTTCCGCAGACTAAACAATCCCAGCTCCCTCAGCCTCTCCTCATAACTCATGTGTTCCAGACCCCTAATCATTTTTGTTGCCCTTCACTGGACTCTCTCCAATTTATCCACATCCTTCTTGTAGTGTGGGGCCCAAAACTGGACACAGTACTCCAGATGAGGCCTCAGCAATGTCGAATAGAGGGGAATGATCACGTCCCTCGATCTGCTCACTGTGCCCCTACTTATACATCCCAAAATGCCATTGGCCTTCTTGGCAACAAGGGCACACTGCTGACTCATATCCAGCTTCTCATCCACTGTCACCCCTTGGTCCTTTTCCGCAGAACTGCTGCCTAGCCATTCGGTCCCTAGTCTGTAGCTGTGCATTGGGTTCTTCTGTCCTAAGTGCAGGACCCTGCACTTATCCTTATTGAACCTCATCAGATTTCTTTGGGCCCAATCCTCCAATTTGTCTAGGTCCCTCTGTCTCCTATCCCTGCCCTCCAGCGTATCTACCACTCCTCCCAGTTTAGTATCATCCGCAAATTTGCTGAGAGTGCAAACCACACCATCCTCCAGATCATTTATGAAGATATTGAACAAAACCTGCCCCAGGACTGACCCCTGGGGCACTCCACTTGACACCGGCTGCAAACTAGACATGGAGCCATTGATCACTACCCGTTGAGCCCGACAATCTAGCCAACTTTCTACCCACCTTATAGTGCATTCATCCAGCCCGTACTTCTTTAACTTGCTGACAAGAATACTGTGGGAGACCGTGTCAAAAGCTTTGCTAAAGTCAAGAAACAATACATCCACTGCTTTCCCTTCATCCACAGAACCAGTAATCTCATCATAGAAGGCGATTAGATTAGTCAGGCATGACCTTCCCTTGGTGAATCCATGCTGGCTGTTCCTGATCACTTTCCTCTCATGTAAGTGCTTCAGGATTGATTCTTTGAGGACCTGCTCCATGATTTTTCCGGAGACTGAAGTGAGGCTCACTGGCCTGTAGTTCCCAGGATCCTCCTTCCCTTTTTTAAAGATTGGCACTACATTAGCCTTTTTCCAGTCATCCGGGACATCCCCTGTTCGCCACGAGTTTTCAAAGATAATGGCCAATGGCTCTGCAATCACAGCCGCCAGTTCCTTTAGCACTCTTGGATGCAACTCGTCCGGTCCCATGGACTTGTGCACATCCAGCTTTTCTAAATAGTCCCTAACCACCTCTATCTCCACAGAGGGCTGGCCATCTCTTCCCCATGTTGTGATGCCCAGCGCAGCAGTCTGGGAGCTGACCTTGTTAGTGAAGACAGAGGCAAAAAAAGCATTGAGTACATAAGCTTTTTCCACATCCTCTGTCACTAGGTTGCCTCCCTCATTCAGTAAGGGGCCCACACTTTCCTTGGCTTTCTTCTTGTTGCCAACATACCTGAAGAAACCCTTCTTGTTACTCTTAACATCTCTCGCTAGCTGCAGCTCCAGGTGCAATTTGGCCCTCCTGATTTCATTCCTACATGCCCTAGCAATATTTTTATATTCTTCCCTGGTCATATGTCCAACCTTCCACTTCTTGTAAGCTTGTAATAACATGTTTATTAAAAAAACCTACTGCTCCCTGCACACACACCTCTCCCCCTGGGAAGAGGATGAGACACAGGGTATGACTACACACCAAAGAATAACCCCTGACTGCCCTGTGACAGCTGACTCGGGCTTGCAGGGCTCAGGCTGTGGGGCCATTTCACTGCTGTGTAGACTTCCAGGCTTGGGCTGGAGCCCAAGCTCTGGGATCCTCTCACCTTGCAGGGTCCTAAAGCCTGGGCTCCAGCCTGAGCCCAGGAGTCTGCATAGCAATGAAACAGCCCGGCAGACCAGGGTTTTTCTTTGCTGTGCAGACGGACCCACAGAAAGAACCACACAACAGATGTTAGTCACTTAGTGCACGACAGCAAGCATTCACACCTTATAGTCAGGATGGCAGAATAAGAACCTGCCTAGAACAGAATCCTGCTATAGAGGACACTTCACCCCCCCAGGAGACTTCAGCCCTTTTGTGCATTCATGGAGGAGCCATGGACAGAAGTACCATGCTGCCCATCTTCCACATGACCCGCGCACAGAGCTCCATGCTGAGGCAGGAAAGGGGCTGCAGCATCCATGGATCTGGTCCTAACACAAGTGGCAGAGAGGCGCTGCAATCTGCTAGTTCAGTATCTGAGGGTTATTCAGGCTTTACATCGGTTGGAGTGTACTTAATCTTTATTAATACGGATGAAGCTTTGCTTGCACTTCTCCCACCTGATATGTTTGCTACTTCTCCATGTAGCAATTCATGCTAATCTGCGAGTACAGTAATCTACGAGTACTGAATTTACTTAAGAGAGGTCAGTGCAATTGCCATGCAACCAACAATTTAAGAGCATTTAGTCCTTTATACAAGATGTTAAATTACACTTTAAAGGTTGTGTGTAAAAGAAAACTGCAAACTAATTTCAGCAAACTGCTAGAACTGGAGGTTACACATAATTAAATTCCTGCATGCCAATTTTAAAATGATCTTAATATGAAATTAAAAGTCCCATTTTAATAATGCCGTCAATATTTCTAGTCATTGGGGCTTGGTGTTTAGATGCCATTCAGTGAAAGAAACAGCTTTCGTCTCCTGGAAATTTTCAGGTAGCTGCATGTTTTGCTCTTTCATAAAATCACATCAATAATTGTTCTATTGCTCTACGTTAATGTAAAGCCCCCAGATCTGCTCTATACATTTATAAATAAGGCACCTGCTAACTCAGTGGCCTCATCTCTTTAGCGGCAAAGAGTCCTGTGGCACCTTATAGACTAACAGACATATTGGAGCATAAGCTTTCGTGGGTGAACACCCACTTCATCAGATGCATGTCATTCTTAGAACTGGCTATTAAACTGCAGACTCTTCCCAAAAATAATCATACCCCCAGAGAGTTGGATTTCTCTCCTCTGCCTGCAGCAATCAGCTGTTCTTGACCTGATCTTACAAGGTGCTGCACCTCAATGCCCCCTGTCTTAAATAATCACAGAAATGTAGGACTAGAGGGACCTCAAGTCCAGCCCAGAACCAAGTAAACCTTGTCCATCCCTGATAGGTGTTTGTTCAACCTGTCCTTAAAAACTTCTAGTGATGGTGATTCCACAACTTCCCATGGAAGCCTGCTCCAGAGCTCAATTATCCTTATAGCTAGAAATGTTTTCCTAATATCTAACCTAAATCTCCCTTCCAACAGAGGAAGCCTGTTACTTCTTGTCCTGCCTTCAGCAGAAATGGAGAACAATTGATCACCATCCTCTTTAAAAAACCCTTAACATATTTGAAGACTGTTATCAAGTCCCCCCACTCAGTTTTCTTTTCTCAAGACTAAACAAGTGAACTTTTAAAAAACTTTTCCTCAGGGGTCAGGTTCTCTAAACCTTTGATCATTTTTGTTGCTTTCTTCTGGACTCTCTCCAGTTTGTCCACATCTTTCTTAAAGTGTGGTGCCCAGAACTGGATACAGTCCTCCAGATGAGGCATTGTCTGTGCTGAATAGAGCGGGACAGTTACTTCTTGTGTCTTGTACAAAATACTCCTGTTAATATGCACCAAAAAATATTAGCCTTTTTCACAGGTATGTCCCATAGTTGATTCATATTCAATTTATGTTCCACTAGAACCTTCAGATCCTTTTCAACAGTTCTACCATCTAGCTAGTTATCCCCCACTTGACAGCTGCGCATTTGATTTTTTTTCTTCCTAAGTGTAGTACTTTACACTTGTCTTTACTGAATTTCATCTTGTTGATTTCAGACCAATTCTCCAATTTGTCAAGGTCATTTTGAATTCTAATCCTCTTCTCCAAAATCCTTCAACTCCTCCCATCTTGGTGTCATCTGCAAATTTTATGAGCATACTCTTCGCTCCATTATCTAAGTCATTGGTGAAAATATTGACTAGTACCAGACCCAGGACTGATTGCTCCAGGACTCCACCAGATGCACCCCCACTCCCAGTTTGACCGCAAACCATTGATATGTAACTTATATTTTAAATTGAATTGAGAGTTCTGTGGTGAATTATAGTGAGTCCCACTCCTGTGTGGCCATGGTTTTAAGACCAATAGGTTGGTCTTAGATTTAGAGGCTCTAGGAACACATGAAGAATGAAAACTGTGACTACGCACACAGTCACAAATAAGAAATCTTGTCTCTTTTGTAAGTTTTTGCTAAACAAATGATTAAGGTTACAATCACAAACAAATATATAAAACCTACGAGTGTCCATGCAGTAACTAATGCCATATTCATACTCATATACTCAAAGATACTATGGAGTCTGGTGGATCTCTCAACAGGGGGTCATTGATAGAGGGGTGGTTCCTGCTGGGGTCTTCCCAGTGAGATCTCCCGTAAGCATCTTCCCACTTTAACCTGACCAGGGGACCTTTTTATCTTGTTGTTCTGACCACGCCTAACACCTTATGCATATGCATGAGGGCTCCAACCTCCTTTTCCTTACCTGTACTTCCACGCCCCATAAATTTTTGGGTGCCCCACTTTTCATAGGTGGTTCTCTTATTTCCGCTTTTTTCTTATTAGGATCTTATTAACATTTACGTCAACTTGTTTCCCAGGTAACCTGTGGTCAGAACAGAACATTCCGTGACATCACAATCGGGTGCCATGAGGTCTAGATCGCTACATTGCAATCTATTTTTCTGTAACATCAACTATTGGCACATCCTTTACAGTAATCTTGTGGCTTTATTGGCATAGGGTCAGTCTTGGGTCACCCACTCATGTCTAGGCTCCTTAAGCCTGAGGCCTAGTGTGGCTAAGCTGAAATCTTACAGGCCTTAGTCTATTGCATTACAGCCTTGCTTTACTTACATACCTAATACAAACTCATCACTCCTAAATACTTGTCAATCTTATACTCCTATCCTACTTAAATCTATTCATCACACATTGAGTATTTGTGACATACTGTATGGGTTCACCTGACAATAACACAATTCAATGATAAAATGAATTGACTGGCTACATATAACTACTTTTTAAGTATGGTCTTTCAACCCACCTTACAGTAATGTAGTCTAGAGACTACATCTTCCTATTTAGCTTACGAGAATGTCATACGGGACTGTGTCAGAAGCCTTCCTTGTCAGAAGCCTTCCTAAAATCAAGATGTATCACATCTACTGCTTCCCCACCAGCCACTAGGCCAGTAACCACATCAATGAAGGAAATGAGGTTGGTTTTACACAATTTGTTCTTGACCAGGAGTTGAAAATGCAGGAGGGCACTCTGCTTCTTGTGGGATAGAGGCTTTTGCCTGATACTCTAGAGAGACACCCAGCAGGCTTTGGCTCATAGATTGTTTTCTGTTTAATTTCTTTAATGTCAGTCTGAGGGCCCAGTGCTGGAGTGTTCACAGCATTTATACCTGAGCAAAGGCTGAAGAAAGGGCCTCTTACATATGGGGCAAAAATGAAAGAGGAGTAATCACAGATCACACACGATTGTCATAGTCATTGGAAATAAAGTCCAGGCTCAGCAATCAGTACAAGTCAGCTTGATAGCCAAAGAGAACCAAACTGTACAAAAATATGGCATAATTTTACGTGACCTCTTTAGAAATGATCATTAAATTAAGAGGTGATATCATTACACTATGACACATACATGTTCAATACTCATTTGATACATTTCATTGATCTATCATTGCATGTATGACAGTAATTTTTTTACCCTATTTGACTATGACTTCCAAAAACATTTAACAGCATAATTTATGTTTATAAAGTCCAGAAATGCCCTCCTCCTCTCATCTATCGTTGCTGCAGATTTTTGAATTCTATTTATCTTTTCTACAGTGTTTTTTCCCATGGGTCTTCCAATAAATCCAGGTTTAACATTTTAAAAGGTGGTCATAATTTGATGCACTGCTGACCAGCTGTTGCTTTGGTGGGGGGGGAGGGTGTCTGTTGAAGAGGTTTGGGGATCTGAGGGTGAAGTCTTGCTATTTGGTTACTTCTATTCTTCATTGCTCATGTCATTATACCCTTAGATTTTAAAGCTTAAATTTAGTCCTACAACAGGGACCTCTCCAAGAGGAATGCTAAGCAACTTCTGAAGAGAATGTGAGAAAAAGAAAAAGAACTACATGCAACTTGGTTTTTTACATGGCTGAGTCTAGGGCTCAATGCTAAAATATCACTGAGACATTCTGGAACTTTTAAACTTTCACTAATAAAGCTCCCCAACTCGATCATACTATGGGAGTTTCTCTAAAAAGATGAACTTCAGAACCTTATTGTAAAAACTTCTGAGGGATTCTGAAGGCTTAACTGAGCAGCTGTCTCTGTGGCTCAGGGCTGGAGGCTCGAAAGGATCCTGTTATCTATTCTAATAATTGGCTCATGTCAGATGCAAGCTCTCTTCGGTAACCTGTTACAGTCAGACCTAGTTAACCTGTGCCTGGTATATCAGCAAATCTGGGTGTCTAAAGAATTGAGGGGCAAAGTAAGCAATCTGAACACAGGCACATGCTATTGGCTTGATTATTTGAACTTACTTATTCCATTTAAAATGTAAATCTACTTTGCAAAAATAAAGAAATAAGGATAATCATATCTGGGGTTCTTTTGTTTTTGTTTGTCTGAACTCAGATGAATGGAATTCCAGTCCACCCTGAAATCATTCACTCATTGGAAGAGAGCAGCAGATCTTGGTATCAGGCTGTGAGTCACAAAAAATGCGGGACTGGTCAATAGTGCAGAGGGCAGGCCACTGATACAGAGCAATCAGGATCACTTGGTAAGATGGGTACAAGCCAACATTTCACTTTTCTGTCATTTCAAGGTGAATCAGAACATTTGATTGTTTGGATTGACCTGAAACATTGAATTTTGAACCTGTTGAGAAAACCAGTAAACTTCACTTCTCTATCAGCGCATTGCCTTGTGGAAATTATAGTCTGGGCCCCTCATTCTCTTCTATAGGCTGGGCCCCCTGGAGGACAACAGCTTCTCATAACGCAATGAATATAACCTCCTGCGTGAGCTGCATGGTCCATCATGGGAATCACATTATTGTGGGTCCATTTTGGGAAATATAGTCCAGGCAGGGTGGGGAGTCTATTCCATAAGGGATATCAGGCTCACAAACTACAACTCCCGTGATGCAATGTACCACTTAAGAGGGGGGACAATTAAAAAAATACAAAATACTCAATGGTTTAGAGAGGATAGAATGGGAGCGTCTGTTCACCCCGTCTCATAAGAACAAGAGAACAGTCAGAACTGATAAAAAGAAACATGCTCTCATACAACAGATAGTTAAACAATGGACCTCATTGTCACATGATGTCAGTGAGACCAAGAGTTTAGCTGGATTGAACAACAATTGGCCATTTATTGGGATAATAGGAACATCCAGTGTTATATGGTAAATATTAAAAACACACCTAAGAGCTCTGGAAGGGCTATAACCCCAAAAGATTCAGGGTGTGGCCCAACATTTAAATATTGGGGTCAGGAGGAAATTTCCACTGGGGGCAGATTATCCCATAACTGTATACTACTGGGATTCTTACCTCTTCCTCTGAAGCATATGGTACCAGACCCTGACAGAGATGGGATCATGGACTAGACCAGGGGCGGGCAAACTTTTTGGCCTGAGGGCCACATCAGGTTTCCGAAATTGTTTGGAGGGCCGGTTAGGGGAGGCTGTGCCTCCCCAAACAGCCAGGCGTGGCCCGGCTGCTGCCCCCTATCTGACCCCCCACTGCTTCTCGCCCCCTGACGGCACCCCCAGGAATCCTGCCCCATCCAACCCCCCCCGTTCCCTGTCCCCGATGCCCCCCCCCCCGGGGCCCTCCAACCACCTTCTCCCTGACTGCCCCCAGAACCCATCCAACCCCGCCTCTCCTTCCTGACTGCCCCCCCGGGACCTCTACCCTCCTTCAACTCCCCTGTTCCCCGCCCACCACCCCGAACTCCCCCGCTCCCTGCCCCCTTACCGCACTGCCTGGAGCACCGGTGGCTGGCTGCCCTACAGCCGAACCGCCTGGCCGGAGCCAGCCACGCACCACGCAGCCCAGAGCCCAGAGTCTGGCCCGGCTCTGCAGCTGCACTGCCCCAGAGCTCGCAGCCCCGCCACCCTGAGCATCGCACCGGCGGCACCATGAGCTGAGGCTGCGGGGGAGAGCGACAGCAGTGTGGGGGCGGGGGGGAGCCTCCCAGGCCAGGAGCTCAGGGGCCGGGCAGGAGGGTCCCGCGGGCCAGATGTGGCCCACGGGCCATAGTTTGCTCACCTCTGGACTAGACAGACCAGCAGTCTAATCCAAGAGGACTATTCCTATGTTCCTATATTCCTATGTGGTTCAATAAATTTTCAGCTGGCTCCTCTGCAAAAGCTGGGTTTCACCCTAAGGTGAGTAAACTCTGGTAACTGGAGTTAGTCATTTTTATTGAGTTAATTGCCATTAAATGCCATCTTTTTGCCATCAGCCAATGCAGTTTCGTTTAACCTGGCACAGTGTCCCCAGATACATACTCCTTTTTGTGGTATCAATTGCTGCTTTTGGTACAGAATGTTCTCATAGTTGCAGATGAGCTAATTAATGGCCCTTTGTGCCACAGTTTCTTACAAATAAGAATCACTGGAATCATTTGGGCTGGTAATTTATATTGCAACATAAAACCATATAATGATCCCAAGAGAAGTTAAGCCTCACCACCAACGGGTTTTTTGTATATTAATAAATATCTGCTAAGATGAATAAATCATTACACAGCAGGCTGCCTTTATTGTACTTTGCAATTCACAGAACAGACCCCAGAAGAGTATATTTTAACACCTACAATGGCAGTGTGAAGAGTTCTCTCCTGTCGGCTCATGCTGCCATTTTTGAATCCTCCTAATTTAAATAAACCATTAGCCAGCTTGTACTTTTGCTGCCCTTTTTGGCAGTTTGGTTTTTATGGACTCTCTTCAGATCATCCTGTGTTTGCTTTCTAATTAGACTAGGTCCTAAAGAACACCTAATATCTGCAGCAGCAGAAACCATAGTATATGCAGTCTGCTATCAACAGATGAACAAGGATACCTTCTGGCACAATCTTTATGGCCTAGCTGAATTGAGCAATTGCTTTAATTCATCACTTTAATAATCCAAAGGACCATTCAATTGTGAACTATTCTGGCTACAGTTTTGGGGATTTTGACCAAATTTTTGCTAGACAATGTACCGTTTATAACAGGGTTTATTGTAATTAAGCCTTTCCCTGTTTAAAATGGCCTGCATGCTATACCACTGTATTAATGTGAGAGATAATAGCACTTCCCTCCCTTACAGGGTTGTTGCAAGGATAAAATCCATTAGTTAATTAAAACTGAACTTAAAATATATTTAAACTAGAGAGTTGCATCCTTCAATACTTCTGTAGACCAAACTATACACCCAGAGAGAAAGCAGCATGTTAAGCTGCTGCCTGTAATACATTAGCAGTAGGGGGTACCAGAGATAATCCTCCACATAGAAACTGCATGGAAATTGGAGGGAGGAGCACAAGTTTCAAGATGCTCCAGGAAGTCAGTCTGTGTGCACATGGCTGGAATGCCAGCTGCAGTGGCAACATCTCTGTAAATAGTTCTCTGAATAAAATGCCAGTTTAGTTTTAGAAACCTGGAGTTCTTTCATGTTGTTACCCAGCACATGAAACATTTCTATCTGCAGGACCAGACAGCCCATGGACCAGATTTTCCTCTAAATCAGGTTTTTCCTGTTTTCTGATTTCCACCAGAATGACCAGGCTTTCTGCTTATTGATGCCTAGGACCATCCCAGAAATTTTGGAATTGAGCAATTGATATTCAAGAGTGACCATATTACAGACAGACAAAACAGAGGAATGCCATGGAGGTAGATCCTCTCTTTGCTTGGCCAACTACCTACTGAAGAGAAGTCCTTTGATTGCAGGGCAGTGACTGGGACTTCCTCTGTGTGTGGACAGCACCTAGCACACTGAGTGCTACCACAAGACAACTAAGGAATTATTATTAATACTCTTAGATAAATTGTCCCACCTTTTGCTTGCCACTTGGTGAAACAATGAAGGGAACCCTAGAACATGTTAAAGTGCATCATACTTACATTACTGTGTGTGGCCATTCGTTAGCTCCTAGACAAAGTACTTTAGGAAGTGGAACAGCACATATTTAGATCAACAGTACAGTGCTGTATTTTTATACCCCTGATTCAAATTATGCCTCTCTTTCCCACAGAACAGGGATAATTTCTAGACATCTGAAACTGTGGCCAAATCTTGTTCACATTGCTCAACTGAATGGAGACCTCAGTGGGACTATTTGTCTGAATAAAGTGTGGGGAAATGGCCCCCAAAGATAAATATTTTTGTAATTCATCATTTCAATTCTGTATGTTTTATGCTACTCATGAGACAGTCACAAGAATACCAAATTATTCCCCACACTAAAGGCCATTCCTAGACATACCAGACCCACAGAGCAGGAAGAAAGGACTTTCTGTTAATGCTAGAAACATGGGAAAAATCGTTAGTGATTACCTTTGAAAAGTCATGGAAGATGGGAGAGAGTCCAGAGGACTGGAAAAGGGCAAATATAGTGTCCATCTATAAAAAAGGGAATAAGGACAAACCAGGGAAGTATAGACCAGTCAGCCTAACTTCAGTACCCAGAAAGATAATGGAGCAAGTAATTAAGCAATCAATTTACAAACATCTAGAAGATAATAAGGTGATAAGTAACAGTTATCATAGATTTGTCAAGAACAAATCATGTCAGACCAACCAGATAGCTGTCTATGACAAGGTAACAAGCCTTGTGGCTAGGAGGGAAGCAGTAGATGTAGTGTATCTTGACTTTAGTAAGGCTTTTGGTACTGTCTCACATGACCTTCTCATAAACAATGTGGAAGGCCTGAAATCATAGAACAAGCTTTTGTAGCATAGCCACTGATGACAGCTACTTCCTCCCTCCCGCCCTAAGTAGTTTTGCAATTTTCTAAAATTAAAAGAGCAGCTTTGCATTTTTAAGTTACCATTGTGCCTGCAATTCTTTTGCTGTGTTTAACCAGGCTGTGCCCAGGGAGCTTCTGTGGCCTGAAGCAGCCCTCTCACAATATACTGAAGTTCAGTTTGGAAAAGTATCATTTTATGTCCTTGTTAATTCCACAGGGATTTGTTTGTGTGTGCCTGCAAGGAGCTATTTGAGACAATAACCCACTGTCTTGTCCTGTTCCAAGCCCTCGACCTCTACAGGACCTCCACAATTCACCCACGCTGCAGTAGAAGCCCAGGCCAACATACTTTCATGGACCGTTCAAAGGCAAGTGTTTCTGTGATGAACTCATGGTTGAAGTTCTGGAGAGGGCCAACAAGCAAGTTCAGAACCAAAGACAGAGGGACTTGTGGCTGGTGGAAAGGCCTGGTGAGAGGCGAGAGGTAAGAGGAAAGGCTCAGGCTCAAGCAATTAGGTGCTGGGGCTCATGGAATTTTTTTAACATTCAAACCTGATGCAGCAAGCCCAGAGGTGCCAGGCTATGAACCGCCAAGCCTAGAGGTGCTGGAGCTCAGCGCTGGCAAGCCCTGGCACAAATTAAGCCCTGGCTCTAGGGAGTCTGAGAAGTGGTTGGTTGGACACAGGTCTGCATGCTGCAGTGTGGACACCAGAGGCCCAGGTTCAAGCCTGGGTTTGAAAATTCTCAACCTAGGGTTAGCAATCAGTGTAGATTCTCAAGCCCTGCATTTGCTAACCCAAGGTCAGCTGACTTGAGTCCCACTAACCCTGGGCTTGCAGTGCAGCCATACCCAGAGATGCTAAGTGACTTGTGTGAGCACAATAAGTCTGTATGGGCCAGGAACTGGGCCTGGTCCCCAGGAACTGGGCCTGGTCTCCCAATTCTGAAGGTAGCACCCAACCAGTCAGCCATGGTTCTTCTGCTGTGGGTGGGGGGCATTAGAATAGTGTAGTTCCTGCTCCTCCAATGAAACAATCACTACAGGGAGTTGCAAAGATTACCGAATTTGACCCCTGCTATTCAAACACAGTGTGATAGAGGCTTCCCATGGTTTTCTCAGTTGCTCAACATTGCTGACAATAATAATTAATGTGAACTCATGGGGTTATTTTTCCCCAGGCAAAATGGAAAATGTCCGCCTGTCTAGTCCATGTCACTACGTTCTGTAGCAAACCTGCAGGTCAATAAGCATCGTGCCATCCTAGCCACTTCTGTAGTACAGCCGGCTCCCCTAACAATGCTCGTCACTGTTACGAAGGTGAACATTTAAAAAACAAAATCCTCATTCTCCCCTCTCCCCTCCTCAAGTTCTACTTACTGTACTTTTCTGGCACTTGGGTGAAACTTCTGCCAGAGTAAGACCCTCTCAACCAGTTTCCCCAGCATCCCTCCACCACTGCAGGACAGGGCTGTAAGCTCTAAGGATTCATAACTATCGACGCCGCCCTTTACTAGTCAGACAGGGCATTCCCTTGTCTATAGACGGAGGGTGAAGGCTGCTCACGTCTAAAAAAGCACTCTGACCTACTTGCAAAGGCCAGCATGCTGCACAGACGCACACACAAAGAGCCTTGGATATAATGGGGACTGGCACTGCAGAAAGGTTATGGGCAGACACAGAGAGATGTCCATAATAAAAAGGCTTAAGAATATGTTTTTAAAAATTACAGGTAAAGATGCATTGGCAGAGAAAGCATGTGTATATACAGAGAGAGAGACACCACACAGTATGTGTGCAATCAAGTGACGCTTGAATGTAAATTGGAAATAGTAATAATACCTCCCTCTTATACAGAGCTTTTCATCAGTAGTGTTTCACACTCGTCTGAAGTATTTATGCTCACAACTCCCCCAGGAGGTAGGGCAATGAGCCTGATAATGTCAAATTCAACATCTCAGTTGCCACTGCATGCACGATTGCATTCCCAATGAATGCAAGTGTCCCTGCCTCTATAGTAACCCACACACCTCCTAGGTGTGGTGTTCTGTCCCCTCTAGTGGCACTGAGAGCGCTTAGAGATTAATGAGTCAGCTACAGCCTTAGCACATGGCCTTGAGGCTCATGCATTTAGCTTCAGAGGTCCCAGGTCCGATCCTGCCTGTTGACGAAGGGGGTCTGTTGATGTTACATATACATGCACTTCTGCAGCCCAAGTGTGCATCTGCCCTTGAAAAGTTTGGCTTTA
Organism: Caretta caretta; assembly: GCF_965140235.1. Classification (NCBI taxonomy): domain Eukaryota; kingdom Metazoa; phylum Chordata; order Testudines; family Cheloniidae; genus Caretta; species Caretta caretta. Next base: position 130,609,067 of record NC_134211.1, on the reverse strand, counting down.
GCCACGATTGCATATGATCATTCCATTGTCCTTTCAGGCTGACTGCTTGCAAGGTTCTTGAGGCACACTACTGAAATATACAAGAATCCTTCTCTGTAACTGTTGGAAATACGTGTTTACCTGATTGATGGGAGCAGCTGCAAAGGCATCATTCCCATCTGCTGGGGGAAACAGCAACATATGTTTTAAAAAAACCACCCAGACATAATCACATGTATTATTTATCAAATCGTATAATTTATTTTCAGACAACAACATCTTTTCAATGTCTATCTAAATACGTATTTGAAGGAGTCATCATTCCAATCTCCTGGATGAAATAATGTGTATTTTAAAGAACCTTTCAGGAAGGATTTTTTTAAATGAATCATAAAAAACACAGAAGTACCGAAACGAGTTGGCATGCTAATCATGTAGTGTCACAAATGGACAAAAGGCCGCTGCCGTTCTGTCAGAAGGCCATTATTCCAAGATTAGCATGGCCCGTCACTTTGCATTTCCCTGGCTGTTGTGAAGCAGTGTCACATTTTTCATGTTCTTAAAGCACATGTTCAAAAAAGTCTCAGAGACCCTCCTAATTCTGTTGTTACCAACACAATCAGTGTCAGTGTGTCCCTGCTTATGGGCATGGCTAGCTAACACAGAACACTCCAAGGCAGCATGCGACAGGCCTGGGTGCCAGAGGCCTACGTCCCTGCCACACAGGGAACATGCTCGGAACTGCAGAATCCGGGGATGGCCTTTGTGGAAGGCTGCAATGGCGCATGGGACTGCTTTCATCTGGCTGTCATTGAAGGAGATAGGCCTGTGATGCAGGACCATCGGAGCACTGCGGAGAGGCTGCTGTGCAGTGCGAGATAGACTAGGGCACTGAGAGGCAGGCCTTATCTGTAGCTCTCTCTGCTAGTATCAAGCTGCCTCCTTCTTCCTCTTGTCGGCTTGCCTGTGTTCAATGACTTCTTGGGTAAAATGAACAGCCGTACCCGAGATGAATGCCCCCTGCCTGCTACGAAACGTGGGCTGGGAGTGAAGAGTCAAAGCCAGCATGATTCCACTGAGTGCTTTGATTCTATGCTGTCTTGCACTTAGCAATAAATTAAGGTTGGCCTTTCGTACCCCATCGCCACTGGCATGTGTTTGGCTGGGCCGCTGTCATTGCCGTGACAATTAAGATCCCATTCGCCTTCCAACAATCACCAAATGGCTCCCAAGGCTGAATCTCAAAACTCTGAAGTTTAGCAGCAGGTTTCCTACCACAATCGCTGTTTCTTTAGCACCAGGCTCCCTGCCTGTGAAGCATGATCAGAAAACAAGATCATGCGCGTTCCTCACTAGGACAATACCTTCTGGGAGAGATCAGCCGAAGGCGTTTCTAGCTGGGATGGAAATATAGATATAAACTTAGACCGTAAAATGTGCATGCTCACTATTCCTTTTGTGACAATGTCCTTGTAACTAACCCAGAGAGTCACTTTCCAACTGATAAAACAACTCCTTTAAATCAGTAAATCCCATATATACAATACAAGGAGAAACTGACCAGTGTCCTAAAAAGCTGGTGAATTGGGGTGACTGTTCCATGCTTTGGGGGGCCCCCCAGGCCAGTGAGATTGGCCGGCGTGGTTGGTCCTGCAAGACACGAATCTGCCACTTCCGCCCCAGACCCTGCACTCCCCAGGGATGGCCCTTTTATTGATAACACCAGAACAGTCCAGAAAGAGGGATTCATGGATCCCAGCTCTGAATGCGTGTGTAAGGGAAGAGCACACAAAGAAGGCATAGGCAGAGGTGCTGGGCATGATCCCACCGGAGGTCTAAGCACTGCTCCCAGGCCATGGATCAGCTAGGTCCCTGAAGTGGGGGTTGGGCCAGGAGAGGGAGAAGAGTACGGCTGATCCCCCAATGCATTGCATACACCTTTATGCAATGAAATCACACTCTGATCCCAACAAGGGGATGCCCCTGAAAACCACAGTCTGGAGGTGAGATCAAATGTTCACCCTAGATTTCAGACAGGAGAACATTACATTTTCAAGTGCCATCCTGGGCCCTGATCCTGGAATCGAATCTGTGCTTAGAGCCTTTGACTTCAGCAGGACCCCATGTGAGCCCAGGGGTGCACCAGTGCCAACCTGATGGCAGACTCGTCACTGTACGGGCCATCTTGCACACAAACAGTAGCTCACGAAAGCTTATGCTCAAATAAATTGGTTAGTCTCTAAGGTGCCACAAGTCCTCCTTTTCTTTTTAGGAGATTAGAGACTCTTGCAATTAACAAAGTTTACTGTTGGCAATAGATATTCCTATTACATAGCAGCTGTCAATGCCAGCAGTTGAATCTGCCCTAGGTTTTTATGGCTAGAATAAATTTTTTATGCAGAAAAAAGTGCTACAGAATACACCATTTAATTTATTTTTCAGTGACTGCCTTTCAGAGTTTTCCAGGGCTGATAAGCACTCGAGTTTCTACAGGAATTCCACTATGTTTCTGGCTGTTCAGGTTTTACTATTATTAAGGGAAGAGACGAGTGAAGAGACTGAAGAGGCACTAGGGGGTCTGGAGAAAAATCATCCATGAGATCTCATTGTGATGATATGTGGGCTTTAAGCAGTGATGAACTGCCAAAATCTTAACAACCAGTTCCCTCCTCACCCCATGAGGGGGTCCTAGCCCGCCCTTCCCCCCCCCCCGGGACCCCTGCTCTATCCACCCTCCTCCCCTGACTGTCCCCGGAACCGGGCAGGAGGGTCTCGTAGGCCACCATAGTGGGTGCCCACTCCGCCCCGCCCCTAAGAGCCAGAGGGACCTGCTGGGGCAAGGTGGGGAGTCCTGGCAGTGCTTACCTGGGTGGGCTCCCGGGAAGCAGCCGGCAGGTCCCTCTGGCTCCTAGGGGCAGGGGAGCGTAGCTGGGGGGGAGCAGGGGGAGTGGCCGCTCCCCCCCCATCACATCAAAAGTGGTGCCTTAGGCACCGACTCCGTGGGTGCTCTGGGGCTGGAGCACCCACAGGGAAAATTTGGTGGGTGCAGAGCCCACACCGGCAGCTCCCCGCCCGGCCCCAGCTCACCTCAACTCTGCTCCGCCTCTGCCCCTGAACGCACCGCCCCGCTCTGCTTCTCCTCCCCCCACCCCAGCTTCCCACGAATCAGCTGTTGGCACGGGAAGCCGGGGGGGCTGAGACGCAGGCTGTGGCTTCACGGTCAGGCCCAGGGAAGTGGAGGTGAGCTGGGGTGGGGAGCGGTTCCCTTGTGCCCCCCCCACCGGGTTACCTGCTGCGGCACGGGCAGCCCCCTCCCTGCCCCAGCTCACCTCCGCTTCGCCTCCCTGGGCCTGAGCACGAAGCCGCCACCTGCTTCTCAGCCCCCCGGCTTCCTGCGCGAAGAGCTGATTCACGGGAAGCCGGGGGCGGGGGGGCGAAGCGTAACTCAGGGGTGGGGGCAGAGCAGAGGTGAGGTGAGCTGGGGCCGGGCAGGGAGCTGCCGGTGGGTGCTCTGCACCCACCAAATTTTCCCTGTGGGTGCTCCAGCCCCGGAGCACCCTGGAGTTGGCGCCTAAGGTGCCACTTTTGGCCGGTTAAATTTAGAAGCCCTTTTAGAACTGGTTGTCCCTCGCAGGACAACCGGTTCTAAAAGGGCTTCTAAATTTAACAACCGGTTCCAGCGAACAGGTGAGAACCGGCTCCAGCTCACCACTGGCTTTAAGTAGCATAAAGATGACCACCATAAAGAGAAAGTCATTTTAAAGAACTCATGTGCCTAATTCAGAATGATGGTCTTTAGCTATTTGGACACCCATAAATCTGCAATAATTACATTAGCATTGTTTGGTTTCACTGGGGTGTTTAGGCGTTTTGGATAAAACGTAAATAAAAAGAATGATCTTTAGTCCCCAGTCCAGCAAAACCGCATGTTAAAGTGTTTTTCATGATTGGGGCTTTAATTTACATTTGGTACTATACATCCCACTGTAAAGCCCCCTGAGTCTATGAAAAAGCAGCAAGTAACTCAATTTGAGAATCTCCAGAAGAATGATACAGCTCAGACTGGTTTCATGCTTCAGGGTTTTAGCCAGCCATTTGGTGGGGTCAGGAAGAGATTCCCCCCCCCCCCCCCCCAGTGTATTCTGGAAGGGTTTGTGGGTTTTTAAAAAAATCTCCTTCCTCTGAAGCATCAGAGATGAATATGGCTGGAGATGGGTCATAGGATGGGGAAGGCCAGGGCTCTGAGATGGTACCGAGCATTTTTTCTCTCTCTCAAGAGCTTACTTGGCTGGTTCTTGCTCATGCGCTCAGCGGCTAACTAATCACCATATGGGCCATCTGCTGGGGCCAGGAAGGAATTTCCCCCAGGTCAGATTGACAGTAATCTGGGTGGGGGCAGTTGTTGTCTTCCTCTGCAGTATGTGGGTGCGGGTCACTTGCAAGGATTATCTGGATATATCTCACTTCCTCATTTCTTTGAGTCTTGAGCACTGCTCCACTCCATCCCTCCGGTGTCACATAATAGTCTAGTCTCCTGTGGGCTGTAACATTTTGGTCTAATTTCGCTTCTTGGTTTTAATATGCAGGTGCTAAGTGGTGATAGTGGCCTGTGACATACAGGAGGTTAGACTAGATGAAGTAGCAGTGCCTTCTGGCCTTGAACTCTAAGACTCTGTGAACCATGGATACAAACATGAGAGGATGCCAGGTTTCTAAAACTAGACTTGCGCTTTATTAAGAGACCTATTTACAAAGATGTTGCAACTGCAGCTGACATTCCAGCCATGTGCACACAGACTGACTTCCTGGTGCCTTCTTGTGATGGAGTATGTTCCCCCACACTTGTCCTGAAGGGGTTAATCCAGGCCAGAGGGGCCAATTAACCTATTAGGCTGCAATCTGGGAGAATTAAGGCTGAGAGGAAAGCCCTAATTAAGGAAAGCTCAGCTGTGCAAGAACAAGAAGTGTTTCTATAAAGCGGGGAGCTGGTAGCAGAAAGATGCTGCAGGGTGGAGGGCTAAACTCACTTTCCTGGGGATAAGGGCGAGAAAGGGGTTTTGGACCAAAGAGGAAGGGTTTGTCTAGCAGACCCAGGCAGCAGGGGGTTTAGCTCGGGTGGAGAATGCAAGCCTGGGATAGGCAAGGCAGAAGTAGGCCAAGGGAGAAGCAGAAAGATTTGGGTTAGTGCAGGCCTTGGCTGCCAAAGATTGGGCCCTTGGACAGGAACCCACAGTAGAGGGCAGGCCTGGGTTCTCCTACCAGCTACTGAATGAGTGGCACAGTCTGCGCAGTGATCTTGTGGGCTGTCCAGGGCTGCTCATCCCAGCCACTGCGGGAGCGGCTCGGCCTGGGCAGTGGAGTTAAGGGCGGCTTGGGACGCTGCAGAGAGTGGATAGAGCCCTGGAAGGGGAGGACTCTTGTGATTCGGCTGGAGGGCTAAGCCATGAAGATGAGGTGCTGGAGCTCCTGAGGTGCAAGAGAGGGGTCGCAGGGTGACAGAGCGAGGCGACGGGCTGAGAAGCTGCCAGACGAGGGAGTCAGGCTGAAAGAGCTAATCCCTAGAGCAGCCAGCAGGAGGTGCCCTTACTGGTGCACAGTGAACCCCATGGCACTCTTCCAAGCTCCTCCCTCCTGCAACCTGTACTCCTCCCCCCATGTGCCGCGCAGTTTGCTACAATACCCAGTGGCAGCTCAAAGAGATTCCCAATGGCATTTTAGAAACAATTTTTTAAAAGGTAATTTCAAAGTTCTGTTTTCTGATTTAACGAAACCTCCCAAGCAGAATGCTCAGATAATGGCTAGCCATGAAGATTCTACACAGTCTCTTTCCTGTGACACAACTTGCTTTGAAACTTCCACTAGGCCTAGAAACAACTGCCGCAGCCAGCAAAGTGATGGTAGAACTTAAAGCCTGGTCATCATGTAGCTGCTCTATGCACGGGACTCCCCGTTGACTTCAGTGGGAGTCACATATGAGAGAAGATGCTGAGTCGGAGCAAAAGTCATTCAGGACTTGCTGCACAGTATTTGGGTTTGCCAGACAAACACACTGCACAAGACAAAAGGAACAAAATCTAACACAGAGGACGTTCACTTGCACAAGCGATACCAATGGGAAGCACCAATGTAGATGAAGTTCCTGCAGCTACATCTTAATATACTTAACATGGCATCATTAAGGCCTGCTCCAAGCAAGATCAACTGACTCATCAGCATAATGTTAGTAGGCACAGAAACCTTGTCCACACTAGCGCTCCCACCAGGAGCCTCATGATGCAGTAGTGGGGATTTTTACCAACAACAAAGTGTACATCTAGCAAATGTCCAGAGGCCCTCATCACTGAAATTCTTCTGTTTTGCAATAGGTATTGCTCTTAGGCATGTCCTCCAGAAATGTAGTGGGCTACCCACTGTTTTCACCCACTCGTGTGCCCGTAACACATCCATCCACAGAAACACACCGCAACAGTGCATGGGAGGTTACGCCCTGGCTTGACTTAGGTTTGCTTCAAGACAAAGTCAAAATGACCTTGATAAAAACGGAAAATTGCTCTGAAATCAACAAGTAAATTAATCAGTAAAGACAAATGCAAAGAACTACACTTAGGGAAGAAAAATCAAATGCACAACTAGATAATGGGGAAGCACTGGCTAGGTGGTCGTACTCCTACAGAGGACCTGGGGGTTCTAGTGCATCTTAAATTGAATATGAGCCAACAACATGATGCAGTTGTGAAAAAAATTCATGCCCTTCTGGGGTGTATTAAGCAGAGCATTGTACATAAGAAACGGAAGGTCATTGTTCCCTCTTTTCACAGATGAGGCTTTAGCTGGAGTACTGTGTCGTTTTGGGTGCCACACTTTAAGAAAGATGTGGATAAACTGGAGAGAGTCCAGAGATGAGCAACAAAAATGATAAAAAGTTTAGAAACCCTGAGCTGTGAGAAAAGGCTATAAACAGAGCATGCTCAATCTTGAGAAAAGAAGACTGAGGGGGGACCTGATAACAGTCTTCTAATATGTTAAGTGTTGCTACAGAAAGAACAGTGAGCACTGGTCTTCCATGTCCACTGGAGGTAGGACAAGTAGTAATAGGCTTAATTAGGAGCATAAGAACGGCCAGACTGGGTCAGACCAAAGGTTCATCTAGCCCAGTATCCTGTCTGCCGACAGCAGCCAAGGCCAGGTGCCCCAGAGGGAATGGACGGAAAAGGTCATCATCAAGTGATCCATTCCCTGTTGCCCATCCAAATTATGTTCATCTCTGTGTCTGACGATTTTGTTCTTTACTATAGTTTCAACCAGTTTGCCTGGTACTGAAGTCAGGCTTACTGACCTGCAATTGCCAGGCTCACCTCTGGAGCCCTTTTTCAAAATTGGCATCACATTAGCAGACCTGCATCGGTGCGGAGAGGCACCCCTCCCTGCTGGCCCCAGCACAGACGTGCCCCGGACTTGCCTCGCCCCCGGCCCCGAGCTGCTATGGCGAGCGAGGGCTGCAGGGAGTCTTCTCTCCCACTGCAGCCCCGGGGCAGCCTGCACCCCAAACCCTCATCCTTGGCCGCACCCCAAAGCCTGCAACCCATGCACCCCAACCCTCTGCTCCAGCCCTAAGCCCCTTCTCACACCCCGAACCCCTCAGCCCCAACCCCACCCCAGAGCCTTCACCCCAGCCACCCAACCCTTGGCCCCAGCCCTGAGCCCCCTCTGCACCATGAACCCCTTATCCCCAGTCCCACCCCAGAGCCCGCACCCCAAGCAAGAGCCCTCATCCCCCACACCCCAAACCCTCTGCCCCAGCCCTGAGCCCGCTCCCACATGAACCCCTCGGTCCCACCCCCACCACATGAATTTTGTTGTGTACACCAATATGGAGGTGATCCATTCCGCACATGGACATAAAAAACAGGAGGGAACACTGATACTGTGGATGGAAATAACCTCAGGATTGCACAGAAGCCTCCCACTAGCATCCCTCCAACACACTGGCCACTGCTTAGGAGTCCTGCCGGGTCGACCCTGAGCATTCTACTGCCCTGGGGCCTGGTTTGCTAGAAGCCATGTACCTGGACTCAGGCGTGTAGTGTCTTGCCAGCATCTGTTACTTCCACAGCGATCTACTCCATCCATAGGACAGATGGGTCAGAGGAAGCCTCCCTGAGCATGTCGCCAGCTAGCCAGGAGCCAGCTCACAGATGCTCAGGACCATTTCGGGCAATGAGGAAATCCAGCCCCAGACAAACTCACTTCCTGAGCACTCTGGGCTTGCGGAGAAGAGCAGCACTTTGCCTGATGAGCAGAGCCATTCAACAAGGACCTCAAGGTCAAGTATCCTAAAGCTGGGACAATAGGAGGTGAGCTGCAGGAAGCAAACCCTGTCCCTTCTTTGAAGAGCTTCCCTCTTCCATTGCACTTTAGGGAGGTTTCTTGTTCTCTAAACACACGCCTGCGGTGGGATATTCCCTATGCGAAGGGTCTTTTCCTGCCTCTGTCTCAGTCCACACAGCGGGGAGGCTTTCTCTTGCTAGAAACAGGTGGGGAGAACATACCAGGTGCTCTCTCTGCAAAACGAATTCTGTCTTACTAACAGCTGTCTGCCTGCCCCTTGCCCCCAACCACACTTGGCCACTCCTTCCTCCCCTGCATCCTCCTGCTCAACAACATGCTCCATAAAGGACCCATGTAGCCCAGTAGCCAGAGCACCAGACAGTGGTTCAGAGACTTGGGTTTTCTTCCTGGCTCCATTTCCCTTTTCACCCTGGCAGTCCTGTGGACATGGATTAGAAGGGCTGTAAAGGGGTAGTAAATGGTCTCGGTGTGCATGGGTGAAGCAGCGGGCACAATGGAGTCCCTGTCTCAGTTGAGACCTCTAGTCACGGCTGTAATACAAATAACTGCCTTCTTGTTCTGTGTTTGTACAGCACCTTGCACACAATCGGGTCCTGGCCAGGACCGGGGCTCCTACATGCTACCACAACATGAATCATAGTGATAACAACAAACAGTAGCAACCGAATTACCAAGGACAAGGCGATTAGCATCCACGTAGGCTTATGTCTCACCTATAGGGTGGCTACGTGTTACAGACAATAAAATCACTACGATAAGTGAGATATTGCAGGTTTGGGCAGGAGCATGGGAAGAGATGAAGAGAAACGGGACTGGAGGTTTTGAAGGAATCAGGAAAGCTTAGTCAGTCAGTACAGACTTGACCCTCTGCAAGTACCTTCCCCTGAGTTAAACTGGAACAAAATGATCAAGCTGTAAATTTTCCATGTTTATAGATCGCACCCAGCCATGGAAAGGTTCTTTATAATAAGCAGCAGCAGTCTGAGCATCTTTTTTAAAAATCAGGTCAGGTGCTAAAAGGCAGGATGCTTGGGTTACCTGGTTTCCATAGCAACCACATCCGTGGCTCAGAACGGGGAAAGGATGGTCAGAAATCTCTGGCATTCTCCTTTACTGATTAACTGAATTTTATTCCCCTTAAATTCCTTTTCACTGAATGGCAGCGCTTCATTGCATTACACTCCAGCCTGAGCGCAAAGGTTTAAACTCATTCACTATTCATAAGTGACAGGCAGCGGAAAAATGGGGAAATGAACATTCGGCAGCCTGATTATGTTCTGCCTATTGCAGACTTTAAATGTAATCTAATCACGACAAAACCTGAAACTAATAATATACTCATGTCTCAGAATAACTGATGACGAGCAGTCATATCTGTAGCTACTGAGCAAGTACCAGTGTGCTGAGAACAGTATGCAAATGCAAAATGTGCTCCATCCATTCAGGGTATTTCTAATCTATAGCACCACATACACCTTTACGTCAAAGTCAGCCATCATCCCTTTTATGTTGGCACAGAAAGTCTCTATCTCCACATGAAGCATTTCGTCCTGAATTAAACCATCCTCATTGTGTGATCACCTGGATCGATCGGTCTTCAGCTGTTGTTAATACTGCGCTGATCACAACACATCCGCCATTCTTCTCGCACGCTTGCCTTTCTTCTCCATGTTTGTCCAAAACGTTTAACAATGTCATCTTCCCATCTTCTTGGAGGCCGACCGGGTGGTCTTTTCTGTTCTCGTGGGTACCACTCAGCAATGATTGCAGTCCACCTATTGTCCGTGAGCCATGCTGTGTGGCCTGCCCATCATATCTTGTTATGTCTTCTTTCTATGATAATATCTTTCACATTGCTGCGTTCTCTGATCATTCCATTTGGGATGCGATCCAGAAGGGAAATTCCCAACATAGCTCGTTCCATTGCCCTTTCAGCTACCGACAGCCACTGTTCTTCTCTCTTCATCAGTGCCCAAGTTTCACTGCCATACAGCATGGCTGGCAGCACTGTTGAATTGAAGATATTTGTATGTGTGGTCTTGTCAATTTTTCCTTTGAGGACGTCCTTGATGGAATTAAACGCACACCATCCTGCCCAAATCCTTCGCGAGAGATCTCCGTTCAGGTCTTGGTGCATATTAACTTCTTGGCCCAAATATATGTACTGTTCCACTTCTTTGATTTCTTCTCCTGTTACCGTTATTCAGGCTTTTTGTAAGACATCTGATCACATGTATTTCGTTTTGCAGTGGTTCATTTTCAAGCCGACCTGACTGCTTTTCTTGTCAAGTCTTCGTAGCATGCTCTGCAGTTGGTTGGTGCTTTCAGCAATTAGTACGATGTCATCCACGAATCTGAGATGGGATAATCATTCTCCATTTACGTTGACACCACTCCTCCAATTGATCTTGTTCATAACCATTTCGAGGCAGGCGGTGAATAGTTTTGGTGCAATCGTATCTCCTTGCTTTACGCCTTTCTCAATTGGGATGCAGAGGGGAGTTTCACGGAGAGTAATGTCTGTTGTACATCCAGTATTCTCTTCCTTCAACAAACTGATGTACTGCTTGTTAATGCCCTGCTCTGCAAACGCCTTTAATATTGCGTTAAACTCGATGCTATCAAAGGCCTTTTCATAGTCGACAAAAGCAATTCACAGTGGGAGTTTGTATTCCCTCGCTCTTTCTAGGAGCTGGCTAAGGGTAAATATATGGTCGATCGTGCTGAAATTTCTTCGAAACCCTGCCTGCTCTCTTGGCTGTTGTTCATCCAGACTCTGCGAGAGTCGGTTCGTTATAACTTTTGTAAATATCTTGCAGATGTGAGACAGCAGGCATATAGGGTGATAGTTCTTAAGATTTTCTTGATCATCCTTCTTGTGCAACAAGATGGTATTCAACTCCTTCCAGCTTGATGGTATTTTTCCTTCTTCAAGATATCGATTAAATCTTAAAGCGAGGGCCTTCCAAAGTTTTTCGCCTCCTGCAGAAATCATTTCTGATGTTATTCCATCTTTGCCTGGAGTTTTTCCCTTCTTAATCTGGTGTAGTGCACTTCGGACTTCACTGACGATTATTGGGGGACACGTTCTTCTGACTCTTGGAGCATTGGGAGAGGGACGTTGACTCTTGATTTGAACAGTTCTGTATAGAAGTCCTTGCAGACCTCCCCCATCCCTGCTCTGTTGATTACTGTCTCTCCATCCTTGTTCTTTAATGCTGTTACGCTCAGTCTATACTGCATCAATTCCTGCTTGCATGTCCTGAGGCTCTTGCGTGATTCAGCTGTTTTGAGGAGCTTTTCTTTCCGGAAGTTCTCAAAGTCGTCCTTCAGTTTTCACCATATAAGTTTGCACAGGATGGAGTACTCAAGCTTGTTATCTGAGCTCCTTTTCATGTTTCTCTGCTTCTCCAACAAGCTTTTCATTTCATTCGAGATTCTTCCCTGCACCTTCTTCAGCTTTTCAATTTCAGATGCGTTTATGCAACGTCTCAGCTTGTCAGCAAAGATACGATAGTCCACATCACACTTTTCCGTCTGGCTCCAGTCAAACCCAGAAATCGCTTTCTTCAGCTTTGCTTCATCGAATGTCTTCGGTTGCTGTTTCCTGTTTGCCATCTGTAACGCCTTCTTTTCCACCGCTTCGTCAAAAATCAGCTTCGCTCTAAGCAGTCGATGGTCATTGCCAGTGTTGAAAGGCTGCACCACAGAGACATCTTGAACGATGCGCCTTTTATTGACTAAAATATAGTCGATTTCATTCTTGCTTTTCACGTTTGGCGTGATCCACATCCACCTTCTTGCAGTCTTCTTTTTGTACCAGGTGTTTGCCACATACATTTTTTTCATTTCTGCCATCACTACCAGCCTTCCTCCTCTTTCATCCCTTTTGCCACTGCTGTATCTCCCTATGAACTTTTCGCAAGCTTCCCCTCGCCTGACCTTGGCATTGAAATCTCCCATCGTGACAGTGTAAGTGGACTTTTGCATGAGAGCTCTTTCAAGCTCTCGGTAGAATTCTTCCACTTCTTCGTCCTCACTTGCACTTGTGGGAGCATAGGCCTGGATGACCTTGAGGGTAGCTTTTGACTCCATCTGAAGATGCAGCACACCAATACCTGATGATATTAGCTGGCATGATATGCCTTTTGAAGACCAATCCTTACTGACGATAAATCCGACTCCTCCAACATTTCTACTGCCATCTCCCTTTCCAAGCCCCACAGCGCTTCCATCTTTCCAGTTGACTTCCAACTCCTTCTTTCATTGGGTTTCACAGACACAGACGATATTGCATCTTATCCTTTTCTTCTCCTCTATCAGATGGTTTAACATTTCCTCCCTCGCCAGCAACCTACAATTGTAAGTACACACAGCGAGGGTTGTCCTTTTGCATGTTGGACTAGCACCTGACATTTTTAGCAACTTCTCATCAATTTCTGCTCCCCCACCGTAGAACAGTTCGATGACGTGCAGGGAACTAAGACCCATTTACTTGTGTTGTTTTAGCTGTTAACTTCAAGCCAACCCACTGGCTATGCAGGCAGGCATGCGTACCTCCTCAAGCTTAGCTAGTCTTCAACCATTAAGGAGAAGGAAAAGCGTTCTTTCCTCTGAGGGAGCAATCTCCCTCCCTGGATTGGATAGTCCGACACCTTTGTGGCATGGTTAGACCTACCAGGGCATACGCCCTGCTACTATAGCTGTCAGACGGCCAGGGTCACCACTGCGCCACGATGAGGTAGGATTTTGCAGTGATACAATTGGTAAACTATAAAAATTGTTGCAAGTTTACAACTGCTAAGAAATAAAGGTCATGAAAGCACATGATGGCTGGATACATTGTTAGGTTAAACTGAGAATATTTCCTTGCACTGAGGACAGTCCAGAAGGAGGCTGAATGCTGTCTCAAGCAGGAAGAAACAAAAGCTGCAAATATCTCAGGTGCTGCTTTTTGCCTGATATTGAGATAGAATCATAGAATCATAGAATATCAGGGTTGGAAGGGACCCCAGAAGGTCATCTAGTCCAACCCCCTGCTCGAAGCAGGACCAATTCCCAGTTAAATCATCCCAGCCAGGGCTTTGTCAAGCCTGACCTTAAAAACCTCTAAGGAAGGAGATTCTACCACCTCCCTAGGTAACGCATTCCAGTGTTTCACCACCCTCTTAGTGAAAAAGTTTTTCCTAATATCCAATCTAAACCTCCCCCACTGCAACTTGAGACCATTACTTCTCGTTCTGTCATCTGCTACCATTGAGAACAGTCGAGAGCCATCCTCTTTGGAACCCCCTTTCAGGTAGTTGAAAGCAGCTATCAAATCCCCCCTCATTCTTCTCTTCTGCAGGCTAAACAATCCCAGCTCCCTCAGCCTCTCCTCATAACTCATGTGTTCCAGACCCCTAATCATTTTTGTTGCCCTTTGCTGGACTCTCTCCAATTTATCCACATCCTTCTTGAAGTGTGGGGCCCAAAACTGGACACAGTACTCCAGATGAGGCCTCACCAATGTCGAATAGAGGGGAACGATCACGTCCCTCGATCTGCTCGCTATGCCCCTACTTATACAATACACCGTAGCATTGGCTGCAGGATGTTTCGTAAGTAACAGGAAATCAGTTTCTCGCTGTACAGTTTAATTCCCCAAGTTAAATACCTCTCAATCATTAAAACACATTAAAAGTTGCTCATGAGGCTGGAGACGTAATGAACAGTGATTTCATTGATCCTGGTGTCAGCAAGCCACAGGATTCGTTAGGAAGTATGCAGAGATACTAAGTGAGGGACGTTAAAGCGGTCGAGAGCCTAGCAAGCAGAATACAGGGATGTCACTGTCAATAAGTATGTGTCTAGGATTATTCACAACACTCATTCTTTATGGACCTTTTTGCAATACACCCCTATGCTGTAAGAGCACGAGGCTTTTAATGTCATCCAGATTACAAATGATGCACTAACACTTGCAATGAGCTGTAGTTCTCTTCTGTAAATGACAGTGCACTGGGGACCCTGTACTGTAAATAAATAAAGATAGATGAGCTCGTAAAGTACAGTTTACGATAAGTAACGGGTGCGATTTATGGTAAAACTAACTGATACAGGAGGGTACATTCACATTGATTTTTCTCATAGTCTTGCGCAGTAATGTGCATTCTGCCACATTTGTGAGTTATAAATAACTCAAGTTGCACTTATGCAACCCCATCAGATCCCAGGATCTCAAAGCACTTGACAAACATCTAGTCAGTTCTAGCAGTGAGGCAGTCATTATTATGCACACCTCAAGCTTGATGCTGCTGACTCTCCATGCACAGACCTTGGGCTTGTACACACTTGCTTTTCTAACTGGCCATTGACTCCTACACCCAGAAGGCGGGAAGGATCAAGTCACTGAGGTCCAGAGAGGTTAAGGACCCATCACAACAGCTGCTGGCTGCCCACCTGACCCACATACAGGAGGTATTCAGCACTGAGCAGGACAGCTGCCTACAAGCTCACGGAAATCTTTCCATTGACTTCAATAGGTGCTTGTCACGGGGTGCTCTACTCACTGCCGTAGTGCTTCCTTCAGGCCGCCTCTGGGGATTAGCTCTGCCAGGCCAACACCCATTCCTGTGATTGCACTCTCAGTCTCTCTCACGCCGAGGACTTGAGGACTCCCACCTACCCTCCAGCCAAGCCACTGTAGTTTTCCCCTTCCAGGGGTACCAACATCTTGCAGGACCCACTGTCCCAGCCAGTCTTTCCTCTCCCTGCCCCTTAACAGCACCACTGCCCAGTGGCTGGTAGGGGAACACAGCCCTGTCCTCTACACTGGGGTCCCGCCCAGGGACCCTACAACAAGCCGTCAAGATCTGCACTGTCCTGAACCTTACTGCTGTATCCACAGCCTGCTTCCTACCTGACCTCCTCTCACCTTGAGAGTGGCTGCAGCCCCTTTCTCTGCAGCCCCCTTCTGTTCTCAGCTCCCAAGCTTCACACAAGCCCCTCCTCCTCCTGTCCAGCTGAGCCTCTTCTTTAATTAATCCTCCTTGCTCCCTGGCTCCTCCTCTAGGTGCAGCCAAGGTGGTTAATTGGCCCACCTGTCCCCCTTAACCCTGTCAGGCCTGGTGTGGGGTGGACACCCCCTCACATATCCTCCCCCCAAGCCTGTAATCCCCAAGAGGTAAGGAGCCACCTCCCTTGGAGTTGCCAGAGCTAGGCTCATAAGTCATCTTGCTCTTGCTCAAAGTCACCCAGCAGGTGACACAGATTATCCTGGTCCTCCCTAGTGCTCCTGAACTGTCCCCTCTGGAACTGCAGGTCTCCTTCAGCCTCTTGCCTGGCCTGCTCAGCAACTAATAGCTTCTCCTGTAGCACCTTTACTTCCCCACAGAATCCCCCTGGCCCTTTTCACTCAGGGTCTGCGTCCCCACCGTAGCCTGCTCTCTTTCTGTGTTTGTCCCTATCCCTGTCTGGGCCCTCTCTGCCCCACTCATTTTATCTGCTAGGTCCTTACTACGCACGGGTTGACCACCTTCCAGGTCCATGGTCATCACCGCCATGTCTATCCTGATGACCTCCGGCCCTGGACACCCCCTCCTTTTTTTCTGTCTCACTGGGTTCCATGCCTTCCCCTTTGCTACCCCATAAATTCTTGAGAGGGCAGGGCTTTTTTATATGGCCGACCCTGCAGCACCCAAAGCAAACCCTTGTCCTCGCCTTGTCGGTAGGCCATGCTTTGGTTTTGTCTTGTCTTGCCCCCTCTCCTGGCCTAGCCTTCCCCTCACAGTTCATAAATGGGCACCTTCTTCTTATGTCCCCCTGCTGACCACAGGCAAAACACACCCCTCCCTTTCCTGTTCTCCACACAGGTTGGACTTTTTTGGGCTTTCTTGTTTTCCTGCCTTCTAAGTAAGACTTCTCATCTCCGTACCGGTCAGGGCACTCACTTTTTAGATGTCCCCTTCATCTGCAGGCATAACACTCCCCTGGCCAGGTTTCTGGCCTCCTGGACCTGGTAGCTCCTTTCTGGTCTCAATCTCTGCAACCTCTGCTAATTTCTTCCCACACCTGCTTAGAAAAATACAGCTGCTGTTCCGCCAGCTGTGTCAAATAGTTTTCCAGGTAGAAATATGCCTCCCACTGTCTTTGCTGGGTCTCCAGCACCTGGCTCAGCAGGGCTTGGATCCATCCCTGCTGTTTGTTAGCTACTCTTGGGTCCAGCCTGGGAGGGTGGAAGTGCCCTGTGCAAAATAGGATTCTGCTCCATTGTCTCTTTCCCTGGTTTTTTTTTCCGCTACAGCCTTTCGCAGTCCCCTTGTACCGGGAGTGGCCACCTTATAATGTCTTCCACAGTCCCCCACAGTCTCTTAGACTCCCCTTTTATCAGGGGCACCATAGGTGGCATGTGACTGTTGCATTTCGGTGCTGAAAGCACGCTAGAAGTGGGAGGGCCACTGGCACCTGTGCATGACACTTTACTCCCCACCAGCTTCCTCCCCTCAAGGTCCTGCCCGTGCTCTATGGCCACTTCCCCTGAGGCCCTGCCCCACCCACTACCTGCTCCTCTCCCCCAAGATCACCCCTGCTCTTTCAGTCCCCTCCCCAGAAGACTACCCCCCCACTAGATCCTCTCTGCCCCCTCCTCCGAGGCACCCACCACTCACTCCTCTCTGCCGCTTTCCCAAAGCCTCCACTGCTCACTCCTTTCTGCACCCTCCTGCCTTAAGGGTGAGCAATGGAGGTGTGGGGACGAGAGGAGCAATCGGCGGTGGGGAGGGCCTCAGGGGAGAGGCAGGGCAGTGGCGGGAAGAGGCGTAGCACGGGCAGGGCCATGGGGGAAGAGTAGGAGCAGGGCCTCGGGGTGGAGCACAGGCGGGATACTGGTGGCCCCCCCATTTCTCGGGTGCTTCCAGAGATGGCGCTTCAAAGGCAGCGAGACAGTATGCCTCCAGAAGGAAGTGTGGTGCTTCCAGCATTTTTTGCCTGGTTTCTGGCCTCTTATACCACCGCCCATAAGAGGCACCCATCAAGCACAGTCTTTAACCTCCGCTGGTATCAGGAGTAAGCACCTGCCCGCGTTCTCCACCAAGATGTCCCGGGTGCCGTACTCACAGCTGTAGTGCCTCCTTCTGCCATCTGGGGATTAGCTCTGTCAAGCCAATG
This sequence comes from Caretta caretta, assembly GCF_965140235.1. NCBI lineage: Eukaryota > Metazoa > Chordata > Testudines > Cheloniidae > Caretta > Caretta caretta. The sequence goes on along the minus strand of NC_134211.1, from coordinate 130,591,592 downwards.
CCCCTTCCTGAAGTTGCACTCTGTCATGCTCTCAGTCTCTCTCTCCCAGGACTTGACTGGGCCCGCTTCATGACTTGGCCCTCCGGCCAGGTCACCGTAACCTTCCTCATTTGGGATATCAGAGTCTCTCAAGATCCACTGTCTCATCCACTCTTTCCTTTACCTGCCCCTTAATGACACCACTGCCCAGTGTAGTAGAGGACCCAGGCACGTCCTCTCACTGGGGTCCAGCCAGGGGCCCTACAACAAGCAGTCAAAGTCTGCACAGTCCTGAACCTTACTGCTGTATCCACAGCCTGCTTCCTAACTGACCTTCCCTCACCCTGACAGTACCTACAGCCTCTCTCTCTCCTGCCCCCCTTCTGCTCTCAGCTACAGGGCTTTACACAGTGTAGAACAGGCCTTGGGACTTCCCTGAAGTCAGAGAGCAAGTCAGTGGCAGAACCAAGAGTAGGAACCAGAGGCCACATTCTGTGCTGCAGTAACCGCTGACTTAAAAGTGGAGTTACACCAGCAGAGAATTTGGCCCCTAGGATGTTGATTCGCTATTCCTGCTCTGCTCTCCCTGGAGCAAATCTCCATCCATTTTCCCATCACTTCTAGCAAACATGGCGAGTTCAGACTTCGAAAGCACTTTGGAAGAGCCTGGAGCCAAAGAACATTTTTGAACAGGATGAAACCACCTTTCAAATATTCCCGTTCTCTAGTTATCTGTTTTGTCTTCCATCCACCCACTGTTGCCTCAGAATCTATTTCCAGTGTTGTTGGCAACATGACATCAAGTCATAATGCCCTGCATGGTAAAGAAAATGTGGCACACCACATTTACACATGAATCTGGGAAATCTTTCAGATTACACCATTACCTCGTAAGCAGAACTCTGGGGGCCAAGACTGAACAGAAGGTCAACAAAGATTCATGTTACATGCTCTCTTTCCTACAGTCATCAGAGCCCCTGCCAAAATCAGCTCTGCTGTTTCCTCACCAGCAAAGAAGACAATCAAAGGTCTGCCAGACACCTATGCCCATGGACTCTGCTGCTGAGGTACCTGCAGAACATGGCCCAATCCAGTACAGCCATTTTATATGGGGGCATACAGAGGATGTATGCAAGGAGAGGAATCCAGTAGACAAAGAAAATCCAACACACACAAAGAAACAAGTGTTTTCCCGGTCTCTTCAGTTATCTCTGAAAATACTACTGGGAGGAAAGTTCACAAATAGAAAGTTCTGAGAGTTTGGTGGGGTATGGAGATGTAATTTTATGGCAGAAAGATCCTAGCTGTCTACACCAACCTGCCTGACGGATACACACCAAGGGGATCTTCCACTCAGGGAATTTGGGCCATGTCCTATCAGAAGTCACAGCATTTCTCCCCCACCCCTCAAGAGTCCACCAAGCAGCTAAGAAAGTTATTTTGCTGTGATTTGAGGGTGCAGTGATATCAGAACCTGGATTCTGCCCAAATTTTACAGGTGAATATGTTAAAAAGAGAAGAGAAGAGTGAGGGGGGATTTGATAACAGCCTTCAACGACCTGAGGGGGGTTCCAAAGAGGATGGAGCTCGGCTGTTCTCAGTGGTGGCAGATGACAGAACAAGGAGCAGTGGTCTCAAGTTGCAGTGGGGGAGGTCTAAGTTGGATATTAGGAAACACTATTTCACTAGGAGGGTGGTGAAGCACTGGAATGGGTTACCTAGGGAGGTGGAAGAATCTCCTTCCTTAGAGGTTTTTAAGGTCAGGCTTGACAAAGCCCTGGCTGGGATGATTTAGTTGGGGATTGATCCTGCTTTGAGCAGGGGGTTGGGGTTCCAATCCAACGCCATAAAGGCCCTAACCTTGGACTGGGACATGGTGGGTGGGGGTTCTGCAGGAGGCAGTGATGGCGATCCCAGGCTCATCCAAACTCCGTTTGGTACAGAGGGTGGAGAAGGAAGGCACAGAGCTGGCATCAACTCCCCAGTTCTATTCCAGTCAGCACCTAAATGCTGATCTAATTTATACCAGTGGAGAACTAGTGTAATGGAGCTGAGCTCTCTCCCATCCCCATCCCTGACTCTGTATGCCCTCTACACCACGGGTGGGGATCAGTACCCCCCGCCAACCTTGTATGCCCTCTATGCCAGAGGTGGAGATCAGCTGTTGGAGTAGACAACTGTTGGCCTTACATTAATCGGTTCTTTGCATCCACCATCTTTGCATCTCCAGTGGCCTGTTATGGAATCACAAATCTGGCCCAGTAGTGTTTAACTGCCATTCATTGGCTATAACTGGAAATCCTCATTAATAAATACATTTAACAAAATAAGATGTAAATATGCAAGGCTCATTGAATTCAATGGGAGCTAGACTGGGCCCTTTGAAGGTTCTTGGATCTGGACTTGGGGAAGTGCTGGGAAAGAATTACTTATTGCAAGGTGCCAGAAGCAAAAACTTAATCTTTGGCAAAACCAAAATTAATGGAATCCCGGCATCTGGAAGGGAACCTGAAGATACCACAATTTCCTCCAAGCAAGTTGATTGCCGAGAAACCAGAGAGGATGAGAAGTTCCCAACTGCTGCATGTGGCAGACACAGAGGCAGGCGACATCTTCATCATGCTCCAGTATGGGGTGAAGGGATTGAACTGCTAGGCCATGCCAGTCAACCATTTCAAGAATACTGGGAGCCATGAAAAAATGTCACTCAAGATGGGGACTTTTCCTTCACAGCAAGCTGCCTGCCCAGGGAGACCACTGATCATTATGCTGCAGAGATATAACTTTGGGAAAAGGTTTATTGGTTGTTTTTGTTGCTATGTTTAAGATATCTTGATAATTTTCAGTGGAGAGGGAGTGTTGAAAAGTCTCCACTTGTTTATTGCTCCTGCCCTTCATGAAACAGCCATGGCAGTGGCAAGAGAGATAAAGGCACCACTGGGTGGGAAGCGTACAAGAGCAATAGGAATGGTTGGAAGTCGGCTGCCGGTAGTCACCTCAGCTTGGATGTACACTTGTTATTTCAGTGCAGCCAGGTATCCTGTGAACTCTTCACATTCTGGAGCAGGTTCTCTCTCTGCTGAGGAGCATCCCAGCTGGCTCCCAGTGACCGAACAGGAGCAGTACTGACTGCAGTGACGAATCCAGGGGGTAGACCCCAGGCATACTGCTGAGATGAGTACTTTCCTTGTCACCCCTGCTAATGTGGCCCCCACATCCCTGCAGCTGGCAACACAGACCCCAGCCCTGCAGCTTGGCTCCCACACCCCACTCTGGAGAGGAGGAACTGAAACAAGAACATGGATAATTCTCTTCTCCTCAGCCCCATCACAAAGCACTGAGCCCTTAGCAGCATACAGACATGCTACCGTGGAGCTCACTTTTCACTGTGAAGTAACTAACCATTGGAACAACTTTCCTAGGGACATGCGCCTCCATCACTTACAGCCTTTAAACCAAGACTGGTCGCCCTTCTAAAGGATTATGCTCTAGTTCAGCCATAAGGTTTGGACTCGATGCCAGGATGAATTTCTTTGTCCTCCTGTGATTAATGTGGGGGTGCTTGGTGAGGAGCACTGACCTGTGCCCCAAAATGAGGCTTAAGTGTAGGATTTCTGAGGTGTATGCTGGATAGTCAGAGGGGAGCAGGTGATCTCAGCACACTCCCCCACAGGAAGATGGAGTCATTTGACCAGTGGTTGCCATGAAGGCTGACTGGGACCAGCTGCCAACCAGAGTAATTGTCATGGGGACAGTCACCTGGATGGCAAGTGGGGAAAACAGAGTGAGGCAAAAGGCAGCCTTCACACTGGGACCCTGTAACAAACGCCATTGAGGAACACGGTAACTGAGTCCAGGCTAGATATCACCTTACAGTCACGTACCGGTTGTTCTATTTGTTAAGTGTGCAATAGGGAATGTGGAATTGTATTGTGGAAGACCCAAGATGAAAGTTCCTGCAACTGCCCTGTCCCCCATGAGTCTATAGTCTAAAATCATTACTGATATTCTCTTAGCTCAACAGTGACTGCTACATTTACCACGCTGCATATGTAAACCACATACAAATAAAACCGAATATTTCAGAAATGAGATCTACACTGCTGGTGACTTTCAGGCAACATGGCAATTTGAAATGAAGATAGAAGACAGGGATATTACCCGATAACTCCAAGAGTCTCTGTGCAGTTCCCAAATAGAAGCGTGCAGTTGAAATAATTGTTTATGAGCATGGGCATGAAGGAGCAGCACTGAGCTGAGATGTTTGTGTGAAACACTGAAGTGTGAGAGGTTAGAAACGTTATTTTAATAGAACTTTAATTGCCTTAGGTTTTGGGAAGGATCTGAGGCATAGATAGAATAAAACACACTGGAATTATTAGAAGATATAAAGTGTTTCTGTACAAATTAAGAGCTTTGAACTATGAGGTCCTCTGTTAAAAAAGCTACAGCTAACATAAGCCTTAATTGCCATCTTTTCCCCTCTTCACTCGATTAAAGTCTGTTACAAATGCCACCATTAGAATGTTCTGCACAAAATGCTACATTGGGTGAATGTTAAGGTTATCCAGTGAAGCACTTAGTTCTCAGGAAATGCTCAAGTTAAGGTTGCAGGATCAACATTAATTCTGCCCCCTGGACTGTGTGATTTATGATGCATTAACGCAGCCCTCTTGCATCTTGCAGTGTCTGTGGTTGTCCTTCCTTAAGCCCTGTGCTCTTTACAAGATCTGCTGGCATTACAACAAAGTAGGAACCCTTTCCTCTGATCCCTGCTCACCTTCCAATATGCCAGCAGAGGCAGCCAGCATAGCTTCTGCTAGCTACACATTGTGTGAGCTTAGTAGGAAAGCACTAAGAAAAGTTGCTCTATGTATATACTGAACACAACGTCTAATTTTCTCTTGTTATGAAACAGATACTGAACCATAAACATGACTCACCTTGAATGTAGGCCTGCCCTCAGACTACTTCAACAGAACAGCACTGAGATGGTTTATAAGAAAATTAAGAATACGTTGATTAATAAAGAACAGAGATTTAAGTGATACTAAACAAAAGAAAAAGAGACAGGTAAGGATACAAACAAAACAAAACGTGCTTTCTAGTGACTAAAACTTTTAGCAAGTTACAAATTTTGCATAAGCAGTTTTCTCACTTACACCATGTTACCAGAATCTCCAGCCCTCCCAGGTCAGAGGGTCCAACATTCACAGAATCAGAGGGTGCTGTCCCCTCTGTTCCCTAAGTGATGGATAACTAGAATGTCTTTTTGTTCCCCTTATACTTCCCAAAGTCCATTGACTGGGCCTCAATCTCCAGGAAGACTTCCTGGGGGTGCAGACTCTGTCTCCAGGTGTGACCATTTCTTAGCTTGATTGCTTTGTTTACCTTATCTGTCCTTTCATGGTCCTCTGCCTGTAACCAAGCCAGTCAGACAGATAACTCCACATTCCTTTGTCTAGGGCAGGCTGAAATTATGCACTACCTCCAAACCATATTATAAGAACATATTTCCAGCACACATACAACTCTTTATACACAACCCAACCATATACCACAACCCAAACATATACCACACAGTGATACTCCTGACGAGCACACCACCAGTTTACATGCAAGATACCTTTTGGATACATCTTCTGCAACAGTGTGTTGCGGGGAGGGAGTGTATCAGACCTGATATGAGTTACGGGTTTGTAGGCCCTGTGCCAGTGGGCATTGAAGGGGTCTTAGGGTTATCAAAATGCAAATGATTTAATGAATCTCTACCTAGGAAGGTTTCAGCCGTGTTAGTCTGTATTCGCAAAAAGAAAAGGAGGATTTCTTGCACCTTAGAGACTAACCAAAACATTGTACCAAAAGGACTGAAGGTAAAAAATCCATTACACTCTACATACCACACAGACTATGCTGACAGCTTGTGCCACACGCTCTCAAAGTTTTGGTCAGTCTCTAAGGTGCCACAAGGCCTCCTTTTCTTTTTGCGAATACAGACTAACACGGCTGTTACTCTGAAGCCTGTCATTATGCAAGGCACTGCATTTAGCCGTATGGAGTGGAAATCTATCAACTGCATGAAAAAACTTGTACAGATACAGACAGACATCATCTTCCTTTCCAAATGCAAACAGATGGACATTGTACCAAAAGGACTGAAGGTAAAAAAATCCATTACAATCTACATACCACACAGACTATGCTGACAGCTTGTGCCACACGCTCTCAAAGTTTATAAATTGGTTAGTCTCTAAGGTGCCATAAGTACTCCTTTTCTTTTTACCTAGGAAGGTATATTCACAGACCCTTTCACTGTCCCCAAATATAGTTAATTAAAACAAATATGGAGAAGCTCCTTTTGCCCCAGCAAACTGGGATAATTATTATAACATTTACTTTGTTTGAATGTCTGAAGTTCAAAGAGTTATTTACTCTAAGGGTTCCTGGATAACGTGTAAATAAATCAGTCTAAAACAATAATTCGGTTTCCCTAACTGTAGGTCAAATAATGTATTTGAAATGGACAGAAGTTTCAAATAATCATATAAACTGCAGGAAATAAATCATCAAGCAAGACAAATCTGAATTAATTGTTTGTCTTGTAAATCAGGAGGAAAAAAGAAGTGATGGCTTTGGACTGTGATACTTAATGATCACAAGGGAACTGACCTAAACCTGTGGGTAGGTCTCTACAAGCTGATAGATTCATTCTGGAAGATGCATAATGTTGGTGGTGCACAGAACACTCAGAATCTGCCTGGATACACATCCAGCGCCAGAAGAATATAAAATATACTGCTGAAGCTCTGCTGGTGAGAAAGAGGAGTTCGAGTGCACGACGATGATGGAGACTGGAGGGTCTAAATATAGCACAGAAATAATAATAGTCAACTTCCACTTTCCATGATTGTGTATCACAACAGGACAAGGCCCAGAAAAACAATTCCTTGACACCTTAAAACAATCTCTTCTTAGAGCAGGTAATTGAAGAGCAAACTCAGGAAAGGCTATTTTGATTAGTGCTAAGTAACACAAAGGAGTCTATTCAAGTAGTAACTTAGCTGGCACACTAGTAATAGGGACCACAATATTATTGAATTGAGCATCCCTTTTGGAGGGACTATACCAAAAATTAGCATGATGACATTACACTTTAGAAGGAGGATTTCAAGGAAGGAATTGGTCAAGAGACCCTAAAGGAAGGGTGACATAATTTGAACTTCCAAAAAGCCTTACATCTCTTGCAAGAGGGAATTAAGAAAACTAAGTAGTCATGAGGTGAGTGGTAAACCACTATCATGGATTAGAAACTGGATAAGAGGCAGAAAACAAAGGATATAACAAATAGCTCTATTTTCAACATGGTAAATGGTTAATATTGCAGGTTTCCACAAGACGCCACACTAGGAATGGTATTATTAAACAACTGTATAGAAATGAGGGTGAACAAGCAGATGGCAAATTTTTCCAATGACCCAAAATTATTGTTGATTGTTAAGAGTGTGAAGAACTTCTGGGACGCCGAAAATCAGTGTTGACAAATATAAGGTAATGCACGCTGGAAGCCATAGCTTGAACTGCATCTATGCATTGCTGGCTTCTAAATTAACTGTAACTATCCAGGATAGAGAACTAGGCATCGCCGTGGGCAGCTAAACGGACACCTTCACTTAATGTGCAGCAGCAGTCAAAAAAATAGACAGTTTGCATAAGGAATAGGACAGAACATAAGTCCGAACATACCATAGTACCATTATTAGAGCGACAAGGTGGGTGAGGTGTTATCCTATTGGACCAGCTTCTGTTGGTGAAACAGACATGCTTTCAAGCTTATACAGACCTGAAGAAGAGCTCAAAAGCTTGTCTCTCTCACCAAGAGAAGTTGGTCCAATAAAATATATTAACTCACCTGCCTTGTCTCTCCAATATCCTGGGACCAAAATGGCTACAACACCGCACACAACAACACCATTATATGATTCAGTGGTGTACCTTCACCTGGAGTAGCTCTGGTCATTCTTCCTATCTCCAAAAGCATATGTCAGAAAGAGAGGAGGCTCAGAGACTGATTTAGTCGGTGTTGGTCCTGCTTTGAGCAGGGGGTTGAACTAGATGACCTCCTGAGGTCTCTTCAAACCCTAATAGTCTATGATTCTATGACCGATGACAAAAAAAAAACATTAGAATCATGAAAAGGCCTCCATAAGAAGAGAGTTTGAAAGAACGCATTGTTATACAGAGCATAATCAATCTGTGCAGCTCACTGCTACAGGATATTATCGAATCACAGAATTGTAGGGCTGGAAGGGATATTTTCACTAACAAGGTCAGCTCCCAGACTGCTACGCTGGACATCACAAAATGGGGAAGAGATGGTCAGCCCTCTGTGGAGATAGAGGTGGTTAGGGACTATTTAGAAAAGCTGGACGTGCACAAGTCCATGGGGCCGGACGAGTTGCATCCGAGAGTGCTGAAGGAACTGGCGGCTGTGATTGCAGAGCCATTGGCCATTATCTTTGAAAACTCGTGGCGAACCGGGGAAGTCCCGGATGACTGGAAAAAGGCTAATGTAGTGCCAATCTTTAAAAAAGGGAAGAAGGAGGATCCTGGGAACTACAGGCCAGTCAGCCTCACCTCAGTCCCTGGAAAAATCATGGAGCAGGTCCTCAAAGAATCAATCCTGAAGCACTTGCATGAGAGGAAAGTGATCAGGAACAGCCAGCATGGATTCACCAAGGGAAGGTCATGCCTGACTAATCTAATCGCCTTCTATGATGAGATTACTGGTTCTGTGGATGAAGGGAAAGCAGTGGATGTATTGTTTCTTGACTTTAGCAAAGCTTTTGACACGGTCTCCCACAGTATTCTTGTCAGCAAGTTAAGGAAGTATGGGCTGGAAGAATGCACTACAAGGTGGGTAGAAAGCTGGCTAGATTGTCGGGCTCAACGGGTAGTTATCAATGGCTCCATGTCTAGTTGGCAGCCGGTATCAAGTGGAGTGCCCCAAGGGTCGGTCCTGGGGCCGGTTTTGTTCAATATCTTCATAAATGATCTGGAGGATGGTGTGGATTGCACTCTCAGCAAATTTGCGGATGATACTAAACTGGGAGGAGTGGTAGATACGCTGGAGGGAAGGGATAGGATACAGAAGGACCTAGACAAATTGGAGGATTGGGCCAAAAGAAATCTGATGAGGTTCAATAAGGATAAGTGCAGGGTCCTGCACTTAGGACGGAAGAACCCAATGCACAGCTACAGACTAGGGACCGAATGGCTAGGCAGCAGTTCTGCGGAAAAGGACCTAGGGGTGACAGTGGACGAGAAGCTGGATATGAGTCAGCAGTGTGCCCTTGTTGCCAAGAAGGCCAATGGCATTTTGGGATGTATAAGTAGGGGCATAGCGAGCAGATCGAGGGACATGATCGTTCCCCTCTATTCGACATTGGTGAGGCCTCATCTGGAGTACTGTGTCCAGTTTTGGGCCCCACACTTCAAGAAGGATGTGGATAAATTGGAGAGAGTCCAGCGAAGGGCAACAAAAATGATTAGGGGTCTGGAACACATGAGTTATGAGGAGAGGCTGAGGGAGCTGGGATTGTTTAGCCTGCAGAAGAGAAGAATGAGGGGGGATTTGATAGCTGCTTTCAACTACCTGAAAGGGGGTTCCAAAGAGGATGGCTCTAGACTGTTCTCAATGGTAGCAGATGACAGAACGAGGAGTAATGGTCTCAAGCTGCAGTGGGGGAGGTTTAGATTGGATATTAGGAAAAACTTTTTCACTAGGAGGGTGGTGAAACACTGGAATGCGTTACTTAGGGAGGTGGTAGAATCTCCTTCCTTAGAGGTTTTTAAGGTCAGGCTTGACAAAGCCCTGGCTGGGATGATTTAACTGGGAATTGGTCCTGCTTCGAGCAGGGGGTTGGACTAGATGACCTTCTGGGGTCCCTTCCAACCCTTATATTCTATGATTCTATGATTCTATGATTGAGAGAGCATCTAGTCCAGCCCCCTGAACTGACGCAGAATCAAGTAAACCTAGACCATCCCTGTCTAATCTGTTCTTAAAAACCTATTAGGAATGAGGGACCACAGTGTGGGAAGGTAACAACGAGAGGAGATAAATCATGAACAAACGGTAGTGGAGAACCCTGTTATTTGTTTTCTAAGCTCCCCCAGAATTGTAGGATCTGTTGTATTCTATGGTGATTTTTATTCCATGCCCATCACCATGGTATCTGATCTAAGACTGCTGGAAACAGGACTAAATGTAGCAATATTACACTGCAAATTATTATCCTCCAGCGAAACAAGGACATCTACTTAGACTAGATTGCTCATGTGTCACTGGGCATCAGGAATAAGTCAGTATTAAAAATAAATCCAACTCATTTGCTCTAGGCTTATCTTTGAAAAATATATTCATTCATCCATGGTTTAAGCGCAGTTTAGATTAGCCAGAGGATGTTAATGACTGCGTAGGGTGTAATATAATGTACAGTAAAACTTCAAGTTACTAGCTGCCGTGAAAGCAGTAACAGCAGGTGTATACTACATACGCCTCTCTGTGACATGCCGCGATAAAATTAACCATGAAAATCAATTCTGAACATACCAGCGAAGACACTGCCTACAATGGTCATTTAGAATGCATCTGCAGATCACCTGGATTCAAAACAATGAGGATACACATACAGCGGGTGGCTGAGTGCCCTGGCTGGGCTGTGCCGGTGGCACACGGCTTTTGTAGGGAGCAGGGTGGACCCACACAAGCCCTTCCAGAGGCACTGGGGGCCAGGGTATTTAGGAGCCTACCTCCCACTAACACCAGTGAAATACTTTTGAGGACTTGGGTCCTGGGACAGCTCAGTTGGCATGCTTAGCGCCATCCAGCAGAATGGCAGAGACTGCATCACACAGTGGAAGGACAGAGCACTGACCCGGGAACCAGGAGGTCTGGATTAAGTTTGTTGCACTGCTACAGTGTCCCTGTGTGACCTTGGGCAAATTGCTTAACCTCCCTGTACCTCAGTTCCCCCTTGTGCAATTGAGTTAACAGCCCTGCCCTTCCTCATGGAATCCTGATGAAGTGCTCAGGTAATGGGGGCCATTCAAAGACTGATAAATAAGGTAAACTGGCCCCACTCCATGGACCAGTGCAGCAGCTAAGGAGGTGGGGGGTCTCATGGCTCCATTCTGACCCCTTTCAGGCAATCTGCTCCCTAGTGAAAGCAAGAGGCAAGCAGTGACTGCTAATGCAATTGCCTCTGAATGCCTGTCCCTTCCTGTGCAAGGCTAATCACACCTTGGCCCCAGATGATAAGAATATACATGTGAGGGAAGAACTCGATGAAAGCAACGTGACCTGTGTTTAAGATGCAGTTTGACATTACAGAAGCTAGATGGTCTCAAGGTAATCTCCATTACACCTCTTTGAGACAGGGTATTGATCTGGTTCCACTTAACAGAAATCCCAGGGTTACATAACCCATAAAATTGCAGCCAGCGGAATTAAATACATTTATGTTTTAAAAGACCTGCCTTATTTCCAATGAATATTTATCAGCAGTTCGACATTGCATGGGGATGACCGGCTCAGCATGGTTTTTGCAAATAAAAAGGCAGATGAACAAAGTGTATACGGATTTGTTGACCTCCGAGACTTTCAGACTCTGTATGTGCAATGCACTGTGGGTGCTTGCTAACAAAAAGCAAACATTTGAATATTGTGTATACAATCATTTCCAGAAGGATTTAATCAAAGTAAAACAGATTCTGTATGACACCAGATCCCTAATGCTTATCAGAAAGCAAAAACCACTAACAAATAACAAGAAATCAGAGACACTAATATGCTACATATTTCAGCATCAAAACAGATAGTCCTGTAAATTACCCTTCCAGTTCACGTGGCTAATGTAGTATTTACATTCGTGCTGTGGAAGAGCTGCATAGCCAACTATACCAACTGTGAAATGTTATCCAAAGAAGGATGTTTTAAACAGATGTAGTATAAAAGTTCTTGTCGATTTGATGTTTTAAATAGGAAATCAAATTACATAGCCAATCAAATACACGATTTTGTTTAGTTTTACCCATACCTACACCCCATGCAATCCCCCAGATATCAGTGGGATTGAAAGGTGCGAGTCCGGCCAAAACTGGTACCCAAGGAAAGCTGCATGGTAGGAGTGGATGTGGTGCTGTTGGACTGGGCTGAAGGAAGCAGATTCTCACTTTAGTAACAGCTGCATTGCTGTGGGCATTGCCTACACCCCAGGTCTGGGAAAGGACAAAATACTCCTTTGGAAATATTGTTGTGCCCATGTTACACACAGCTGAGCCCACCTCCACTCTTCCCTGGTACTCTCTGGTGTGAGATGACTTCACCTTCTATTTCTAATACCGTCATACACTATTTATGAGAATTAGACTCTGAATGCTCAAGTAGGTGCTCTGATTAGAAGTCATTACAGGAACAGAGCTAGGGGCTTCTAATGCAAAAATGAATGGAATGTCTTGATTAATATCTAATCACACACCCATTTTTTCCAACCAATTTTGTTGTGCTGGCGTATCCATCGAAACTGATCACTGAATTCTGAATTTTACAGTGTATCTATTGTAATTGGGACATAACGGAAGAAATGCCCCAGATAAATAGATCAGGTTTTCCGTACCACATTATGAACGGGCCTGAACAGCCATGGGATCAGATCCAAGTCTGATGAACACAATGATTAACAAATGTGCATTGATTAATCTGATTAAATATTTCATTAGGGTAGTAATGGCAAATTACCAGCATCTTACACCAATTCCACCTTCCGCATACCATAGCCAGACATCCAATCCCAGACCAGCCAGCTGCCCTGTGATGAGATTTGAATTCCTGGTGATTTATGGGATGCCTACAAGGAGAGTTAAAATGAAAGGGAGCAGCGACCCAATCAATTCTCTATGGAGCAGCTCCCTCTGAAGTTATTGTTATTAACATACCCTGGGAAACATTGCAAGTTAGACACAAGGTTGTTTTTCCTTTTATATTTGGTGTGGAAGGGGAGCAATGGAGCCTTTTAAGGGAGATTACACAATAAAAGGTGAGCATTGAACAGAGAGCACAAGGAAGAGCAACTTTTAGACAGCTGATTCTGTTTTCAAAGGAGAAAACAGGCTTATAATGTGTCAACCGCTTATATAGCAAATCAAGCCTCTTTCTGAGCTGCAAACTTGTCACCCCACTGTGCAGACGTCCAGGTAGTGAGCCTGCTGAACACAGCCAAGGACCTTTTCTGTCCATTAGCCGAGGCCTAGCAATTGGTTCCTTTGAGGCCCTAAGTTTAGGTTTTGGCTCAGCAAGTCTGACACACTAGCCAGGAGTCTTAGGCAAAGCACACTTCTTTCCTGAATACAAAACCTCGAGAAGCCACCGAATGCGGAACTTACCGTGTGTCTTTACTGCAGCCGCCGTGTGCGACTGCAGCGTGTGCTGACGTACCAGGCCAGCTTTACTCCGGCCAGCTCGGGGCCTGGACCAATGAGGCTGCAGCAGTGCAAGTTTCAGCACAGGTGGTCTAAGCCCACCTGGAATTCTGGTAATTATTCGTGGGGCTAGTCTGCCCTGAAGATCTCACTGCCATGTCTTCACTGGTCTGGGACCTGAGAGCCCTGGACGGAAGCTAGCTTAGGTGTGTCTGCTTGAGCTGCAGCCACACCCAGTGATTGCAGTGTAGACACAGAGTGACGATGGTCCACAGGCAAGTAGCTTCCTGTTGGTTGCATATGCCCGTTTCCTCCCACACTCCTGCCAACAACATGGGTTGCAGAAAGTTTGCTCACCTCACCAGAGTCAGCTATATAAGAACGGCCATGCTGGGACAGACCAAAGGTCCATCTAACCCAGTGTCCTGTCTTCCAACAGTGGCGAATGCCAGGTGCTTCAGAGGGAATGAACAGAACAGGCAATTACCGAGTGATCCATCTCTCTGCCACGCCGTCTCCCCTCCCTCCATCCATGCTGCCTTGTAGAGTGCGAGGCTACATTAACTCCAATGAGTTAATCCTTGAGGGCTCAGCCGAGTGTTAGTTCATCATTTAGCAGGAAGGCAACACTTGGGAAATATCCCACCCTCTTCCACCCTCTGACTTCACCGCCTCAACCAAGCTTCACAATCATCATTGCTGTGTACAGTACTAAATTGTTTAAAACTTATGCTCTGTGTGTGTGTGTGTGTGTGTATAAAATACAGTCTTTTGTCTGGCAAAAAAAATTTCCCTGGAACCTAACCCCGCATATTTACATTAATTCCTATGGGGAAATCAGATTTGCTTAACACCGTTTAGCTTAAAGTACCATTTTTCAGGAACATAACTACAACATTAAGCAAGGAGTTACTGTAATCCATTCATCCAATCCATACTTTTTTAACTTGCTGACCGTGGGAGACCCTATCAACTGGAATTAATTTGCAAACTGGACACCATCAAATTAGGCCTGAATAAAGACTGAGAGTGGATGGGTCATTGCAAAAACTAATTTCCTCATACTGTTACTCACACTTTCTTGTCAACTGTTTGAAATGGGCCACCCTCATTACCACTACAAAAGTGATTTTTCCTCCCTGGGTATGATATTGTTAATTGAATTGTCTCGTTAGACTGACCCCCCACTTGGTAAAGCAACTCCTATCTTTTCATGTATTATGTATATATATATATATATACCTGCTACTGTATTTTCCACTCCATGCATCTGATGAAGTGGGTTTTAGCCCACAGAAGCTTATGCCCAAATAAATTTGTTAGTCTCTAAGGTGCCACAAGGAATCCTCATTGTTTTTTTCATATCAAAAGCTTTGCTAAATCAAGATATAAATATAAAGATCAGACAGCCCCTGCTCCCATCTTATTTTGGGGGGCTACTCAGTGGGTCACTACCCCCCCATCCAATGGGGCACCTCATCACCAGGTGGAAGTACCCCTCCTCCCCTTCTGCCAGGATGGCACAGCTGGCTCCCGTCCTTAGCCAGGAAAGCTCTAGAAAGCCCCATCCCCAACAGACAGGGGTTCCCTCTGGAGATAGCCCATACGGGGGTAGGGTGACTCCCATACATATTCTGAGAAAAGGATTTTCTCCAGGCCAGACTTCAGGCCCCCTGCCCCATGTGCAAAGGGGTCAATGGGCAGGATCCTTTCCCCTTCAGGGAGTGAGGAGGTAAGGAAAGGTAATTGCACCTCTCCCTCTGTCAAGTGTGGGAGGAGGGGGTTAAGGCTGAGCCCCTCTGTCCAATCCCAACTCACCCCATTGCCCTAGAGGATATGGCTGACCCCTCTGCCCACCACTGCCCTGGCGGGCAGCACTTGGCACCCCAGAACATTCTGATTAACAAACTAGAGTAATGGCACATATTAACTGGACTAAAAGCTGGCTAACTGCTTGGCCTCAAAAGGTAACTGTAAATGCGATAGCAGCATTGAGTGGGTGTGTTTCTAGTGGGGTCCTGCAGGGACCAGTTCTTGGCCCTTCATTATTTAACATTTTTTATCAAGGACCAGAAGGAAAACATAAAATCATCACTGGGAAAGTTTGCAGATGACACAAAACTTGGGGAGTGGTAAATAACGAAGACGGGCCACTGACACAGAGCAATCTGGATCGCCGAGTACACTCGCACAAGCCCACAACATGTGTTTTCAAATGTAAATGGATACATCTAGGAACAAAGACGACCAGTCACCTTTACAGGATAGGGGATTCTATCCTGGGAAGCAGTGACATAGGAAATGCTTTGGGGGGGAGGATAATCAGCTGAACATGAGCTCCCAGGGTGATACTGTGGCCAAAAGATCTAACGCAATCCTGGGACACATAAATAGTGGAATCTTGAGCAGGAATAAAGTTATTTTACCTCTGTATTTGGCACTGGTGCGACCGCTGCTGGAATCCTGTGTCCAGTTCTGGTGCCCACGACTCAAGAAAGATGTTGATAAATTAGAGCTGGTTCAGAGAAGAGCCACGAGAATGATTAAGAGAGAAAACATGCCTCATGGTGATAGCGATAGACTCAAAGAGCTCAATTTATTTATCTTAACAAAGAGAAGCCTAAAGGGGGACTTTGTCTCAGTCTATAGGTACCTACATGGGTACAAACATTTACTTATAGATTGGTCAGTTTAGCAGACAAAGGTGTAACATGATCTGATGGCTGGAAGTTAAAGCAAGAGAAATTCAGGCTGCAAAGAAGGCAGACATTTTTTACTGAAAGAATAATTAACCACTGGAACAATTTACCAAGGGTCATGGTGGATTCTCCATCACTGACAATATTGAAATCAAGATGGGATGTTTTTCTAAAAGATCTGCTCTGGGACTTGTTTGGGGGTAGTTGGGCCATGTTATGCAGGGGGTCAGACTAGATCAGGGGTCGGCAACCTATGGCACACGAGCCAAAGATGGCACGGGAGCCAATTTTTAATGGCATGCTGCTGCTTGCCAGGTCCCGGCCGCCGGCCCCGCTCCGCCCGCTGCCGAACCCAGGCCGGGACCCTGGCAGGCAGCAGCGAGCCATTAAAAATCCTGCCCTCCCTGGCGCGCTCTTCTCCGCCCCCCCCTTCCCCGGGGCAGGGTGAAGAAGCTTGGTCCTGCCAGCCGCTGCTGCAGGGCAGGCAAAGCCCCCCCTCCCCCACCTCTTCCCCCAGCCTGCTGGGTCCTGCCCCTCCCCTTCTCCCTCCCTGGATCCAACCTGCTGATGGCCACTGCGAGGGAGGGGGAGAAGCAGAGCCAGAGCAGCCCTGCTCATGGGAGGAGGCCGAGAAGAGGTGGGGATGGGGCTGTGGGGATGGGGGGTGGAATCAGGGCATATCCCCTCCAGCCCCCTGTCATGAGCCACTCTGGGCTGGGAGCACTCCCATGACTCCAGCCCACACCCCCAGCCCTCTGCCCTGACCCCTGCACCCCCCTCACACACCCCCAGCCCTCTGCCCTGATCCCTGCACCCCCCTCACACATACCCCCAGCCCTCTGCCCTGACCCCTGCACCCTGAACCCCCTCACACACCCCAGCCCTGACTCCAGCCCCCCTACACATACCCAGCCCCCCACAGCTTTTGCCAACTCCTGCACCCCCTCACATGCCCCCAGCCCTCTGCCCTGACTCCTGCACCCTCCTCACACACGCCCAGCCCCCTGCCCTGACTACTGCACCCCCACACACATACCCAGCCCCCCCAAAGACCATGCCCTGACTCTTGCACCCCCCACATTCCCACCCCCACCCTGAGCACCAAACGGGAGCTCCTGCACCCCCCCCCCACATTCCCACCCCCACCCCTCGCACCAAATGGGAGCTGCCCAGGTAAGCACTCCATCCCCAAGCCTCCTGCGCCAACCCTGAGCCCCCTCCTTCATTCTAGCTCCTGGCCAGACCCTACACCCCAACCCCCAGCCCTGTGCTCAGTGCACTCCCACCCTCAGCTCAGAGCAGAAAGAGAGGAAGAGAATGGGCTAGAACCAGGGAGAAGGTAGGTACCCGCTCTATGTGGGCCGGGACCCCAGACCGGCAGCGGGCTGAGCGGGGCCGGCAGATGGAACCCCAGACCGGCAGCGGGCTGAGTGGCAGTGGGCTGAGCTGTGCAGCCCGCTGCCAGTCTGGGTCCTGGTCGCAGGCCCCGCTCAGCCTGCTGCCATCCCAGGTGAACGCAAGCCCAGGCTGGCAGCGGGCTGAGCAGGCCAGCGGCGTAAGAAGAGCATTTTAATTTAATTTTAAATGAAGCTTCTTAAACATTTTGAAACCCTTGTTTACTTTACATACGACAATAGTTTAGTTATATAATATACAGACTTATAGAGATAGACCTTCTAAAAAACGTTAAAATGTATTCCTGGCACGCAAAACCTTAAATTAAAGTGAATAAATGAAGACTCGGCACTCTGCTTCTGAAAGGTTGCCGACCCCTGGACTAGATGGTCCCTGCTGGCCTTGGAATCCATGAACCTATGAACTGTACAGGGAGCCAGCTGAAGATACCCCTTCTGCAGGAGATGCACATTGCCACTTCTGGCAGGGCTGCCCTGAACACTTGGCCATCAACAGTACCTTCCCCCCACCCTCTGTCTGAACCTCGGTCCTTCCCCAGGGCTTCTCTCCTGCCCTTCCTGTTCCTGCTCTTCCTGTCCAGGAATAAGGGCATGGAGGACTCAAGATTCCTGCATCTTCCTCTGTGTCAGAGTGACCCAGGGGCCACTTGGGGACAACTGGCAGAGGGCACAGGGCATGCATAGGATTTTACAGGGATCCCCTGGGTCAGATATCTGCAAAATAGTTTGCCAAAGGGAAGCATGCGAGATGCATGCCTAGACGCAAGAGCCCAGTGGTCATCATAAATAATTGTTCTGAAGAGTCTGTATGGATAATATTAAATGGCTGTAGAGATGTATCTGCACTGAAAATTATGCTCTTAAGGTCTAGTAATTTAGGCATGTCATGCAGGAGCTGACATACCTCAGAGATGATCCTTTCAGGCAGGAGGCAACAGACACCTATCTCGCTGTCCGGCCTTATTATGTATTGTATGCCTCACACTGTATGTCTCTTGGCATACAGAGCCAGGTGCGAATCGAGTGATTGTGAAAACTACATGAGAGGGAACAGACAGCAGGGGCAGGGCTGTCCTGTTTATGAATAAAGACAATGCGTTGTTGTGGTATATCTCAGAGCGCAAAGACACATGGAGTCCTTTACCTAGGAGGCAAACTGACAGCAGGCTTGTCTCACGAAAGAAGGGTCCCAGCCAGCCTGACTATGAAGCACTGCAGGGAGCAATAGCTTACGACATGAGAGTATCCAGCTACTTAAGTCTAGTTTCTGGAATGAGTGTCATTGTTTTGTTTCATAAATAGCCATTTGTTTCCAATCCTTCTACTTGCTATTGCTTGTGTAATGCTGACAGACCCCTGTCGCTGGCAGGTGGGATCGAACCGGAGATCGATGGAGCTTAGTGCATGAGCCTCTACGTGAGCTAAAAGCCAACTGGCTGTTAGCTAAGGCTGTAGAGCAGACTCATTTTATCTCTCTCTCTAAGTGGTCTCGTGCCACAAGATGGGACAGACCACCACCCCCAGGAGGTGTGTGGGTTACACTTGAAGTTCTGTGCTTTGTTAAATAAACTGACACCTTTTGTCACTATAAACATATCTAAGTGCTGTGAGTTAAGTGGAGCGGTGATCTGAGGTGGAACTGGTAAGCTGCGGGGTACTGCGTCTTTGGTAGCAGCAGCCCAGTGAACACTGCGAGTGCCCAGTGGAGCAGGGGCTGGGTTCTCCAGGGAGATGCCCAAAGGGCCTGTCGCTCACCTGCGGAGTGACATCAGGGCGTGCCAGGCCTGGAGGGCAGTGTTGCCTCCAGCTGAGAGTGTCAGGAAGCTGGAGGTAGGTGGTAGCGTCTCACAATCCTAGCTACTCCAGGAGGCACCACAGCCCCCCATCCTGACCCAGAGCAGCAGCATCGGGGGCAGGAACAGGGCACACACAATGCGCAAGGGGCAGTAACTGATTTTGAGGAAGAGGGTGGCAGGAGCAATTGACTTTGGGGGAGAAATGAAGTTTGGCACAGCTCTATGCATGATTTTCTCATTAGTTAGGGAGTCTCTCACAACCCTCGCGTGCCCCACCCTTCCAGCAGTGGCAGGGGACCATGGAGGGAAGGCGAGTGGCTTTTTCAAGCTAGTGAGAAGTGTCACATGGAGCTGCACAAACTTTGGCAGCTCTAAGGACAGGTGGCAACCAGGAGCAGGGAGGGCAAAGGGCTGGGGATTGGCACCCACAGGCACGTGCTCCGAAACAGCAGAAAGTCCAGAGATCTTTGCTTTATTGCAAAAGAAACTAGGGCAGGAGCCAAGATCCTCTTACATTCAATAAACACTCAAGAACTGGCACATGGTGATTTGAACTTCCCCCCGCAGGGGAGTTCAAACAGCAGAACCCAAACTAAAAACCAGGATTTAATCTTTTTAAACCATTCTGATTTTTAGGCCAAACTCATTCTGGGATGTATCAGCAGGAGTGTTGTAAGCAAGACACAAGAAGTAATTCTGCCGCTCTACTTTGCGCTGATATGGCCTCAGCTGGAGGTTAGTGCCCAGTACTGGGCTTCACACTTCAGGAAAGATGTGAAGAAATTGGAGAAAATCCAGAGGAGAGCAACAAAAATGAAAACATGACTTATAAGGAAAGATTGAAACAACTGGGTTTGTTAAATCTGGAGAAGAGAAAACTGGGGGTGGGGGGGGGACAGGATGACAGTCTTCCATATGTAAAAATTGTTATAGAGAAAAGGGCTTAATTGATTAAATGATTAAATGAATGATTTAATGAATGAACTTAATGATTAAAAGATGACAATCTTCCATATGTAAAAATTGTTATAGAGAAAAGGGCTTAATTGATTAAATGATTAAATGAATGATTTAAATGAATGAACTTAATGATTAAAAGAATTAATCATTCTCCTTACCCGTAGAGGACAGGACAAGAAGCAAAGGGCTTAAATTGCAGCAAGGGAGGTTTAGGTTGGACATGAGGAAAAACTTCCTAATTGTCAGGGTGGTTAAGCACTGGAACAAATGACCTAGGCAGGTTGTGGAATCTCAGGCACTGGAGGTTTTTAAGAACAGGTTAGCGAATGGTCTGTCAGGGATGCTCTAGATAATACTTCGTCCTGCCTCAGTGCAGGGGATGGACTTCATGACCTCTCGAGGTCCCTTCCTGCCCTACATTTCTTTGGTTCTATGTTTCCTGGGGGAGCTGGCTCATTATTTGGGAAATCTTGATGTTGGCCAGTCTGCATTCAGCCCATCAGAATGATAAAATCATTTATAAGTCATGTGTCATTCGTGATTTCTTCAGCATCTGATAAGACCAGGTGGCAGAGAGAAAACACAAGGAAGAAAGTTCAATGTTCTGCTGAATGTAGTAACCATCACGTCAATCTTAGGGCTATGCTATGACAGTTAGCCTCTTTCGGAAGCGGTGAGCACTCAACAATACCCAGTACCACCAATCTAATGAGTGCCCACTGCTCGATTTTGACAGACAGTAGCTCTCTCGCTCTCTTAGTTTCTCAGCAGTCTGACACGATCAATCATTTATAGTCCATCTGGCATGGTCTTACCTTGACCTTATTCCTGCTTTTCAAAATGCACTATAATGGCCTCTGTAACTGAGTGAACATGCATTTCTAGGACATTCCAACAGATGACACTGGCATGTGGCCAAGATACAGTATGATGCAGGCTCTGATGGCTTTTGACTGGGCGTTAAACTGGCTGGGAAAGCTCAATTAGAGAAGAGACATAGCTAATAATCCTTAGCACACATAACACTCTTAATTTCATGTATAGCCCTCAAAACTGCTTACCAAAGGTGCACAAGCTTGGCATGATGCAAAACCCATTTTCCCTCCATGGGCTCCAGAGGAAGGGGTGTTATGTCTGGGGTGCTTAGGTCTGCAGCTAGTCCCTTAGTATTACTTTTGGACATGTGTAACGTATGGTACAGGTGTCCAGACCATGGGAGAGGTTATGTATTGGAGGGGATTCATAAATGATTGTTGTCATGTCATTGTTGTCTTGTCATGTCATGAGAGGAAAGTGATCAGGAACAGTCAGCATGGATTCACCAAGGGAAGGTCATGCCTGACTAATCTAATCGCCTTTTATGATGAGATTACTGGTTCTGTGGATGAAGGGAAAGCAGTGGATGTATTGTATCTTGACTTTAGCAAAGCTTTTGACACGGTCTCCCACAGTATTCTTGTCAGCAAATTAAAGAAGTATGGGCTGGATGAATGCACTATAAGGTGGGTAGAAAGCTGGCTAGATTGTCGGGCTCAACAGGTAGTGATCAATGGCTCCATGTCTAGTTGGCAGCCGGTGTCAAGTGGAGTGCCCCAGGGGTCGGTCCTGGGGCCGGTTTTGTTCAGTATCTTCATAAATGACCTGGAGGATGGTGTGGATTGCACCCTCAGCAAGTTTGCAGGTGACACTAAACTGGGAGGAGAGGTAGATATGCTGGAGGGTAGGGATAGGATACAGAGGGCCCTAGACAAATTAGAGGATTGGGCCAAAAGAAATCTGATGAAGTTCAACAAGGACAAGTGCAGAGTCCTGCACTTAGGACGGAAGAATCCCATGCACTGCTACAGACTAGGGACCGAATGGCTAGGCAGCAGTTCTGCGGAAAAGGACCTAGGGGTGACAGTGGATGAGAAGCTGGATATGAGTCAGCAGTGTGCCCTTGTTGCCAAGAAGGCCAATGGCATTTTGGGGTGTATAAGTAGGGGCATAGCGAGCAGATCGAGGGACGTGATCATTCCCCTCTATTCGACATTGGTGAGGCCTCATCTGGAGTACTGTGTCCAGTTTTGGGCCCCACACTACAAGAAGGATGTGGATAAATTGGAGAGAGTCCAGCGAAGGGCAACAAAAATTATTAGGGGTCTGGAACACATGACTTATGAGGAGAGGCTGAGGGAACTGGGATTGTTTAGTCTGCGGAAGAGAAGAATGAGGGGGGATTTGATAGCTGCTTTCAACTACCTGAGAGGTAGTTCCAGAGAGGATGGTTCTAGACTATTCTCTGTGGTGGAAGAGGACAGGACAAGGAGTAATGGTCTCAAGTTGCAGTGGGGGAGGTTTAGGTTGGATATTAGGAAAAACTTTTTCACTAGTAGCGTGGTGAAACACTGGAATGCGTTGCCTCGGGAGGTGGTGGAATCTCCTTCCTTAGAAGTTTTTAAGGTCAGGCTTGACAAAGCCCTGGCTGGGATGATTTAATTGGGGATGGGTCCTGCTTTTGAGCAGGGGGTTGGACTAGATGACCTCCTGAGGTCCCTTCCAACCCTGATATTCTATGATTCTATGATACAGATGGGGGACCTGAGGTACAGAGACACATGAAGGCCAAAATGTTCAGATTTGTCCAGTAGTTTTGCATGCCTACAGCCTGATCTTTCCACGGTGCTGAGCACCCTCAGTTCCCTCCACACTCATTTGGAGTTGTAGGCACCCGGCACCTTTGAACGTGAAAAGCCCCAACTGCCTCAAATTGGGGCTTCTAAAACTGGAGGCATGGGAAGTAGAGGGCATTTTTTTAAAACTTGGGCCTTCGACTTGCCCACAGCTACATAGCAAGAGAATGGCAGAACAAGGTTAAATCTCGGGTTTCGAGCCTCCCAGTGCTATATCCCACCAAACCACACACATCCCTTCTATTCCAGCTCAGAGGTCCCAGTGGAATTGTGTTTGGGGATCTGAAAGCTCAAAGAGAGAGAGAGGCATTCTAACGTCTATCAGTCCTGGTCAAGGCTGATTCCCCACTCTGACACTCCAAGTGCAGAAGGTGAGGGCCTACAAGAATTTAAAAAATTAGTACGTGCCACTCCAGGCTTGTATTAAACTTCCACGGTTACAGCTTTTCTCTGACCTTGGCTTGGTAAACGCTGCCACCACCCAAATGCAAAATGCAAAAAAACCCACCTTTGAACCCAGGAAGGAGTATTTGGGAATTCCTCCCTGTGGGGTACCCTCAAGCCCTTTCACCCCCACACCCCCTCCGGGGAAGAGCTGAGAAAGAAAACAAAGGAAATTAGCTATGGCTATCAGCTAATCAACAAACATGCACAAACCTCTTAGAACACCAAAAATCCAATCCTGTTCTTAAAAAAGGTACATTTTATTAAAACCAAAAAGGAAAAAATACATCTGGAACTTAGGCTTTTTGCTAGATCTTAAGAGAAACAATTACAAAAATTAAGCCCCAAAACAGCTTTCTTGGGGGTTCATCTTAAAGGTTACAAGCAACAAAAGCATCTTGGATTAGCACAGAGGAGATCCACATGCCAAAATAAGAAATAAACCTGATTGCGTCCAGCTAGACATTCTGATCTACTTACACATTTGAAGTTCAGATAAGTAGCTCTAGGCATGATCAGATGATTTAAGATCATACCTGGTTTAAGCTTTGTCCAGCATTCCTGCTGCCCTCTGTTCCCCTCTTTCCCGGAAAGCAACGGACAAAGGGAAAGTTTCTTTCCCCATTTAAAAAAGTTCTGGCCTTCCCGTTGGCTCTTTTGGTCAGGTGCCCACCTTTTTTCCCCTTACCTGGGTGACTTTTTAACCCTTTACAGGTAAAGCAAGTAGAGAACAGCTACCAAGAGGGACTTTATAGCTAACTGGCTGGCTAGGTGTCCATAAAAAGAAGCTATGCCCCTTCCCACCCCCTTAATTTATCATAGTCCTACAGAAGACACCAGGAGGAAATATTTCCCTTTAATGTTCTATCAGGAGACAAGACATATGAGAGGTGATGTGCTAGGGGCTTGGACAGAGTGTGCCTCAGTTCCTGAAGATGTGTTTAGGTGACGTGGACTCAGTCACATGGCTTCAGAAGGGTTAATTTCTATGGTTTGAGGTTTACACTATTATCCCTTATCAAGTAGTGTACATGGGGGGTTATTTTTAGTTGTTGTATTTTTCCAGACTTGACTGGTATATAAATAAATTCCTCTTTTTCTCCCCTTCCTCCCCATTAGGGCTGTTTACCTTTAGTTAAGGGAATTTTCATCTTGACCTTATCCAACTTTCATCCACTCCACTGTGATTAAAACATGCAGGAGGGATCATGATGCCCTGAATACCGCACATCAAAAAAGTCGGTGACACACGCTCCAGATTGTGTCCTGGATCTCAGCTCAGCTGGAGCTTCCCATCTTTACCTGTGGACAAGACAAGGGGACTGGGAACGCTGCAGTGACTGGTGCATGCAGTCTGACAGAATAGCGTTGCCCAAGTGTTTTCATAGTGTGGACCATTCTCACTAGAGAGGCCATCTTGTGGACACCTTTCCATTTGCTGTCATTGGTCCTGCCAATCTGCACAGCCACCGCCAGTCAAGTAACAGCCCTTTGGCAACTGCAGCCATTGCTAATGTGGATGAGGGATACTGGGAAAGTTTTTGAC